>NC_071570.1:53784868-54412759 GCF_026979565.1 Vidua chalybeata
GAGCAGTAAACGTGATTTTATCAACTCCCAAAGCAGGGAAATAGTGTAATTTTTTTTAAAGTTTCCTTTGCTTATCAGTCTGCAATTAGAATTTTCCAAAGGTAAGTGAATGATAGCAAACAGCCCTAATTGCTAAAGGAGGCGATTTATTTTAAGAGGACCATTATGAAGGTATCTTTATAAACATCCAAGAAAAAATACATCTCCCAGAATGAGATGTATTAAGTGATATGTTCTTGCCCTCACACAAAAGCATATATTAAACATCTGCATTTATGTACAACCTCTGCAATGTGTAAGCAAATTTGGAACCTGACCAGCATTTTGTTATTTCCTGCTGTTTTCTGGTTCCAAGGTCCCATTTTGTGGTTCATGCATGTGAAAACATGTGGATCTCAGAACTGCTCTGAAAAACAAACCCCATATTCCTATGCAAAGTCACAGACTGGGATGTTAGAGGTCAAGCTTACTGGATTTTTCTCTTGTTTACCCCTCCATCACATACACACACACTCTCTATGGAAAGTGAAAAATCCCTGCTGTACAACATTGACTGCCACTGCCAGGTTCACTGGAGCCCTTCTACATGACTGTCACTGCCTTGTGCTTCCTGAGCACAAGGGTGGCCTCCTACAGCCACACTTGACCAGCCAGGACTCACACAGCCACTCCACTACTCCTGCTTCCCAATTCCTCAGTTTACCAGTATTTCCATGGGTAGGCAGGATTCCTTATGGAGAATGTGGCTTACCAACAGAGGCTTGTTTGCTCTCTTGCCACCCTATCAGGATTATTTTAGTTGTACTTCCCAACACATAATAACTGCTCAGCCATCTGTGGAGGAAATCCTCTGCTGCACCCTGATTCAGAAGCAGGTGCAAAACTGCAACCAAGCCCTCCACTATTTGATGGGCTGGCATCAGCAGATCAAAAGATTAAGCAACACATTGCTAAAAATCCCTGCCAGAGGAAACTTTCAAAGCACCTATCAAATCAGTTTTGGGAATAAAATCATTCCCAGTCTATTGAGCCTAAATACCATAATACCCATAACTACCTATTTTAATAAAATACCTATTTAATAAAATAAGGCTTCCAGATTTTAGAGGGGATTCTACTCTGGAAGTCAATGCTGATCCCTAGTGCTCAGGCTCCCAGGAGGCTTCCTAGTGTGACTATCAGAAAACTACATATCTAGTTAAATTACAGCATAATAATGGAGAGAATTCCACAAACCTGACAGTGTTGTTTATCATCAAAGAAAACCAGAAGAGATTTGAATAAAAATAAATTATACAAGGAAAAAAAATTAAAAATAAGAAATCACTTTATGCCTCTTCTGGTACTTTGTTACAGAGTATCTAGCTCATTATTGCATGTTACATTTTCATAATGTGGTGTAATTGTGAAAGATGTTCACCCTTTCCCACGGCATGTTGCTCATTCTCACCCATGCAGTACCAGTCATTATCCTTTTAAAAAATGTCTGCTGGGGGTGTAAAAAAGCAGTCAGGCAGCTGGTGGCAGTGTGGTCAGAAGCATCTTAAATCAGCTTTGCTGCTTAAAACTGTAATACAGAATTACATCACTGCTCTTTACAGAAAATGTGACTTAGAAGCCTTGGCCTGAAACAGATCCTTTCTTCACTTAATCATGACACAGCACTGATGGCATAAGCATGGCACTTTGCCCTTGAACAGGGCACAGATGAGTCAGAGAAATCAGTGTCCATGTGTCAGAGAGGGGACAATTATTTTGGGGCTAGTTGTAGAATAAGCTCGTGATGCTACTAAGTGAGGCTGAGGTAATAAGCCATGAAAAAAAAAAAAAAAAAAACACTAAGACGCAAACAGCAGATAAAACACATGAGAAATAGAGAGTCAGGATGCTGGATCCCTTGGAAATGTGAGCCAGAAAATATTCAGGGACACTGCAGCAGCTGAACGTGCCAAAACAATCCCTTCTTCTCTCAGGGCCATCTTTGAGCACACAGTTTATAAAACCAGCAGATATCAAGCCCTAGATGTTGTGAAAGTAGCTTAGTAATGCCAGGTGAACAAACAGTCTTCTGGCTGACACCTTCAAAAACAATAGATTTATAACTTTCGTGTTTAATTAGCTAGAAGGTTTCTGGACTGCCCTAGAGAAGCAGTGTCCTTCTTGAATTAATTTTTTTTCCTCTTTGAGAAAAAAAAAGTATCTGCTGAAACTTACAGGCAAAAAGCTATTAAGAGTGTGAGAAAACAGATATATGTAATTCAGACTCTACCTAGCATGCTTGCAAGTATGAGATATGAACCAGTTGCCTGCTCTCTCTGGCTCTGCGTTCAGTTTTGGGCCTGTCTTTCCATAAAAATAGGAGCCACCTGAGAGGGACTAGAAGCATGGGGAGAGTGGAGGAAGCAATCAGCAAGCTAGAAAGCATGACTTTTAGAGCCAGATTAAAGAATGTGGCAGAGAGTTTATACTTAAAAAGAAAGGACAAAAAAGGTAGTGATGTAATAAGGATCTTTAACATTTTGGGAAACTTCTGCCTAGGAAAGAGGGTGATTTGTTGAACACCATCATACAAAAAAATTCCATCAGGCAAGCTATACTACTGCAGGGGAGGGGGACCATCTCGGGAATCTGTGGAAACTCTCATGTGGGGAATGGTTAAGGACATGTTAGGTTACTTTATGTCAGGACATAGTTACCAGTGACCTACTTACACCATGGCTGAGACCCTTCTGCATCAATTATTCTGGTATTTGTCTCTTTATTATGAAGGAATTATTTACTGAGCTAATAATGGAAAAAAATATCTCCTATGCATTGCATAAAAGAAAGTAGAAAAAAATCAAAGATACTCTTGCTGATATACTTGTCAGTAGAGAGCCTTTCCAAAGCTGAATAGTTGCATTGCTTAGTAGGAGATCCAGATATTCAGATACCCGAGAAACTGCTTTAGAGGGCTACAGCCCCATCTAGACAATTGCCTTGGTTTGAAAGACAGTTGTGTCTGCTAAGGAAGGCATTTTCCTTAAAAGGGAAAATGCAAACCCCTTCTCTGCAAATTATTTTAATTTTGAAACTTTAATTTTGAAACCACAGTTCGCTTTTTAAGAGGCTCTCAGGCAAAGATATGGCAATAGGAATAACAGTTCATTACTAGTGTGTGCAATAAAGCAAACAAAACCAACACTGGCATTAACACCAAACAGAACCAGGCACTCGGTCCCAGCCGTCTCAGCCACGGCACTTTTCCCTCTGGTGCAGTTCCGGGCACAGCCAGCAGGGGCGCTGCTGCTCCCGGTGGGCGGGGCAGGTGCGGTGACTCCCCCGCGGCTGCAGGGGGCGCTGTGGCGTGGGCTCGGGGAGCACGCGGTGATGGCGGCTCGGCCGAGACAGGAAGAGATGGAGGAGAGGCTTTGCTTCACCAACCCTGGGGAAGCCGATCCTGGTGCTGAGCAGGACTTGGGAGCACCAAGCTGGGCAGGCAGGAGTCTCGGCAGGCAGGGGGTGCGGGGAAAGCTTGGCACAGTGCTTAAGTGCAGCACTCTTTCAGGAAGAGAAAAGGTGTGTAATCTTTTGGGTTGGCACATGTACTCACACAAGCAACCTCCGACCACCTGCTTATCCAGCAGTCAAGAAAATAGACTTAATGCCCAGTGCAGAATTCCATTTTAGTTGTTCCTGCGATGGTGGCACAAAGCTGAGTGCTTCTGGCATTTCTAAAGAGATTAGAATTGAAAGTCTGAAGCGTGTTTGGTAGATGTGATAACCAATTGCAGATAGAAACCTCTTTTTGTGTACATAGGCCCGATCGTCAGCACTGCCAAGTGAACATGTGTGCTTTTTCCTCAGTTTTATTTTACTACATGTTTTAGGTTTTTGCTTGCTGGCTAGCCTCTGAAATCTCTTATTTATATGAACTAGTAGGGCACAGCAGATTTTTACTACTGTAAGATGTATGCCTAATGTATATATCCTGCCTAGTACCCAATGCATACCTACTGCATGCATCCTACAATTTGTTCTTGCACTTTGCAGGAGTTGCCCTAGCACCAGTGCAACAAAAGCACACACGGTGCAGGGGTGGAAATCCTGCATCTCCTGTCTCACCTAGATGGCCAGACCATGACTGCCCAGCTCTGCCAGTCACACAGATCATAGATTCACCCGTCCCACTTCTGCATGGGGAACCCGGGTAAGCAAAGACTCGACAGCTCTTTGGCAATCCAACAGCGACTTGGCCTTTGCTGTCTTCGCTCTGAGAACCTGCTGGCAAAACATTTTTCCTCTATTTCTCAGCTCTTGAAGAGGCTGCAGGACTCCAGGTGCTTCCTACGGGGCTGCGGATCTCCCCGGGCGTCCAGCCAAGGCAACCAGTGAGCGCACAGGTGAGACTTGGCAAGCCAGCGCCTCTGCTGCCGCTGGCTAGCACCCTGCAGCTGCTTTGCGGGCGCAGCCTCTGGGGTGCCCCGGCTGTATCCCTGGGAGGTGGGGGCACCTATTTCCCGGTGACAGAGCAGCGCTCCGCGTTCCCAGGCCGGGAGCGGCGGCTCCGCGCTGTCCCCGCGGCCGCGGAGCTCCGCGGGCCCCGTTGCGCCGGCTCGGGGCACTGCTGCCATCTGCTGGCAGCGCCGCGCCACAGCGGCGGCGGGGCCGGCTGCTTTGGAGTCAGTTCATTTATTTTGTTTGGTTTGTTTGTTTATGTTTTGGATGGTGTTTGTTGCTTGGGGGTTACGTTGGTTTGGTTTGGTTTGGTTTGTTTGCTGTTGTGGTTTGGGTGGTGGGAGTTTTTTGGGCACGGAGGGGGGTTGAGTGAATAGATATACGGCTGCCACTCCTTGCTGCTAGACAGGAATTCCTGCTACGCTCACAGACCTGCTACTGGGCGTTCCTTGTCTTTGGCTGGGTCCCTTGAATCACGGTTTGGAACATCTGGCTCTGGTTATGGTAGAATTTCATTTTGGGTGCTCCTCAGCAAGAGCTGTTTGGGGCCACAAGCTTTGTTCATGTGACTCCTTCCAAGGTCACTGGAAGGGCCACATTCCTAAAACCCCACATCTCATCCAAATGGATGGCCAAACACATTGAAGTTGAAGCAAATATCTTCTGCTGTAAAGTTTTTAACTGATTGGTAGTGTGGGTGCTTGGGATCAGACATTCTTTGGCACAGACTATTCAGCTAGTCAGTTTTTGACCTTCTAAGAACTTTTTTCTTTTTTTCCTCACTGACATTTAGAAATGTTTTACCTTTATAGCAGTGAATTTATATTTGTCTGCATTGAAATACACCCTAACAGAGAGCTTCCTCTATTCCTACAGCACAAATTAATACATCTATATCTCTACCACCTACAGCAATCCCATAACTCACTTTGAGCAGTGCAGTATATTCATTTCAGCTGTAGGTTTTACATTTAAGCAGGCATCCTGTTTCCTTGCCTTTCATGGCACTCCAAGTAGAGATACATGTTCCTTGGCATTTACAGATTTCTCTTTGTGGCATTATGGTCTGTCATCAGGTCAAGTAGAACAAAGACATAGCTAAACCTCAGCTGCTTATCTGTACAAATCCACAACCTTCCTCTGGATCTCCAGATGACTTTGAGAAGGGGTCACTGGCCCAGTCCAGCAGTGCCCCTCAGCTGCTGGCGAACCATGCCATGGCCAGGACACAAGCAGGGCCCCACTGGTACTGTTGCAGAAGAGTTTCCCATATACTCTTGCCTAATCTTTATCTCATAATTCATTCCAGGCTTCTGCCCCATAGACACTCTGGGGGGGCACCCAGTATTATCTTTCTTGCCCAGCAGGGACCACTGTGCCCCCTATTAACTTCAGTCTGGTAATGAAAATGGCAGTGATGAACCAACCAGGCAAAGGTCTGCAATTTTTGCGTGCAACATGTGGTGGGCAACAACTCTGCCAGTAGCCTAGAAAATGGACTCTGGTCCTCCTTTAGCAGACTTCTCTGCTTGGTTCCCTCAGGAAAAGTGCAGGGCACTAACTTACAAAAATAGGGAAAGGCACTAACTTACAGCTTCTACCTATTTCTTTACAGTATTTAATGAAAATATAATAGTTTTGAAGAATAAGGGACTAAATACTTTACTTCACTAAACATACTGTTTGAGAAGGGTTCTCTCTGGGCTGTACCCACAATAGTTCACAAGAGGTGCTGTGATCACCATGCAGATGGTTTAATGACAACAATTTAATGGAACTAAGCTCATTGCTAAATTATATTAATTGTCAGACCTGGAAGACTGCATATAGCACAGTGTCAGGCTTTTGGGCTGGAGAAATACCTATTTAAAGTAGAACCTGAGTGTTTCAGTAGAAGCAGAGATGATCATGCTGACTGCCATGATTTCAGAGGTTAAAAATCCAGCCACCTGTCATAATTGTGTGTAAAAATTGTCATCCTGTGAAAAGTAAAAAAAATGCAGGTGAGGGAGAAGGGAAACAGCAGAGATTTGGTTTTTTGTTTTTTTTTTTTTAACACAAAGAAACCCAAGACCTAGGTTTTCTTTTTAATAGGATATGCTTTCATCTCTGTTGTTAAGATCTTCACCATTTTGTGACATCCATATGGACATACACTTGCATCTCTCCAGCAGAAAACTAGTTTGGAGTTTAATGAAATGTGTTCTTCTTGTCTTCTTTTGGGGTCTATTCAGGAATTTTTGAAGCCATGAAAGTGGTAAGTGGTAAGGTCTTGAAACTAATACAATCAAGACGGGTTTAAATTACTTTCTCAAAGCTTTTTTTGTTCCATTTGCTTGGCTTTCTTTTTGACAGCCTTGCTGTGTGGAGCATTTTTTGCAAAAGGAAATGAGCGGTCATATTTTGTCAATAGAATACTTTCTTAAGTAAAGACGTAAGTTTTGAAACACAGCTGTGTTTCAAAATGAATAAGATTATCTGGTATTTCACTGTCGAGGCTCAACACTTTCTTCTGTTGAATCCAGCAATGTTTTTTAATAATTAAATGTGAAAAAAATGTAACACAAAACTTAAATAATTGGAAGCATGTTGATATTAACTGTGTCAAATGAGCTACCCAAGGATCAGATCAGAGCTTATTAATGTTTTACCCTTGTAAAACAGGGTTGTTCTTCCTCTTTTACAGTTTGGTAACTTGCAATATTGTAGTCTTAGCACTTTGTTAAGATAGAAAACCCTAGCTGTTAAACAAAGCAAACTAACATTAATTATCCGTTAAGCATTTCTACTGCTATTTATGTCAACATATACAATATTTTGAAAGCATTTAGACTAAATCTTTTTGAAGAAGTGGAAGGGCAGAGATACAAAAATATTCTGGTAATTTAATTACAGAAAAGAGAAGTAGAATTGGCAGGTTCCTGTATGACAAAATTATAACATTACCTAATCTTTCTGCAGTATTAATAATCATATCCTTTATTAATTTTTCAGTATCTTTACTTAAAGCTGTTTTCTTCTGATCTATAACTTGCTTCAGTAAGCCATGGAACAAAGTCCATTTTATAGTTTCAACTTGTTTGGGGCTGAACATCTTAGTCACACATGAAGTAAATGTGTGAATGAAACCTAAACTTGCTTTACTGGGTATATTCAAGCCAGAAAGACAGATATGCTGGGTTAAAGAACATGGTTAAAATCATGTCTGCACTGAAAAGGATAAATATTTATGTCTGCATCAGATATCTACTTCCTTAGTCTCAGTTCATACATCTCAAGATGTAATTTATAGATCACATAGAGTTTTGTCCTTTTTAAAATAAAATATAACTTTGTTTTGAAATTAAAAAAAAAAAAGTAGGTTTTTCCCTTTGTTTTTTTTTTCTCAATACAGCCTGTTTTTCTTTTTGTTATCTTCAACAAAGGAGGGAATCACAGGGAGAAAAAAGTACTGTATCATTTTAAAAAGAACAATCAAGTGTAAAAAAATTCATTTTTTGCTAATTCCACAGCATGAACAAATGGCAACTAAGAAATCAACTTAGTGACTAAGAAATCTTTCTTGTATTGGTAAAGAATATTATTCTCAAATTCCCTAATGATATAAGAACTTCAAGCAGATTTCTCAGTGTAGAAGCTAGCAAAGCCAGACCTAAATTTCTTCTGGCAAAAACATTGCAAATGGGAACAATATTCATGTCAACAGGGAAACACAGTGCAATCATCCACTGAGTCACACTGGGGAAGGGCAAGATTTTAACTTAATTTTCAACAAGTTGGTTTCTGCAAACCTACTTGTTGAGCTCTATTTCAACAGGCCATGTATGGCTTAGCATAAAAGCTGTGGAAAATAAGAATTTGATTTCTCTATTCCTTTGCTTCTCAAAGCCTTTTGATAGTCACTCTCTAGAATACATTTGCATTGTGTTGTGCCATATCAAAGGGAGCAGGGAGACAGTCGCTGGAGCAATGGCTTTGCCACTGGGTTTGCATTTCAGAGGAGAACAATTTCCCAGATTTACTTCAAAGCAGCCAGCCCTTGTGCTTTTGCGTTTCTCATGTGGTCTGTTGAGGACAACCCAGTGCTACCAGCAGCACTGGAAAATACACTAAAGCCTCCCTTTGGTCCCAAGTCAAACAGCAGTTTACACAGCTCTAAATCTTTTGCGTCTCCCTTGAGAAGTCAGTGGGTACTTGTGAGATTGCAGACTGTACAAAGCAAAGCACACACTGAGTACATGAAGCAGAACAAAGAAGGGTCAGCCTGTCTCCCAGGAAAAACTGCCGATGGTTGCTGTGAAAACAGATAGCTCATCTCTCCTAATTATTTTTGTTTCTGCTTATCTATCAGTATGTTTTGACTATGCATTCTTAAAAATATTTCAACATTTCTTCCTTGCTGCGTTCCAGGAAGAATGTGTGTTCCAGGCTCACCAGTATACACAATTGGCTTTATTTAGCCCAGGCAGGCATGTCCTGGAGTAGAAGATCACACCAGGGCACCCTGGGGACTTTTCATTTAAAAAAACTGGCAAAACCTCAGTGCTAGCACCAACAGAGGGATCCCAGACCCCTGAGCAAGGAGAGCTGAAATCTGAGGGACAGTGGCCATCCCCCGGCATGGACAATAGCAGAGCACAAGTGTAGCAGCCTGAACTGCTGCTAGTTAAGTTCAGGGTGAAGAAGCAGAAAGGGCCTTTGCATGGTATCCACAGATGTTTGATTCAGCCGCCTGGTGAGATGTTCAGAGTTCCCCCAGCACACATATGTCTCAGCTCCAACCCCCCTGTCCGGAGGGTCGGGGAGTGAACCTGGTCTCAGGGCAGTACAAAGATGAGGGTCAATCAGGGAATAGGGAGGGAGTGGCTCAGGGACATAGGAACAGACAGGAACAGGGAAAGGAGCAAATGCAGTCTAACAGCTTTTTGAGGGAAGCTTCTTGTGTCTCCCTAAACCAGGGAAATGCCCCCCAGGGTCTCTATACACAAGGAACCAGGATAAGAGGCCAGGGCATCGGCTCACTGTGCTCCAAAACCAGCATCCGAGACCCAGCAAAAAACATGGAAGGGCCCCATGGAAAGGCTCAACAAGATAATGTGTCCTGTTGTACTCACTGCTCTCACAGCAAGTCACAAAAGGGATGCTGGAAGATAAACTCATACTCGGATACTCTTGAATGCATTTACGCCACGAATCTGTATTCTGTGTGTTACTGCTCCTTGATTTGGAGCAGTAAGGCACTATTGTGGGTGCTGTGCCTGCCAGGTGCACAGGTGCCTGGCTAGTGCATGGGGAACTGGATGGGGCTTAGAGCTGGCCAGTCTGTCTCCATGCAGCCTCATAAAATACAAACTGCATAAAGTAGGGGAGAAAAATCATAAATCTAAGTTTGCAAGGGATTTGTAGCATTTGGGCAACAAACAGAATTTACATAGAAAAATCTTGCTTTTCTCTCTAATGTCTTGGAAGTACATTTCTCATCCTTTTTTATGTCTAGAAAAAATGAAATGCTCTGAAATAAAATTAAAATAGTACAAACCTGGTACTGTGATTTTTTTTCTCATAATAAGTCCCAGCCTTATCCTTCTTCATCCTTATTTTTCTGTTTCAATAGCTCTCTAAAATGATCTCTATTGTAATTTTAAAAAAGGTAAATCAACACTTTGGGTTACATTTACTTTGTTCCTGTTTCTCTGTGAAGCAGGAAGAAGTCACAATAAAACCAGTGTGAATGAATTCACACCTGCATAAATACCCTGGAGTATCAGGGCACCTGATTTATGGCATCTTCTAAATAGGGAAAGAAGGGACAAATTCAGCTCAAGTTTGGAGTGCCTGTGGAAAACTTGTTTCCTTTGCTAGTTAGCTCCCGGGCAGTCCACAAAGAAAGCTTCTTCCAGAGCCTGAATGGGCATCCTGTGGACATGGCCACAGAGAATTTCTGCCAGGTTAGAGATACAGGAATTGGGCTTGAAAGGTGCTCCCTAACATCATTCCCAACTCTAGAGTCTTATTACTCCCAAGAAATGGCAGGGAGGGAGCTGAAAGTGTCTGTGTTGACTACAGGTTTGGTGAGGAAAAAAGTGAGAAAAAGTAATCCTGTCAGCTCCACTGGGGTACAATGTTACACCTTCACATCTTCTTTTGGCTTAATGTTCACAGGTAGAGGGGATGAACTGACCCAGGTCCTTCTGTCTCAAGTAAACCGTGCCTTCACCCTGTTCACTCCCAGGTGAGGAAAGAAAAGGACCATCCTCTGTCATCTTGATAATCTAAATACCTGGCTGCAGTGAGCACACTTAGCTCAGCAATATGCACAGTTCTGAGTAAGATGGGCCTAAGAACAATTATCAGAATTATTTGAATAAGTCCCTTTGTCTTCTGACTTTCCTAAAAATGTCGTGAGTAGTCAAGTAACTTTCCAGAAAAAATAAATACATGCAATTAAGCACAAATATAAGCACATTTACCCAAGATATATATAGAGGTAAGTTCTATGAGAAATTAAAGTAGCTTTTCCTAGCCAAGTACTTAGTTCAAATCCCTGCAGTTCTGTTATGAAATTACTTTTCAAATGAATTCTCATTTTTCATTTTTCATTTATTGCTTACCTTGGTTTTGAAGGAGTATTTATGAGATTATTTCTCAAGCTTTTTTCTTCCTCCAGTTTAGTTATGGTGTTTCTGTGGCATGCTATATAGCAAAGCATGATGACTCACTTAAATTAGATTGCTATAAATACTACCCTTAAAAGTTATACCGCAGTTCTCTTTTTAAGAAAAGATGATACATATGGAGACAATGTTTTGTTGGAGGTGGACATCTTTTAAACCAACTAACACAGACAGTCTAAATATAATCTTTTTATTCAAGTTCAGACAGAAGCAAAGCCACTTGCACATTATACCATATAGGAAGAAACTGAATGTTCCCCTGTTTTAGCCCACCAGGTTGCAGTGACTTACCAACCCCAGAAACAGTTCTGGACAATATGCCAAGCTGTTCTGTGGGTTGTCCATGTTTAGCAGCACTGGTGGGAGCCTCCTCTGCCTGCCTGATTCCCTTCCCTGCTCAACCACCCATGCAGAATGGTCACTCACAGAGTCCAAGGAAAAAAATAATTATTTTTCCTGTCTTCTGAAAATACTTGTCCTTTCTTTCTAATTTTTTTTTTTCATACTAAGTTGAAAGTTTTCTGTTCTACCTAGGGCACTTTCTCTCCACCTTCATGTAGTTTAAATATAGCTCTGTATTTTTTTTTCTTTCTTTTCTTCATCAGTCAGAGTGAACAGAGGAGCAGAGTACTGCTGCTTTAGTTGTTTTCAAGACTGAGAAAAGAGCAGGAAACCAGCTATGATAGAGCAAAAGAGAGAGAGGAAGAGAGGAAGAATTTAACAAACAGACAGGTAAAAAAGTAATTTTTGAGGGAAGTATCTTTTATAGTGTTTAAGCCCCTACTTCTCCCATGCAAATGTCTTATGGAAGACAGGAGGAATAAAAGGGTTAAGAACAAGGACTAAGCCTCAAACTAGGCAGGCTTGCTAAAACAAATGGATCCTTTCAGGCTAACTTGGATTTTCTCAGTGCAATGTTTATAGTTAGGCAGTAAATACATAAAAAGTCTTACTATTCTGCCAAGGAGCTAGAAATATCCTTCAGGCTGAATCAAAGCCACTTCTTTCTAATTTGAGACTCCAGTGCAAACTGAAATTCTCTCTAACACAGATACACCATTTGTTTTTGTGAACCTCAAAATAGGCTTTCAGATACTTGGTTCTGAGCAGGAACTGAGCCAAAGACCATGAACCATCTCAGGTTTCCCCTGATGGCAAACACTCTGGAAAGCACCAGACAGCTCTGCATTCATATGCTGGTGGGGTACTCAAAATATTCTTCACATCCCTTTTCAAGTGCTTCCTCAGACACCCTTCTGTCTGTTTTACTACATTTCAGTCAAAAAACAAACCTATCATTTATACCTTTGAACAACATATTGGAGAATGGCAGTCAAATCAAAAGCAGCTCTCTGTTAAGGGGCACTGCAGGCCCCATCTGCCAGTCTGATGGAGAGGCAGAAGATCTGTGCTGCCTACTAGGGCTTAGATCCATGATGTTGCCAAGAGAGCAGCCCAACTTGGCAAGTAGCTGCTACTACTATTTCATGTGGGTGCAAATGACACTGCAAGCTAAAAATTAGGCAGGATCAAGGAAGACTGTAAAGTCCTGGTGAGGCAGGTGGAAAATACCAGTGCCCAAGTCCTCTTCTCATCTATGCTACCAGTTGGAGAAATAGAGACAGAAGAGAAAGAAGTAGAGAGAAAGAAGTAGAGAAAGAGAAGCAGACCCATTGTACAGATAAAGATCTGGCTTCATGACTGATGCCATCAAGGAGTTTTTGGCTTTTATGACAATGGGTTGTACTTTAATGATGTTAACCTATGAGGAAGAAACAGGAACTACCTGTTTAAAAGGGGCAAGAGAATCTTTGGCTGGCCAGTTTGGTGAGATAGACTTTAAATGGAAGGACTGAGGGCAGGGGATATTTTGTGTCTGAAGTGGCAATGCTTCTGCTACTGCTTCCTCCTAGAGAGCTAGTGCAGTGACAGATCTCCCTTGGCTGCCTCTCGAGATGAGAACCATAGGGCTAACCACATCAAGGTGTGTATGGCTTTGGTAAATCCCTTCTAGGGAAGCTGGATGCTGCATCACATCTCTGAAATGCCTGTACACAAATGCACACAACATGAGGAATAAAAAAGAACTAGAAACCTAACCAGGGTGTTGATGTCATTGCTCACATTACTGGAGTGTTATCATGGATGGCTGTGTAATTTATAGAAAGGACAGGTCAGCATGGAGAGGTGATGGCATTGCTCCTTAAGTGAGGGATCACTGGGAATGTATTGAGCTCTTTCCAGGGGCAGATGAACAAGCTGAGAATTTCTGGATAAGAATTAAGGAACAGGCTAACAAGGGTGACACTGTTGTGGGTGGTTGCTGCAGGCCACCTGATCAGGAGAAGGAGTTTGATGAGGCTTTTGTGGACAGCTGGAAACAGCCTCACAGTCACAGACCCTGGTTGTCCTGGGGGACTTCAGCCACCTTGATACTTTTGGAGGGACAACATGACTCTACACACCCAGTCCAGGAAGATGACCATTGACAGTAACTTTTTCATGGAAGTGGAAGAGGACCCAAGACAGAAAAGTGTGTTGCTGGACCTTGTACTAACAAATCAGGAGGGACTGGTCAAAGATAAGAAGGCTGGGAACAGTTTTGGCTATAGTTACCATGAGATGGTGGAACTCAGGATCCTTCATGGAGGAAGCAAAGCACTAAGGACTAGAACCCTGAACTCCTAGAGATCTAACTTCAGCCTCTTCAAAGAGGAGCATGGGTGAGGGCTGTAGAAGATAAGGGGGTCCAAGATGACTGGTCAATATTCAAGCATCACTTCCTCCAAGCTCAAGACTAGTGTATCCCCATGATAAAAAATTCAAGCAATATTGGTGTTACCAGTATCAAGAACAGGACATGCCCTGGCTTGTCTGGCCCCTGCTGCTGAGCCAAATAGCGACAACTGTGGTGTTTCACCCCAGAGACAATTTTGGCTAGCTGGATGTTGCAGCTGGGCACATGAGGACAAGTCCAGGCAAGCCAGAGCTCAGGTGGTGGGATGGAGCTTCTTCTCGCAGAGGGTCCGCTCCTCAGGTTTTCTGCTGTCAGAGAAGCCTTTAAGGCGATGGTGAAGGAAAGGAGTCAGTTCTGATGGAGGGTTTAATCCAGAGCTTTTATTCTGGCCCACAGGCCTCTGAATGTAGCAACAGCTCCAAGCAGAACTCCCCTGCAGGCCTCTGAATCCAGTCAGAGCTCCAACAGAACTCTCTTGACCATGTGGTTGCTCTCCATTTTACCTGGGGGAGGGGAGGAGGGACGGGATAGGGAACCCACCAACCAGGTATGGGAGAGGAGGTCTCAGGGGACAAAGGACACCTGGATGGCCCAATGCCCCCCCGGGGGTGGAGGGCATGTTTTGAATCTGCCCAATCACTCGACACCCTTTCTGGAATGCCAGGAGTGACAGACAGTGCTCAGCAGGGGTCAGGGTGGGGAAAGGAGGAGTGATTGACACACCTGGGAGGACATCTTCAGGAGAAGGAACCAGGCTGGGGGTAAACCATGCAGGCACACCTCAACAAAGCAAAGTGGGCAGTAGACCTGAATTGATGAGCAAGAAGCTTCTAGTTGATCTCAAACAGAAGAAAGCAATTTATGGGATGCAGAAAAAGGGACAGGCCACATGGGAGAACTATAGGAACATCATTAGAGTATGCAGGGATGCAAAAAGATCCACTTGAAATTGAATCTGACAAGGGATATCAAGGACAACAAGAAGGGCTTCTGCAAATACATCAGCAGCAAAAGGAACATTATGGGAAAATGTGGGGCCGCTGCTGAACCAGATGGGTGTCCTAGTGACAGAAGACACAGGGAAGGAAGAATTACTGCATGCCTTCTTTGCCTCCATCTTTACTGCTGAGGCTGGTTCTCAGGAATCCCAGACCTCAGGGTTAAGAGAGGAATGCTGGAAAAAGGAAGATTTCCCCAAGGTCAGAGAGGGTTGGGAGCTGGCAGATACTGCTGTTAAGACACTCTCCATCATCTTTGAAAAATTATGGAGAACAGGAGTGGTTCCTAATAAGTGGAGAAAGATGAAAGTTACCCCATCTTCCAAAAAGGTGTACACAGGAAACTACCAGCCAGTCAGCTTCACCTCCCTCCCTGAAAAGGTGATGGAACAGATCTTTCTAGAAGTCATCACCAAGCATGTAAAAAAAATGGTGATCAAGAGTAGTCAGTTTGGATATACCAAGGGGAAATCATGCTTGACCAGTCTTATGGCCTTCTGTGATGGCATGGCAGGATGAGTTGGTGAGAGGAGCCATGGATTTTGTCTACTTGGCTTCAGGGCTTTTGACACTGTCTCCTATAACATGCTTGTAGGTAAGCTCAGGAAATGTGCATGAGGGGAATGGACAGTGAAGCTGATCAAGAACTGGCTGAATGTCAGAGCTCAGAGGGTCAGCAGAGCATAATCCAGCTGGAGAGCTGGAGACCTGTGGTCTGTAGTATTCCCCAGGGATCAGTACTGGATCCAGCCTTGTTCAACTTGTTTATCAATGATCTGGACAAAGGTGTGTGATGCACCCTCAACAAGTTTGCTGATGATATGAAACTGGGGCTGATGTATTAGAAGGCTGTGCTGCCATTCAGTGAGTCCGTGGTAGGCTGGAGAGTTGGGTGGAGAGAAACCTAGTGAGGTTCAGAAAGGGTAAGTGTACTACAACGGAGGGGGGGAATAACCCCAAGTACCAGTACAGGTTGGGGACTGACCTACTGGAGAGCAGCTCTGTGGAGAAACACCTGGGAGTCTTCGTGAATGACAAGCTGACCGTGAGCCAGCAGTGCCCTTGTGGTCTGGAGGGCTAATGGGATCCTACATCAGGAAGAGCACTGCCAGCAGGTCAACAGGGAGGTGATCCTGCCCCTCTACTCAGCCCTAGTTAGGCCACATCTGTCCAGTTTCTTAGTACAAGAACAACAAGGAGCTAGTGGAGGGCGTTCAGCAGGGGCCACAAAGATGATTAAGGGTCTGGAGTGTTATGAACAGTTTCCAGGTGTTCCCCAGAGACGCGGGCAGGGCTTTCCTAGCTCCCATGGCAACACTAAAAGAAAACTACTAACTCTAGCTAAGTACCGATATTGAAATGCTAATTAGCTAAGTGCTCTGTTTGTTTTCTCTAAACTACCTGGCCTCCCACCCCTCCACGCTGCCATTCTGGGACTAACATGCAAATAAAAACCCCTTAGGATCATGGGAGTATTTTTAGGAGATAAAAATGAATATAAATCAAAAACTGAACACAATAGAGGAGTCTAGACAAATGCCCTAGCTGAGGAAGAGGGAAACACATCCCCTGACTGGCTTTTAACCGTCGCCATCACCTAAGAAAGAACAGACTATATTAGGCTCTGAGAAGCCAGGAGATAGAGACAGAGAGCCCTGGTGCTGCCACCACGGAAGGAGTGGGGACAGCTGTTGTTCTGGACTTCAGCAACAGACTCTGCACACCACGCCTCCTCATCCTCGGGCCGCCGGTGTGCCACAAGGAAAGGAGAAAGGACAGCTGCTGCTCGGGACTTCAGTGACCGACTCTGCACGCCGCCTTCCTTTCGGCTGCCTGGGAAAGCTACGACCGCGGGGGCGAGCTCTGCGTCGAGCCCCCTGCCCAGCTGATCTTTTTAATAAAGAGCTGAACATTAATAAAGGCATTAGCCCTGTTCATTTCATGGAGCATATCTCTCACAAGGAGAGACTGCAGGAGCTGAGCCTGCTTAGTCCAGAGCAGAGAAGACTGAGAGGGGACCTCATAAATACAAACATCTCAGATGTTGGAGCCAAAAGGATGGTGCCAGACTCTTCTCAGTGGTGCTCAGTGACAGGACAAGGAATAATGGCCATAAAATCAAATACAAGAAGTTCCATGTAAACATGAGGAAGAACTTTTAAATGAGACTGGGAAAGCACTGGAACAGGCTGCCCAGGAAGGTTGTGGAGTCTCCATCACTGCAGACATTCAAAACCCACCTGGTAGTGCTCCTGTTCTCCCTGGTTCTGGGTGAATGTCCTGGTTCCACTCAGGGCAGAGTTAACTTTTGCAGCAGCCATGAGGGGCACAGCCAGATTATTCTATACCAGCACACACCCTGCACAGTGGGGACAGAGCTGTGTGGGGTTTTTCACCAAGGGGTGCGGGGTGTGCCCTCACATGGCACCAGGTTCCATATGCTGAGCAATCCCATGTAAATGATTCACTTGTCTTGTACACTCTGTTATTAGTATTGCTGTTGTTGCTGTTAATTTTCCTATTTGTTTTTTTCTAGTAAATCCTCCTTATCTCAACCCATGATCTTTACCTCTTTGTCACTCCAATTCTCCTCTCCATCCTGCCACAGTGTGGAAGGAAGGGAGAAAGCAGCACATGTATGGGCTGTTTCCATGGGAACACTTAACTGAGGAACACCATTCCTGAACCATGACAGTGAACCTACCTTGGCAGGGATGTTGGACTAGATGATCTCCAGAGGCCCCTTTGCACCTTACCTGTTCTGTGATTCTGTGAAAATTCAGCAGAATACTGCTCTTGGTTTCAATACTTCTGCTTTCTCAGAGTGTCAGTCTGCCTCTTCTAGAGCATACACATCCACATACTGGCTGCTTTAACTGCACTGGCACAGCTCACAGGGAAATTCCCTGTGGATACAGCCTCTCTTGCTTCCACGTGCACACACAGCTGCCTGAAGGCAGCAAGCACTGGAAGCTGGAACTTTAAAACACCCTGCAAACAACAGCATCAACTAATGTAAACACTGATTGAAACAAAGGAATGCAGATTTAAGCAGTGGCACCAATTTTCAGAACTGAAAAGCCAGGCAGGTCCACTCAACCTGAGGTCTTTTGGCAGAGCTATTCAGGTTGGAGAGCTAAGCAGCATCTGCTTCCTGTGCTAGGGAATGGGTAGGTTCCTTTGAAAATGCCCAAGAGCCAATTGGATGCACATTTTCCTTCACTGACTAGGAAGAGAGGCTCAGGCAGTCAAGTTCCTAACATCAGCATCTTAAGTGAAAGCCCGGCAGTCAGTCCAAATTATTCTTTTGTCCTTCTAAAATCAGAGATATTGGTATATAAGCACACTTGAGAACCAAAGCAGTGCTTTCTACCCACAAGTCACCTATTGTCAAGTTTTGTAGGAAAAATGATTTCAACCAGGACACTTAGGAGCTGGGATGTAATAATTTGAATGACTGAGAAACTGTATTTCAGCTTTTATTACAAAAAACCCAAGACATCACTTTACATTTCAGAATATTTTCAAACAAGGCCTTTCTGTTAAAGCTTTAGGTATCTAAAAAGTGTCTACTTGATTCACATCTGTATGAAGCTTTGCAAGTCACACCATAGTCACCAAACAGCTATATTGCACAAAGATCCACACAATACCACACCATTTTTAGCTTAGTCTACATTGTAAAGTGCTGTTTCTTAGGGAGAAACTTGAAAAAATAATTATCTGGATAGGCAAGTACTGCTGAACTGTATTTCTCAAAGTTGATACTTCCATGGTAGTGGAAAAAATATCACAGCATATTGTCAGTGCCTCTTGACAGTGTGTTTTTTATTAAATAAGATGGACTAAGCACTAAAGAGTACTGTCTGGAATGCATACTAAGTATTCAAGTAACACCAAAAGCCAAATCAATTTTTAAATTCAGAATGAGATAAATACAAACAGATATATCAAAAGGTAGATAAATGTTTAAAGTAGCATAATTTATTTTATTATTTATTATTACTTCAGTAGAGTAAGTAATTGCATAGCATAACACATGTTGAATTAATTTGAAAATCTAGTAGAAAAAGCCCCTAAATTTTTAATTTCTTACTTCTACAGTCTCAAACTAATAATCTTTTTTAGATCATTGAGTCTGAGACACTGTCTTCATATCTGCAATAGAGTGTTCCATTTACAAATATTTCCAGAAAGTAACAAAAGGTCTGGTGATACAAATCCAGATGCTTATAAAAAATCTAAATGTGGAAATGTGGAGTGCTAACCATGACATAAAGCCTCTAATTTACACCAGGCTCTGAAACAGAGGAATAAAAAATGAAACATTCGTCTATGGAAGGGGATTTGGTCTGGAAAAGAAAGTTCAGCCCTACAACCTGTTACAGGTCTAAGCCAATTATTGGTTTGGTTGATGAACTGACCATTGCCAGTTATACAAGGGGAGAAGTCACAGCTACTGAAGTGAGAATCCTTTCTCCTGGCTCTCTCTGACTGCTGCACTCACATGTAAGATCCTGACTCACATACTCAACAGGGTAGACTAATGTAAGAGTTTTCAGTGCTTGACTTTTGGTTTAATAAATACTGGAGAGGGAAAAGAAGTAGGAGGAACAAAAAATCTTAACAGCAGAGAGATCTTCTGAGTCTCACTACAACTTAGTTTGCTCCAAGACCTGGAAAAGCAAACAAACAAAAACATGGGCATGTTTGTGTTTCCAGTTAAGCTACTCAGGAACATCCTAGTCTAGCAGTGACTGAAAAGCTGCAGAAGGCCGTCAGATCTTAGTGACTAGGTAAACAAGCATCATCAACATAAACAAATGCAAAATAGCATACCAGGTGGGGAAAACCCTGCATGCACATCTAACCATCAGGACTGCATGAAAAACACTGCAAAAGAAGCTTCATCATGAGCATGGCATTGGATATCAAGCAAATAAAAGGCAATTATGGTTTAGGACTAAAAGAAGAAGGAAAACACAAAACTTTGTCATCCTTCACAGCAACAGAGTGTCTTATGGACAGACTGTTCAGTCAGCCTCAGCAGGCAAGAAGAGAGCAATGGCTTCAATCCAGTAAGAGGGAAGATGAAAGGGAGGGAATGACAGAAATTAAAGACTATAATGATAATCATCTAAACCAGAAGAAATTACTAAAAAGGCTAACTAGTAAGAGACAATTTGTCTTTTCTCCTGCAGGAGAAAATTCCAAAAGGTACCCCATACTTCACACCTGCTGTTGGGACATCAAAGTGTTTCTCATACAACTCACACTGAATCTGTGGAGGGCACTTTCACACAGCCTTATCAAGACAGAAACATTTGCAGGTGAGATCCAGACAAGAAGTTGTGCTTGCTGGGCCTTCCTGGCTGTCATGCTTATGCTGGCATAGACAACCATTTCTGACAGTTTTTTCCAACAGTGGCCACAGTCAGGGGCTTAGGAGAGAAGACACTGGGACAGGTGGACTCCAGGTCAGATCAGTACAGCACTTCAGACAGCAAAGCCTGCAAAAGTTTTGTATTATGACCTACATTCACTTAACTGTATTGTGATTTACAGGTGCCATTTCACAGCTCTACAGCTATATACATGGACTTAGTAAGCATACTTCACACACATTCATCAAGATACAACTCTATCCCCAAATTATAAAGCATATCCCCAAATTAGAAAGCAACAAGTACTTATTAGAAACATCCTTCACTTTAGATTCTTATTTTTCCACAAGTCAACAGTACATGCACCCTACTTTTTTTTATACATGGGTTTCTATTAAGAGAGGCAGTCCACCTCCATTCCCAGTAACAGATCCTCCTGGAACATAGGTCAAAATTTATGGAAGACAAGAAAGTCTCAGGGACAGCCAGAGGAGTTCACCAAGGGCAAGAACTGCCTGACTCACCTAGTGGTCACCTGTGACCCAGTGACTGCACCAGAGGATAAGGGAAGAGCTAAGAGATACCAAGTACCTGGACTTCTGTAAGGCCTTTGATAAGATCCCTCACAATATTCTTACCTCTAAACTTGAAAGAAAAGGGTTTAAGTGGATGGACTTTTCAGTGAATAACGAATTGGCTGGATAGCTACACCAAAAGAATCACAGTCAACAGCTCAATGTCCAAGCAGAAACCAGTAATGAGCAGTGTCCCTCAAGGGTCTGTACTGGCATCAGTGTTGATGTGCACCTCATGAGGTTCCCCAAGACCGAGCACAAGGTCTTGCACCTGGATCCAGGAAATCTCCACTATCATACAGACTAGGGGATGGAGAGCAGCTCTGCAGAGAAGGACTTGAACATCCTGAGGGACGAAAAATTGGCCATGAATCAGCAATGTGTGCTTGCAGCTCAGAAAGCATCTTGAGCTGCCTGGTGGCCATCAGGGCAGGGGAGATGATTCTCCCACTCTGCTCTACCAAGACCCCACCTGGAATACTGCGTTCGGCTCTGAGAGGTCCCAGTACAGAGTGGTTCCAGAGGAGAGGCACAAAAATTGTCAGAGGGCTGGAACACTTCTCCCGTGAAGACGTTATAAGAGATGGAGTTATTCAGCATGGAGAAGGCTCCTAAAAGACCTTATTATGGCCTTATAATATATAAAAAGTATTTTTTAAAAAGATGGAGAAAGACTTTTTACCAAGGCCTGGAGAGACAGGACAAAGGGCAATGGTTTTAAACTAAAAGATGACAGATTTAGGTTGGATATAAGGAAGAAATTTCTAACAATAAGGCTGATGAGACATTGGAGAAGGTTTCCCAGAGAACCTGTGGATGACCCATCCCTGGAAGTGTTCAAGGTCAGGTTAGATGCAGCTTTGAGCAACCTGGTCTAGTGGAAGATATCCCTGCCCAAGGCAAGGGGAGTTGGAACTACATGGTCTTTAAAGGTACCTTCCAACTCAAGCTTAACTATGATTATATGATTCTGTGAAAAACTACTATGTGATACAGTTTTTAACATCAGAGGAACTGAAATTTGAAGGGAGGACATCCTTTAAGGCAGAAATTAGGTCTCAGAACTTAACCAGTGCATTTTTAACATTCTTACTAAGAAAAATTCAAGCTGCTACTAGATAAAAAAAATTAACCTATAAAAGTAAGTATTAAATACCTGATTTTATTTTTTTAATTCATATATAATTACTCATGTTAGCAACTCACTTGCTTTTGCCTAAATACCAGGTACTATTATTCACACATGCAAACATTTCTGATTTTTGACTCCAAATTCTGACATTTAAGGTACAATTGCACTTTCTTTTAGATAGCTTATAGTAAAAGACTGAAAGAATAAAGAAACTTACCATTATGCCACCAACTATATCACACTGAGTGTCAGAACTTGCATTTTAGCTTACAATCACATTAAGAGTATACAACATGCAATCAGAATCAAGTTTACCTTCATAATTCCAAGTATAAGTTAAACATTCAACACCATTTCTAATTTCTTCCTCTTTCATATTATATTTTTATATGCTATTCTGTACTGAAAGGCCCAACTGGTTCTCAGGGGTTAACTGGAAAGCATTTAACCCTGCAGAGGCATTCAGGCAGACTTCTTAAAAGGAGAATGGCAATTGCACACTGTCAGCTTTGACTTCATCAAATACAAAACTGACTATGTAAGGATTTCAGTTAAATAAAAGGCAGATTTCTTCCCCGAAGAGTAAGTTTTGGTTGCTAGTCCTGAAAAGTAAATTTTGGTTGCTAGTCAGACTTCATTCTTGCTTCCCCCAGGAAAAGAAGTCTGTGGAGAACAGCATTGCACAGATCACAAGAAAGGCAGGAGAATTCCTCTGGTGCAGGAAGCACTTGGACAATTTATTTTAAAAAATCACAGGCCAGAGGCTTGTGAGCAACACGTAAGTAGAATATAATTTATCAGGACTAAAAGCTAAGGTAGAATTCCTCTGCTTTCATTTTCTGTCTCAGAACAACAACAGGAACTAGATGTCGTCATGCACTAGATGTCGTCGTGGTACTCCCTGTAGTTGGCTGTGACAGCTTCCTCAAGGTGCACTGCTGCACCACCCATTAAAGCAAACGCTGGGTACATTAAGCCAGAGCAATCCACCTCACATTCGTACAGGCACTTCATATGGCCTGCATCATAAAACCCTACCCTGCCTCTGTCACAGTCAAGGCAAATGCCCAAGCATGATGGCAGGGGAAGGATTCTGCTGGCTGGATCCTTGGGAGCAGCAGGCGTAGCAGGGATAAAGAACTTCTTCATGCCTAAAGTGACCAGTGTGCAAGGCTGCGAAGAGTCAAAGAAAGCATCTTCACTCCCACTGTCATGACCGCTGTCTTGCTCGTATCTGGAACACAAAAAAAACCCATGTACTTTTGTCAAATGCTGAAGTGGGATCAATGATGTGAATGGGAGAAGAACATTTCTGTGAGATAGGCAACACCACACAATCACCCAAAAAAAACTTGGCTGGTAAAAAAAAATATGGACTCATAGAATATCCTGAATTAGAAGGAAACCACAAAAAACATCGAATTCCAAGTCCTGGCCCTGCACAGGACAGCCCCAAGAGTTACACCATGTGCCTGAGTGCACTGTCCAAATGCCCCTTAAGCTCTGGCAGGCTTGGTGCTCTGACAGCTTCCCTGGGAAGCCTGCTCTATGTCCAACCACCCTCTGGGTGAAAAACTTTTTCCTAATATCCAGCCTAAGCCTCCCATTACACAGTTTTATGCCATTCCCTTGGGT
The DNA here is from genome assembly GCF_026979565.1 of Vidua chalybeata. NCBI lineage: Eukaryota > Metazoa > Chordata > Aves > Passeriformes > Viduidae > Vidua > Vidua chalybeata. Next base: position 53,808,441 of record NC_071570.1, read on the forward strand.
CCTGTCAATGGTCACCTAAGAGAAGAGATCAGTGTCTACCTCTCTGCTCCCCTCATTCTCTTCTTCTCCAGGCTGAACAGGCCAAATGACTCCAGTCGCTCCTTATAAGGCTTTCCCTCCAGACCCTTCAAAATCTTCTCTGGATACTCTCTAACAGCTCAATGTCCTTCTTATATTGTGGCACCCAAAACTGCCCCCAGCATTCGAGGTGAGGCTGTCCCAGTGCAGAGCAGAGCAGGACAATCCCCTCCCTTGCCTGGCTGGTGATGCTGTGCCTGATGCACCCCAGGATATGGGGCCCTCCTGGCTGCCACGGCACTGCTGGCTCATGTTCACCTTTTCATTGACCAGGAACCCCAGGGCCCCTTCTAGAACACTGCTCTCCAGTCACTCCTTTCCCAGGACCCAGGACTGCCTCATCCCAGGTGCAGAATCTGGCACTTTCCCTTGTTGAATTTCATACAGCTGGTGCCTGCCCAGTCCTCTCATTTGTCAAGGTCTCTCTGCAGGGCCTTCCTGCCTTTGAGGGAGACAGCTGCTCCTCCCAGTTTTGTATCATCTGTGAACTTGCTTAGTATCCCTTCCAGTCCTGAGTCCAAGCCATTTATGAAGCTGTTGAAGGCACAGGGCTGAGGATGGAGCCCTGTGGAACCCCCCAGTGACAGGTCACCAGTCAGATGTCACCCCATTCACTCGATGAGGTAGTTGCTCATCCATTGCATGCTGTGTTTATCCACCTGAGCACTGGATACCTTATCCAGAAAGATACTGTGAGAGAGACAGTATCAAAAGCTCTGATAAAATGCAAAAATATTACATCCATTGGCTTCCATTAGTGACATCCACTAGTGACAGTTGACCAGTCTGGTGTCACCCCATTCACAGAAACCCTTTGTGCCCAAAACATGAGCCAGCTGCTCACCCACCACACAATGTGTTTATCCAGATGTGTGCTGTACAGTTTGTCCAGAAGGATCCTAGGAGACATAGCATCAAAAGCCTTACTGAAATTAAAAGAGGTTACAACAACTGGCATCCCTTGGTCAGCTCAGTGGGTTACCTTTGTCATGAAAGGAAAATAAGTTTTTCAAGCAGAACTTTCCCCTGGTGACTGCACTGTCCTTCAGGTGTTGTTCAGTAATTCCCAGAATAATCTTCTTCATAAATTTACCAGTTACTGAAGTGAGACTGACAGGCCCTGACTGACAGTCAGGGTCATCTTTCCTGCCAGTCTTGAAAACTGGGACAACATTTGCCAGCTTCCAGTTGACTGGCACCTCCAAAGACCATTGAAACATCAGAGAGGTCTCAGCCAGCTCAGTACCCTAGGATGAATCCCATCAAGCCCCATAAACTTATGGGGATTCGGGTGGAACAGGAAATCCTGCATAAACTTCCAGCCAGCCTCAAGTTTATCATTCTCACAGTCATGGTCCTTGAGTTCTGGGACCCCCAAAGCCCACCACTGGTGTTGAAAACCAAGGTCAATAAAGCATTAAACATCCCTGTCTTGTCTCTGTCCCTTTTAGTGAGGTGACCACCCTCCTCCTGTAACATGCCAATGGTATTTCTGACTGCCTTTTGCTATTAGCATCTCTTTAAAAAACTCTTTTTATTGTTCCCCACAGTTCTGGCCAGCTTCAACTCCAGTTGGGCTTTGACCACATGAATTTTCTCCCTCAAATGTCAAGCAGCTTCTCTTTATTTCTCCCATGTTGCCCAACCTTGCTGCTATTGGCCATACCCCTTCTTTTTTTTTTTTTTTTTTTCTGCCTTAGCTTTAGAAGATCTCTGCTCACCCAAGCCAGTCATCTTCTCTCCTGCTTGACTTATGACATTTTGGAATTGCCTGCTCCTGTGCCCTTAGGAGGTGGTGCTTAAAAAGTAACCAGCATTGATGGACCTTAGCACCTTCAATAGTGGTCTCGCAGGGGACTTTCCTGACTAGTACCCTCAGCAGCCTGAAGTTTGTTCTCCTCATGTCCAGAGTTGAAGTTTTGCTGGCACTTCTCCTCCTGACAACAGAGATTTTAAACTCAATTATTGCTTTGTGACTGCTGTGGCCAAGACGGCTGCTCATCTCCACTTTGCTCACGAGATCCTCTCTGTTGACAAGGAGAAAATCAAGGAGAGCACTTTTCTCAGCCATCTCCCTTAGTACTCATACCAAGAAGTTATCATCCAGGTGTTTTAGGACTCTTCTGGACCTGTTTGTTTCATCTATGTGGTGCTCTCAGTTAATATCTGCCAAGCTGAAGTGCCCTACAAGGACAAGGGTGGTTGATGTAGAGATATTCCTTAGTTCCTTAAGGAATAATTCATCAATGTCCTCATCTTGGCTGTGTGGCCTGTAGTAGATTCCCACAATGACATCCACTTTGTTTCTCCCGTAATCCTTACCCAGAGGTTCTCAACTGTGGCATTGCCAGCCACAGGCTCCACACATTCCAGACACTATGTTACAGACAGCGCCACCCCCACCTCATCTGTCCTCCTGTCCCTCTGAAGAGCCTGCAACCAACAGTGCACTCCAGTCACAGCACTCATCCCACCAGGCTTTGATTACACCAGTGATACACATACTTTAGCCAGGAAGGAAGATGCACTTAGTAGTTGAAGACTCACTTGGGTTACTTCAAACAATTAATAACAGCTGAACTCAAATAAGGACAAGACCACAGAAGGGTTTACTAAGGAGTGGATGTATCTAAACATACTTATGCTAGGCAATAATTAATGATTCTACAGGTACAGTAAATTAGTTAACTTGAGAAGTAACTTAGCAAATATGACCAATCCTTACAGACAAGAACTCCTGTGAGTTTTCCATGATGCTGCTATGTTACAGTATCTGTAAAATTCACAAAACAAAAGGTAGTGTTTTAGTGGTTTAAGTTTGGATGCTTTTTTTAAAGTGCTGTGTCTGAAGAATTCCCTGAACAGTTTCCCAGATGGTTATATCTGGTCAGTCTACATGCTTTTCCCTCCACCTCTGTCCCCAGATAAAGACACATGGAGAAGCACACATTCTTCAGTACAGACATTCCCTACTTAAGATTTCAGTTTTGGGATGCTTGTGAGGGCTAAATTTGTGTCAGCTAAAATTGTGCAGATATCTATGTGGAGAAGGAAAAAGAAATCAGGAAATTTAGATCTAATTTCTCACTTTGCAAATGGCTCCATCTTCCATTTTCCACAGAAGAAGCCAAAAATTTGTTGAATTTCTGAAAAAGAGTCCCCAGGAGATAGCCTCCCTGCCTGCAGTTCCTACACACATCGAGGCTTGCTACAACTGTAATTGTGAGATGGAAATCTTTTTATTGGCTTGTCCAGTGTACTTTAGCTTGTGCTCAGTAGCACTCCAATACGGTATGCAAGCATGTAGCCTGGGGTAAGCCAGTGACTTGGAATCCACTGTGACACAGCTACTGCAAAAACAAACAAATATGTACAGTGAACACTGTTCCTCTGAAAGGCTGCCAAACCTTGTATGCTAAGGGAATTAAGGCAGAGCCTTGCTACTGATAATCAAGCATTCAATCTTAAAACTTATTTTTAACCTTCTTTCTTTAACTGACATTCCTTGGCATCTACAGGAACCTGACTTCTTTCCTAAAAAGAAAGAAAAAAAGACTCTGGATAATCAGGATAATTTTTCTGCTAATAACAGGACAACCTGCTTACACCATATCCTTCAAACTTTTCACTGGTTAGCTTCACCCTGCATCCTAACTGAGAACAGACTTGCTCTTCATTTACTTTTTAAAAAAGCCATCCTCTTACGTAAAACATGTATTAAAGTAAGAGTATGCAATTTACCTTGGACTGGTCACATCATGCGTATTGTGGAACAATTTCTGTATCTTGTTGCTAGAAACAACTCCCACTTTCACCAGGTATGAATAGGCTTCCACATTAAAAGCCCAGAAGTGCTTTCCTTTGGCAATCCCAGTGTCACCAATGATGTAATCCAGGGTTGTGTAGCATCCAACCTGCAAGCGCTCAGATCCCAGAAGCAGAGGAAATCCAGCCCTACTTTCCACAGAAGTTCTTCTTGGGTTCAGCTGGAGATGTTCATTGTTGTACCCACATTTGTCATCAAAAAGAAAACTGAAAACTGAAAAAACAGTATCCCGAAGAAATTCTGCTTAGTTATGTATTTGGCCTTCTGTGCTTATAAACTACATTTTAAATCATACTGGCATTAGAATTTGTCACTTTTAAAGGCTACCAGGAGAGTCATGCAAGCTAACAGTCTCCATATGTTACCTGCTTAATCTATAACAGTGCTTCTAAACATTTATGAAACTGGTAACAGTGTAGGAGACATCTGGGAGCTAATGGAAACTACTTTCAGCTCTTAATACTGACGGACATAAGGAAACCCCATACCTGGGGCTGGAGGAGTATGCATAATAACTTCTCGGCTCCAAGGGCTACAGATGGACCCTTTGTATCCTCGAACTCTAAAGGCGTAACTGCTGTCATCATCAAGATCAGATAATACTTTGCTCTTGCCATAAACTTCAGTCTTTTGCCATGTCACTCTCTCCTCTTCTTTATTAAGTTTATGATACTCAAGAACATAGATATCAGCTGAATCTGTCTTCCCAGGGCATTCCCAGCTGATCAGAGCTTTGTTGTACATTCTGCTCTGCTCTTCGCTGATTTCTGGTATTTCTAGACCTGAAACAAATAAGAAAAAAAGCTCTGAAATTTAGATACATGTTGTTTTGGAGTTAACCATACAACCAGTCCTGGGTAACCCAAAATGTTATTGTATTCCAAGTCTATCTGTGCACCTGTGCGATTTCAGCTACTTTGTAGCTAGGAACTATTACAGTTATTTTTGGCCATTGCTATTTTGGTTTTTTAGTAAACTGTTATTTTTTCACTTCTATCAACTCATATTTGTTTTTCCCTATTAGCGGAAAGGTTTTGGTTAAAACTATATTGAGAGGAAACTCATTTTAAAGCATCCACCTCTTAAAGATGTCTTAAACAAAGACATAAACCCCTTTGTTGAGCTGTAGCACTGTTAAAGGGGAGAATCTGATTCTCTTAGTTAAAAGGAGTAGATAAGGATGGTTCTCTGTTCATACACTTAAATTAATCCCCTATTTTCTGTTTTTACTTTGAAAGGCTTGAGCCTTTTTTTTTTCTGGCAGCTTTAAAAATTATTACTTTTGGTCATGCAATAAAAAAGCTTTTAGAAAGACTAAGTGTGATGTAAATACAATATTTTGAAGCCAGTGCAAACTGGTACTGAAGAAAATGTCATTTTAGCTTCTTTATGAAAGCTGAAACTAACACTGCTGCCAGGTAATGCTTTCTGGATTGTGGAATGATTTCTGAATTGTGGAAACAGCAGGAACAATGCAAGTCACAACACTGAGCTCTGCAACTGCTGCCCTGTGCAAGTTCTGCCTTTCTCTAGAGAAGCCCTTAAAGGTAAAACTTGAGAAAGACCTAATGCTCTCAGAATTTACCATTGGAATGGAAGGACAAGTCACCAAGGATGTCTTCTTGCTTGGCAGTGTCCACCACAAAGTCTTCAAAAGTAGTTTCAGCTGCTGGCCTAAAGCTCTTCAGAGACTCAGTAGCTTTTTGGATTCTGAAAACACAAAAGTGGGATAGCACAAGAAAAAAAAAAGGCAATTCAAGTTGGACATTCCTTAAAATAAAAATGCTAGGTTTTGCTTTAAAAAAAGTTCTGCTTTCATGTACTTACTGATGTTTCCCAGAAATTTTCCCTAGAATCTCTAGAAAGATTCTCAAATGCAAAATTTCAAGGCCTTTTATACATCAGTGTAAAGATAATGAACAGGTAGTCATTCAGTTGGCAAAGCATATGAACAATTTGGAGGATTATGTTCAAAGTACCAAACTGATGTGAGGCGCTAGTAGAGAACACAAAGATCAAAGAGCCTAAAGCCAGAAGAGATCTGTTAGATTAACTTGCAAATACCTGATAAAAATCTCAGACAAGGAATTTGTCAGGAAGCTAAACAGACTATCCTCCCACTGCAGTCCCACTGAACAAGGCTAGGCATTGTGGACAAGAGCACTCCTCTCCTGAGTGTTGTTTCCTAATGCACACTCGAATGCAGAAATTCCAGCTGAACATGACCAGGACCATCTCCCAGGAATACAACTGCACGGACATCTGGAACAGTACTTGTGCCTCAAACAGAAGATATTTAAGATACCTGACATGAAGTTGTTTTGCTGTTTGAACAAAACAGGAGGGATCAGTTTCTTTAAGCACTTCTTGAGCATATCCTACAAGGCCATTATTTTCCAGGAGCCCTTGGTATTCTTCCACTTGTGTTTGCAATTTTTCCAGCCTTATATTCTTAGAAATTTCAATTGCCCTAAGAGCTGCAGATTTCTTCTCTTCCAGGACATGGTACAATTTCTCAAAACTCTGAGATGCTTCTTGTTTAGCTCTTTCACTATTGCACTAGGAGCAAACAAAAGACATTTCAGACAGATTCTACATCACTGTGACTGTACAGAAACATACTTAAGGTTGTTCAAGACATTACAGTAATCTAGTCATCCATTTGAGAGATAAGACTAATGAGCTTTGCTATGCTATTCAGCACTGAAAATGAGATCAGCACACTACCCAAGCTAGTCAGCATTTGCTGTCTTTAACAGAGAATGAAGAGTAGGAAAGTATTCCTCTGATTACGCCTTGAGTTATGCATTACATTTGTCTATATAGCTCATAAAAAAGCACTGTAAAAGCATGTCAGTCTCTGAAGTCTTCATGCCCAAGAGCTAGGTGCTCTTCCACCCTCCCCAACCACCCTGACCTGAGGGTCCAGCCCAGCTTCTCGTTTACACCCTCTGAACCATAGTGCCACCTCTAAATACTGTCCTGGATAAAAGGAACTGCAAAACAGAGACACAGTCTGTAATCAAAACACACAAGTACTAGGAGCTTCTGCAATTTCTGCCTTCATGTTTTTCAACTTATGTGTGACTCTTCTGCAGGGAGATTTTGCCCTTAATTCTGACATTTTCAATGTAAACAGGCAGCATAAATACTGCACCATCATAAATACAGAAATGCCCTATGCGTAACCCACTTTGGTTAAGGTATCAAGTAATCTTTATTTTATTTAAATTTACAGCAGCACTCAAAAATGAACTTCCCTTTGTCTGCTTCTCATACTGGCAGGACAAGGTCTTGCCATGTGTGATTTAGTCTACCACAAACTGTTCAAAAATTGTTTTACTACTTAACTGAAAAACTCAAAGTCTGAAACACTTCACTGAAAACAGTTTTGAATCCTTCCTGTGTCTGTACAAAGGCCAACCCCTGACAACCTTCAAACCACTCTTACCTCTGTTTCTTTCAGCAACAGATCCAGCTGTGTAATGTGAGCTTTCACCTGGCTCTCCTTACTGATGAGGTATTCAATATCTTTTGAAAGCTTCTCCTGTTGAAGTAAAACAGCCAGAATAGGGCATCTCACACAAAGTGACAACCAGCACAGGCAGGTCATCGAGCTAGTCCTCAGTTTTTCTAGCCACAAGGACAACAGCATGACACCAGTTATGAGCAGCAGTCCTGCAGCAAAGCAACTGTGAGTGAGACTGCTGGCACAGTTTCTAAGGATCAGAGGTAACAGTGTCAGCTGGCTCCCAATCACCCAGGAATCATCCTCTCTAATATTGGGAAAAAGTGGCTTCAGGACATTAAACTTACGGGAAGGAGTTGATAGTTATTAATTCATTTGTAGTAAGAATTGCTAGAAAAATGAGTTGCACAAATCACAGATTTGTCCCTGTGCTTCCCTAAATGCAAGAGTTAGCAATTGTACAGGAAAAGCCTTGCAAACTGGTGAGGAGGCCAAAGAGCAGAAGGCAGGCTAATCTGGTCTTTTTCTTTTTTTTTCCTTTTTTTTCCTCCTGAGAGCATGAGACGAAGAAAAGGAAGAAGATGAAGTAGGTGTGTCTTTAATAACAAACTGATATTTGCAAGTCTTCTCTGTTGTGCTTTGCTTAGGAAATTAACAACTATGCAGCTTCAGAAACATACAAAGATACATACAAAGATATCAACAGATACTTCAGATGCAAATCTGTTAGAAGTGCTTCTCAAGTATCCTCTACCACAAGCTACCTGAACACTTACATTAAAAAAAATTGATTGTAAAGTTGATTAACTGCTTAAACCTTCTGCATTGTCTGTAGTGCTGTACAATTACCTGAAATAACATGACAGCACTTTTCTGGGGCTATGTTTCGAGCATCATAGCAAGCAGTTTAGTTTCTAAAACATGCTTTATATCACATTAACAATTCATTAACGAATCACAACAACAAGACTCAAGACTAGTTCAGGGTCTCCCAAACACACATCCTGGCTTCTATCAGTGGGAGTTTGCCCTCACATCAGAAGTACTCTTCTCCTTCTTAAGGCCAGGTACAAACATATTTTCTTTTACCTTAAGGGTTTTATAGGCAGTGCTCATGGTTGTTACTCTATGGTTTGCATGACCTCCACCCAGTTTGCAAAGATGACAAACAGGCCTTCTGCAGATTTCACAGTACATGTTTACTCTCTCCATTTCATGTTCTGGACACATCAAAATCTGGGGAAAAAAAAAGAGCAGAGACAATACAGATGTACTTCCAAAAATGGAGATTCTCAACAAAAATCAAAACACCCAACGAACCCAAAGCAGCATAGGACTTTATCAGTGATTTTTAATAGTCAGTTTATCTTCTACCTTTTATATTTGTCAGTGCTATTGAAAGAGAGCAGATGAACACACACAGTTTCACAAGGTTTACAGTAAGTAAGCCTCTAGCAGTGTCTGTGTAGCTTCCATATAGCAATCAATCTTTTGCTAAACCCTGCTCATGTTGTTTGCAATGACTCCAGCACCCTACACTCCAGCTCTGAGCTGTAAATGCAATATATAACACACCCAGCCTGTCAAAGTTAACCATGCTCATGCCAGCATCTCTTGCAACAGCTATGAACTGTTTCTTGAAGCAAGAGCTGACATAACTTTGTAGCAATTTAAGTCCAAGCTAGATTTTGATAAACCATATAGCCATTGCTCTTGGAGCTAAGAAGTGCAGCCACCAACTACAGCTACAGTAATTTTAAAGACAAAAGACTCCAGTGTTTCAGTCTTTCTGTCTGACTCCAGTTACAGGCTGCTCACACTGACTGCAACTTCCAGGATTAGCTCAAACAGCATTGCCAGAAAGCTGGTGTTTGCTAAAAAATTGAACTTTTTGAAATAAACGCTCAAAGAGTTAAAAAAGTGCTACTCAAGTCCAAGCTCAGGCAACAGATTAAACCACATAAAGTATATGTGTGTGTGTGTGTGTGTGTTGGTTTAAAAAAAAAAAAAAACAATGCTTGCTTTGCCTCATTCTAGAGCACTGAAAGACAACATTTAGGTCATCTATTCCATAGAAGTTACCAAAGAGAAGCTTTTGAGGAAGTTTTTCAGTTTCAATATGCCCCTGCACAAGAAAGGTCAGAAAAGGGCATAAAAATAGAAAATTGTGAGCAGCACAAATATGGATACAATAAGCTAAAACCTGAAACAAACTTTTAAGTCTCAAATGTTATCTTAAGGTATAGTGAAAAGCCCAAAGGCACCAGTCTCACCAGTACCTTAAGACTATCTAATTAAAGAAATATGCAATTAGCAATCCCATTTGGATTGACTACTGGATTTGGAAGGAAATAAAAAAGGGAAAAAAGGAAGCTGCCAAGAAAATCAGCTGTGCAGGCAAACATATTCAAAAACTACACTCATTCAGTTAGTCTGTGTAAGTAATTTTTTCCACAGCAGTGTACAGCCACACCTCACAGAAAATCCATATTTTTATTCATCTCCTTATGCAAGCAAGAGACAGTAGAGGTCAGCAGACTGCCTTGTCTTCTCTCAAAACTCCAGAACAATCAGCCCAGTATGTTCTTCTCCCATCCCCACCACACACACTACAAAGTGCTCTCCAGCCTGGTTGTACATTAAAGTGGCAACTGAGAACATTGTTTAGGAGATCAACAAATACTTAATGCTTTCAGTTCAGGTCTTAAAAATGCAGTGCAATGAAGAATGCACTTTTCTTTTTTTATATTAAGCTCAAACAGTCCTCAGAAAAGCTTCTGTAAGAGCACAGTAAAGATCAGCTTACCGCGGTTGGGAAGTTTCTCAAAACAAGTAGATGTATCTAAAGTTAACTACACTATGCTTTTCTCTTTTTTCCCCTCTTCCTCTCTTCACATATAATTAGAAATGCTAAATCCCACATGCACACACATACTCAATACATCAGTGAAAGAATAATCTAAACCACTTCACCCCATTTTGCTCTGCTTCAAGAGAATTCAACTACTGACTTTTAATCCTGAATTCAGTCTGCATGCAGTGTAACACCACAGGGCACTTTTAGGAGTGCACAGGGATCACAAGAGGCTTTTGGTATTTTCCAATAGCAACATTGCAGCTGTCATAGATGCCACAGAAGAGAAGTTTTTAAGGAACTTTATAGCATCTTAAAGCAAGAGCTAGAAGATAGTATGCAAACTTTCAGCTTTCTCATTTATCCAATAGAGGGACATTTCACACAATGTGTGTGCAAGCACATTTGAAAGCATATGAAGCATGTGCTCACTTCTAAATGGAATTAATGTTTTAGACTCAAGGAAAACACCACAAAGTGGAATTCTGGATGTTCACTATCTCCGAGCCTGCTAACTTTAGAGGCTCAAATTTTTCCAGTCCCAGAAGGAAAGTACATCAGCAGTTAAGAGCTTCTAACACATTGCACATTAATCAAATTTACTTAATTTAATAATAATTAATCAGGACTCCTTGACCATCAGCATTTCTGGCACCTGTGGGACATCCAGCAAGGAGGCACAGGCACACAGGATGTACTGGAACATTAAGGCCATTATTATTGTCCCTGGTTAGCAAGACAGCATCTGTGACATTTAACATTTGTGATCTAACAAATTCAATAAGGCACTGCCATGTACTGCACCATGCTCAGCATGAGACACTTAGGTAGTGGCATTTTGTTATCACTGTTTTGTCTGAATGCAGTAACAGCAGCACCAGTGTCTAAAGTAGAAATTTTGCCATAATGTTTTTAGCTTTTCTGCTATAGATAAAAAAATAATGGTGTAATAACAATGGAGACCATAACTCCACCTTTTGCTCTTGTTAAATGCAAGGAAGGAGAGAAAGAAGATGCTTGTGATGGATCAAATTCAAGCACAAAGCATCCAAAGGGGATGTACCTAAAAGGGGCATGGAAGAGGCCAGGTGTGCTGGGGTTTTTTAATTTGACACACACAGGCATCCTCCCCAGGCAGTCCAATCTAGATGCTCAAGAGCAAGGTGCCAATAACACCAAGGGTGTGGATTCAATCCCTGTATGAATCATTCACTTAAAAGCTGAACTTGATGATCCTTGTGGGTCCCTTCCAAGTCAGAATATTCTGTTACTTGTGATCATTAAGCCTTAAAAAAGAAAAAAAAAGAAAAAAGGAAAGAACTACTCAAATCACAAGTAACAGTAAAACCCCTTATTTTTACGGGACCCTTCAAGTATGCTCTCAATGTCCCATTGTCCCATTCAATGACAGCAAGGAGCAAAAGCTTGTGGTTTACTCAATAAATAACAGCAATTTTCAAGAAAACAATCATGGTCCTAAAAAGCAACTATCATTGCATAGATATGTCTGCAGCTACAGGAGAATGCTGCAACCTTAATTCTGTAAGTATACTTACCTTGGGTCTGAAGTTGGTGGTTGGTCCTACGTATTCATGTTGGGCTTTCACAGTTCCCCAAGGATGGTGTATTTTGAAACATTCATTGCAATAGCTTGCACTGCAGTCCATGCAGCTCTTTGTGGACTCCTGAGGTGGAGGTTTGCAGAAATCACACATAATAGCAATGGCTGCCCTGGCTGCCTGTCTGTATCTTTCCACAATGGTTTCCAAAGTGAAGTTGCGAAATAGGCCATTGATACCACGCTCCCCGAGATCAATATTCCGCTGGCAACTTGGACAAGGAAACAGAGTTGATCTAGGAGTCAGTGAATTGCGTTTTCTGCCTGCATAGACACCAAAACCCAATTTAGGATGAGCATAAACCAAACTGGTTTAGATTTTAAAAGCACAGGAATTTACAAACCAATTCCAGACTGTAGCACATCGTCCAAACCAGTACAACACCAATTCATATGCAGTCTGCCAAGCCAAAGAGAATACAATTGCCCTGACAAGGTAGTGTAATGTCTGACTCCAAGGAACATTATAAACTACTACTCAAAAACTTAATTTTATGTTAAGATAAATTTAGCTCTTCCATTTTCTTTATCTAGTTTTGGATGCACTCAAGCTGTAACCTTTTGAAACAATAAACAAAAAACTTTCTGGAAGCCAAGTGGTTTTAGACTAACTGGTTACCTGTATAGAGAGCAACAGCTTCCTAACATATTGAAGTGAAAGATGCTGACTCCCAGAGCAACAGAAATACATAGCCAACCTTGAGCTCCCTGAAATTTGCTTTGGCTGAGTTCAAACTTACTTTACTCATCCCAAGAGGCATCAAAAAAAAACAGGAAACAAGGGAACAGTATGACATCTCAGCCAAATAATTTAGTCAAGAAATGCTTAGGGCTCACTTGGCCCCTCCTGAAAGGCCTCAGTAAAGGAAGGCTGCTAAATAAGCCCTGCACACCAAAGGGAAATCTGAGGTAGTTATATCTGGAGGTTACTCTACCCTGAACTGAGGAGCCACAGATGTCTACAGGGATGTTAAACAGCATACATCTACCTCTATTAATTTCTAAAGAGGGAGCTGCAGAGAAGCTGCACTCCTACCAAACAGCTATACACAAATTTCCTCCTTTCTCCAAAGTAAAATCACAGGCTCAAGAAAAGCCACTAACTTAAGAAGCCTTTTGAGTCTCTAAGGAGATGGCTCACACAAACTCAGAGGTTATTCACAAGGTAATATTCCTGAGGTTATCAAACCAGGAGTGCATTCTGTCTTGCTCATGAACCCACAGGCTGCAACTACCAGATCCTTTACATATTTCAAAAGCAGGCTAAGCCAGTCTTTAGGCTTAACTTGTATTCTGTCAGCTTCCCCTTACAAAGAATCAAAAAAAACCCATATTCTGTAGTGCTGGTGCATTGCTTTAAGATCTCTTTGAGAGCACTGCACATTGGTATAACTAACCGTCCTGATTTCATCTAGGTTAGAGATCGTTTTCTTAGTAGCTGGTACAGTGCTGTGGTTTGGATTCAGTATGAGGTTATTACACACGGATGTTTTGGCTGTTGCTAAGTAGTGCTTACCCTAAATCCAAGACTTTCCAGTTTTCCATGCTTCACCAGAGAGCAGGTGCATGAAAAGCCGTGAGGGAAAACAGCCAGGACAGCTGACCCAAACAGCCAAAGGGATATTCCAAATATGTCATGTCCAGGACATAAACTAGGGGCAGTCAGGCGTGGCAGGGTGGGCACTGGGTGAACAACTGTATTGTCCATCATTTGTTTCTCTTGGATTTTATTCATCTCTCTCTTTTGTATTACTATTTTTTTATTATTGTTATCCCTCCAATATATACTCCAGTATATAATTAACTCTATTCCAGCTGAAACCAGGACACTAACAAATTTGTAAATGGAGGTAAGACTTCAAGCTGAGTTCTTAGTTTTGAAATTGGCTCTTCTTCAGAAAGGGAAATTTGTTCTTCTCTGTATTTAATCAGTATTTTCCCATCAAAATTGCTAATGCTTTATTTCTTTTTGAAGTGTCCTGTGATGCTACCCAAAATACACTTGCCTTGAGATCCTCTCCTATTGGTCCTTCACCTAACAATCCAAAATCTCCATTCCTATCATGCCCTTTCCAGTCTCTTCAAATAAAACACCAAACCAACACTCCTATAAGCAATCAGTTCCTTTAAATATCTTTGAAATTTAACCCGTGGTAGTTATGCATGACTGTCAGCTAAGAAGTCACAATCAGAGCACGGATAAGTGTGCATGTGCTGACAGTCTCCCATCCAGCTTAGTCCCATGCCTTTCTTTAAGTTCTGAGCAGAACAACTAGGCTGCATTTACAGAATAGGATGGGTGACAGAAGGCACAGGTATGCAACTCTCTACCTAAGGGAGCAGAGATTGTTGCCTGATTTCACTTTTTTTCATATTTACTTGAAATGAATTAATTACTGCACATCCTGCAGTACCTATAGCTTGGCATACACAGAAGCACACACATGCAAGGCACAGCATCAACAGTGAAACACAAACTGTACTGTATGTCCAGTGTATGCTCCAAGCTAGCACTGCACACAGGAACACAGAGAAATCTTCTACACAGACTTCTACAATGTCCTAGACAAAAAGATGACTACACATGCAGTGCCATGCAGACAACAGCTACAAGAAGTGACCTAGAATACACACATTCACTGAAACTAAGAAAATAATCATACAATGCAGCACATATTGGGACTGCCTGCCAGTAGTATGCTAGAGCAGAGAGCAAACAATGACAAAGCAAGATAACAAGGAAAAAAAACCATGGTGCAGTGGTCAAGTTTAAAAATACAATCTGAAATTCATATCCATCCGAATGGAGGCCTTTCACTCTGCCTGTGGTGGACCGAAATGAGATTGCCATCATGAGCCATGCTCTGCAAAGACTGGTGACATTCTTTACGGAAAGCAATCCAGTGTTAAGGAAGTCCTGCACACCTTCAGATGTCTCATCCCTTTTCATTGACAGCACTCTGAGAATCCAGGTTGGGTTTTTTTCCTGTTTTAAATCCTGGAAATTTATTTGCTAAGCTGCATGGAGTGTTCTGCAACTTCAATACTCAAAAATAAGGAGATACATCCTCTTTTTGCCTAGTTTGCTTTCTGCTTAAAGGATTTCTACACTCATATTTTAAGAAGAAAGCACTGATGAAGTAATTACTTACTTTAGACACTGTCTTTCCTATCTGTATTGTGTCCAATTTGCTGAAACTAAATTCTGGTTATATTAAAAAAAATCCAAACAAACAAAAAGCACACAAAAAAAAAAAACAGATCGACCAAAAAACCCCTTGAGTTTTGTAGACATATTTAGATGTGCAACTCAGAGAAACTTAGCTCCTACCCACATTCTCTTTTACACTTTGCCAATTCAGTTTACAACAAACAAATATGTATTTTGTGAAATATTAGAAATCATCACACGAAATTTTCCACTGTGATTTGTAAACTGATTGCTCCACTTGCAATAAGTTGCTCAATCAGTTACAAAAAAAATCACTACACTCAGATGCACAAATACTACCATACAGATTGCCAAGATTCAAGTCAAAAAGCAATTTTAAGTATGTCCTTTAAAGACAATGTTTAAAAGTCATCTTCCCAAAAAGAGGTACCAACACTTAAAATGTTGAAAAGTCCAACCTGCAGTGAAGGGTTTGCAAAGGGATAAGACACCTTAAAGTTGTGTTTTTCAAGTAAACAGTATTACCAGAATTCTATGGTTGTGGAAGACATGGACATTTAATGTGTGAATGTTTAATAAAAAAGATTTAAAAGTCAACTGGATTCCCTTGCAGGGTTGGGATTTTTTTTTTAATAGAAATGTATATTGCCAACCCATAACTCAGTTAATGTTTTTGGATGGGCTTTTAGGGGGAAGGAAAAAGGGAAGGGGAAAAAGGGGATAGGGATAGCAAGAGGAAGGGGTAAAGAGGGAAGGGGGAGAGAAAGGGGAGAGGGAAGAGGCTTCATAAGAGAAGCTAGCAGAGCTAAAATGTTACTTTCAGATACTTTAGTCTTTCACAAATCAAAAGAGCTTTCTGGAAAAAGAGCAGACATGGACAGCTTTCTAAAAGGTCTGAGGGCATCATACGGTGTCTCTGTTTTATGACACTTTCAGCCTTCAGTTGAGGCAATTCAAACTTCCTCTTCCGATCAGCTGCTTTGTCCTCCGCTGAGTGTGAAATTCAGATTTGTGTTTAGCTCAGTTCACATCTTTCTTGAAGGACAACATATTCTATGGATTGTGTCTGCTAGTACTGTGGCAACAAGGAATTTGGAGACTTTTTCTCCCATTTTTGACCAACAATTACATTAAAAAAATGCTATCAGTATTAAAAAAGTCCACATAGTAGCTGAGCTGCTCAGACAAGCTCAATTTTGGAAACAAGATTTAATTAAAAGATCGACTTATCCTTCAATCTCATTGTGTCATTAGACACACCAAATTTTACAAGTCTAAGTGTAAAATGTTTCATTTTCCTCACATATTCATGTGCTGTGATAAACTACCTACTCCTATCAATATGGTGCAAATTTCAATCAAATTAAGCAGGCCTAAATACAATAATGAACCAATATTACGTTCCATTTAGCAGTGATGGCCAAACACGACCTGTAAACATAACGAAGATCAATCCAATAATCACACTTCATTACAAGTAAGACAGCAGTTTCACTGAAACTTGAGCATGTAAACTCCTGAAAATTAAAAAGCAGGGGGTGGAGGAGATGGTGTGGTGATTGCTGGGGTTCGGTGTGCATTTTTGTACCCACCAATGTATATTCAGTCACATACACACACGGAAAAATATATAATCCAACCCTTAACTGAATTCCAGTCCAGTTGGCCTTTAAATCAGTCTTGTACAGAATGAAAAGCTGTCTTTATAAAACTTCTTTGCTGTACCTTTGCTCACTGCAAAAGAATTTTTGTGGACTTGACCACTGACAAAAAGCTATATGCTAATCAACAATATTTAACTCGAGATCTAAATGCTAGACTATCTCTAGCCAACACAAGAAGTGAAGCATTTCTACCTCTGCACCCAAAAGACCTCCTCTGTGAGGCTGTGAACAATGAACAGAGAGCTATTTAGACATCAAAAAATGAGATATACCATTGGTTTACAATGGTTCAAATGAAAAGCATCAACTCTTTTCTCTCCTGTGGCTGTTAAACTCCTGCAGGGTTGAAAGGCAAGGATGTTTAATTTCCTAGCATATCAAAAAACAGTAATATTTAAGCAGAACAGGAAAACGGAGAAGGAAGGCATTGGGGGAGGAGGGGCACAGGGAGAGATATTTCACACATTCGCATGAGTGTCAATATAACCACATTACATGCTTTAATTGCACCAACACTGTAACTACAGTAACATTAGAGATAATTGAATAGCAATATTTTCATATTATATAGAGCAAGACTTTGTTAATTAAGAATTATTTTAAATACAATACAAACAGGAGTATTTTTAAACCAACACACTGGTTTTTAAGCAGCACATAGACTCCATTTCAATGAGTTCTGTTGTTTTTACATTAATAAATTGTACTTTTAAATGCAAGCTGTGTGTGTACAACAAATACAGAACATGACCAAATACACACCAGCTCCTTCTGTCATACCAAGAATTTAAATGTCAACCCATTTAAAATTGATTATATTCTTTATGAAGACATCAGGGATTCTTTAAGTGGGGAAAAAAGCCAAAAAACCATAGTGGGAAGAAGGTGTCATATGCATTTTGAAATGTGACACTAAGGTCTTGACACCGAAATACCCTGCACAAGCCTCCCAAAAGTTCTAGTGGGTTTCTGTGCATGCATGTGAGACCCCACTTTGGATGTTCTCCTTACATTTTCTCTCTTATGGAGCTGTTTCCTTGCAAATTCCCCACAAAGCAAATTTAGCAAGGCAATGCACAGTATGAGTACTTCAGATGCAAGACAAAAACTATGCAAATGTAAATTGCAAGCTGGCGACCATTGCTGGTACCAAAATGGTCTGAGAGCAAATCTCACACTCGATATAGCAATGGAGCTATAATGCCTGTAACATTAGAAGCAAAGACAGTATAATCTGAATTTAAAAATCTATTCTTTAATGCTTCCATTTCCATATGCTTTTCATTCTGTAAATTTGAACTGTCTGAGATGATAATTTTCCTGTGATGTGCATCTGCCCAATGCTCTTTGAGGTAAGAGGGGGAAAGTTCATTATTTCCAAATCTCAACCCTCTCTTGCTACTCATCAAACATGTCTTTAGGAAAGCAATCACCTCTCTGTTAG
Source organism: Vidua chalybeata (assembly GCF_026979565.1). Taxonomy (NCBI): domain Eukaryota; kingdom Metazoa; phylum Chordata; class Aves; order Passeriformes; family Viduidae; genus Vidua; species Vidua chalybeata. The sequence goes on from NC_071570.1 coordinate 53,826,566, forward strand.
CAGAGAGGTCAGATGAGGAGATATATTCCCATCAGTTTGCTGAGACAGTGGCAGACCACAGTGGATTTAAAGATTTACAACTCCTGCAACAACATGTGTACCTGTATTTCAGGACAGGGTGGTGGTGGCAGGAGGAGCACTAGTGGCCAAAAGAACTAGTGGCTGTTTGCTTAACAAATTGATTTGAAAGAGTACCAGTACTAACAATTCAGTACTAAATGGTACTAAATAGTTGTTTAAAAGAAGCTAGTGAAATTGCACATTTGACCTGTGAAAACTGGGAAGGATGAACTTTAGTAACACAAAATGTAAGAACTTTAGAGTTTGTCCTGTTGGTAACTCTTCCAGAGCACAGAGGAGTATTGTTTTAAAGTGGATAATTATGTCAAAAGAAAGCCTGAAAGCCAAGATAAGATATCTTTCAAGAAGTAAAGCATGTACAAAGCACTTTCAATGCATCTGTAGGAGAGCAGACCAACTCATCCATGGATTATAAAGACTGCAATAATCTTTCTAGCACAATACCTCAAAGAGCATGAGAAGTCCTAAAGCTAAGTACTCCTTAAATCTTCAAGCAGACCACAACGAAGGGGCTGTTAGGGCTGTCTGCTTAGTCATCTGCCCTTCAAATCTGCAACCATGCAATAATCATAACCAATGGAAAATTATTTACTGTATGTCTAATGAAGTGGGCAGGACAAAACTAGCTTGCAAAGTCTACACAGGCTCAGAAAGAAGTCAAGAGCTACTGCATTGGGGCTGGTTGAAACCAGAGCAAACCACTGGCAGGCAATGAAATTGCCAAAATCTACATCTCCATGCTACTGAACATGATGCTACTACGTCGCCATGTAACTGAAATACAGAAATAAACAAACACAATGGTTATAAAGATGTATAGAATGCCAGAAAGACAAATCTATTATAGATGAAACAGAGTGCATTGTCCTTAAAAATACTCCCAGTGTTCTTGACACAAAATAAACAAGAGTAGCACTATCCCTAAATCATCTCTATAACTGCATCAGGAGTACCAGGAAGACATTTTACCAATGCAGACGCCATTCAGCTCAAGCCAGTCTAATAATAAAATCAGGAAAACATGCACAATTTCTGATACATACCTGATTTATTAATCCTGTCAATTCTGTCCATGCTAGAAGCAGAGATTCTAATTCGAGGGCTACTCTGATTAGAGGATTCAGAGCCTCCATCAGCAAAGGAGTCTTCAAATGCAAAAAGTATTTCTTTCACACATTTGTGACAGACATTGTGCTGGCAGGGAAGGATCAGTGGATGGGTAAACAATTCTTTGCATGCTGGGCAGATAAGCTCTCTTTCAATACCTTTAATGGCAACCTTCATGATAGAAAGAGGGAGAAACAAGTGTTAAGTGCAGAAAACACTAGCCGCCAAGACTTATGGCTTTGGTCTATGTCACCAAACCCCGGCTCCACAGAAAAAATGCACACAATTTTATCTGGTTTGAGGCACTTCTTTGGCTAAAACAAACATCAATTAACATTTATGAAAGCACTGACAACATTCATTTCAACTTAAGTGAACATTGCCACTAGGCAAACTCAGTTCATCTTTAGGTCATGTCTGCATTGCAGAGGAGGAAAGGAGGGGAGTAGTCTTAATTCCACTCAAGGACCTAGTGAAATGCAACTGAACGCAACCATACTTCTTAACAATAGCAGTCCATATGTTTAGCTTGCTCACTGGCTTACAAAAAGGGAGCAGGGAAAAAAAAAAAAAAAAAAAAAAAAAAAAACAAAAAAAAAACCAACAAAATTAAGTGTCAGATTGGTTAAACAACAGGCTTTCCTGACGTATAGTTCACGTTTATAGGCTGAAACTGTCTTGACTTCATTAGGGTAATTGTTCCGTGTCAGAAACATCATTTATTTATTTATTTATATGTTTATTTACGTCTTTTATCTGGCGCACAAAGAGCCGCCTGTGGATCTGTGCGGCTCTTCAATAATTCCGTGACCCCGGTGGCCGCCCCTGGCAGCGCGCCCCGCCAAGCACCGGGTGTCGGGCGGGCGCAGGCAGCGGCAGCGCAGCACAGCGCCCGCTCCGCCCGGCGCCCTCCGGGCGCGCTTTCCCCTCCGCGCACCGCGCCCGTCGGAGCTCCCTGAGAGCCCTGCCCGCCGTCCCGCCGACTGCCGCACAGAGACGAACCTGTCGGCGCACACCGGGGGGACTGCCAGACTGACTGACTGACAGACAGGCGGGCAGGCAGACAGGCACACACACGCTATAGCCCCTCGCAGCACAAGAAGAGGCACGACGCACCCGGCCCCGGCGGCCGCGCCCCGCCAGTTCCCCCCGCACTCACCGGGCTCTCCAGCCGATCGCTCTCCATCCCCGCGCCTCTTCCTCCTCCTCCTGCGCCGGAGCGCCGCCAGCCCGGGCAGCCGGGACACTGACAGCGCACCGCCCGTGGCGGCTCCCGGCGCAAAATGGCGAGCGGGCGGGCGGGCGCGGGGCAGCGCGGGCGGGGCGGGGCGGCCGCGCCCGCGGCAGCAGCCGCACAGCGGAGCTGTCCAGCCGCCCACGCCGCGCAGCCCCGCGGGACACCGGCTATCTGACTCTGCTATTGTTTTGGTCCTTTTCTTTCGCCGAGCGGCACCGGAAATACCGCAAGTCCCGGCGGCCGGGAGTATTGAGTGCTTTCCCGCTCAGCCCCTGCCATTGATGACCTCTCGTGGTACCCATGTGATAGAATCGCTGAGTCGTAGAACGGTTTGGGTTGGAAAGCACCTTGAAGATCACAGAATCACAGAATCAGTCAGGTTGGAAAAGACCTCTGAGACCATTAAGTCCATTCTGTGTCCTAGAGCCATCTTATCAACTAGACCTTGGCAGTAAAAGCCACATCCAGTCTTTCCTGAAATATCTTCACCATCTCCCTGGGCTTTGAAGAAATTCTTTCTCATGTCCAACCTAAATTTCCCCTGATGCAGCTTCGGATAGTGTCCTCTCATCCTGAACATCTAATTCCAATGTCCCCACTGTTGCCAGGAACACCTTCCAGAAGAATGGATTGCTCAAGCTTTCTTCAACCTGGCCTTACTCTAGGTTTGGAGCATCCACAGCTTCTCAGGGCAACCTGTGCCAGTGTCTCATCACCCCCTCAGTGAAGAATTTCATCCTAATATATAATCTAAACCTTCCCTCTTTAAGTTTAAATTCATTACCCCTTCTTACATTACCTGGCCATATAATAACTCCCTCTCTCTCTTTTTCATAAGTCCCCTTTAAATACTGAAAGATCACAATAAAGTCCCTATGGAACCTTCTTTTCTCCATGCTCAACAGTCTCAACTCTCCCAGCATGTCTCAGCACAGGAGAGGTGCTACAGCCCTCTGATCATTTTTATGGACTCTTTTGGACTCACTCCAACAGATCTACATCTGTCTTGTGCTGAGAACTGCAGACCTGGATGCAGTACTCCGGGTGGACAGAGTAAGGACAGAGTAGAGGGGGATAATCTCCTCCCTCAAGCTGCTGGCCACACTTCTTTTGGTGCAGCCCAGGATACAATTGGCTCTCTGGGCTGCAAGTGCACACTGTTGCCTCATATCCAACTTTTCATCCCTGAGAACCCCCAAGTCCTTCTCCTCAGGGTTGCTCTCAATGACTCCTTCTCCCAGTTTGTCCTCACATTTGGAATTGCCACAATCCAGATGCAGCTCTTTGCACTTGCACTTGCTGGACTTCTTCTCATGGGCCCACTTCTCTGGTTTGTCCAGGTCCCCCTGGATGGCATCCCTTCCTTCTTTTGTGCCAGCTGCACTGCTCAGCTTTGTGCCATCTGCAGATTTGCTGAGGGTGCCCTGGATCTCACTGCCCATGTCATTTATAAAGATACTGAAGAGCACCAGTCCCAAGAGAGAGCCCTGAGGAAAACCACTCATACCTGGCCTTCACCTGGATACAGAGCCATTGATCACAAGTCTCTGGCCAATTCCTTATCCACTGAATAGTCCGTCAATCAAATCCATGTCTCTCCAATTTGGAGGTAAGAATGTCATGTGGGACTGTGTCAAAGACCTTACAGAGGTCATCTCTTGGTCTTGCCTTGTCAACTTTTGCAGTCATCCCATCACAGAAGGTGACCAGTTTGGTCAGGCACAATTTGCCATTATTGAAGCTGTGCTGGCTGTCTCAGACTACCTCCTGGTTTTTCATGTGCCTTAACAATTTTCCATGGAGACCTGTTCCATGATCTTCCCAGGCACTAAAGTAAGGCTCACAAGTCTGTAATTACCCAGACCTTTCTTTGTCCCCTAATTAAAAATAGGTATGGTGCTTCCCCTTTTCCAGTCACTGAGGACTTTGCCTGACTGCCATGAGTTCTCAAATGTCATGCAGGAGGCATGCACCAGGCAGCTTTTGTGGCAGCTAGGATGAAAAAGAGATGGGGAAGTGGTTATGACGTCCAGCACCTCCTACCCTTCCCTTACAGCATGTTTCCATTGGAAAAGGGGTGGTAAATACCCTTTTCACCATCCACCAGAACAAACAAAAAATACTTTTAAATTCCCAGCACCTTCCGGTTTTGGCAAGGGTGCAGACACAGCCATTGCAGTGGCAATAATTAACACAACATTAGGCTAAGGGAGAAAGAACCAGTTAGCAAGCTTTGAGTAAAACCATGCACTGTCCTCACATTACACAATGGAAGGAGGTTTAGTTAATTAAAATACATGAAGCCTGGGTTATGTGAATGATGAAATGTTGTCAGTTGGACAAACACCAAATTTGACCTACTGTTCTATTTGAAGAAAAGCATCAGGATAAGAAGTTTCCTTTTCCCCTGAAAGCTACTTATCATATGAGTCAATAACACAAACACTGCTGAAAAACCTTACTTGGGCATTATTTACACTTGAGTTTTAGTGGCCTTGATGTGAAACTTGAATGGAAATTTACAATCAGAAATCATGAAAACAGAGATGATTTTTTATGTGTTCAGTATAACAAAAAAAGAACTTTCTACGGAAGACTTATAAAGATATTATTTAGCATTTACTTTACTAACCAGTGTCATAAAAATACAGAGTGCTCTGGTTGAAATTATTCTGATAATGCCAGTAAATGTGTATGTGTACAGTATGTACAGTATGTGTATTCAAACTGAAATATATCACTTAACTGGGCATGGGGAGAACAGGTTGGTAAGGTCATATGTTGTCAGCCTTCCAACTGTGTTTTGAATAATGATTTGCAACCCTCTAAATACGGATATTATCTCTTACCCACCTCTACTATTCCTCAGCTTTCCTGATTCCGTCTTTCCTTACAGGCAGGCAGCTTTTAATAAGGACTTGTCTGCACTAGCACACTACCCAGCACTGATGCTGGATTGTGGTTGATGCAGAGCCAAATAAACAATCAGCCTCAGACTAGAACAAAGACCCCGGGCTCTGGCTGCCTTTGAAACAGTAGGAAGAAATTTTGTCTTTGGCGGCTCAGCAAGGAAAATCATTCTGCACTCCATGACAAAAGTGTAGATGCCAGCGCAGGTGGGTGTTGCTAGCACAGACAAACATGGAGCACACATTTTTCTCCTGTCCTCCTGAAGTCTTCACATGTACCACAGTGCCAGCTACTGTTATTGCCAGGACTTGTGAATGATTCTTTGTTCAGTCTCTTCATAGATCGTTAAGGTATTATCTTGTTTTTGTACCTGTTTATTCCGGCTTCGGGGTAGTTTAGAGCAAGATTTTAATTACCACCTCCATCACATTAAGATATTACATGGAAGAAGATATCCTTGAAGGCCTCCAAAGGGAAAAACTCCCTCTTCTGCACTCACACCTTTTTACTAGCCTTTTGATCCTCCCCCAACTCAGGACTACTAAATTTGCAGTGCCAAAATTCTCACTCGCTTCAGTTACTGGAGGAAAAAGCAACAGCTAGGAATGACTGATGCATTAAAAAGATAAGAGCACAAACCAGTATCAGAAAAGACTCTTGTCCTTAGCTTCTGAAAAGGGTGTTAATAAGATCAGCATGACTACAGAAGTCAGACCTACCCTTCTGCTTTGTTTCCAGCATCAATGTGCATCAATTGGACACTGGTTCTGCTCACAAGGGACTCATTTTGCATGGAGTAATGCCTGGGTTGTGTTTAAGTAGCTCTACACATCCTTCAAAATTCAGCCCAGTTGCTTCGGCAGACAGCATCTAACCAGGATTTACAGCATGCCCTGCACTCCCAAGGCAGCAGAAGAAAACAGTAACTAGGATGGGTGGGCATTGCCATTCTCTTTTCCGCCCTACCTTAGGTTAAATATGCTTGTTAATTTAATAATTGATATGCAGAAATCTCCTGAGTGGTCATTTGCATTAACTATCAAGATAATTTCAAGAAGGATGCAGCACTGCTTTCCAACAACCTGTAAAAATCCTACACTTGTTAAACAGTACAGCTGAAGTCCTGCTGCAGGAAAAAACACATGCCTGTCTCAAAGCACCAGAAAGGTTCTGCCAACACCTCCCTTGCCTTCAGTAGGTCTGCAAACCAAAGTTTTTCAAGACATTTATTTTCATGCTCCTTTTGCAACCACAGCTTGAGACTGAATCAGTTTCCTGTTGGTCTGACTTCCTCTGACTGAAAATATTAGAGCCAATGCATCACAGTGGAGATATGCAGGATGAGAAGAGAATTTTTCCTGAGCTAGTATGACTGACCTGGAGACTGAGCTATCATACAAATGTTTTTTGTCCCTGTGCAATGTGTTTTCTTCCAGGATGAATTCAGAGGGGTGTTAGCCCTCATCCTGCTCTCTGTAAATTGTCAGTGATGCAATTTACTTCCCTATTTACTTCTCTTCTCCTGAACAGTTGAATCTAAAGGAGATGACTTTTACGCACAGGATTCTTCCAGTCATGCAGGATAAAAAATAAGGTAGCAATAAGGCAGGAATTTATGCTGCCTGAGAGAAATGTGCCTGCTTTGACTCAGGAATAGAGGCTAAGTTTTGTCTTCACAAATGATTGCCCTTCAACTGCATGACCTTGAAGAGCTAGCAAGTGCCTGTAGACCTTGGGTGTTTCAAAATAAACATAGCTATAGCCTGAGGATCTCATCATAAAACAAAATTATCAGTCCCTAATCCCTTGGTTCAGGGTTGTTTGTCTTCTCTGCAGAGGAGTGCTACTTGTCCATAATCCTCAAGGCGGGACTGGTTTCCTAACAGATCCCATAACCTGATCAGCAGTACTGGACAAGTTCAGAAGGTCCCGTGTGCCACTGCTATGCACAGAGCACTGAGTCAATAAAGACTGTGCTCATTGCCAGAGCACTGGGTCTGCAATTAGCTTTGGGTAGGATTTGTAGCTAGCATGTTTCAAAGTGTGCTAAACTGGTTCAGTGTGTCTTTACTTTTTAACTTACTGCCAAATGTACAGTACTCTGCTTCAGTTCCAGGACACCTGGAAAGCAGCAGAGGATCCAAGGAGCAGCAACGTACAATAGTCCACAAAGAGGGCTCTGTTCTTTCCCTCCATATATTGCAATCACTTGATTGCCAAGCAAATGAAAGAATTCTAATTAAAAAGCTTTCCAAAAATACAAGACATTAAAATCAAAATATCTTCCACCTCTGAAATAAGAGAGAGTCCTACCTCTAAAGAAATTATTACTGTTTAGCAGAAAGAAAATGTAAAGTTATTTTGAAAAGGATTTAGAATATAAACCATTTACATGAAAAAAAAATTACAAGAAAATCACCATAAAGATATGACACAATAAATAGTACAGTACACATGCAACACATGGGTGAAACAGGGTGGAAATTAAACAGCGTATAAATCCATTTCGGATTTAGGTGAAATGTGCTGTTTTGAAAGACAAGAGCCTGAAGCTGAGGGTGCAAGAGACAGACATGATGACTAGAGAGGTCTCTCTGTACAAGAACTGATAAGGACTAATTGCAAGTTGTAATGCAAAACCAGTAAAATTGATACGCATAAACCTATTGTGAAACTCTATGCATATGTACAAGTAAGGGAAATAATAAAAGGTTTGGGAATTCTCAGAGGCACGCATGTTCTTTAAGGGGAGATGATCCCCACGTGCACCCAATGCTAAAATAAACATATCAGCTTTACAATTTTTACAAATTGTGGAGTAAGTTTTTTTCCTCCAAATCATGGGGAGCTTCTCTCCTTCACTTCAGATTGTAATACCCCTGTCAGAGAAGACAAAGCTGGCAGCTCACCCTTGCCATGTCACATCCCATGTACTTCTAGGTGCTTCAGGGAAACTGTTGGAGTGATGAGGACATGTCTAAGATGTGGAAACACACTTTTGTCAGAGAGGCTGACTAACCCAGCCAAGTAACAGATTAAAAGCTGTGAAGACAGGCAAATTGGATTTCAACTGCTCTTGACTGTTAGATTTCAAACTCAGACCCCTCTGAAGTATCTAACTTAATGCTTCTGCCTGACTGAACTCCAAGTTACCTTTACATACTCTTTCTTTAACTCCAAGTTATATTTACATACAACCAGAGTCACTACTTTGTGCAAATGCCCCTCACAATATGCACATATTCTGGCATGCTTTTGAATACTCTGTAAAAGGAAGAAAATTACTGTTCAAGGAAAATTCTTCTCATAGGAACCCAAACCCCAAAGAAGCACTTTTCTGCACATAAGCAAGAAATATGTAAAGCCTTATCTTCTTCAGCATGAGGAGCAGAGCTCCAGTTTGGCTGAGTCAGTCAGCCCAGAGCCACCTGCCAGCCACCACAGCCACTAGCAAACATTGCATTTCTCCTCTCCAGCTCCCTATTGTGATTTCAGTTTGAAACCCTGTATAGCTCTATCTCTTTTTGTCACCTGGACAAAAGCTGAAATGCTACCACAAGAGAATCTTATATTAATCATTACATGAAACCAGGCAGAAGGCGGGTCCAGAAATCAGTGTCACATGCAGGTTGCAGGTAGAGAGCATGTAGAACTTGAAATGCTCTTAACATTATTTTTATATATTTCTCATGTTCATATCATATGGGGTTTAGGGCTTGTTTTCAGTAGTATCTATTTCTCTAAATGCTTTTTCTAGAGAATAGCTTTTAAAGCTGTTTCTTATAAACCACAAACTGTCAGTTACTGCAAACCATGTGGAGTGTAGGAATAGATGGTAAAAGAAAGGAAACAAGTGAGGAAAAAAAGAGAGAGTGAGGACCTTGATTAAAAAATAGAGCATGCAAAGATCCTTATTTCAATTAAATAAGGGGATCTCAGGGACAGTGTTGGTGATGTTAGCTTCCCTCTGAAACTCACATTGGTTTATATCAGCTTATTGATTGCGTTCTGGTTACAGAAAAATGTTCAAAAATGGTTTTACAGAACAGATGGCAAGTATTGGTATAATTTAGCCCATCAGATATTATTGTTTCTTTACAATATTTAAAAACTCTTTGGAGTTAATACTTCAGGAGAATCATATGCATTTCAAAAGAAGAAAACATACACTTGTGAAAGTAAAACAATATGAATTGGAGTTTGGGTGAATAACTGGGTTAGAAGTGTATGTGTTTTGACTACTGCAAAAGCATACTTACAGGGAATAATTAGGGGGAGGGGTGGGGAAGAGGCAGGATTGGAAGAAGCCTGAGACTATCTCTGGAATCATACATCATTTTGAGACAGAGGGGTGTCCTTGCTGTGGTTTGAACTGAGATTTCAGAGTCCTGAAAGAAGGTCATACAATCTCCTTCTGCACCAGTGCCTCTGATACAAAATGCAGTTCATTGTTAATCTGTCTCTCGGGGTATTTTGGAGTTCTCAGATGCTACTGTGACATTTGTGACAGGTGCCATGAAGGCCCAGAATATCTCAGAGAGTATTGTAGTGAGCCTAAACAGATGTTGTGGGTATATGGATTACACAAGGAGTGCCTTATTGGAACTAAAAGTGCTACATGCATCTTTCTATTCTAGGTACTATGTGCAAGTTGTATGTGTGAAGGGGAGTCACAGGACAATAATCATTAAAGATCATTAAAAGAGATAACAGGTTTTTGAAGTGACATTCCCTTGGGGAAAAGTGATATATAATGATTTGCCCGTTTTGAGAGGTCTGATGGAGGTTACCAGCTAAATGGAAAAACAGCATGCTTGCCAGAAGAGGTCATGTACCCAGGGTGCCCAGGGTTCAAGAGCTGATGCATCATACCTGCAGGGACCCTGTGTATTCAGAGGTGGGTGTACAAGTGTAAAGTATTCTTATTGCATCCTGATCTTCTAATAGGTCTTTGTTCAGTGAAAACCAAATGCTTAGCAGTTAACTCAGAGAATGTTAATGCTTCCAGGCTTTATTGGAAAAGCTTTACTGATGACAGGAAGTGGGAACAGGAAGACTGGAGTGCTGTAACCTCTACGCAGCAATACCCTGACCCCAAGCAAATACAGTTTACCATACAGAAGTGTCCTTTTGCTGGCATGATTTATGTCATCTGAGAAGGGAGTTTAATTATCCCAGCAGAACACCACCAAGCTGCTGGATAACATCAATAAATTACAAAGAGGCTGTAATCTAAAACCCTGGTCTGAAGGTTCAAAAAATGCAAAAGGAAAATGTGGAGAGCAAAAGGTCTCAGAGTGAGAAGCTCAAGCAGTGATCGCCACTATGGGAAGTCTGTGGCGGTCACACAACTGCTCCCCTTTTCCTTCATGTACGTCAAATGTCTGTGATGATGGGACTTGGCAATGTCATTGTCTATATATAAACAACAGCACTGTTTGTAGTAAACATGCATATTTCACACTACTCTGCCAACTCTGCTGTCTATCAAGCCATATGCTCTTGCAGAGGATATCTGAATTAAGTACAAACTGCTTAACTGTGGGATAAGGGACAGATGTAGCACCCCATTACAGGGACATTCCAGGCACAAGGAGTTTCTGGCCTGAAACACTTTACGATTTTCTTTGGTGTGTAAATAGACAGAACAAGACTGAATTTTCTTTTAAAGCCCTGGCATGATTGCACTCAGGCAAGGAGAAGCAGAAAATCACCCGGAAAATTCTGCATTCACCTGCTCTAAAGGTTCTTCCAGAACTTTTAGAAGAGGTAGTGGAGGAGAGGGAGAAGGATGTGCATAAAGAAATGGTTGTGAAGGCAGCTTTTGTAGATATGCTGGAAAGCTATCAGGATGAGTCTGGAACAAGCAATATTTGTGATAGCACCATTGTTTGCCACAATTATTTTTAAGTTTAAAAATGTTGTGGCTGTTTCATTTTTTGAAAAAAAAAACACTACACCTGAATCTTTGGCACTCCCTGGTTATCACACGTATCAGCAGCTCAACAGTACAAGAAGTTGGATTTCCTCCTTTTTACTTTTTTTTTTTTTTTTTTTCCCTATGAAATGCTCGCGCAAGTTTTCCTCAAAATACTTGCCAAGTCTGAATCAGCTCCTGGGGAAGACAGTTCGCTCTCCAGCGTTGCCCGCAGCCGGTGGCTAGCAGCAGCAGCCCCACGGGCAGGGCATATCCATTCCCCGCGCTGGAGCGGGGCATTCCGCCGCACACAGAACAGGAGCAGGGCTGCAAACGCGACAGATGCCCGCCCAGCTGTGCTGGGCTGGGGAGCACTTCGCGTGGAAATTATTTTTAAAGTTTTCACCTGGTAGCCTCGGAAGTGTGTGGCAAGCACTAGTCGAACTTCCAGAATAAATTAGCTGTAAAGACGAGTCATTCCTACCCCCACATTCCCCTAAAAAAATCCGACAAACCACTTGCGAAGGGAGCCGTCTCTCCCCGCGGGCTCTGCCTGTCCGCCCCGCGGTGTCCCGTTACCGCTGGCTGTCCCTACCTTGTCCCGCTTCAGCAGCTCCAAGATGTAGCCGAACTGGGTGCTGTCCGCGGCTGCCTCCATGGCCCCGCGCTCCAGGCGAGATCACGCCTCCTCTGCGCTCCCTCCGCTTCCGCAGCGCAGCCCCGGTCCCGGCGCTCTTCGTGGGAGGGCTGTCTGTGTTGCGACAGATGCTCTGCCTGCCCACCCGCTCACGGGATTCGGGATGCTCTTGAGTACGTCGCATCCCGGAGCATCGCGGCAGGACTGCCAGGCACTGGAAGTGCCCAGGAGCACCGCCTCTGCTCAGGTGCCGCGGCCGCGAGAGTTGCTGTGTTAAAGCCGACAAAGTTACGCCTACTGGTGGTCTCATAAAAACAGAGTGATGCTGTATCAATCACTGAGCCTGTGGCATTGGGCTGGTGCCTGTGCGTGCCCCCCAGGGCAACACTCAAGGTGGGCATGTCTCGTTTCAAAGCACAGCTTGAAGTGGATGTATGCTGAGAAGCATGATGCATTTGCACCCAGGGTCCATCTGGTTTTCTTAAATTCTAAGCTTTTGTTTAAATGACAAATTGTGTCTAAACAGAGAACACCTACTAATGTGCATAATTGCATATATGATCTCTTTCATGTGTTTGCACTTGACTGGTGATGTGTTCATGGGGTAACTCAAACAGGAGGAAATCTTCCTATCATCCCTTTTTCTTCATCCCAGGCCTGATGCAACTTCTAAGGATGGGATGGATACAACATGCCTGCATACAACTGTGGCAGAAAAACTGGTCCCAGCAACCCAAGTACCCTCCTCTGCTTGATGAAGGCAACCATCATCCACTGATTTCACACCAGGCAGGAGGATCAGCTATCAGGTAAGGCACTGCACAGCCACCCAGACACAGTGGGCAAGGGGTTCCACAGGACAGTTGGGGAATGGTGTTTGACACGTGGCAGACATCACATTTCTGCTCCGTGCCTGTCCCCACTCCATGCCTTATATATACACCTTGCTTCTGGTAGAGGAACTGCAGTTCACTTCAGCCAGCAGTGGCTCATTTCTTCCTGTTCTGGAGTCAAACTTCCCCAAACAAAAAGGTCCCAGCTGCCTGCAAGACCTGGGGGAGAAGCACAGGTGAATGGCCAGCCCACTGCTGTCTCACCAGTCCTCTTCTAAGCTGAGAGGTGGAAGGTGACAAGCCCTTCTTACGCTGTAGCTATCAGGTAGCCCATGGAGCACATCACCCCTATGTGGTGAAAACACACCAAAGAGTATTTTATAACAGTATAATGTATCTCCTCAGAGGCTGCATTTCCTAGGATATTGATATAGTAGTAATGTTATCTCAAATTCTCTCTACAGGTTACTCACTGAAATAGTATATCCTTCTTTTCTCAGGAAACAGGACTCATGAATAGCTTGAGACTTTTCTGTTAGTAGATATTGTACAATTATATATATCAAATTACTCATTATTCAAATAGCTCATTTTTATGATACAGACAAGCTTCCAGTGCACTTCTTGGTTTTGTGCAGCCCAGGAATAAACAATGGGCAGTGGCACTGGGGACAGTCAGATGCCATCACCCACACAGATGAGAAGTCCTCCATATATAATTGAACTCAGTGTTAGATATTTTGCTTCCTGGTTTGATTTCAGCTCACCAAATGACAGTCATGTAGGAAATTTTCACTAGTGTAATTTCTTTGTCTCAGTGTGGAGTGCTGGTAGAGAGCAGGGCTGGCTGAGGCTGGGACAAGGGGCTGCTTGAAGGAGTACCTTGCTTCTCCCAAGGTGCTTAAGTCCAGCAGCCATCTGCAGAAAAGCATGCTGGCAGTGGCCTCAGTGACAGCGGCACTCCTGCGTCAAGGAAGGTTGTACCACCGTATCAGTGTGAATCTCCAAACAATAACCAGCACCAAGAGCAAACATACCTTTGACCCTACAGCTCCTTAATGACAGGCTGTGTGAAAAGCCAGGGAATTTATAACCCTTTGTGCTCCACAGCACAAGCTGTTTACTCCACTGTAACCCTTTCAGTGGAAGGGCACACCTGCACCTGAATCTCACTGCAGCTTTGTCAAGTCTTGGTTAAGCAATCCCCAACAGCCACCAGCCAAAATATGTGAGACAAGAGTTTCTTCCCGTGCATGGATCTGCTCCAAATCAGAGTTCTGTCTTGTGTTCTTTAGCCACAAACCACACCAGTATTGTGAACTACATGCTCTGAATTTCTGGCTGCTGTCTCATGATGTTTTGATTTCAACTGTCAGATTTAGGTTGTGTGGGTTTTTTTCTCTATTGCTGCCAAACCTTGTAGGTTATGGCCAGTCTGGGCTGCAATTCAAGGACTTAGGACAAAAAAAGGATAATTCTTTGTTCCACTTCCTTCACCTCCTCATGTCCCACTTCCATAAATTGATAAATGTAAATGTAAATGTAAAGAGATGTAAATGTAGCTCAAGTCATGAAATCAGCCAGGGTAAGAAGGATACAGGAGAAGATGGAAGAAGCTGATGGTTCTTTCATGATGTCTTCCTGGAGTGGTTTTGTTTCAGGATTAGCTGTGTTAGCACTCCAGGTTCAGATGGCTGCCAGTGATAGTTAAGCATGAGGAAGCCACAAACCACTTTTGCATTGATTTCACAGCTTCAGCAGTGGCATCCTCTCAAGCAGCTCTAGCCAGGATGATCTTGGCCCCTGCATGACAGCGCTCTCTCCCATCAGCCCTGAAGAAAAGTGTTTTTCTGCAAGTCCAGCAAGCCTGAGCAGAGCCCTGTGGACGGTTCAGCGTCATTTACACAAGGTCTCTCCATATATCCAGACTAGCTAGGAATTTGGGACTATCCTCTGCAGAAGATATCAATTCCTGTAGCTGTTCCGAGGGCTCCTATTTATTTCTCCTTGGATAGCAGACAGTTTTTTCCAGCCTTTGCCTTGAGTGGCAGAAGGCTGACAGGGGAATGCACACTTGGAAGGCTGTAGACAGATGGGGAAGCTTCACGTTGCAGCTGGTGGCCCAGAGGCTTTCACCCCTCTTGGTAACTTATGGCTGTGTTTTACACAACCTTTACTGAGGTGGGCTGTATGTTGAAAATAGCTGGGACCTCCTCACCTGTTCTACATAAATACAAGATATGAAATTGCTTTTCATAGTTTTTCTTCTTTTATTTTGTATTTTACATCAGTTCCTTTCTAAGGAACCAGGATGTCTGAAAATCAATTTAAACCTTCTGTTGTCATGAAATTATCTGAGTATGTCATATTATGTTAAAGTTAAACATACAGGATCATATTTTTTTTCTGTTACTTAAACTTGAAACAGGTCTCAAAAAAAATAAGGATACCAGTCAGATTACCAAATTACATAAATTATTTGGTATCATTTTATATCAGTGGAAAAACTGGTCCTGTACTTCAATCCTGAAATGCCATACAGCGCAGGGTTCTGTTGTGGCACGTTGGTACACAAATTAAAATACAAAGGAAATTTGTGTTTCTTGACCTGTGAATTATGTTGATTCTCTCAGGACAATGACAACAGCTCTAGATTTTCTCTTTGATCTCCTTCTCTGTCTTAATTGACTTCTAAACTAAATCTGAGCAATGAAGCTTACTCAGATGCTTTTGTCTTTCTGTTCCCCTAGGACTATGAGGCATTTTCCCATTTCCATTGCACAGGGAATCCAGTCAAGCACACACCTTCAGCACACATGTCTAGCACCATAGTGAGTTTGGTCTTCTCCCACTGCACTCCTGTAAATACACTTGAACTTGTTGGCCATCATCACCTGAGGTAATCTACTTAAAGAGTGTTAGAAACAAGTTGCAGGTGGTGATATGGTTAAGGGCTAGCACAAATAATTCAGTATAGAGAAGAGAAAGAGCACTTCCATTTTATAGTATGTGGGGGACAAATTGATTTGTGTAGATGTACTTTAATCTCAGACAACTCCTATGTTACTGAACAATGGAGATGCAAGAGAGGTGATGTTAAAGATGGTAGAAAACTGTGCTAGAATTCAGCATGAAATGCTTCACTGCTTAATTCTTCATGTGAGTAAACATTTGAAATCATGGAAGAAACACCTCTGAAATGTGAGTGTGCATGGCTCTGGTAAAGACGGTGACCTGCTTTTATTCTCAGAACAGCCTTCAGATGCCTGCATCAAGCTTGAGTAATATGAAAGAGAATCCATGTGAATCGTTTATGTATTTTATATAAACTCCTTCCTTCTGCAGGGAGTGATGTAGATGTGAACTGTCACTGGCAGAAAAAAATTGCCATGAAACACATGAGACCTTAATGGCTGGAAAAGTGTTGCAAGCAGGACAAATGAGACCAAACTGTTTCAAAGAACAGAGGACTTGCATGCAGACCTACAATAAACTCCATCTCTATAGTTTTTCTAGGCACCACAGGACATTTTTTTTCTGCCATTTTTTTTCCCCACCTGTGTTTCTCTGGGGGACAACAGAGAAACGAAAGTTTCCAAATTCTCTTGACAAACAGTCAGAAAACTGTCTGCTTCTGCATCTCTTCCACATTTTAACTGATATCATTTTCAAGAAGGCCAACTCCTGCACCTTCACCCTGACAACTATGTTAATCATCTCCACTCAAGATTCAAATTTAGCCTGGGATGCCCAGATCTCTCGCATGATGCAGCTGCCAAATAACATCTTCAGTTTCTGCTGGAGAGTTTGATTTTTACCCTTTCAATGTCTCTAAAATTCCTTAGTGAGCTAATTTTTATCCCCGATCACCAGAGACTGAAACAGGGTTTTATTTATTTTCATATACTTTAATCTAATAGAAAACAGCAAAAACATGAAGGTCATTTAACACACAGGGCTTAATATGGCCAATAAATAGCAGGAGATACTGAAGCAGTGGCTAACACAACATACTTGTTTGCTAGTGGCCAGAAGAAAGATTCTCACTCTGTCTGTACCTCTCGTTTCCCTTACTTCTGGCTGTAAGTCCTTGGCAAATGTAATAAAATTAAAAAGTGAATTCCAAATCCACAATGTATTGGAACCAAATAATTTGTTCTACTGTGCTCAGACCTTTTTGACACTGGAGATACCTATCTCTAGGCTTTTTGTCTTGCTCACTTTAAAGAGCTCTGTTCAAGTTCCATTAATATATCCATTCAGTATTTTTGAGATACAAGCACACAAAATAAAGTACCGAGAGAAAACTGCATCTGCACTCTTTGAAAAATTATCTTTTTGTATAATTTCCTCCTAGCCTGTCCCATGTGACACTGGCAGAGTATCACATGCCCCTGGGAACAAGCTCATTTAAAAATATGGGTTAAGTATGTAGACCATTATTAACATTTAATGTATTGAGTATGTTATTAGATATTTATGAGGAATAAAGTACATAATTATGCATACCATGAATATATCATGTAATTGCCATTTTTTTTTGCAACTACTGTTAATCAAGTTTGACAATACAAAGAGAATTTGGGCTATCTAGAGTTTTAAGAAATATTAATTGAGCAAAACACAGCAAGCTTGAGTCTATTAATTACTGATTCTATTCAGTTACTTAAAACAATGTGTCTAATGAAGAAATCAGAGACATGCAAATCAGAGAAAGATAAGGGAAAGATGATCTCTGCTGAGATGCGCATGCAAATGTTGTCATGTGTGTTTTAGTAATTTTGTCTGTTTTGCAAAAGGGGCAGGTCTGTAATTGTGAAGGCTCTGAGGAAAGAAGTATAGACATGAAAGCTTTTTAGGCTCAGCTGGCCTTCAGAGCCTATTATACCCTTCTACAAGGCCTGTCCAATTCATGCCTTCAAGGTTTAAGTGCATCAGCTGGGCTCCTATGTTTTTCTTTCAGCTTAACTATATCAGGATTAGGTTTGAATTAACTTTCCTTTTTCAAAATGGCATGCTGTGCTCCTACAATGAAATTCATCCCCTACATTTACCCATGGATTAATAAAGTCTTTAATCCCCTCTAAAGGTGGATTAAGCTCCCTGCAGATTGACTTTGCACAGAGTAGGGTGGATGCAGACCCTGCTGTGCCCAAGGGCTGACCCTCCCGGTGTCACACAGCACCAGAACGAGCCTGTCCCTTTACCTGTGTGCCCACCAGGCATCTGAGGCTCTCCAGAACCTCCACACCAGCAACTCCATTTAACACTAGTATCCAGCTGGGATCAGCATTTCGGTATGCTGCTGGAGTAGCTGCCTGCAGGAGTACTCACTGCTGCCTCTGGGCAGGCAGTGCTGCACTGCTGAGAGCTCCTGTGCCTCCCTGCCTCTCTGAAGGATGACAAAGGCATTGGTGACCTGTCAAAGAACAAGTGGCTCAAACAAAGTTGGCTTATGTATATAAAGGGATGTGCATCACAGAGCAAATGGTCAGAAATGTCACTTGGAGGAGTTTGTCTGAAATCACTGCAAAGAAAGTTGTTCCTTTTACTGTTAATAAAAAGCCAAGGGTGGAGTAAAGTGACACTCCTGCTCCCTGGTCCCGTTGTGTGGAGTGTGGAAAGGATGTGGGGCATAAATTTGTTCCTGGCCAGCAGTATTTGGGGTCCAAACTCCCAAATCATGGCACCGCCTGGTGCCCCAGGTGTGCTGCTCTGCAGGGCAAACAAAGCATCATGAAGTGCAGAGCCAGGCACAGGCTGCAGAAGCAGAGCCAAGGCTCCAGGTGTTGTCCCACAACACAGCACAGTGAGCTGTTGCCAACCTTGTTGTGTGACCTTGGTCGCCTTCATCTCATGGGTCACAGGCAGAAGCACAGTCCCTCATGATGTGAGTCCCTGCCATGGGCTTACAAGTACTCACACACTATTCTGGAATTTCTAGGAAATGAAATCTCCCTGGATTCCCATGCAAATTACTTTTCATTCCTTTGACTTCTACAGACTGCTTGACAAGTACAGCAGTTCTCATCAGGCCTCCCTGATGCAGCAGCCTAAATGAGCAGAGCCGACTTCCCTCCAGTTCCAACACACTAAATCCACAGAGGCACACTCACTTCACCCTGCTGTGGAGAGAAAAGTCAAATGCATGTTAGTATGCCAAGGGTGACCCCTCTCAGTGCCGTCCCCAAATAACTTGTCAGGCAAGGATTTCAAGGAGGTTAAAGATAGACAAACTTATACTAGTTTGGAATGTTGTATTATTTATTACAATTTTACTGCATTTATGTTGAACTGAGGTGTGTAAAATCTTTGCAAAATGGACATTTTATCCTGGTTTAATTTTTTTTTTGCCATTACTTTAAAGTAAACAAGAATAATCTGTTCCTGAATGACAGCAGTAGATGAGCAGAAGTGTTTAGGCTAGAGCTGTCTCAACCCATAAGAAAAGGCACATCTAAGATCTTCACTTGCCAGTGTTTCCAGAGCACAAAACTTCATTGAAGTGACTGAGATCAGGGCGTTTACTTATTAAAAAAAAAAAAAAAAAAAAAAAAGTCTTGCTTTACATCCCTGTTGACCCCAAATCCAGCTAGCATCAAAAAGCACCAGAAAGCTCAATTTGTTCTGACAGGACAAGTGGCCTGTGGGTAGCTGGAGTAGGCTGGGCAGCCAATACAGTAAGGGGAGGGGAGGGGGGTCCAGTCCAGTCTGGCTATCATATCAACACTTGCTGCAGAATTTAATTTCCTTTTATAGAAGGGAAACTGTGGGAACTGTTGCTCTCCACAGTCAGTGGAGCCTTTGGTTTAAAAAACTGCCCTCCCTGGGGAACACACACTACATAACATCTCAAATGCCTGCGTGTTTGCTCAGGTTTCTGCTGCAGCCAAAAACAGTGTGCTTGTATTTGCTTTATGCAGGGACCTGTGAAGTCTGCCTTTTCTGTGGCTTCTGGACCATGACTTGGAGTCACAGGAGATGAGAAAGCCTGCAACAGTCCCAAGAGGTTACAGGCGGAGGGTAAGGGAAATGAAGTGTTAGGACCATCCAGGGGCAGAAGGAGAAATGTGCCAGGAGCATTCCTGCTGTTCTGCATGGGGCCTGTGGTGCAAAGCACAGGCTGAGATGCCTGGCCAGGTCTGTGCTGGTGGCCACTGAGCTCAGGAGCTGTAACAGGGCTGGGGAAAAGCTTTCTCACTGATAGCTGCCATTCCCAACTCGTGCTCAGAGCTGGCAATACCCCTCAGCAGGGAGGAGTATGCATCCTGGGCAGAGTAAATGTGTGCCTTTGATGTTCCCTCATTCCTGTGTTTAATAAAACCTAGGATAAACCAGGGCTGGCAGAAGGGAAGGGGACAGGACTTGTCTTATGGCCAGGGAAGCTCACCTTGTTAACACATTTAACACCTTTTCTTCAGATGCCCACCATCACAGTCCTCACTTGTACGAGCAGCTCCTCATTCTGTAGAATGAAGTTGTTGGAGGCTGTAGTTTTTTTACACTGAAAACAGATGTCAAGGAATAGAGCCATCAGAAAAAAATTGGTGGTAGCAGCAGTTTGCATGGTGTGTACAGGTAGTTATCCATAGCAACTAGGAAGTCACAGAGGGCATGTTATCACTGCCCTGCAGGACTCATTCTGGCCACATACAGGGAGTTATATATAGAGCTGTATACAAAAATACAGAAGAGCCCTGTGCCTGTGCTGGAAAGCCTCATCAGGACTTCTCTTGAGCAGACTCCTGTCCTTGACCTCACCAGAGAACTGCATATTTCAGAGGACATTTTGGAAAGATGCTGGACAGCAAGTACCTCCCGAGGACAGCTAATCTGTGAAGTACAAGTGTACAGACCAGAGTGCATGTATGCCCAATCTAACAAAGATTTCTGATTTCCTTCTGAAGTATTTTTGTGCTATTTATAGAAACCTTCCCCCTATCATGCCTTCCCATCTATGTACCTCACAGATTGGCTCCACAATAAACTGTCCCACCAGAGCAAAACTCTCCATGGTTTAAGAATCCACAGGTTTAGGGTTCAGGGATGGTAAAAAAAAATTAAAGTGGAATCTAAAGAACTGCAAGAAATAGTCCACCAAAGTGTCCCAAGGCAGGATAAACTGTCCCTACACCATGCCCACCATCTTAGTCTAACCTGCTGTGAAGGAGCACCCTTGACAAATGCTCCCTGGGCAACAGGTTTACACAGATGATCCCTTTCCACATTATAGGGTCTGAATTCAAAGAAGGTTTTAATGATAAAATAAGCAGAATGGATGTTGAGACGAAGATGAAAATGCAATTTGGTCAAGTGAGCTTATTTTAGTAAGGTTTGACTGTAATTTAAAGAAGGTTGTTAAACAAAGACTTCTGGACAGCACAACAGCAAATAAATATAGCTCTGTGCTTAGGGAAACCTTTAAATTAAACAAAAGTAGCATGCAATTTCAACAGCAGTCTCACATATTTACCTTTGTAGGCAGCATAAACACCTGTCCCACAAGTACGCACGAAGGGCAATAAACTACAGAAAATCTTGACTCATTTTCACTTCAAATTTTTCTTTTGCAGATTTCACATAGAAGGATAAGGTGGGATTCTCCCTCCCAGGGTGAGGTAGAGCCATTGTCTCATGTCTGGAGCAAGGGAATATGGGGGAAGTTCTGGATGGAAGCCCAGGTTGGATCTTGCAGAAATAGCCTCATGAAAGCCTCCATGCTCTCCCAGACTGAGCATCCAAAGCAGTTACTTCAGTGGTGCACAGGTGTATTGGGTTGGGCGTCTGGGCTGGGCACTAGATGCCTACCAAACCACTCTATCACTCTCCTTCCCAGCTGGACAGAGAGAGAATAAAAGATTGAAAAGGACATACAGGTTCAGATAAGGCAGTTTACTAAAGCAAAAGTGAAAGTTTGCACATACACAAGCAGAGAAAAAAAAATAGGTTTATTCTCTACTTCCCATTGTTGGTGAGCAATGTTCAGCCACTTCCCAGGAATAAAGCTTCAGCACCTGGAGTAGTTGCTCCAGAAGGCAAACATTGTAAATAAAAAATGTCCCCTTTCCTCCTTCTTTCCTTAGCTTTTATATCTGAGCTGATGTCATATGCTAGGAAATATCCCTTGGGTCAGTTTGAGTCAGCTGGCCTGGTTGCCCCAGCCTACTGATGGGGCAGGCAAGAATGCTGGGGAGACAGTGCTGATGCTGTGCCAGCACTGCCTAGCAGCAACCAAAGCACCACTCTCTTATCAGCCCCTTTCCAGCTGCCAGTGCAAAGCACAGCACTGTAAGGGCTGCTAAGGGATAATGAACTCAGCCAGACTCAACACAACAGAGTAGGTCCTGGTCCTCTTACTAGGGCTTGGTTATCATCACTGTTAGGAGTTAACATGGAAGCCACTTTCACAAGCAGGCTAAAATTGTCAAAACACAGCTGCTACATTCATATCTCCCTCACTGCATTTGTGAATTTAATATAAACAACTTACATGACAAGTTGAAAGCTCTTTCCTGAACATTTCTAAGTGAGAGCATGCAGATTGTTTTCACACAGATATTCTCTTCCTTGATGAACTTTCCCTTTTTTTACTGCAAGTCAGGACCATATTCTTCCTCAAAATCCTACTTGTTCTCCAGTGATAGGAGACTGTCTAGTCCCATTCCCAAGTACAGAGCCTGTATCTGCAGATAAACATTTTAAAGGATGTCAGTCTCACCTTAGTGGAAGGCAAGATCACGGAGCAAATCCTCCTAGAAATAATGGTAAGGCATGTGGAAAATAAGTAGGTGATTTATGACAGCCAGCATGGCTTCACTAAGGGCAAATAGTGCCTGACAATTTTTGTGGCCTTCTAAAATGGGCTTACACTGATGGATGTAGAAAGGACAACTGGCATCATGTATGTGGACTTGTGTAAAGCCTTTGACACTGTACTACATGACATCCTTGCTCTAAACTGGAGAGGGTGGACCACTCAATGGATAAGGAATGGGCTGTATGGTCTCACTCAAAAGAGTTGCGGTCAACACTAAATTTCCAAGCAGAGACCAGTGATGAGCAACCTTTGGCAGGGCCTGGTGCTGGGACTGGCACTGTTCCACATCCCTGTGGGCAGCAGGGACAGTGGGACTGAGCGTACCCTCAGCAAGTGTGCCAATGACTCTGAGCTGCTTGGTGCTATCCACACACCAGACAAAGAAACAGCATCCAGAGGGACCTGGCTTGAGAAGGGGGCTTGTGCAAACCTCATGGAGTTTGGTACAGCCAAGTGCAAGGTCCTGCAGACAGGAGTACAGACTGGGCAACAAATGGATTGAGAGCAGCTGTTCTGAGAAGAACTGGGGGGTGCTGGTGGGTGAGAGGCTGCACGTGACCCAGGCATGGGCACTCACAGCCAAGAAAGCCAAACGTGTCCTGGGCTGCATCCAAAGCAGTGTGGCCAGCAGGGGAGGGAGGGGATTCTGCCCCTCTGCTCTGCTCTGATGAGATCCTATTTGGAGTGCTGCATCCATCTCTGGGATCCTCAACATAAGAAGGACATGGACCTTTTGGAGTGCATCCAGAGGAGGCCATGAAGATGATCAGAGGGCTGGAACATCCCTCCTGTGAAGACAGGCTGAGAGGGGGCTGTTTGACCTGGGAAGGAGAAGGCTGTGGGGAAACCTACAGAACCTTCCAGTACCTGAAGGGACTCTACAAATAAGTTGGAGAGGGTCTTCTGTCCTAGGGTGACAGTATGGTGCTTGTATCCCAAATTGTGTGTTCTGTTTATGCCTGATATTATGTTCTGTGCCTTCAGAACTGACTCTGAAAGTGAAGGATTGTTTTGTCTTGTTATCAGCCAGCTCACCTCCCCCACCATGGTCTGTGTCTAGGAGAGGCTTGGCTGGCTTGCTTGCTTTTGCTTTTGCTTATTAGTTAGTTTAGCTAGGCAGTCCAATTTTTACACTGGACTGTTTCTTTTTCCCTTCCCTTTCCCTTTCTTGAATATCATCTGAACCTGCTCTGGACCTGGACCTGGACCTGGGAAACACCAAGAGCCTGCATTTTGTGACCTGCAGCAGCCATCTCCAGCGCCGGAGACTGATAGCTGGGCGACCACTCCCATGAGACTTTCTGAATTTGTCATCTCTTCAGAACAGTGAAAGAGTTTTGTCATCTGGTGTTGTTTTTTGTACTGGGGAGTGTTTTGCTTGTTAAATAAACAGTTTTTTTTCCACTTCTCTCTGAGGAAATTCTTCCCAAACCAGGTGGGGGGATGGGCCGTGGGGGGTTTGCTTTCTGGGGGCTCCTTCCAGAGGTCTTCTCCCAAATTTGCCCTAATCTAGGACAGTCTTCTGTCATGGTTGGACACTGGCGCAATGCCAGCGTCCCCATGAAAATGCACCTTCTCTAAATAAATGCTGTGAGATGTTATCAGGAACAGAGCAGAGCAGGCTCAAGCTTAATAACAAAGGAAAAAAAACTTTATTAAACTACTACTAATACAGAAAACACATAAACTAAATCTAGGATGAAGACCTTTTAAAACACCCCTCCTCTTCTTAATTTTTAAAAACACTCAGCTATGAAACATCACCCGGGATTCTTGATCAAATTACTACTCTTCAGGTAATCTATACTCAAACTATCAAGGGAGAGAGAAGTCTCTCTTGCACTACAGACCCCCTAGGAAACACAGCTGCCCCCCTGCGTTTTTCTGTCATACATGGCAACCACCCAGAAAAAATCATCTGCCAGTGTGACACTTTCTATTCTATGTCACAGTGCTCTCACCACCGTGTATGGACAGACTGCTCATAGGGCTCCTTTAAGGATGCTTTGCCACGGACTCAAAGATACAACAGTTCAGTTTTTTATCCTGGGACTACAGTCCCCCCTATTTTCCCCTGGGGCTGAGGGGTCCAAAAGCAGGACTCATCTTCTTCCCGAAGACAGAGGGTATTACCATTCTCTCTTCAATTTTCTTCGTTTTTCGCTATTCTTGTGCTGTCGAAGCTGAAACAGGTCTCCCTGGGTCACCACTGCATCTCCCTAAAATGCAGTCTCTATTGCAGGAGATTTTGGTTCAGTCCATGGCTAACAAGAAAAGTCTAGCTAAAAGCTACTTCATCATCTCCTCTTACTTAAATATTTCTTCTTCTACCATCTCAGGTCCTGGACTATCTCTCTTCTACTACAAATTAAGGAGGAGTAATACTTTTAAAAAGCCCTCATTTCTTGGAAAGGGTTAAAAGTTCAGACTCCTTGGACGGCTGATATCTCGGTCCGGTGTTCCGCCTCCCACGCTGGACATTCCCCCCCTCCTCCTTCTCCTCTGCCGGCAAATTTCCAGGTGCCGCCAGGCTCTCTGTCTCTTTCCCTCTTGGGGGGGGGGGGGGGAGCAAAGGCATCTCTACTTCTCTCTACCCTTCCGTCCACAGGAGCTGGCTGGGTTCTAGACCCTCAGCCCCTCGGCTTACCTGGACAAGGCCGCGTGGCTTCCCCTCCCCCACCCAGCCGATGGCTGGGCAGGGGAGAGCCTGCACTCTCTGACGAACTAAAAGAGAGAGTTCTCCTGGGAGTTCTTGCTTTTAACCCCCTGTGTTCTCAGAGGCGTGTCTATACTTTCAGTGGTCACTCCAGGTGCCAATATCCAAACCTGACTACTGATTGGTTTGACCCAACTTCCTGGAAAAAATTCACTTCTATGTCAAACCACGACATCTTCTTACAAGGGCATGTAGTGACAGGACAAGGGGGAATGGATTAAAACTGAGAAAGTAGGTATTAGGAAAAAATTCTTCACTGTGAGGGTGGTGAGGCACTGGGAAAAGGTTTGCCCAAAGAAGCTGTGGATGCCCCATCCCTGGAAGTGTTCAAATCTAGTTTGGACTGGGCTTTGAGCAACCTGATCTGGTGGAAGGTCTCCCTGCCCTTGGCAGGGGAGTTGGAAGAGATGATTTTTAAGGTCCCTTCCAACCCAAACCATTCTATGATTCTATATTCTCACAATGTAGTTATCAAACAAAGCACTTTTCCAGTAGCTCAAAAATAAAGCAGTAGTGACAGGGTTTGCTGCCTTTGATGGATTCAGCTTGAAAACCTTTGGAGGCTGTCATTCTCTGTGCCCTTGGGAAGACAGGTTCTCACCCAGAATATGTAACTTGGAAAAAAACACATGACAAGAGCTACAGGTAAAAAGAAATTACAGTTTTCCCTCATTTTCTCAACAGTTTGTTGATTTTTATTAAACTCAGAAACTAATCAGGCAAATAGAGACCAGGAACACAAAAGCTTAAAAATGGCAAACAGAAAGTGTAAATCTACAACACATTGTAATCACTCAGTGGAGTAATTTAATAACCATTTAGTATAAAGATGTTGAGACTATCTTCTTTTTCACCCACTGTCATCTGAAGTGAGGGAAACTTGTGGTCTTTTCTTGCAACAGCAAAAAAAGAGCTTTTCAGAACCACCACAGTATTTAACATCAACATAAACAGACCAGTAATCTCATTCAACTGATAAATTTTGGAGATTTCATATTTAGTTGCAGCAATACCATCTTCTTACTTAGGGTCTCTCTGCTTCTTATGCATGTCCTGACATCTCTTTGACCTCCACAGGGACACTGATAGCAAGTTTCTCCAAAATGCCAGGAGATGGGCTGTCCATAAAAGGCTTTGACTTTGGAAATCACTGTTTCTTCCCTTTTATATTAGGCAAGCCCATACTAAATGGCTCACTGGGCTACAAAGTTGAAATGTATTTTTTAGGGAATACAACAGTTTCTACAGAATATTTAATTTCTATACTGTCATCCATGGAGAAAGCACATTTGATGCAGCTTCTTCAGCTCCTCTCTGGTTGTCTTTTACCTTGGGCAATAGAGCATAGAGCAAGGTACTCTTAATATGTGCTTCAGCATATGCATTTCAGGTATTTCTGCAATACCCAATTCACTTGCTAGTTTTTCTCAGTGATGATGATTGTTCCATTTAGAAAAAAAACATTTCTCAATAGGAAAATTCATAAACACAAACATGCTTGGAAGCAGCCTTCTAAAATGGTGTTACCATATCTGTCAGCAGATGCATACAAATCAAGTGGGCCTGAAAATCCTAATGACAACGTTTAAATCCCCAGTCCTCAGATTCTATGGAAAAGAAACATATGACTTCCTTTGTTCAACATACCATTTTAAAGCTGTTTTTCTGGAAGAGAAATTTGGGCCACACATAGAGTTCAGGAGTGTTTCAGATAGGATAGAGCCACTCACATTTGTCAGCCTAATAGCCAAAAGATTTTACATCCTCAAGCACATGGTAAAGCCATTCAATGCATGAATTTCTTATGTAGGTTCAGTCTCAGCAATGTAAAGCTGTGATTAACACAAAATTATTAGAGGTAGGTAATAATCACATGGTTTGTTTTTTCTAGCTACATTTAAACTTCACAGTTCACATTTAAGTTTTAGCTCTATTTTGATGTATCCCCTTTAAAAGTGATTTTAGTTATGGACTTATGTGAGACTCTTGTCCACTGATTTTTCATTTAACATTTTTCTAGTCAGAAGACACAATAAACCTCAAAAATCAGAGAGACAATTCAATACAGTCAGAATCCAGATGTCTGCTACACAGGAACATTCAATGTTCATCATTTTTAATGTTTGCCTGACATCAATTGAGACATTCAGAATGGCAAATAATGTACTCAGAGTTGGTTATTAGTACAGCTTTTTGTCAACCTAAAAAAGATTAAATATTTCAAAAGAATTAAAGTAATTAGATACTCTGTGTGAGATGAAAGCATGCTGCTTTCATCAAACTTTGGGTTACTGAGAAACAAATGTCTTGTGCAACCTTTAGGAAAGGCTAGCTCTACAGTCAACATGCAGCCTGAAAAGATGTTGTAGAATAACTGGGGGCCAAGGAGATAAGAAATGTAAAATCCATATAAAGAACCCAGAGTAGCTTACAGAAAGCATAGCAAGAAATGTTACCTGTTTTTTGAAACAGAAAACTGTTAAATTACTTGCCATGAGAATTTTTCTTGTTCACATAGTATGATTTTTCACTGTTACTCCCATATTTTCTGCTGAAGGACCCCAATGTCCCTCACAGATGAGAATGTGGTCATATAGAACAACTCAGGAACCATAGTTCAGGATTTTGCAAGTATGGATCTGCCTCACGATAATCAAATACATAATTTTTCACTAAGCTAAGTAAGAACAAATATTTAGACTGTTTCCCAGCAGAGACTAAAAACACTTTATTCAACTCTTCTGAAATTCAAAGCTACTCCCTTTACCAGGGTATGTAGTAAATGCTAAAAAACTCAAAGATGGTTCAGCAGCAAGACAGAGAAGCAGTGGGGGGAATGGATAGCTACAACTACATCTCATTTTCATTTTAAATTACACTGTGTTCCAGAAACCCATCTTATCCTACCATGAAGTCAACTTGTCATCACCATCTGATATAAAGACAAGAAAATACTATGTTTTTTGATCAATTTTTACTCAAGATTTTTGTTGTTTGGTTTTAAATGGGTTTTCATTTAGGTAGACCCCCATGACCTAAGAGACTTCTGCTCAGGGAAGCTACTTCAGCCTTTGCTGACCAACATCCCATTAAGCCTATCCAGGAAAATGGGATTCTCACAGGAACTCCTGTAATGAGCCCCCTGCCTGGGAGATCCTCTCTTTTAGGTATCTTGCTAGTTCTTTTTACTTCTGGCTGCATTTCTGGTCATCTCAGCATGTGGGCAATAAAACTAATTACCAAGCTCCATCTTCGCCCCTTAACTCCTTCATATTCCTTGAGTCAGTACCTTTCTTTTGCTCCCTAATCTTACCCTAGGCAGCCCAAATCATTTCCACCAGTTTGGTTCCATTACTACTCCGCATTCTTTGCTACTGCCTCCAGCCTCAGTATCTCCCAGTTTCATTTTTCTTACTCTGCAACAGTCCTATTCAAGCACCTCATTCCCCCTCTTTAGTACTAGCCTCACAGTTCTCTTGGTTCCACCCCTCCAGCCTTCCCAGTTTTTACAACTATTGAGTCTCTCCTCCTCCAAGTAAAGTGTCTACTGGGATATGTCTAGATCACACACACCTTACCCCACTCCTCCTCTTCTTTTCCAAGCAGATCACTATCATTAATTATGCTCCCAATGCTGCCATGAAAATTAATCTGCTAGAGAAATAAAACCTATCTATTTAAGTAGGAAGGCTGCTACAGGTTTGGACAATGGGATTGTTCTGGTAGCCTAAAGATACCTATTGGACCTCTCTGACATGTGTGCTAGGGGTACAACTACCCTTTTCACTTGCCCTGCATTGCAAAACAGGAATCATGTTTATCCCCAAAGCTCTTTTTGCTGGCCAAAAAGATCTACATCCTGTTTCTTTGGGCTCAGCAGTGGCAAATGGTGCATCTAATTTGTTTTAGGAAGTCTTCAGTTGTCTTTGGAACCTTTAGAAAAAAAAAAGTGCTGTTAATGACTGGCATTAAGTAGAAAGACGTTGTGGTGTCTACTGAATGCGCACACTGCCCTGCCACAAACAACCAGCTGCAAAATTACTTGCTTCAACTCTGAACAGCACTTCAAGCATACAAAATAAGGCACTAGTAAAGCATTAAAGAAGCTGAGAATGTCCATCATTACTCTAATTTGAACAATTTCAATGTATTGCAAAGGTTTGTCTTTGGAAGCAGGTTCTAATGCTACTCTTGCATACAGGTATGCCTCCAAATATCTGGGCTGAATATCTCTTATTGATGCACATCAATATGCCACACTCTTAGCGAACTTTACATGAAGAAACTATTTCAGATGAAAATTCTTTGTCTGGCTAATAATCCACTGCATCTGTGTAAAACCTACTCAGAAGAATTATAAGATCCATTTAGTAAGGCCACACAACCTTAAAAGTCCAGTATATTGAATAAAATAATTTTATTTGTATTCAATTAATTTGTTTGTGAAAAACAAAGTTTATGGAATCTGAAAGTTGATGATAATATGTAATTTTTCACTGAGACTTAATATGAGAGATTCTCTACCCAAAAATATGTCAAACAGTAAGATTATAAAGAACTTCAACGTTCTGTGCTATACTGTATGATATGTAAACAATTTTGAAAATACTTCCCCATTATATATTTTGACACAGTATGCACAAATTTAAAAAAATAAAATCAAAATGAAGTTTAAATGCCTCAAGGGATTTCTTAGAAGTAAAGCCATCTGAAAAGCCATTTACAGTCTGCGGTGACAAACTTCTATATAATCAAAATATTCCCCATTTCACAATGCAGAATAACCTGCTGAAGGCAACTCCCTATCAAAGTGATGCCAGCAACACAGATCTGATTGTATGACTCCAGCACTTAAAAGAGCACATTGGTTATACATGGCTTTTAACCCTGGGCTACAATTACGCTACCAGAACTAAATTCAAGTCTAAATCAGTCATGTAGAGAGGTGTGTATCATCTGAATGCTGTTTAAAGTCCGTGTTTTCCAGATCTGATGAAGGTGGTGAAGATGCTCTGATGCTCTTGTGCTTACATTTAGAGCGGGATGAACTTTGCAAATACCAGATTCTCCAATTAATGACAAACCACAGATCCCAAAGTAGGCATGTAAAGCATCTGAAAGAAAGACAGAAAATGAAAAAAAAAATTCAAGCTGTAACATCCAATATTCAGCCTATATTCAGCCCATATTCAAACACCTCCTAGTAATTACAACCAAGAAAAACAAATAACCAGATGCTGTATTTTAAACTTGAGTTTTGATGGAAGGAAAACATTTCTGCCCAAAGCTACCAGCATGAACTGAAGTCCAAATTTCTTTTATAACAACTTGTGCACTACTTCATTTTTTTCTGGGTGCCACAGCCAAAAACCAAAAGGATTTAAGTATCTGAAAATAACCAGTCAAGGAAGCAAATTTATTTTTTCTTGCAAGCATTTTTTGGCTGGTTACTTTATGAGCAGCAAACTACTGAAACAACAAAATTAGTGCAAATAGCTACCAACAGCAAGACTTAAAGAGAAATTGAAGAAGGCATTACTTTTCCTAGGTTCCCATTTTCCTGAGAAATTATTCTAAGGATAGGAATTAATGCAGCTTGATCAAGAGATGACTGCCACCAAAATGGGATACTCTTACTCTCCTGTTCCATGCTGCTCCTGATGTCCACCTTACACCAGGGCTGCAGCTCGCTGAGTTTGCCTCCTCTGGGTAGCAGCAAGCTATCAGATTGGATTACCTGTCCAGGACATCACAGGTGAAAGATCGAAAGACAATGGGAATTTCATGTGCCCCTTGAAAAAGCTCAACATGTAGCCCTCAGTGTAGGTGTCAATAATTTAGTATCTCACTAAAATGATCACAGAATCATTTAGGCTGGAAAAGACCTCTAAGATCAGAGTCCAATCCTTAACCTAACATTGCCAAGACTAAACCCTGCCCCGAAGTGTCATATTGTATCTCCAGGGATGGTGACTCAAACATTGCCTCGAGTAGCCTGTTCCAATGTTTTACAACCCTCCCGGTGAAGAAATGTTTCCTACTATCCACTACATGTTTCCTACTACACTACATCTCCTCTAGTGTAACCTGAGGCTGTTTCTTCTTGTCCAATCAGTTCTGTGTAAAATAATGCTAATGGCCTCTCCACAACCAACAATATTTTGATGTCTGTTAGCATGGGAACACAGCAAGACTACAAAATAATATTTTCCTGAATAATCAGCTGGAAAGAGTTACTTGTTAACATTGCAAGTCCCAAAACACATAGATTATCACCAGCAGTTGACTGTCTTCTGGAATTTCTTCTAGTCTTCTTAAAAACACTATTGCACAGCAAAGACAGCTTGAGTCCCCGTATTTAAACAGAGCTTTTATAAAGTAGCAGCCACAAAAGTTAAAATTGAATTTGGATTAAGTCTTAGGAAGAATCTTTATAGTGTCAACATGACCGAAAGACAGCTTGCCTTTCAAATATGAGATTGAGCTTGCAGGAAGCTCAGTTGTATATCTATAACAATGAAAACACAGAATCAATCTTTGCAATGTTGCATTTATAGTCCTTCTTTGTATCAGAACTGCAGTAACTTTTTACTTTTTCCTTCAAAACATGACTGCAGACTTTTGCCACCTGAGGAAAAAAATGCTACAATAAGTCTGGAAAATACACAAACATGCACATACACAGCAAAGAAAATTATTATTTGTCTTCCCTTTTTTAAATCTTACCTCTAACTATACAACTATACTAAAAGACAGAATCATAGAATCATAAAATAGCCTGAGTTGGAAGGACCCCACAAAGGTAATTGAAGTCTGACTGCTGGCTCTGCATAGGACACCCCAAGAGTTACACCACATGCCTGAGAGCATTGTCCAAAAATTTCTTGAACTCTCTCAGGCTTGTGCTATGACTTCTTTCCAGGAAAAGCCTGTTCCAGTGCCCTCTGGGCGAAGAACTTTTTCCTAATATCCAAACTAAACCTCCTCTAATGCAACTTCAGGCCACTCCCTCATGTCCTGTCACCAGAGAGGAAAGATCAGTGCCTGCCTCTCCTCTTCCCCTCAGGAGGAAGCTGTAACTTCAGTGAGGTCTCCCCTCAGTCTCCTTCAGCCTGAACAGACCAAGTGACCTCAGCCACTCCTCACACAGCTTCACCTCAAGGCCCTTCACCATCCTCATGGCCCTCCTCTGGACACTCTCTAACAGCTCATTGTCTTTTTGGTGTTGTGGTGCCCAGAACTGCCCCCAGCACTCGAGGTGCCATATACTGGACAGTTTGTCCAGAAGGATCTTGGAAGGGATAGTATTGAAAGCCTTAGATTACATCAACTGGCTTCCCTTGGTCAGGTAGGGGGACAACCTTGTCATAAAAGGAAGTTAAGTTTAAGACAGGTTAACAAATGATGGGTATTTGAAACAGACTCTTCTAATCTCTGACTCACGAGGTATATGTTTCATTAAGATAAACCAAAACACTCCCTCCAAATGATACTGTTAAATATATATGATGAGGAGGAAATACATCTAAATTCCTCAGAGATCCTAAACTGGTTTTCAGGGAAGAGACAGAAGCAAATCTATCAAAAGCACTGTATTTTCAGTGTGGGTTCACCTTGAAAAATTCTGAAATGTTGTTCAAAGTGAAATTATCAAAGGATTAAATATCAGGGCACAAATTCTAAACAGACTCTTCCTTTATTATGACTAAATTTTTACCTTATTTGGTCACTTTACTAAGACTGTTTATCTTCTCTGTACAAAATGCCATGGGCACTGAAAACACTACTGGCACAAGCTTTGTTTTCAGAAGTTTGCAATACCTTAACTGAATTCTAACGACTTGTAAAATTAAAAGATTTTAGCATCCTTTTGAGTTTTTTTTCACTACTTCAAATTATCCACTTCTGAAAGCATAATAATTGTCAGACATACTTGTATAAACACAATCTGTAAATCATAGTACATAACTGTGTAAACTTTGACTGTTTTTACATATACCAATGACTTCTGAATAAGCTTAAATTATTAATTTACTAAAGAAACAAATATTTTGATATATTAAGCTCAATTTACAGAGGTTACAATATATCCTTTAAGCAGAACAGTTAACACATATTAAATAGACAGTGATACTCTTTCAACAGTAATCTAAACAACAACAGATCACTTCCTCTGTGGCTGAAAAGGAAAAACTTCATCTTCCTCTTTCCCCTTCAAGAATGAAAACTTTTTTATATTTTGAGGGTGGGGTTTTTTTTTGTTTGTTTGTTTGTTTTTGTTTTTTTTTTTTTGTTTTGGTTCTTTATTTATTTATTTATTTGTTTGTTTGTTTGTTTGTTTTTAGTTGGTTGGTTGGTTGGTTTTTTTCCTGGGTTTTTTTTGGAAGGGTATGGTTTCCCTTACACCTCTCAGATGTCTGATGCTGGAATTTATTTCTTACTTAGAACACACTCACTGCAATTTTTAGAAGTTATTTTACCTGGATGGCTGTCTGGCCACTTGGCAAACCCACCAACAAGGCGATCTTGAGTTGACAGGATGTAATTTCGGTTTTTCTCAAAATTTGTATATTGGAATATGTTCAAGAGCTGAAAAGAAATTAGATTGTAACAGTGATTTAAGTCTCAGTATACTTTTAACACTAAGTCTTAACTAAGTCTTAGTATATTTTTAGCACTAGAATACAGTGCCTATTTTTGAGATAAGCAGTAACAGCACAGATAGCACTAATCTGGTAAACCTCCATTTCCTGTATTTTATGCAAGATGAAAGACATTGGTACATATTGGTGCATTTGTGTCAAATATCTAAGTCTTTCAAGCAAAGAAAATACTGCTTAAAGAAATCAAAACAAGTCAATAACTATCCCTACACCTGTTCTGTACACTACCTTCAATGTTGCTCCCACCCAGAAGGAATAGCAAGTGTCTACAGGTTTGTTAGGTCGTCCATGGTAGCCGTTCTGTTGCCTCATTATACACCATCTTCTTATTCTGTTCAGTTCTTTTTCTGAAAAAACTTCCTCCAGTTTGCCCATCAAACACAATGATGCAATACCACAAAATGTAGAACCACCTGTGAAGAGAGAGTAGGGTTTGCTATGCTTTGATACACAGAATTTCTGAAGCCTGTATGATCTCAGAACTTTGAGCTGTTAAATCAATGGACTTTTGAAAGTATGAAAAAGTTAATTTTGAGTCTAAAATCCAAATAAATAAGAACACTCTAGTTCAGCAGGTATGTCAAAGGCAGGGAAAAAACCCTCAACCCAGCTCTTGTGGAAATAAACCAGCTCATTTTCTTAAAGCTGTTTCTTCTCACAATGCTGTGCAATTTACATTACAACAGTCTAGAAATAAGTAAATAGAATTGCAACAGAAATATTTCTTCACTTGTAACTTAAAAAAGAAAGCTGTTGGAATGTTAGCAATCAGACTGAAGCAGAGATGCCAAAGCCAGCCTAAGACACAATCCCCCAGAGAATATAAACAGACAGAAGTGTCTGGAGAGCAGGAGGAGAAAAAAAATTCAAACTAAAATTATTTAAAAAAAAAAGTGCACAGTTAATATGGTGAAAAGACTCCTGAATTCTCATAGTTGTAATACATACAAATTGTGCTTTGAAGGAATTTTTTGCTGTGAAGGAAACTGCACAATAAAAAAGATAAACTCATGTTCTTTGTATAGCCCAGGCACCACTTTTTAAAGCTCATCAAAGTTTATTTTGAGTCTAATACCTGATAAAATCAAAGGCTAGGAAAGACCAAAAGTAAACTGCTGACAGAAGACTTGGGCCCCAAAGTTCCTTACAATATCCTGGTGCTGGAAGACCCCAGGAGCTGTAAGATTATTTTCACTCTGATGCTGAAATGCAGTGCTGAAGTACTGCTATTTTTTATCACTAACATTCTAAAGAAAGTTAATTAAGCAATTGTTTTAATATCTAGGGATATAATTTAAATTTTTCAGCTTTATTGATCCAGCAAGAAGGAAACAGACAAAATCCTATCAAAGCTCAATACTACGGGTAAAGATGATAAATGTTTGATAGGATCATAGAATCATTTAGGTTGGAAAAGACCTCCAAGATCATCGAGTCCAACCGTGGACCAATCACCACCTTGTCAAACGACTACAGCACTAGATTTAGTATCAGTCATCTAAAAGCCAAGAACGCCTCTGTCACAAGGAGACTGCTACTTCATGGCATAGAAACATTTTGCTTAAAAATAGCAGTCTCTTGGGGATTCCTATCTTCAGATCTACCAACTCTTTACAAAAATTAACTGTTGCTTCAAGATTTGAACCCACAACAAATGCTGTATCTATCAGAGGAAATGTTTCTATGTTTTACCAAAGCTGCTGAAATTGGAAATGATCAGTCACATGGCACAAAATCTCTTGCAGATAAAATCCTCAGAGTAACAACGGCATGTGTGGAAAAAGTTTGCTCTGTCAGCAACAGAACTACAAGAACTACATGCAACAACTTTCAACAAAACACCCTTGAGGTAAGAATTAATGGGAGTGCTAAAAAGCCCATCTGATCAGATATTAAGCTAGATCTAAAGGATGAAGAAGTGATATTTGAAGGCATGTTTGGATTTGCTCCTCCTCACACAACTTCCTTAAAAATCAGAAAAGAAGGAAAGGTACGGCATACCATGCACCTCCTACAGCATTTTCAATACCACTCTGAAAGGTGTAGAACATTTTGACATTCTTACCGTGGGATTCCAGTCCAGCTCCCTGTGCCAGGCCATTATCATAAGACTGAAGGAAAAAAAAAATCCCACAAAGCAGTTACTTTAGAACAACAGCACTTTGACAGACATTGCAATTTCTTAGTTTACCAGCAAAATTATCATTGCCACAATTTAACCTCATTAAATTCTAAACCTCCAAAATTTCTTGCCACAACAGTTGTTTTTCAGCTCTTTTTCAATGCAGGAAGTTTTTATTACTTTCATGGAATTAATTTTAGTTGTGACATATGTTAGAAACCTGAAAAAGGGTAAGCCACAAAGAAAAAACCATGTAATGCAGGTATAAAAAGACAAAAATGGATATGTAATCAAAACAAAACAGAATTAAATAAATAACTTAATCTGTGTCTAATCCAAGAGCAGTTTAACATTAAAAATAAGGTAAAATGCAAAGTACGACTGTGTGTAGAATACTCAAATTCAAGCATTATTTAGTAGGAAGCAAGTACATCAGGCTTTAAAAAACAATGAGAAGGGAACCAGAAGCAAGAAGGAAATTGTAACATGCACTGGAATAAACTTGAATTGGCCTATAAAATATTACTGTTAAAAAATACCATTACAGTGCTGAAAAATCACTCTGTTAAGTGCAACGGAAGGGGAAACTCAAGTCTGACAAAGCACCAAGAGTATCATAGCTCATGCCTATCATGAGCAATCTAGGAACACATGTATATGTAAGAACAATAATCTTTCTTATATGAAATTATTCATAAAATGGAAAATATTTTACAAGAGTTCATAGAATACTTAATTAATGATCTCTGAACAAATACCAAATTTCTTAGTAGGAACAATGAGGTGTAATTCGTGAAGTTAAATTACACAGGCCCTATGTATTCTACATCAACTGCTCAATTAATGATTGGATCAGTATCTGATCAGACGCAAAGCAGCAAAAATCTTTCCCCCACATCCTCCAGGCGCTGACTGTGAATTCTCACGCTTTCTCTATAACAGTGGCTAGTAGATTCAGGACACCTTGACAAACCAATAATGACTCCCATAGTCCTAACCAAATAATGGCTACAGGACTATTGTATCTTTAGAAATTACCTAAGGATTATTTTGTACATCTGCTTTTAAAGCTGACATTGAGAAGAAAAAAGTAAACAGAAGAAGACATAGAAGCTACACTAAAACTGTATTCCTGGTTTTGAGTTGTTGCTGCAAGCTGAAGCAACAAAAAATACTAATATCTGATACATACACTTCAAGCTGCAACTTGATTTCTCAGGATTTAACCAGTAAATTTTAGTAATCTCTATGAACTTGTGAATGTTAAAGCATACAGTGTGAACTCTTCCTTTTTCACTGCCTTTTGAGAATGCAGTACAAATGTCTTACCACACTCCACAGATGTATTAATTGCTAAGAAAAGGCAAGCTGATTAGCAAAGCTATGCTGGCAAAGCTAATTAACTCGACAAACAGCAATATTAAGAGGAAGTGGCTTGCTTTATGTATGACAAAGTAATTAGCTCTGGAGAAAAGCTGTTAAGTGTGCATCCCAAACACTACTATGTTGGGCTGTACAATTAGCTTTAGACAAGCTAATAATTAGACTCTAATAGACAATAGCTGACCCTTGGCTAACTGACACCAATTTATTTACAGACAGCAGCTGCTCTCTGGGGACTTGTGTACCTTAAAGAGCTAGGGAAAAGACTCCAGAAATTGTATGTAAAAGGACCTCTTGATTACTGCAACATCACAACTGCATAATTAAACACTATTCTCAGGAAACGTGTAAATCCAGTTGGGTAAAATCTTCAAAGTCTACAAGTTTTACAACCAGCTTAACTATCTCAACAGACCAATACAAGTGCATTTGAACAAGACTACACTAGAAGAGGCAGATGATATTTTTAAAGCTTCTTGCAATATCTCTACTTAAAAAAAAAAAAAAAAAAGCATTGTTGCAAAGATCAGTGTTATTGAGTCTCTGGAAATCATTCAATCATTGATTAGTGTTATATCTGAGTTCTGAGTGTGAAAGACAAGAGTCAATCTACACTGCTAAAAACTGTGTGTTGAAATCTGACTATTTTACTGACAATAAAACTGGTCCAGAATTATTTTTGTGATCAGCACTGCATAAGCACTTTTTAGTTGAATGACAACAAAAAGGCTATCTATTCTGTATGAAGATTCAATTATTTTTAAATGTTCTTTTTAAATGTTTTTAACATTTTAAACATGGTTTATGTTCCAATCTCCTGCTGTTCTTGACATGCCTAACTAAACAAATGCACTCCCTCATTCAGCTGTATTGAACTGTATGTCACAATTCTTATACTGCATCAAACAAAGCAACAAATTCCAAAGAATAAGCTAAAAACCCCACAAGCTTATTACAAAGAGTACTCTGGTTAACCAGTTACATTACTCTCACCCCAGATCAGTTGTACTTCATATGTATGGCAATTTGAAAAACTGAAAGAAGTTATGTTAACTGTCACGTGCTTCATCTAGGTGCACATGAGTGACATACAACAGCAAATCAAAACTACATCTTTCTGTCAGAGCAGTTTGGTACTGAGCAATGCAATACCTTTTTTTCTATAACTAAAGAAAATGAGGTGACATTGTAGCAAAAGAGGAATAAGCATTTACAATAACACCTATAGCTATATTAATTGTATAGTTAGTCACACAAGGAGTAACAAATGAAATAACCTCAAACAGAATTTACTTTAAATTGTTCCATTTTATAGGTTAGTTTTAGCACCATCTACAAAATCCTAATGAGAGAAATCAAGCTAACATTCTTGGATGCCACATTTCACCCTTTTGTTTATTTATGAGATACACTTTAAGAAATACTTGGCTCCTGTAATAGGTAATTAAACTGAAATACAGCTCAAGGAAAGTGGTGGAAAGAGATGAATGAATGAAAGAACAAGCACTGCTGTGAAATGATCTTCACAATGGGCTAGTCCCTGAATGTCTGAGACTTCTTCAGACACATTCACAGCTCCAAATGTGACCAAACAGGAAGCAAATGTTTTGTGGCTTTTCCTAGAATCATCAGACACCTTGCAACTGAATTAATTCACAGAAATACTGGTGGGCCAAGGAGTGCAAATCCAGAAAACACAGACATAACTAGTGTGCATGTGCATACCAACCCTGCAGTGAACTCACAGCACACCAGTAGTTTAAAGAAGTCCTACTGAACAGAGTGTAGAATTAACCTAACAATTCACAGTAAACCTGGACAAAAATACAGCATGTCTTGCTGCACATTTCTACATGCTAGAATGACTGCTCCCTACAGAGCACTGCTAATAGGATCTCTCTTAAGTTACTCTCTGAGCTAGCCAGGAAAAGACACAACCTCTGTGATAAGCCATAGTGTCTTCTGAACTTTGACCACATAAGTCTCAGTTCAACTTTACTGGTGAACTTTACTGGTGAAGTAGGAGGCCTTCCAAGATGTCTTGCCATGGTAAGGCTTCAATTATTTTTTTATGGTATCTCTTTTTTCCAATAGCAACATAATGACTGGAATTTGCAGGTGCAATAATTAATGCTAAGCTCTAGAAGCAAAGTATAAATTTGGTTCAAGATCACACTACACAGTAAGTCTCTAGTACCACTTCAAAGCTCTAAACTTTAAAAAAATCTCCACTTGCCTGCTCTGTTAATGGCCTCATCTGATGCTCTCTGTCTGTTCTGTCTTAGAAAGAAATAGTTGCTTCTCCCTCTCTTTATTTTTTCAGTGCAGCCTTTTACATTACATATCTCTGTCACACTCCAGTTAACAGTGTCATTTCGAGAATAAAGATTCATAGTATATTAAATACTCATTTTACACAAGCTGATCTGTACCTTTCACACTTCAACTCAACTTTCTTTGTCCCCTTCCTAGTTCCACCATTTCCTTTGGGATCAAAACTGCACTCAAATGTTTATAAGGTTAACTAACAGACAACGTGATGAACTACAAAGAGGATTTTGCTCTTGGGTTTTGTTTTCTATTGTTTTGTAACATTTGACTCCCTATCTCTGCTAAGCTATTTGACTAATGACTGATGTCAGTAAACATTAAGGTCCAGAAATAATCAGAGAACGAAGAATGCTCCTAACCTAATCAGTAAGAGCAAGTACTCTGCCTAAGCTCCTCTCTCAGACTGTGAAAGGAGAATGGATAAATCATTGTCCTTGTGCAAAACCCACTCTCAGATTTAGCAGGGCTATGCTGAGAACCCATGCTAACTAAGGTGACCTACCAGCTATGGGAGAAGGGCTCTTATGGGATGCAGGGGAAGTAGATTCCAGGATTGTATAGAAACCCCCTTATCATGGACTGTTTTCTGGGGAATGCAGGGGTGAGCATAACTTACTATGGCATGGCTAGGGAAAGAGCCAATGGTAAGAAACAGAAATACCAAAGCAGACTGGGGAAGAACAAGTATGGGGAAATGGAGGGGAAAGTGGGATAAAAGGTGCTACTAGGATGTGAACAGACTGCAGGTCCAGATCCTTGTATGACTGAGCCCTGACCTTGATCATCTCAGTCTGTCCAGGACTATGGCAGTGTGCCAGAAAGCTTCTTGAGGTGTACAGTGAGAAATACCAAGATATTCAACTACCTCCTTTAAAAATAAACAACAAATAAAAACCAATTTGGCCTGAAGCAGGAGATTTTGAAGTCTTTTTTAGAACTTGTTTTTCACATAAATTTTACAATCTTGCTGCTGACAGCAACTACTGAAAATAGTTATTTACAACAGAAGTTGTGTGTCACCATAAATTTGGATCTTCTTTGTGGACCACAAGAGTTTAATCTGTGTTTACTCACAGAGAACTGCAATTTTCAAGATTGCTCAGCTTCCTTAAAAAATTGTGTTTCAATCTTTGAAAATATAACTCAATTAAACTAATGAAATAACATGAAAAAAACCTGAAAACTCCTTTACTCCAATCAATATGAAGACAATTTGCACAGACAGAGAAAAAAAATGAGTACATACTCATGAATTTGAATATGTACTCATACATACTCAATGTAGGTATACATTGTATATATACAATGTATGTATACATTTGTATATATACATTGTATATATACAATGTATGTATACATTTGAGTATATTTTTTCATTCCAAGTATCTAATAAATAAATTATTAAGTGCATGACTGGAAACACTTAAGCATGAACTGGTGTCAACAATCAGTTTATTTGAATCTGTGTATCTTTTAAAAGCAGTACTACAGCTCAATGAAATATGAAGATTTTATTAGTACACTTTTCAAAAGTGCTTTATGCACTTTTTCTAAGTTACACAAACATCATACCTTAGTTTTCAAAAACTTGCTTTCAATTGTTTAATTATTTTAAATAAAGATGATTTTAACACAATTAGCAGTGAACAAACACACCAAATAAAATTATCTTGCTAGCACACACATTTTAATGAAAATACAAATGCAAAAAACCAATGTACTTTGTAATTCTCAACTCACTAGAGCAGGAAGAAAAATAAAGAACCATAATACAGTTTGGATAGACATTTTTTTAGCTATAGTTAAGAAAAAAAAGCTTAAATCCTTAAAGCATAAGAAGAAGTGATATTTTGTGAACACTCACCATACTTCTTCTAATGTAGTCTATTGCTTTCTTCATATCCATGCCTGACCAGTTATCGAGCATGTAGCAGATACAGGAAGCACAGTACACAAACCTCATATCATTCTCACTTCCTTCCAGCACTGCACAGAAACTGAAAGACACATTTTTGTCTTTAGACACTGTTTTGCCTGTTACACCAGAAAATATGAAATGCAGTTCAAAGAATTGCACAGTGTTTTCTTTAAAGATTAGTTTACAGTAGTCTCATAAATATAACCCAAAGCTACACTAGATTTTCTTTTTAGAAGAAGTGATTCTAAACCAAGGAAAATGCATAGAACTCTAAACATTTAGGAGCCTGAGAAACTATTTCCAGCAACATAATGACACTGGTGTTTATTTATTCCAAGATGTTTATGCTTACAGTCTTTCACCTATTACAGTATATACAGATAAATGACTTAACATTTTACCTTTTTGGGCAGAATTCTTTGACTTCCTAGGAATCCTAATTGCTCACAAGGCTTTCTTTCCTTACTGCATATTTTCCTATTGAGGACCAGTTTCCCAGGTATGTATAAAGGTAGTTGTTAATATTACCATTTCTAATCCAAATGGTGAATCAGTTTTTCATTAATTATTGTTACAATCTCACCAAACTCTATGAACATTTAGATTTTTTTGTATCTGGGTTATTTTGGCACAATCTCTGAGACTCCCAAGATGATGATGGATGGTTTGTATCAGAAAGTGGCCAACAGAACTAGGGCAGTAACTACCCCCTGTACTGGGCACTGGTGAGGCCACACCTCGAGCTTTGTGTTCCGTTTTTGGCCCCTCAAGACAAGGAAGACCACTGAGGTGCTAAAGCATGTCCAGGGAAGGGCAGCGGAGCTGGGAAGGGCTTGGAGCACAAATCTGATGAGGAGCAGCTGAGGGAGCTTGGAGTGTTTAGCCTGGAGAAAAGAACACCCAGAGGACACCTTATCAGTCAACTACCTGAAAAGTGGCAAGGTGGGGGCTGGTCTCCTCTCCCAAGTGGGACAGAGGAAGTGGCTTCAAGTTGCACCAGACAAGGTTTAAATTAGGTATTAGAAAAAATTTCTTCATCAGAACGGTTGTCTAGCACTGGAACAGGCTGACCAGGAAAATGGTGGAGTCACCATCCCTGAAGGTATTTAAAGGACATGTAGATGTGGCAGTGAAGGACATGGTTTAGTGCTGGGCTTGGTAGTGCTGGATTAAGAGTCGGACTTCATGATCTCAAAGTTCTTTTCCAACCTAAATGCTTCTACGATATACAAA
The DNA here is from genome assembly GCF_026979565.1 of Vidua chalybeata. Classification (NCBI taxonomy): domain Eukaryota; kingdom Metazoa; phylum Chordata; class Aves; order Passeriformes; family Viduidae; genus Vidua; species Vidua chalybeata. The sequence continues at coordinate 53,869,471 of NC_071570.1, forward strand.
AATAGGTAAATGGTTGAATTAACTGTGACAATAAATAAACCTTTAATTGTTTCTTCCAGGATTTGCTGCTTGGCAAGCGTCCATTTGGTTCGAAGAGCTAGTTAGTATCCTCTGATGACTTAACTACTTCCAAGAAGCCAGCATATGTCCTATGACTTATGTGACTACCAACCAAATTATCTTCTAATAGAACAACAAGATTATAGCTACTTCTACAAAAAACATGTTTCTTATGTTTCATTCCACCTGTGGACTGTGGTAGTTGCAGCATATAAAATATCTTTTACCTTCCATCCTCCAGCTGGAGAGCTCTCAGTCCTGCCAGTATGGCATCTTTATTTACTCGACTTAAATCATCTCCAAGAATAACCAGACATGATAGTCCTGTGTAAGTCATTGCTATGTGCCCACTATCATAGGGATGAGATATACCTGGACCCTAAAAAAAGAGGAAAAAAAAAAGAAGTATTGACACATCACAAGAGCTTATACTACAGCAAAGCTTTTTTTTTTTTTTTTTCTTTTTTTGAGGTAAGAGGTAAACTAATTACTTTTCCCTTCACTCATTCTGGTTAAACTGAAGGTATCCTGCTCAGCTTTCCTAATCAAACTCTGCTCAGCTTTCCTTATCAAACTAAGCTACTGCATAACTCTGCTGCTCTTGTAAACACTTGGTCAGTAGGAAGCTTTGGAAAAAACTTTGTCAAGAGCTCCATTTGCGAAACAGCTCCATTTGAAAGTTAAGGAAAAAGATGGGATGTACTCAACTGTACCCAAGTTTTTTCTGACACATCACCGAGCATTAGCTTCCTGGCAGCTGGGTAAGCACTCTTAAACAGCCAAACTCTGGAGGCCCCTCAGCAGAGATTTTATAACATAATGATCTACAAGTAAAAAGCAGTGCGAGATTATTAGTAATCTCTCTGTCAATTGAAGCAATGCCAAATTAGCCACTTACCTACTTTCACATCTATTTTAAAATAATAATCAGAGTTCAAACAAAGTATTTATATACCAAGTAATCACTGAAACATAGAATATCCTGAGTTGGAAGGGACTCAGAAGGATCATTGAATATCAACTGAGAAGCAAAAATTATAGTTAAAGGCTGATTAGTCCCACAATACAAGTCATAGAAATGGGCAAGGGATTGATACAGCTGTATTTTATAGGCCCATCCTGGACTTCACAGAAATAGAGACCACATGTAACAAGATGATACTTGGGATGGTTCAGTTTGGAGCAACTGGAAGATAACTATTTTAAACACAATAAAGCTATTTCAATAGCTTTTTTTCAGTAGTAGAGATAGATTTTTAAATTATATTTTACTAGCATTATTGCCTAATCAGTTGCAATTCTTATTTTGCAATTCATCCTAAAAAGACAAGGAAAAAGCAGCATAAAACCAAATTTAATATTATTTTATGTGTAATTGGTATTTTTCAGGCAAGTAATGCTTATTTCCAAAGCCAAAAGGTTTTGCTTCTAGTAAGAAACTGGAAGAAAAATTGTTATTACCCACTGGACAGCAAAAGACTGCTTTCACACAAGGGAATCAAAGACAATTGGGAAAGGGAGGCAGAAAACAGGGTGAAATGGGTTCAGCAGCATTGAAAAAGCTATGTAACAGAGAAGGAGAACAGAAGAGTGTGTGCTGAGAGCTGCACCTCCTCTCCCTTATTTCCAGTCCTGGACCCTCCCTCTTGAGGTGGCATCACAAATCTCAACAGCTCCCACTCCCATCCCTCTACTGCCAGTGCCCCCATCACTGTGTCCTACCCTGCACATTAAATAGATATTTAGGGCACATTAAATTGCTTTTAAGTGGTCTCTACTGACCTGAGCTAATGCACTGGTGCAGACATACTCTGAGAAGACAACAAAGGGGGTGTGGCCAGGGCCTCTATGCCCTTTGGCTTTTGTAAGAATTAGTCTGTAGGTCCCACAGGAAAGAGATTTACTTGGATCTCAGAGATGGAGTAAACAGTTCTGTTCTGTTCCCACAATCTCAGCCTTCTTTAAAAGAATTAACACTTAGAAGTTGGGGGTAAGCTTTCAAACATTTAAACTTGGCTCAGTGATGTGACAGTGTTCCCTACTACATCAATTAGAACAGCTATTAAAACATAACTCATGACCACCAAGAATTCCCAGTGACCACTGCAGAGCCAAGAAACTCTCTCTGCTGCAGAAGCATGGGCAAGATCTCTTCAAACACTAATAAGGAATGCTACTAAATATGCACTTGCACTGGCGCAGTCCCACTTTCAAGACAGGGTTCCTTCACACAGGTGCCAGTCCACACACGGAGCTAAGTGGTTTTGAGACGTTTGCACAGCGGTGTGTGCTGGCTGCAAGGTCCACCAAGTCAACACACCTGGTTACAGCCAAGAGGCAAAAACTATGCTTTCAAAATACACAAGTATTTAGTTATATAATTTCTAAATAAATGCCTACTTCATAGCTATTTGACAATCTATCTTTTGTGAGTTTTGATGTATTTCACAACACATTTTACAGATGTTCAGTTGGTAGGGGTCTTCACTTGAACCCTTCACTTGAAGGGTAGCCTCAGCTTTAGAGGTGTGTTTTTCACATTATAATGAGTTAATTTCACATGATTTCAGCTAGTTTAGCTAATTTGAGTAAAACTTACAGTACACTGCCAAATGCAGTATCTAGCCACTAATTCAAGGTGTTTCTGCTTCTGTATCTCTTTAATTGTTTCAAAACTATTCTGCAAGACCTTGACATTTCTCACTTTGTGGAACCACAAAATGGCCTGGGTTGGAAGGGACCTTAAGGTCATCTCGTTGCAACTTCCCTGCCATGGACAGAGACACTTTTCAGTAGATGTTTGCTTAAAATAAAACGTATATGTAGTACAGAGATATTTTGGCCCAGGCTTACCTAGGTCATTATAGTATTTATTTTTATCTTACATTTACTTTTATATTCTATTTATTGTTATCTTTTTTGTGATTAACTCTGCAAAATATTTAGAACTATTCATCTTTCACCAGTATCAGTGTTGCAGCCTTGAGAAAATACAATGTTGTGTCAGGAACACAAAAGACATCTTTTTTCACTGCTGAAAGCATATGTTAATTACCACAATCTTACGTAAAAGTTGCAGCTATTGAAAACTAATTCTGATTCACAACACTTTCAACATACTGAAACTGAATCACAATGCTTTCAGCATATTGAAAAGACCTAGGCCTATCTGAAACTTTGAGTGGACTGCTCACCCCTAAATTAAAAAGCTAGTCTAAACTTCAGTAACATCAAATCCGAGAGACTTCAAAATCTGGAGCCACTTCAGTACACAATTATTTTCTAATTCTAAAAGTAATTATGTTTTGAATGTGACAATAGAGAAGTCATTCTTAGCCTTCATTCACAGTTAAGACTGTCACAGCTCATGAGGGCTGTGTTGTGAGTTAGTGAAGTGGATATGCTTTTGTTTCACTTTTGCTTCTGTCCCAAAAAGCTGCAAAGACACTACTGTCAAACACCTCAAAGGCAACAGCTAAAACACCACAACTCCCAAACCAAACCCAAATGACCTGTTCTTGAGAGATTTACTAAAGCTGGATATTCTAACATAACCCTGACATTTTTCTATTATATTGAAGGGCCCCTAGTGACTGAATAGATTTGGCTATCTCTGGTATGGCACTTTCTTAGAGTTCAAGAATGAAATCACTGAAGCAGCATGTAATAGATAGCAAATGTCAATGCAAGTCCAAAATGCTTACAGGCTTTTTCAAAAAATATTTTTCATGGCAGATTTAATAGAATACTTCTAAATAATGAAAAAAGAAAAATGATGTGACTGTAAACACATCCTAGAGTCATGGCTGTGAACTTCCAACTCTTTTTTGTCTGAGTTATTTCAGAACACTTCAGGCAACAGTGCTGGAAATGCTTTAAACCTTTCATTGACAATAAATCAAACAGATGCAATCCCTCAAATGCAGCTACAATGAAGAAAATACTGCAATGCTTGAATAAAAACCACATCCATGTGCAAATAATTTTCTAGAGATAGTGACCTTGTAGCTAATTTCTACAGGTAACTTGATGCCACCCCCTTATCTCACACGTATATTGGTCAACACATTCTAAGACACCAATGGACAGCAACATATTTTCAGTAAAGATAATATTTCAATATGAAGCATTTACTATTGGAAGGTGAGAATTGAATTAAAACATCAGAAAGAGCTGGGAGGGGAAGACAGACTTTTTGACTTCATGGTCCTTTGCAAGATCTCAGAACTATATCCAGAATAAACTCTTCAAGCTTCATACACTGGGGAGGATTTGAGAAAGGTTTCCAAAAGTATGCACTGATTTAAAATGCAACACTGTAGAGCTGCTAAAGGTGTGATACAGCTGGAAAAGGAAAGTAAAGGCCAGCATGCAGGAAGGACTGCAAAAGTACAGTAGTTCTGTCCTGTGCTTGAGAGTGAAGAATCAAATCGGACTGAAAAGTGGATGAAAAATCTGTGAGAGCAGTAAACTAGCCTCTGCTAACCTCATTTCTGTCTTTTATTAAAGGCATTTTCTTTTCATATGGAAGTTTAAGTCTCTTGAACCTCAGTTCACTGGGCTTCAAAGCATCTGTTCTTATTGTCATGACAAACAGGGACGAACAGATGTGCCTAAGTCTGGGTGGGTATCAGGTGCAATCAAATATGCACGATTCAACACAGGAAAAACACAGAACTGGAATACCAGTTGCAGTTGCAGACACTGACTTTGGAAGAAACAGTCAGGCCCAGTCTATTAATACATGCCTCACTGGCTGCTGTTACTGCCCAGATTTTAGGTGGTTTTTTGACAGTGGAATGGCCTATATGGCACCAAACACATTGGCATCAGATGGGATTCACTTTTCTCAAAGGGAAAGTGGACAAGCTCCAGAAGTGGGTCATGAGAACCTCATGGGATTTAACAAGACCAAGTGCAAGGTGCTACACCCAGGTCAGGACAATCCCAGACTGGGAGGGAACAGACTGGGAGAAGAAGAGAAGTCATCGAGAGCAAAGGGCCTGGGAGCCCTGGTGGATGAGAGGCTGAATATGACCCAGCCATGAGCACTCACAGCCCAGAAAGCCAAACGTGTCCTGGGATGCATCCAAAGCAGCATGGGCAGCAGGGGAGGGAGGGGATTCTGCTCTGCTCTGCTGAGACCCCATGTGGAATGCTGTGTCCAGCCCTGGGGTCTTCAGCACAGGGAGGATGGGAACGTGTTGAAACACATCCAGAGGAGGCCACTAAGTTCATTAGAGGGCTGGGGCACCTCTCCTATAAGAAAAGGCTGTGAGAGTTGGGATTTATCAGCCTGCAAAAGAGAAGGCTTTGAGGTGACTTAATTTTGGCCTTACAGTTCCTGAAGGGACCCTACAAGAGAGATGGAGTGAGACTTTTTACCAGAGTATGCAGTGACAGGACAAGGGGAATGGCTTCAAACTGAAAGAGAGCAGGTTTAGATTATGTATTAAGAAGAAATTCTTTACTCTGAGGGTGGTGAGGCATTGGAACAGATTGTCCAGAGCTGTGGAATCCCCATCCCTGGAAGCATCCAAGGCCAGGCTGAATGAGATTCTGAGCAATCTGGTCTAGTGGAAGGTGTCCCTGCCTGCAGCAAGGGGACAGGAGCTAGATGATCTTAAGGGCCCTTTCCAGCCTGAACCTTTCTATGATACCAAAGAACAGCACGTTCTGCATCACTTAATTAGGGCTATTCTGCCCAGACTCTCTACCTCATGATAATTCTTCAGCTAGAGAAGTTTTCCTTTGTTAGTAGACAACCAGAGAAGGAGGAGACTGCACTGAGATAAGCCACGATTTGTGAGTCGGTTTCTTCACTGCTGTGAGAATTTAAGTTCTAGGTATCATTTTAGTATGTTTCTTATGCATGTTTCTTAAAAGTTCTGCAAACATTTCAGTATTAACAGTACAAAATTCCTTGCCTTTCAGAAATTCTGTAATTATGCAGTTAATATTATAAAAAAGACACAAGATCATTTATTGCCTAATTGAAAACATTTAACATACACACTCTTAACTGACCTTGGAAGGATTGAATGGCATCCCTAAATATGAAGAACCTCTGAATCCACAGCGATTCATATTTGATCCTGGAAAAGATTAAAACAATACTCAACTAACTTGTTTTGTTGAAACATTTATTATAAACCATAATTCTCTAATGAGATCAAGACACACTATTTCAATACTATTCACAGCCTTAATAAAGTGAGCATGTGCCTCTTAGTTCCCAACCTTAGTTTGGTATCCCTCTGATTAACAAAAAAAAAAAGAAAAAGAAAACCACAAGCAAACTTAACTTACTTACTGCTGTAGTGACAAAACACAAAGCATCAGTTTTTGTTGGTTTTTTTTTTTTTTTTTTTTTTTTTTTTTTGGTGGAAATACAGTTTGTGGCACCACTGACTTGTCTTCCATGCTCACAAGAAAAAAAGAGAAAAGGACTGCTCCCCTGGGAAAATGGCCAGAGTTAACATATTTTTTTTATTCCTCTCTGGATTCTTGCCTGGTAATACCATCTGTTCCCAAGCAGAACTGTTTCAAGATACTTCGCAACATGTTCAAAGATAAACAATTCGCAGTTTTAAGCACATTGTAGCTATCAAACATTTCTGTCAGTGATACAATGTAATTTGTTTCAAACGCATCACAATACCTGATCATGTAGCACATGAACCAAACACTGTCAAGAGTTAAGTACAGCTTTGCAGGGCTCAAACTTGCTTTTGCATGGCAAAACCTCAGTTGTTTACTGCTCAGTGTCTGAAACTAAAAACCTAATGAATGCCACAGTCAAACAGCAGCTGGGTGTTCTTAAATACAATCCACCTCTTTTAAGTTATTCAGCCTTTAAGCTAAAAATCGTCATGGATATTAGAGAAATTTGCACCAGAATAAATAAGAATGAATAGTTATAAAGCTGAAAGCTCTAACTAACATCATATGCAATGTGACCTATAAGCTCTGGTGTAATTTAGCAGCATATTACCTTCTAATTCTAAATATACTCTGTATATATGAAAAATTTAAACTAGAAATGCTTTATTAGCTTAAGAATTTCAACTTGGCCTGAAGTATGCAAGTTTCTCTGCAAGACAAGTCTTTGGAGCTAACTGACATGGAGTGAAACACCTGCAATTCTCCACCTCCTCCACAGTTCAGTCAGAAGTCCTTTTCAAAGATTCTACATGTGTAACAAAAGCAACTTCAGCCTGCTTAAAAGCTGGTGTGCCATAGTCTGATCTACAGAGAGGAAACAGAAAGAGAAAAATTACTAACTGTTTTATTATAATATAAACATTCTCAGCAGAGAACATTTGTCTGTTCACTTGCAGAGTCAAAAACTTGCATTTCATGTTGCCTCAGCCTCTGGAAAGCACGAAAAATTAAATGAGTCTTAAAGACTAATCTAAGGTCTCAAAGGACACTGCCCAAAAAAGCATCACAATTTCAAAAATGATACAATGTGAACAAATCAGTAAGAGAAGACCTAGAATTCCTGCCCACTAAGTCCCAGATTTCCTAGACAACATAGTGGAAAAAAAAAAATCACCATTCACATTCATTTTCAGTAAAAATGAACCTGTGTCTTAAGTGCTTAAGCAGACTAGAACACTCACTTTAACATGATACTGGTGTGGAAATCCTTTATCCCGGAAAGACTTATTGTGCTACTAACAGAGCTATTCTGGCCCGCTGCAAAGGATACATGTTACAATTAAGACAGCTCTGCAGCTGAACAGAACTCTGCTGACAGTTGGCTAGATGGAAGGATTCATCCCAGAAATACTGATCCCCATCACTGGCCATTTGGAGTGTAGCTTATAATTCATTATCAAGGTAGAAATGGCAGCATGAAACCCAAGTTTCTGTGCTGTTAGTGGGTCACTCTGATTGCCAAATCATAGATGTTATACAGATAGATTTAAAAATAAAGTACATTAATGTAAACATGATCTGTTACTCCCTTTAGATGTTCAATTTTCATGTAGTATTTTAAAACCTTTCTTGTACTACTAAACATCTATCAACTAGAAAAAAGCATTTGCAACTTTAAAATTGGATTTAGATTTTTAACTGTATTGATATGAATTTAAAATCTATTTTGACACTTTTTGTCAATACTTCTCATCTCCCACTCCAAACTTGACGCACTGGCTCCCAGGAAAAACAGAAGACCAGCGTGCCCTTTAGGGAAAACTTTAGGGCAAACTTTGCAGGGAATTTTATCCTGTCCTCAAATGCATTAATGTGCTTCGAATAGATGCTTCCTAGACTATTACAAGTGAGTTGCTAAATCTCTAGTCACAATATGTTGGGGAAGATGAAACAAGAAGGCCTTATAGGTACGATTGCCTAGTGGGGGATTGGGAAAGTGCAGAGAATGCGAGCCAGATTGAGATGAAAACGAGCTTTGAGATGACAGACCATGGCTGCTAAGTAGCTAGTGGGCAGTGGTATAGCTGGTGGAAGATAACTCCCTTTTTTGACCCACAGACAAAGCAAAGGGTCAGATAAAGTATTCTCATTCCTCAAAAATGTAGAGTTTTTCTCGCACCTGTAACCCTCCCCTGAAGCATGATGTATTTGTAATCCCATTGGTCCAAAGTCCTTTTCTGCACCCACCTTCAAGCCCCCTTAATAAGGTGTACCTGAGAAGCCGGGGCCATCTTCTTTTTCTTCTTCTTGCTCTTTTGCCTCCCTCTTGGACCCTCTCGCTATCTCGCCCAGCCCCCACTCCTTGGGGCCTGCTTTGGGCTGTGCCTGGCAGCTCCGAGCAGGGCCCCCACAATAAACCGTATATCCTAAGACCGGGCTCTAGAGATCTCTCGTCTCCGTCTGTCGTGACCATCCTGGACCAGCGCTCGTCACAACAATACATGAAGTAAAAAATAGAATTCTGAGTTGATAAAGGAAGCATTAAAACAGGAAGTGAAAACAGCTTGCTTTTAACCACGTGACTCTGGTACACTGATGTACTGTCTCAAAATGTTTTTTTAGCATCCTGTGAGCATGCAAGTTGGAAATCAAATGAGAACAAAAGGTGAGTTACAGGAAATGACTGTCTTTCAGTTAATGAAAAAAACTTTACAATGTGAAATTTCATCTTCTGTAAAATTTGCTTTACTATTTTATTGCAATTTACTTGTATTTCTTGTTTTACGTAATAGCTTAGTACTTCTAATCAAACTCTTCACTTTCCTGAACCAAAAATGGGCTGTCAGAATCAGAAACAGAATTAAAAACGAAATAGACCCAAATTAAAAGGATGTGATCGCAGCCTATGTCCCTTGTGGAAAAACTGCTGGAGTGGCCAGTTCAGCTCCAGCAGAGTTTGCATCAGCTCAACTGCAGCTGTGAAATGGTACCACCTGGTGTTCACTTCCACCATCAACCTTACTTAGCCACTTTCTGCAGGAGCTTAAGACAGAGCAAAAAGTAACAAATATTTCATAAACTGCTGTGGTGGTTTGAAAGCTGAAAAAACATACCTGGAAAAACCTTTCACATTTGACAACTGAAGAAAACTGACCCTTTTCAAAAACCAAAAGACTTCATGCTTAAATCAAGAGCTGAAACTTTCCTGGGAAGAAAAAGATGTTACTTATTTGTCCTTAAGCTATGTAAAGTCTTTAGGATATGTAAAAGAGTTTCAAGCGATGACCACAGACAACTTCTCCTAAGAGCTTTTTTTTTTTTACAGACAGAGCATTTCTGTTATTTATATTTTATGATTTCTCCTACATAGAAGGATTGATAAACTTTTACCGCTAATTTTTCACATTCAGATTATCCATGCATTCCTCTGGCTGCAAGGCTTGTCTCCTTCTGCTAAGTACAGGAGTTTATATACATAACTAAAATCTTATATTAAAAAAATCACAGCTTTAACATAGGTTGATTCAGTCAGTATATCCAGATAAAAGTAAGCATGAGCTCTTCTCACTGAACTATAGCTTATAATTGTACCTGTAAATCAAAGCACTAGAGGATGTCACTAAATGCAAAGTTGCATTCTCTAAAATGGAAGTCCATTATACATCCAGAAAAATACTTTAAATGTAGCATAAAAGAAAGTTATGCTGGAGAAAAATTTGTATTTTTGCTCAAGAAACTCATGATCAGAAAGCTCATATGCATCAATGATTTTTAAAAAGTCAATGTCATTTTATACATTTTTTTTCAGTACTGCCACATAAGAAAGAGTAATTAATACAAATCTAAATTTAGACTCTGACAGAAGTAAATTTTATGTCTGTCATGTAGCATACTGGTTTTCAGTCCTGTATCCATGGGTCCTGGGGATTCAGACCAACAAATAAAATATGTTTTGGTATTCCTTTTGGTTCCATTTCTTAGTACAGCAAAGCTGTACTAAGTGAAGCATCCAGCTGTCAAAAAGTACAATTTTCTTCCTTCTCCCATAGTGGGCTGGCACAGACACTTCCAATCAACTCAGTTCACCAATGCAACACAAAGCTAACCTTCTGTTAGATAAATAAATGTGTGTTTTTCTGCCACTGCAGCAAGCTCACAAGCAGGGTCAAACAAATGCCACTGTTCCTATGGGGGAGGATGGCGGATGAACCTGGCCAAGCAGTGTGCTTCCACTGTGTAATTAGATTACTTGAGTACAAAGCTCTGGATTCACTCTCTTTTAAAAGTGCTGAACTGGCCTGAATGTGACTTGCAAAAAACTGGAATACATCTTTCTTAAATTGCTATGAGCTGCACTTCAGGTAGTTAAAATAAATTTGAAATTCTGTGAAGGAGCTGCACTATGAGAGGAAAAACAGTAAAACACTGACATGACAATGATCTTAAGAACAAGCAACTAGTTAAAAGAAGGTGTTTTGTCAACCCTTTCCCAATTCCACTAACACTTCAAAAAATAATGTTTTAATCTAAAAATGTATAATTTCTGTGACCCTTGTAAAAGAACATTACCATCCTCAAAATGAAAAAAGAAAAAAGCACTATTTAAGATTTCAACTTCTTTCTAAGAAGAAACATACTTAGGTCTTCCTGCAATGAGCACAAAGAAAACAAAAACACATAGTAGTTCTGCACCTAAGCAAAGCATTCACTAAAAAGGGAAGGAAAGGTAACAATGGCCAAAATCTGTGCAAGATGTAGCCAAACTATTTAGCATGAGTTATAGAAGACAGGGGCCTTTAAAACAAGCAGAAGGCAGCAGTAAGTGGAAGCATTCAGTTAAGAATGTGCTTCTGTGTGAGGCTCAGTTTGCACATGTGACGTGTCATTCCCTCTGAATTAGAACTGGTATTGAGCCAGTCTCTGGAAGACTTGAGCTAAAATTATGGTACCAAAAGGACACTTTTTGTTTGAATCACAGCTACAATAAACCCACAGAGGAATACAGTCTATCCTGACAGACCCTAATCTTCAGATTCCTTAAGTGCGTTTTGATTAGGCCGACAGAGCATATGTTTGCTTTCTTACTCAGTAGATCAAGATCTCACCATTAGTGAGTTTTAATTTCACATAAAATTTCAAAGGCTACAAACCTCTGAAGTGATCATCAGCCATCAGACAGACATACTATATATCAGTAAAATACAAATATGTCACTTAAGACTATCACAGGGAGACTTTATCTAAGAAGTGCTCTAAACCATCAAATTTTGAATTTTCTAGCAGGTTCTGAACATTCTACTGTAGTGGGTTGACTCCAACCAGCATCTAAGGCAAGAAAACAGAGATGAAGAGAAGACTCAGAGTGAGACAGACACAGTTTGATAGGTAAAGCAGAAGTTGTGGGCACACAGCAAAGCAAAATAGAAATTAATTTACTACTTCCCATCAGCTGGGCAGGTGCATAGTCACTTTCCAGAAAGCAGGGCCTTGGCAAGTGTAAGGGTTACTCAGGAAGGCAGATGCCAGAACCACAAATACTGCCACCTTTCTCCTTCTCTTCCCAAGTTTTTACTGCTGAAAATGATGTTAGATGGTGTGGAGTGTCCCTCTGGACAGTCCTGAGGTCAGCCTGGGTCAGCTGTCCTGGCTGTGTCTCCTGCTATATCTGCCATGGGAAAAGGAGTGCAGAGGAGGCAAACAGAGCCAGCCTTGACTGGCACTGCTCAGCAATAGCTGAAAGACTAAAACATTCTTTTAGTACCAGGCTCAAAACAAATCAGATTAGAGGCTACTATGAAAAAAAAAAAATTCCAGCCCAGCCAGTACACCTACTATAGCAGTTATTGATAAGAACAAGCAGATACTAAGTTTGCGGAACACCAACTACTCTTTCTCCCATCCACTAGAAAAAAGACTCTGAGGTAGCAGTAGTTCTCAGAACAATATGAATTCACCATCTTAAAAAAATGCTTTAAATAAAAATCAAGTTAAGTGCTGTGCATAAAGGAACCTTTGGAGGGACAAACATGAAAAGCAAAGAAATTTATTTTTCTAATAAGAATTACAGGAATTCTCTTTTTGACTGATACCAAATTTTTAGAATTCAACCATTGATGCAATCAAGAACAAACCCCAAAAATCTGTAAAAACATATCATCATTTAAAATGTAGCTTTTAAATTGGTTTCAGTCCCAGAGCCAAACTTAGTGAAGATTTTCATTGAATACAATGCAGTTACTTTAGCCTGGCGGAATTCATCATTATTAAAGAGTATTTTAATTTAAATTTTTGTAAACCAATATTCAATGGAAAGAGACATTTATCAGAATGCATGAAAAAATGCTGCAATAGCATGTTTCTTTAAAAGTAAAATGTTGTGCTTTCTTCATTTTTTTTGGTTTGTTTTTTTTTTAATCTAGACAGATTCCAAACCAACAAGCTAGAAATCTCCTCTTTAACTGGAGATATACAAGCACTTTGAAACCAAAAACTTCAGTGCTGTAGCCTACCACAGTTTAGTCACTTCTTCAAAGAGGCCGAAAGAGGGAGTAGGAGCTCTGCTGCTGAGAGGCTGCCAATTAACAAGCATTGCACCCACTCAGGATTAGAAAACAGAGAGCCAATACATTCTACTGGAAGTAGGCATTACCAGAGTATAGGCGTTTCCTTGTTCACATTTAGTCATTCAATATCCAACCTGCTGCTATCAGCATCATTTACATTTTTGCACTTTCTATTGTCCAACAGAAAAAGCAAAAATAAAATACAAAATGACACTGAAGTTTTAGCAGTGTTTTAGTTTTAGCAGATAAGAGCAGTGTTATTACCAAAAGCATAGGAAGAAGAAGAGTTATTACAGTATGATACAAAAATACAGGACTGAAGGGCAGCTTGTTCTTCTAGTGAAAACCAGATTTTTTACTTGGAAAGCATAGAGTGCACTGCCAAAAGTGCCCTCACCAAAACTCCTCTCAGTTTTATGAGGGGATGATTGCTAGAAAAAGGAGCACATCTCTGCTGAACTGTCAGCCTCCACATCTGCATGCTGATATTTTTACTGCCCTCCCTAGGAGGCTCTAGACAATGGCAATATTCTAAAAACTGACCAGGTAGAATCCCCAGAGAATTACTGCATACTATCAAAGACAAACAGAAATACCTGTTCTAATCTCTCTTCTTGGAAACTTCCCAATTCTTTTGGAATTAAGTCCTGAAGACTGGGATAAAAGTCACAAAGTGAGCAACTCCTAGAAACAAAGCATGTACACTATGGAAGGATTTCTTAACAATAAGGCAAAGGAATCTTCTAATAGTTAAAAAACTTTGTAGGAATATTTGTGTAATCCAAACTCCTGTTTTTCAAGAATGAATCCTGGAATGCAACACAAGAAAAAAGAAATCTATCAGAACTAGTTCCTGTGGTGGATCTGATGGTTTCTAAATCTCCAGAGTAAGAAAAAGGATTTTTTTATTACTAAAAATAAAGCATCAGCAGTCCTGACTTCCATATGCTTATTTCATAAAACTGATTTCAGAGACCTAATTTGTTGTATTTAGACACCCTATTTGTTGTATATAATTAAAATAAATAATAGACAGAAACACACAATTTTCTGCCTCCATCCATCCAAAGCACATGGATGGATGTATTCATGATTTTACAGACAGGCAACTGGAATTGCCTTTTCTCTAGAGACCACCAGCCTGGAGCTATGCCCACACCAGCATTTAACATGCCAGCACCTTCTGTCATAGAGCAGCAGTGCCTCACCCACATCTCCAGTGTTACCAGCCATTCACCTGGGCTGCGACAGAAAAAACTGCCAACACCAACTAGCCCACAGGAACAGCACCTCCTTAACTTCTGTCAAACCAACCAGGAAAGGGACATTTCCTGCAAGTACCCTTGCTATGCACATTCCAATCTGAGGACAGCTGGGATTCAGCAGCAGTGTTATTCCTTCTCAAAACCTTGAGTAACTTCAATCTTCACAGATCTAAGGAACATCAAGCAGGGACTGTGTTTATCCTTTTTCCTTACAAAAAAAGCAAACCTCCAAACCTCCAAAAGCTGTTGTAAAAAACCACACCTGCGATCACAGCTCCTGGCAGTGGAGTGGAAGTCAATATAATCACTATTAGACTTGTAACAGTTTTACAACATATGCATTTATTTTAGAAGCAGGTGAAATATTCCTCTGAAATGCCTAACGGTACAACTTCATCATACTATTTTATATTATTTTATACTATTTTATATATTAACATAATAAAATATACTTTATTATACTATTTTATATAGAAAATTATTTTTTGCTTTTTCTAGCTTTATTATTTGTGAGGATTGATATCCAAGATCTGCTCAACATGACTACCTGAAATTATTGGGACTGTACTTCAGGAAGGTCAACCTTGTATTTTATAAAAACAAGAGACATCCACTATTCCCCAAGTAAAAAGCAAAAGTAAAAATGTTAATATCAATCAAAAAAACTAAAAACTCACTCACTGTCTTCTGTGGGAAGGACCTGCAGGGAATAAATCCATTCTATTATATCATCTTTGTTCACCACATCTAAGGAATCCAACATATCCAGACCAGAGAGTGCGAAAAATGCAATTGTCAACCTAAAAGAAAAAGATAAGACTTACACTTCCCACCATAAATATCACGGGGAAATTAACAAATGGTTGCAGCAATAGACACATCTATGAATTCTCAGCCTTTGACAGTGGTGCAACACAGAGCCTAGCTTAGAATATGTGAAAGCAATCTACTGGACAAAACAATGTTCTTTGTACTGAAAACACTTCTCTGCCTCATCAAGGTTTTTCATATAAGCTGCCCCTCCTTTTATATAATAATGATATGTCAATTAAAAATTTACCTAAGGGCCTGTTTACCTGAAAGAAAAACCCAACAGAACAACACACTACAAAGTAAACTAGGTTACGATATTAACATATGGAGCACTACTGTCAGTGAAGAATTCTTACAAGAACAACCCCCTAAATATGCATTAGGTGCATATGCAAAGTAACCCTTAACTATAGTAAGCTGCCTCTGAGTCCCAAACCCAATTTCAGATGCGTACATGTCAATGTCAAACAGCAAAGCCTACTTTGTAAGCAAACAATGCCTAAATAAGCATATAGGATGAATTTAGAGGTACTTATTTCTGGTCCTTGGGTGTAAAGCAGCCTCGATGACCACCTTACTTAAACATCTAAAATTAAGCATGTCACATTCAAGTAGCCAACAGAGAACCGGAGTACCTAGCATGCTGAATGTCCTTCTTTCCTACAACTTGCTTCCTTCCATGAATGCGTGCTATCATACCTGCTAACTAACAACTCCTTTACTGGGTTTGTTTCAAACCACTGTAGCCACTCACGGCATAGCCCTCCAACAGTGCATTACTCACTCTGACAGAGCACCAAAGCAATAGCACTGGGTTAGGACTTTGGAAAACTTATTATGAGAGAAAATGCTCATGTAATGGTACCTTGGATGTTCTCAGACTAAAATTAGCTGGATGTTTATTTTGCCACTCACAGTTGTCTGCTGATCCTTCTAGAAATTCTTGCTCTCCATACACCAGATAAAATGACGGATTGTGAAACAACTGCTACACAGGCAGAAATGAAAATTCAGTATGCCATGGAAAGCTGACAGTTAATACCAACTTTCCTTATAATATTAAGTTGTAATCACAAACTGGTGAGCCACCTTGGCCAGAGGTTGGTATCTCTGAAGAGACAGACAGGAGCATCCACACCCACTTAATTTCTGCATGAGGCTCTGCATCAGAACCACAAACAGTAAGACCATGGAAAAAATGGTGATGTGAGTCAGCTCAAAGCACACATCCAAAAGAATCATACTAATTAAAACACAGCAGCCAAATGACAGCACAGCAAATGCTAATCTCAATACAGTGGCACAACCTCCTAGCAAGCTGGTAAAACATGTATATTTACTGTCATTATTTCAAATAATTTTTTTGAGTAGAGAAGCCAAAAGAAGTATGTTGCACACAGACGTGTTTCTATGTAGAACAAGAGTATATTTTAACCCAAGGATTAAGAAATTGTCTTTCAAAGTGCAAATTTAACACTTCAAGGCTTATATCAACTTTTACCATTGATCAGATCTCTGTTTAACCCAGAATTTGACCCTGGATAGTAAATAACTAATTTAAAAAAATCACTACTTTTATTTAAAAAAACCAAAGAATTTACTGTTCAGCTACAATAAACTATTTCTTTGAAACACTGCCTGTATGTTCTGATTTTCATGAACACTGACAATCTTTTACTAGAACTATTAAAAAGATTTTTTCACTCAATTTTACCCAGCTAAGTTACTTCCAAAGAGGCACAAACAACATGCCAATATCAGCACTAGAAACTGCTGCAAAGGAGGCCCAAAACCACAAGGCTATATATACAACAGAGACAAACAAATCAAATATACAAACAGCAAATCTCATCTACAGTTAAAAATGCATATGTCAGATATATGAACTTAAAAAGTGGGTTTACATATAGTTAGGGTTCAGTTCACTTACTTAGAGCTGACTGTCTGTCTCCAGCATTACTATAGAACAGCCTGTAGTGTGATGGAATTTATTTACGATGGGCAAGAGTGTCTGGCACCACTAGTCATACACAGGTTGCAATACATCTATTTAGGTACTCCATCTTTACTCAATATGCTATCCTCCCTCACAGAAAATTAACAGACATATGTCCTAGCAAAAGCAACTCTTAGCAGCACTTCAGGTGACAGACACACGCCTAGAAGTGTAAAAACTTTATCTACTGCCATTTCCACAGAGGATGGTCACCAGGACACTTTGGATGGCAGATTCAGACCTCTTTGTCTTCAAGCGAGGACAAAGACTACAGTTTTACTGAAGAATTCACAAAGCATTGGAACTGACAAATTTGAGAAACTGATTAAGTGTGCTACAAAGAGCACCATGAAGTACCAGAATCTTAAAGACTTCAGAGACCAGAAAGTTGCATTCTCCTGCAAAACTTCACTGACAATCAGTGTGTATGAAACACTATCAATCAGAATACTTAAAAACTACTCTTGTTGCAACTACTGTTGCATGAAAATAACTACAGATAAAAATAATTACAAAGGCTTTGAGACAAAAAGTTGAGTAGAGAACATGAAATTAATTTTCTTTATTCTCCATTATTGTTTGACAATCTACAGTTTAAGTTGGAATGCACCATCACAGCGAGGAAAATTTCTCTACCATTTTCCACTGCAGTGCAGTGAAAAAAGTCTGACAAATTTATTTATTTAGTTATTTATTTACCAAATCTCTCTTTAATTGAGTTGAGTTTCCCCATCTAACTCAAAATAGAACCATTCCAATTCAGGAACAGGGGAAACATGAATAAAACGGTAGCAGCATTTCTTTCTGCAGTTGAATCAGCTTCAGAGGTTTGTTGAAGGTTTGCTGAACTCAGTGACCTTAAACTTGGCAAAAAGGGAAACTTAATATCCTTGAAATCAAACTGGAGATTATGCATTTATGGTTCAATCTCCCACTCAGAATTAGTCAACAGACAGGTGTGCACCCCTGCAGAACATGTCTACCTTGTCAAGGGCCTCTGGAGATCACTGGTCCCACCAGTGTTTTGAAGAACACAGGGCCTCAGAGGAGATGACCAAAGACCCTGAGAAGCCACATCCTCAAAAGTGACTCAACCACTTCAGCGGGCAAGCTTTTTATGGTTAACTCTTCTAATAGCAAAGATTTTTCCTACAGCCACACAATTCTCCTGTAAATACCTCATTGCCACAGCTTGCTGACTCGGCACCATGATCCCTTGCAAACAGGACACCTCCACCTTTCTTTCTAAGCAGTTTCCTACCCATGGAAGACTGTGATTAGATCCCTCCTTCTCTAGGCTGAAGACATCCCATTTCTTTAGCTCTTTTCAAATGTCAGTGGGGTTAAGGTTAGCTATTTGTGTTATCGCTCTAGTACATCTGCGTGCTGTAGTCATTTTATGGCCTATACACAGTTAGGCACAGGATGCCTAGACTTCACCTTGCTGTCCTAAAATAAATGAGAAAGCAGACTGAAACACCAGCTAATTTTTAATGAACAAATGACCTACAGCTCTGCAATCAAAATTTCACAAAATTACAGAATAGCCAGGGTTGGAAAGAACCTCTGGAAATCATCTCATACAACCCTCTTCTCCTAATGCAAGTTTACCCAGAGCAGTTTCTACAGGATTGTGTCCAGGCAGATTTTGAATACCTCTGGGCAAGAAAACTCCACAATATTTCTGGGCAGTCTGTTTCAGTGATCAGCCCAGTGTGAAAAAGTTTTTTCTCATAGAGATGGACCTTCCTGTTTTTCTGTCTGCTGCCCTTTGCCCTGCCGCAGGGACCACTTAAAAGAGTCTGGCCCTATCCTCTCACTACCTACCCTTTAACATACTTGAATGCATTGGTGAGACCTTCTCTCAGTCATGTCTTCTTGAGGCTGAACAGGCCCAGCTCACCCAACCTTTCATCACAGGACAGACACTTCAGTCCGTTAACCGTCTTCTAAGCCCTCTGCTGGCCCCTCTCCAGTAGTTCCATTTCTAACTTTTCAATATAAAGTTGTCTTATTTCACACATACCCCAGCACTATCTGTTCTAGTCCTTACATATTTATGCCAGGTGTTTGTGCTCTCAACCAAAATAAAGCACTATGACCTGATCACACCCATGGAGCATTCCACACAGAATGATTTGTTAAGACATTATAAAGTGGAAAGAATCTCACTATTTTATTGGCTGAATAATATTATCATACCATCTACTTGTCTCCAATATTTTAGCAAATGCAGCTTGATAATCACATTACTGGTATTCATACACTTCCCATGTAAGAATATCAAATAAGTACATTCTGAAGCCATTAGAGGAACAAATGCCCCTCCAATTCAAAATGAGGAACATATTTCAGTAGTATTTTCTCTTTCATACTAGGTAATGAAGACTTAAAAATATTTGTTACATGAAGAGGAGTCTTCTGCGAGCTGAAGTAAAGCTTAGGTGATTTATTTTAAAATCGCTTCCAGAGCAGATTAAGAGATTGAAGCGCTGGATTTAAAACAAATTAGAAGGATCAACAAGTCTTCCCTCGTGGGTGTCAAGCAGTTTACGCGAGCAGTGACTACACCCCTACATTAACACATAGTTTTTGGGAGCCGTCTGCTGGTGGAGATTTATAGGGATGTTTTTCCTTCCGGTCAAGGGGCGCTGTTCTCGGCCGCGGGAGACGGCAGCGCTCCGGGAGGGGCTTCCCGTCACCGCGACCGCCCGACGGGAGGGGAGCGCGGCCGGGCCCGGGACGGGCGGGGGGCGCCGGGCGGACATGGCGACGCCCGTCCCGCCGGAGGAGCCCGGCCTGCTGCTACCTGCTGGTCTCCAGGGACGAGTAGCGCTCGGGCAGGATCTGGAGGCACCGCTGGAAGAAGCGCACGTGCCGCTCCCGCAGGAAGTCCAGCCGCTCTGGCTCCCCCGGGCAGGGTGCCGCTGCTGCTGCCGCCATCTCCATCTCGCCGCTGCTGCCCGCGCCCGGCGCGCCCGGATCGCGTCACCCACGGCGCCCGCCCCGGGGCGGGGAAACGGAAGCGGGACGCAGCGGGGAAAAGGAAGGAGAAAGGAAGGGAGAGGATGGAGGGAAAGGGAAGAGGCGCTTCAGTTCACTGCGGCGGGAGCCAGGGTGGCGACCCCACGCTTACGGGGCCGCCACAACCAGCTGCGGGGACAACACGCTTTTAATGCCAAGGGACATCACAGCCGGCCGGTCTGACAGCCGGCGTATCAAACCCGACACTCGCAAAATACACAGGTAATACACGCCATGGGTGAAGCCAGCTCTGTGCTGGGAAGTGCTGGCTGCTGGCTACTGCGGCAGGGACAGGCTGGTGCGCAGCTACGACCCTCCTCTCCAGGCTGGGACAGCTCTGACAAGAAAACAAAAAGGCTTGAAGTATAAAAGTGCACTTGCGTCATGCTGCACGTCCATCTCACCTCTGAGAAACGCGCAACAACGGTTCTGCAGCTGCTGGTGCCATCTCTTACCTGCGTTCCTGCCAGCCCTTGGAAGGTCGGTTCAACCTGGATCGGTCTCTGGTGACCCGAACCTCGACCTCAGAGTGAAACAAAAAAACCAAAAATAATTAGCCTTTTTCGTTCATCACAAAAGGAGTTCATGACGCTCATTGCTTCTTCACCATAGAAGACAGTGACACCACTTGCTGTCATTAAATTTTAATAATTTAATAATAGAAAAGGTTAAACTTCTGTTAAACCCAGTGTATGCAAAATGCTTCTGGGAGACAGCCTACTTATTTAATGCCAGAAAAATATTTGAAAAAATGAAATTCACCACCCATATTGGAACTCACTTTTATAGGTCTTACCCAGTGAAATACTACTGTGAGAGACATAAATTCTAGGGATTTTTCCCCCCGTTTTTTTTAAACAGGAACAACTATGCCTGCTCCAATTCTTTCTACTGATAACAGGCATGATTTTTTGATCTCCTTTATCAACCATTTAGATAATTAAAAACAAATGCTTTTTAGATCAATGAGAAAAAAAGTCTGCTTAAACCACTAAGCTGCATGCATCTCTGGTTAAAATAAAAAAGTTACCTTCTCTCTTAACTTTGCCAATCTTTTTTCTCTTTCCTGTTTCTCTATCTCTTTAGCGTGTTTCTGCAAAATGCTTAGTTCCAATTTATGTAGATCCTGAAACATAATGAATGGAAAAGCAAACTTTTCTTTGGAAATAAAACAAATTATATAAAACTATACATGCAGTCTTTTCACAGCTTGGGTTTTTTTGTTTGTTTGTTTTTATTATTTTTCGTTGTGTTTTCGTTTGGTTTTGTTTTGACATTATTGTAATAGTAAAGAATAAGGTTTCACTAGGTAGCAAATGCTACAGCTTGTCCTGCATAAACAAATTATAGTTATGTTAAATGGCTTGGAAATAAAGTAGTAGTTCAAACTCTGTTTATAAAACTTTAGTATGAACGCTGACAATAATATCAATTCTCCAGTAATTGCATTTACATTGATATGGGATCTGACTTTGCCAAACAGGTACTGAAACCTGCAGGATATTCAAACAACTCTTTCTACCTCCCATCTGAATACAATACTCAGGTCCTCTGAAGTCTTCTTAAGCAACGTAGCTCAAGTAGTTTTTCTCAAAAAAATTATTTACTGAAGAAATAAAACCACTTCTATATGGATAAAGAAATATGAGCTTGAATAATCCTGTAGAATTTAGATATTGAAGAAAAGGAGCATCTTTGTCTAAAATCAAGTTTCTTACTGTTTATCTGCAATAATAGGTGCTGTTATTTGTAAGGAATCAATAACGGATTTAGATGAATGATACTTGAATTTTAAAATCTGTTTAACTGATTATATTGTAGTAGGATGTATCAAATTTTAAACAACAAAGTGCAAAAATGGAGGTGAAATTACGCACATGCTGTTGAAACTTAGAAACTTCTGCAGCAATTTTCTTTTTTCCCTCCTTTTCAGCTTCTTTCTTCTCATTTTCAAGCTTTTCAAGTTCCTCCTTTACTTTTTTTTGCAAGGTATTCCTTTCCAACAGTAATTTCACATGGCTTTGGCGCTCTTTTTGTTGCTTTTTTGCTTTCTCTTCTAGTTTTAGTTGTGAGGCTTGATCTATTTCAAATGCTACTACTTTCTGTTTCTTCCAGACTTCAACTGTAGCTTGTTTTCTTTTTCTTTCTTCTTCTGCTTTTTGCTTTTGAGCTTCTTCATGCTGTAGCCATCTTTCCTTGAGCATTTTTTCTGATTTCTCTTTCTCCTTCAAGTTTCTTTCTTGCTGCTGCTTTTCTTTCCACTTTTTAATTGACTGCAAGAGACCACAGGAAAAAAAATCCAAAGTCTTCAGGAATATTATACATACTCACATTGATTCGGTCTGATGAATCCATTTGTTCCAAGAACAAAAAATGCACATAGGAATTAAAAGTCTACTGAAGGTAAAACCTAAAACCAAGAACACCAAGAATCAACACCTATATGTGTTTTCTCTCTTTTTGTTTTTTTCTATTTTATGAATCACACAAGCAGGTTTAACAGATGTCTACTAAAACTGTTACAGCAACCATAATAACTTCGGGTAGTTATAAATGTTGATGTAATATACTTTTTTAATGCAAACGTATTTCAGTTCTTGCTTTCTTTCCAATTAATCCACTGTTTTATAGTTCTTATGTCAGTATATCTTTTATTACTTAGATATTTCTTAAGGGAATCATTATTCTTCATGTCAGTCTGTCTTTTAGTTGTGAGGCTTGATCTATTTCAAATGCTACTACTTTCTGTTTCTTCCAGACTTCTGAGACAAATGTCTCTGAACATTTGGAAGACAGGATCACTAACTGCTCCTGGCTGGTCACCTAACTTTCTAGATCACAGACTTCAAAAGCATTTGTAATATACTTTGGCAATACACAGGCCACTTCCCTGGGTTGTTAGGTCTTTGCCTATTCCTAATTATTTATTAAAGACAAATACTTTGGCAAGTTGGGGATGCTGAAGATCTCAGTTATAGACCATCAACTGTAAGAGAAATCTGCCTAGCACTATGATCAGAGAGGCAGATACAAAAACAAGAGTCTATGTGTTTCAAAAATAAGTATATTTTCTGAAATCTTCAAAAGCCTTAGACGGGTTATTTTACCTCTTTCTTTCTTTCATGTAAAATTACATATTCCTGATACCATTTGTCATGCTGTTCTATATCTTCTTTTGTTCTTCCACTGAGATGCTTAAGGGCTTCATCCATGTAAGATAGCCTTCCTCTATATTTTGTCCGTATTTTCAGAAAATTTTGATGATCATAATCATCCCAGCCTCCTTGCCGCCCCCCTGTTCGCTGAAGAAATCTTTCAAACTCTATTACTTCTTTGGGTAGATGATTTTCCAGTGTTTTATCAACTGTGATCCTGGCTGATGGTAATTTCCAAACTTTTTCTGCTGTTGAGCTCCCTAATGCCCACAGTTCCACTTTTCTCTCAAAGAAACTGAGCTCATTAATGACAGCTTTTTCCTCTTTCAAAAGCTGTTGATATCTGAAAAGAGACAAACACTGACATGTAAGGAAAAAAAAAATTCCAGTATTCATTGTCCATTCACCAAAAATGAATTTTGGAATTGTTCAATGCCACAGAAGAGCTATTCTTCAGAGATTAAGAACTGAAGTGGTAACAGCACAGTCGTAATGATCCGGTAATAAAGCCCTACACAATGAGAATTAAGTTATCCTTTTACTGAAAGAACACATTATGGCATGCATACAATTAACTCAATCCCCTCCTGACACCAGTAGAAAGAAAAAGAAACCCCCCAAACCCGATTAGAAAACACAACAGCAACAAAAAAAAACACCTCCCCACAATCTAATCTCTCCTACAACATCTCTAAAAAGCCTATTCAAAGGCAAATCGTTGTTACATTAGAATGCTGCAATAGCTGTCTAAACACCCTCTCTAAAAGGCAGTTTATCAAGATTCTAACGCTGACAGCTTGTGCTTTGATTTACATACCACAGGAATCACTACCGAAAGAGTAAAGCATAAGAACAATTTGCTAGATTAATGCTAAGTTTTCATTGTGTCTGACAAAGGCCCTTTTTCTAGTAGCGAAACATGTATAAACATACATTTGCCTCTGTTCCTCTTTAAAAGCGTTGATTGCATTTTCAATTTCTTCCATCATTTCCTTGATCTTGTCAACAACTAAAAAAAGAAAAGAAGAAAAAAAAAGCATATAACTTCTACAGTAAAGATAAACAATAAAGTCTGCAGTATTTATCAGTACTATCCATAAATGCAGGACTTGTGGAGACTTTCAGGACACATATTTCAGTGTACAAAAAGCATGCATTTCCATCTCAAACAGCCTTAAAAGACAAACTCTTATTTATTCAGAAGGCGAGTTTATGAAAGGACTTAGCTAACTGGATGCAAATGCCAATACAAATGTTTATTTCCCTTAAAGAAGTCTCACCTTGACTAACCTTCAACTGATGCCCAAAATAAGACAGACTTATCCTAGAGTTCCACTTTTGTTTTTTATAGCAATGCAGTTAGTGATTTAAGCTCACTCAACTCTGGTTTGTACCCCACTACAGCACTCCTACTTAACCTGCAGGCAACTACTTATACAAAGCTGACAAAGAAACATCAGTGTAAGACTTTGTCCTGTACTGTCAGCATGCTGTAGTCCTGACTTAAGATGGTAATACAGCTGTCCAGAGAAGATATATTTTGCAGTAGAAGAAAATCCACCCATTAGATTAGATTATATTATTAGACTAAAATATCTTTTAAATTAGACCAGTGTCTCTATGGACACACTGAATGCAGTTCAACCAACCTGTATTTTGGTAAAGTTATATAAACGAAATCTAATTTTTCAGCTTTTATGCCTCCTTAGTTCTTAGTATCTTAACTGACAGTTTAGTCTTATCTACAGTTTAAGTAGATAATGATTTTTAATAGATAAAACACTGAATAAATGAAATGGGATGAATTTTATCTAGCATCAGAAACCTTCAGCTAGTAGGAGGCCCTCAACCCGAGCTCCACAAATGGTAGTAGGTACCACATGAGGATGATTCTTTCAGAACCTATTTCTCAAAGGTTTTAAAACATCCAAACTGAACAAACTGCTGCAGCATTTTCTGTGGAATATTCCAATTCACATTTCAAACCGTGTCATGGCTAGAAATGAGCTCCCTGTAGAACCTACTCTGTGATCTCTTACCAGATCAAAGGGAGTTATATGGTAGTAGAATACCAGGTTTGTTTTCCATAAGGCAAATGTTACAGATAGGAAATCTGGCTTTCAACAACCTCAAGGAACAAACCACTTGTAAGACCAAGTAAGTTTTTGTTTCCACACAGAATTGCACAATCTTTTATTATTTCTTAGGTTTCTGCCATTTCTAGGTTTAGTCTTCCCTTTCCAGAGTCCTGCAAAATCTTAAAGACTGGAGGAGTGTCCCAAGTCTGCAGGAGAAAGACACCTATGCAAGAAACCTGTCTGTAGAGGAAAATGTTTTTAAACCTGTCGTCTTTACTTACACTCTGGTATAGGCTTCACATCTTTCAATTGCTGCTGAAGTTTCTTCACGTTGCTTTGTATTTTTGATAGCTGCTGCAGGATTTTAGCTTCTGTTAAACAAAATAAGGTGCTGATAGTTCTAACTATTTCTTCATGCATTAAATTCAGTGAAAGAACAAGAGCAATGAAGTGTTCAAAATAAACCAGGGGTTTGATCTAAGCAGGGACACAAATTCTGTTTGATAAGAAACTGTGATACTACTAAGCATTTTAACTGGTAATTGCATGTAGCTGACCACGTGGTCCATGTTCGTTCCCAATGCAGCATCAGCAGATTTTAAAATTAGTAGCTCCCATTTCTAAAGGGGAGCTTTAAGAATATTGCCTATGCAGGTGATAGCTTCTAGAATTTTGAGGCAGACTTTGACCTAAGCTTCAAAACAACCATTTATGAAGAGAAAACAAACTTTGAAATTGTATGTGAATGTACTACTTCAACAAGATTCATTTATTCATTGTGTTAAATGACAAAGAATCAATGTTTTCATGTGCTCTAAGCATGTGTGCACTTATTTGCATTGTTACCACTTGGCTCCTCGTGAGTTCATAAATACACTGCTGAAGAGGATGAAGTTCTGGCTGCATTTTAGATACTAAGGGGCTGTATTTTCTATCCTAAAAGATTTGGATTAAGGAAAGTACAAATTCCTGCTGAGACTGTAATGAACAGTTTCCAGGTGTTCCCCAGAGACGCGGGCAGGGCCTTCCTAGTTCCCATGGCAACACTGAAACAACTACTAACTCTAGCTGAGTACCGATATTGAAATGTTAATTAGATAATTGCTCTGTTTGTTTTCTCTAAACTACTTGGAGATAGCCGGCCTCCCACCCCCCCATGCTGCCATTCTGGGATTAAAATGCAAATAAAAAAACCCTTGGGATCATGGGAGTATTTTTAGGGGATAAAGACACCCCTAAATCAAAAACTAAACACAGTAGAGGGGCCTAGACAAGTGCTCTAGCTGAGGAAGAGGGAAACACATCCCCTGATCGACTTTTGTCCGTCACCACCACCTAAAAAACTAGACTAGAGTAGGCTGGGAGAAGCAGGGAGACAGAAAGAGAGAACCCTGGTGCTGCCACCAGTGAAGGAGCGGGGACAGCTGCTGTTCTGGACTTCAGCAACAGACTCTGCACACTTCTTTCCTTTCGGCCACCTGAGAAAGCTACAACACCAGGGGCGAGCTCCATGTTGAGCCCCCAACCCAGCTGATCTTTTTAATAAAAGTGCTGAACTTTAATAAAGGCATTAGCCCTGTTCATTTCAAGGCCACAGAAAATCTTACAGCACACAGATCATGCTGAAAGACCTCAACATAGTAAATGGGAATTGGGGGGGGGGGGTTGTACATTTTTATATCTTTTAGGATATACTCCTTCATATCTGACATACAGTTCTCTCATCACTGTCCTATTTATTATCTCATAGCATCATTTCCATCCATATGCCATGCTCCCTTCTTACTCATGGAAAAAAATCTGAACTCATTAGCTTAGTCATTCCTCAAAAATGTACATTTCTTAAGAACTGCAAGATGTAAAGGATATTCTAAGATTCCTTAAATAAAAGGTGCACACCAGAACATATACAAATTTGTAAGAAAGTATACTTTTAATTGTTTCTACGTTCCTTTCCTTTCTCCAACTTACTTTGATCTGTATCAGATGGCATAGCATGATTTATGCAATTATTGTTGAAAGAATTCAAGTACTGTGAGTAAAGGGAGTAACTTTTTTTCTTGAGCTATATTATAATCTGTAAGTGGAACAGATACTGTAGGACAGACTGTGCACCAACTTACAGCACTACTTGAACTAGGAATATTCAACAAGCAACAATCAATGTGTGAATGTTGAGGTAAGAATATTTTTACTGTACCTTAGCTGGACTACATTGGGTTTTGCAACATACACACAAAATTGATTCCAAGTTTTTTGAACAGTACCTTTCCACCACAGTGGTTTTACAATGAAGATTAAAAGATAACAGTTAATAAACATATGAGGCCCAAAATAATCATGCTTCTGAATTTTGCAGTGAACTGTCTGTTTATAAGCACATGGTGAAATACCACATTTATCAGTATCCATCTTCCTTCTAAACTCATGTCTCTGTACTACTGATTTTAAACGATTTGCAAAAACAACAGCATATTAAAAAAAAAAAAGCAAACAAGCCCAAATAAAACCTCACTTACTTTCCATTTTCCTGCTCACAGTCATGCTGTGTTCCAGTTCCTCTAGCAATCTATATTCTACCCTGAAATCACTCTTCCTATTATAAAGGTGTGCAGTTTTTTCTTTTTCTGTATTTGCAAGCCTAGGAAGAAAGGGTGCCACAGTGAGTAAGGCACAAACACTCAGCAAAGCCCCAAGATTTTCCAAGGTTAGTGTGCAGGCTGTGTTAACAGGACTGTCTTGGATTTTATACAAATCCCTGGTTTGTTCTACAACTGTTTTCAAGGAAAATATTTCTGCAGCTGTAAGACACCAAAGTAACTCAAGAACTTTAACAAGAAATTAACACGGAAACAATCTCAGTGGCATACAGTGGTTTGCACACTGAAATTTCATGTGCATGCATTCTCCCTGGGAGCCTTGCCAGAGTTTTCCCTGGGAAATGTAGGCAGACAGGCTGTATTAATGCAGTGGCACACCTAGATAGAGCCCCAGCACAGACAACATTACAGAGGGACGCTGAGCCACAGTTAAATGGCATGCCTCACTTCAAGCGGATTGGGAACATTACATTACATTAGCAGTCAAATTTTCAGCCGCACCCCAGGATCCAGGGTAATCAGTGTGAACTCAATTCAGCCACACAGTGTAAAACTCTGGTGTGAGACTTAAGTGCCCTGTTCAATCAGGATTCACAACTGCAAACCTCTCCTTCAATCAGATGGCTACATTAGCTATTCCCAATAAAGCTCATCTGTTTGAGAAGAAAACTCCCTGTTCTTTCAGCTGCCAGTGTAGTTGTCATCAGCACTTGGTCAAGATGTGGGGAAGCAGATTTAAATCACTTCTGTGGCTGAGCTGTGTTGAACCCTTGTTTTTCAAAACAGTGGCCTAGATATTCTAGATGAACTCTTTCAAACTTTTGTTGCTGCAGTTCCCCTTTTGTATGTATGTCTTAAGGGCTTTAGGTCCTTAGAGGGTAAGCACAGCTAAGCAGGAAGACTGAGCACTCAACTGTGCCTCACACACTTCCTTTTCTGGTGCACCTAAGAGCAGCAATTCGTCTAAAGTCTTACTACATGACTGGCATCAGTCCAAACGGTAATTCAAACAACAGGGCATTTTGGAGCTCATTAGCCTATCCTGAGCTACTGTAATTATCACAATAATTTGAGCTCCTGAAAAGGATACCTTTAGCTTAAAGATTTCATTACCATATAGTCTTACTTTGAACCTCGAGTTAATAATGTTACCTCCAGAGCAGAATGAAAAAGTACTTACGATAAAGTGTTTAACTTACTGAGCTTTTAGCTTTTCTGCAGTTCTTATGCAGTTCTTAGCTCGTTCAGTTTTGATCTTCCAGCTCTGAA
Organism: Vidua chalybeata; assembly: GCF_026979565.1. Taxonomy (NCBI): domain Eukaryota; kingdom Metazoa; phylum Chordata; class Aves; order Passeriformes; family Viduidae; genus Vidua; species Vidua chalybeata. Next base: position 53,898,678 of record NC_071570.1, read on the forward strand.
CCTGTCGGCCAGCACCTGCAGTACTGGAACAGCTCTCATTCTGTAGATGACAAAATCAATCGTTATTAACAACCTTTTTTTTTAATGGTCGTTGGTTACTTTCAAGCAGACAACATCACAGCGCAGAGTTCGGTTTTCTACTGGCGCGATTCAAGTAAATTTAAGCGGCAGGGACACGAAACTGGAGTGAGGGGTGTGACACGCCCGCACACTCGAAACGCCAAGTCTGCCACACCGACGGGCTGTCACAGGCGCTGGGCACCGCGGCCAGCTCGACACACCCGCACAGCCCGGGGCTCCTCCGGGAGTCCGCTCTCCTCCAGGCCGGGGCGCCGGCGCCCTTTACCTGGAGCCGCCCTGCCGCCGCCGCCAGCGCCGGGGCCAGCGCGGCCATGTTGCCGGCGGCCCCCTGAGGGGAGGGGCGGCCGCGCCCCTCGGTGCAGCAATTAACTCTTTCCTTCCGCGGCTGACGGGGAGTGCCCTCGCTGGCCCTGGTTCCGCTTATGTTCCAGGGTTTGTATAGATTTCTTACTTCAGGAAAACCGTGATATACCCTCATTAGCCTGTCAGACTGTGGATAATTCCAAATGATTCAATGAATTCTTGGGGGTAGGCTCTGAAGATCTTGTTTCTCACTCATGTATGCAAGTCAAACTTCCAAATGAATTTCCATTTAACATTTCTATGGAACAGAAATAATTATTTATCGAGTGGCTTTCCTGCTACAGAGGTTTTAGGAACCGGTGTTTTCCTGGCTGCAGGACACAAACGCATTCACAGATGCTGCCCGAAGGGCTATGCTTAAGACATTGTATTGCCTAATTGATGTTTTTAACAGCACTTTCCAGATACGTTTTTCCTCTTTGTATTTTACGGCTGTATTTGTTCTCTTAGTATTTGCTGAATAGAAACTAAAAAGTAAAGGAGAACATGTCAAACCCTGCAAATACTCTTCAACAAGAGGGTTGTTCTCAAAGATTGCTACCTGAAAGGCTTGTAAAAGTATTCTCTTTTCAGCAGTGTTTCAAAGTCTTCTTTGCCTTGGCCTTCACTATTGGGTGTAAGAGGAAAAAAAGTAAGTTGTGTTAGCATTTGCTTTCTTTTGATGATGGTCAGCCCTTCCAAGTTTCCTGTTACTGTGAGCAGCAAATTGGTCATTGGTTGGGATCTGCTCTACAGGAAGCACCGTTTTTCAGAAAGTGCTTTAATAAGGTGTTTCCACTCATAGTGTAACTCAGTAGTTCACCAGTTTCTATCTGGTCAATCTTTATGACTGTTTTACTTGTGAGTTACTCAGAATCCTGAGGACTTTACAGAATTGGTCTGGAAACTATAGGCAGGGATATTTCAAGTATCAGAGCATAGTTAGATTTGGTTACTTCTGACTTTGAACAGCAGGGACTCAGACATCCAGTTGTGATGCTGGTATAAAGATGAACCCTGGCTTTCAGCATAGCTGGCTTTCAGCTATGCTAGGACATTAGTTTGTTCTCTCTGTGGAGAAAGCTTAATTTCAGTTAGGATATGCGTGCAGTGGGTTCACCTTGACTGGGCACCAGGACTCTACAAAAAAGCTGCACCATTTGCTCTGCTCAGGAGGGCAGGGAAGAAAATGAGATGGAAAAACTCATTTGTTGAGATGAAGGCAAAGGCCATACTGGGAAGCAAAAATATTCATTCTCTAATTTCTCTTATCAGGTGATGTCCAGCTACTTCCTGGGACTATGGCCCCAGTAGTACATGTAGCAGTTGCTTTAGAAGACAAACACCTTAATAACAAAAATTCACCACCCCTTAGATTTTGTTTTTACACATCATATGGTATGGAATGTCCCTCTGGTCACTTTGGACCAGCTGTCCCAGCTGTGTCTCCCTTCTCAGCCTCTTGCGCACTCCAGGCCTGCTGGCCTTTGTGAGAAGTATTGGAGAGACAGCCCTGATGTCACCTGAGCACGGCTCACCAGCAGCCCAGCACTGGAGTGGTCTCAGCCATTGTGGCTACAAACACAAAGCACAGCTGTTTGAATGTTACCTCCACCTCAGCCAGACAAAATACAATGCCACAACTCTTGGATGGCCAGTTTGCCAAACAGGGAAATAGGTAATCTGCCTCCAGAAGAAGCAATCTAGATAATTACATAATTTCCTTCTGACCTCTATCACATTATTTTTCAGCTTAGCTTGGTGTTTGAAGTCAATGAATCCCTGACTTCTCTGTGTGTTTTGCTTCATAAAATCTTCCAAGATTTGGCACAAAAAAGAAGGCATGGAAATACACCAAGGAAAAGATAAAGTTGTTAACATTTAAAGAGATAGAGTATACATAGAACAGGGAAAAAAAGCAAATAACAGGGAAAAACCTGGAACATGCAATGCCAGCAATCAAACAATTGATCATGGTCACCTTATTTATGGCAGAGGCCTCATATGTCACAGCACTGATTCAGCAGTATCTGACATTTTCTTAAATCATTTGAGCCAAATAGAGAAACAGGACTGCACCAGAACTTAATATTCCTATCCATGAGATCCTTGAGGACATCACCTCTTTCACCACAAGATATAAGCATCCCCATAAGAAACACTTTTCTAAGTACGTGTTTCTCTTCAGAGTACCCCTTTTTCCACTCTTTATATTGCTAAGTTATTTCTGAGATCTCAACAGGGATGTATTAGGACAATTGCAGAAAAGACAGACACTGTAACAGAAGCAAACTAGAATTAGTTTAAGGTTAAAGCCTTTAACCCTCGGAGTGCAACTATCCACTTGTGAAGGCATTCATAAAATTGTCTAGTTATCCCATGTCATAAAAGCACCCTGGTGCTGCTACCATGTGCTTTCCCTGTATTTTTATTTGTGGAAAGGGTATGTCCACTCTAGCCTAGCCTCAGATTTGCAAGTCAGAACTAAACAAACTCAGGACATGAGTCAGTATAATAATTAAAGAATAAAGAAAATGGATATGAGTGCTGAAAAAAAAACTGTTAAAGATACATGGTTGATAAGTGCTTATTCTGGGAAACTGTAATAATGGACTGGGGTCCTGGGGTGGATAAGCAGAGTATGGAGGACAGCTGATAAGTGCACCTGCAGTAAGTGCAGTAATGCAGTTATGAGTAAGGATCAAGGTTCTGCACTATGAAAGCAGAAGCTTTCATCTCTTTAGCTTTTGTCCACCAGGTGTCATCTGAGAAGCACATGATAGCTACTAAAGGCTTAGCTTTTAGGTTGTTAGTTTTTTGGGGGTTTTTTGTTGTTGTTGGGTTTTTGGTTTGTTTTTTTTTTTTTTTTTTTTTTTTTTGTGGTTTTTTTTTAAGGAAACCAACAGCAAGCTTTTAGTGTCTGTAGACAGCAGAGCCTTCATTCAGCCCTTTGGCTGTCTGTATCCCTCTTTATGGGATGATCTGGTCCCATATTGATACCATCAGCTTCCCGTTATTTGATGAGGACTGAGTGGTCATCACTTTTTGCTGTGAGTCCTGACCTGGAGTGCTGGCAGACCTTACAGCCTGGACACAGACCGGGTTGTGGCTCTGCAACTGCAGAACAGTGTTTGTGTCCCCCAGTAACTTCTTCTGCCAATGCCTAACTTGCCCCAGAAGTCAAGGAGCTCCAGACTTGACAATGGAATTATAGAAATTCATTTTCTGTTCCCTAAATGACTGCCTATTCCTCTCACTCCAACTCATTTTTGCATAAAGCTGTACTTTAGAAGGGAATTTGGTTGGTGGCATGATGGCAAGGAAAGGTAGCTTGTCTTTCATCTTTAGTACCCTGTAGATATTCCAAAGAAACTAAATGCACAAGATATTGAAAGAGGCCTGGAGTCAGTAACTTAGTTTTAGTATGCATTTGTACAAGTGTTGGAATGCAAGCCTGTCTGAGTTCCTCAGAGAGGGAGGTGAATGCAGGAGTTGAATTAAAGCCTTTAGAGAAACTAAGATATATTAAGCCACATAGATATAAAGTAGAAGTGTAGGTTTACGTTTTAAGTAAATAGAAGTGTAAGTTATAGTTTTAAGTAAGTTTAAGATTTAGGTTTTAAGTAAGTAGAAATACATTCTAAGTGCCTTAAGAAACTGTATTAACTAGCAAAGGCCCTAAGGCCCCATTAAAAGTTCAGCAACTTAGCCCTAATCATAAGAAAAACGTAGCAGAACCTTGCCACTAGAACAGATAGAATTATTCACGTAAAACAGATAAAACTACATGCATTAATAGATAGAACTATTCACATAAATAGATAAACTTATACATGTAAATTTTAAGTAAGAAAACAGATAGTGCATTTGCATAAATAGATAATATTATATGCATAGATTTTTAGGTAAGAACTGACACTACTTTCATACTACTTTTGCACATTAGAATCTAGTTCAGATTGGTTTAGAAAGAATGTTTTAGAATCATGTTTTTAGTTGATTGGATGTTTTATAAATAAAAAGCCCTGTAGTGGGGTACAATCATTATCATCATTGTTGGTAACATCATCTTCAACATCAGCTTCACCATCATGATCAACCATCACAGCATCAACACATCAGCAGCCACGAGAAGAAGAAGATGAAGAAGAAAAGAAGAAAAGAAAAGAAAAGCTGTGATCCCTGCTGCTGCTGTGTGGAACATCAAACTCTACTACTGCTGCTGCTGCCTGGGACATCGGACTCTGTGCCTGAGAACATCTGTTGCTGCTGCTGCTGTTCCTGCATGGAACCTGGGACTTTATACCAGAAAGTAGCCTTGCAGCTGCTGCTCCAGCTTGGGACTCTATACTAGAAAAGCTTTAACATGGATTCTAACACCTTGAATCCTTTGCCTTTGAGACTGATGTATTCATGTAATAAACAACCTTATAGCAACCAACAACTGCTCGTGTCTCTTTAAAGACCCTAGACCCTGTAACAACCTCAATATAGGAGAATGTATGTGGTAGGAATAATAAAAATAAAATAAAAAAACTCTATTCTAAGTATTCATTGAAATATCTGCTCAAGTAAACCACCCTCCCCTCCCCTCCCCTCCCCTCCCCTCCCCTCCCCTCCCCTCCCCTCCCCTCCCCTCCCCTCCCCTCCCCTCCCCTCCCCTCCCCTCCCCTCCCCTCCCCTCCCCTCCCCTCCCCTCCCCTCCCCTCCCCTCCTTTCTCTGTTTGAACCCTCATTGAAATCTAGATTTCACATTAAAATTGAAATGGAAACCAAAGGGGAAAATAAAAAGCCCTGGAAAAGTCCAAGGTTCTCAAGTGAACATCATTTTATTGTTCTTCACTTTCTCCTGATTTATAACTATATAAAAGAGAACTGAATAGTTATCAATATTATTAATTCATTTTTCCCTCCAATTCTTCCCTTCTTTTTCCCCCCTATTTTCTAGAATTTTTAATATATTTTAAAATAATTTCTGATTTTTGCCACTTTTGTAATTATCTCCTTGTTTATCTCCCCTTTCTGTTATAAAAGGAGAAAGAATATGTTTCCCACAACTGTACTTGAAAGGAACAAAAAGAGATAGCAGGCATACAGTTCCTAATGTGTCTTAAGTCTCAAAGGTTTTCTTGAAAATCATGCTGGATGTGATGAAGGTGTTAGTTCTAAATTGAAGTCCCAGGGTTCCAAAATACTGTTCTTCTTAGATCTTGGCAAGCAGGACAGGAGAGGACAGAAGAGTGCTCTGGCAAAATTACAGAAGGTTTTAGTCTTGGCCAAACCTCAACACAGCAAAAAGTTGGATGCTGTCCCTGGTACACATTTGTACATTCAATCAACACCCTTAGCAGCTGCTTGTGTTGGGAACTGGCAGACTGTATAGGTCACAACACTACATCAGTCATGCTGAGGCTTTAAGACCTTACTCAGCAGCTGTCTCTGCCACTTTTTCATCATGAGTTTTTAATTTATCAGCTCCTATACTACTTTTCTGTAACTGGTTATTAATGTAATCAAGTGTGATTGACTTTCTTATGGCCTTTTGTTGACCTTTTCTGAAGCTTCTGCAAAAAGCTGGCTGCATACTTTAAGCTGTTGGGGGCTTTTCTTCCTTTTGTCACCTGAAGGCCAAGATTTGACTAACTCAAGCCACACTGAGCAGCACTTGGAAGACCTCAAATATGTCAGAGACAAATAAATGAGAATGTGTTACCAATGTAATGGAGGGTTCTCTAGGGAAGTGTGTGTTGCAGAAAAGAGAGTTCCTAATGGGTACATTAAAAACCTTAAGTTTTATGATTGTTTTGTTTTTCTCATTTCTGGTCCCTACCAGCTTGCTGTAGTATCTATGAAAGTTATGTGATTAAATTAGTGATCAGAATTAGAAGGTGCAATTTAGAATGTAGTATTTCTATCTTTTTTCTTTGTAGTACTCTAAGTCCTTATGCTTAAGCAGCTGAAAGACCATGTGTGTGACTTGGGACTGTATCTGCACAACCAGCACAGCAACACACATATGTCAATCACAGTCACAATTTTCACCTCCATTATTCTGGATATATTGCTGAAAGGTACAAGACACATTTACTGCTATTTAACATGTCTTTGTAGTTTAAAAAGGGAACACATAAACATAAAGTCCATTTACAGCAAAAAAAAACCCCTAATATTGTTGAAATTCAGATTAAAAAATAAACCTGAAATAGGGACAGCATTTACTACTTTAATGGCTATGAAACTGTCTACTCCAGTTTCACAGATTATTCCAGATTTCAGTAGCACAGAGTTAAACATTGTGGCTTTCACAGATTTACTCTTGCAATGCAAACAAGCAGGTTTTATTCACATTCACTGAGGTTTTATTCACATTCACATTCATTTGAGCAACACCCATTTATCAAAGAGAAGCACCTTCCAGACCATATTAAATATTGCCTCTAATTTTATACCTGGCTTCAGAACAATTTGCTGGAAAATGTGACAGTACATGTGCAAGAATATACCAGTCTGTGCCAATATTAAATCAATTAAGTGTTTGAGCAAAAGACATGGTAAAATTCTGTGGGTGTTAGATAGGATCTTGGTACTATTTTAGAGGAAGCGGTTTAATGAAGACCCTCAGCATATTGTCTGTCCCATTGATCTTTCATGGTCTCTCTCTTGTAGAGTATACATTCTCAAAGTTGTGATTCTGGAATAAGTACTCTTGATTTATGTCCTGATAATGCCCCAGTGAAATCATTAGGAATGTTGTTGTATGAAAAAGTTGACACAAACAGTGCTTGATGCTTTTGATAAGGTTTTGAGTAGGTTTTTCAACCTCAAATACTGCAGAAGCAGCATTGCAAGCAGTGAAAAGGGAAATAGAGCTCAGGAGGCTTTGAAGGCCTTCATTTAAGCTCTTGTCCTAATTTGTAATTTTCCTTGATTTTAAAATAGTACTTAGAGCAAGAAGACATTTTAAAATAGTACTTAGAGCAAGAGGTAAAAAAAGTACTTAGAGCAAGTAAAAAGCTTAAAAGTGGAAACAGGTAGGCAAAAGGGCAAGGAGAGAGACCACCTGTTCCATATGCAGGGACTGATCTGGTAGTCTGCTGCCATTCCCACAAAACCATGCCTGTAGCAATATCTTTTGGCCCCTCATGATGCCAATCCTGTGGCTCCCAGCATAGCCTCAGGAAGCTGACATTGTAATAAGAACCTGACATGTACTCTGTGTCAATGAATTTGCAGATGTATTTGAAGTTAATGATCTCTCCTTACATATTTAGCCAAGAAGAAGCATGAAGTCACATAGACCTTTTTCTTTCTGTTGCTACTCCTGCACAGCTACCCTAGAAGGATCTGCATAGCCATTATTGTTTCCTATCTGCAGTAGACAGAAATTAGAAAATAGTTGAAATTACCAAGAAAGTGAAAATAGATCAAAGGAACATTAGTTTTAATAATCTGTTGGAAACCTTCAATGTCAGATAAGGGTTGCGGTAACAGGGATTGAAAATTATATAATTAGTAAGAAACTCACAGCCAAACAGAGGTCAGTAACTGTGTTTTTGTAATTTTTATTCTTTCCTATTTGTGTTTTTTGCTTTTCTTGAGATACCAGATTTTATCTCTTTTAAAGCAGAAAATGAAATCAGAGCACTTTTGATTAGTTCCTGCCTGTTGGCAAAACTGCAAATTATCAAGCTGTTTTCAATGAAACTGAATGGGCTATCAGAATATATAAAACCCAGTCACTTGCACCCAAGTGAAGAAAATCTTTACATGCATAATGTGATATCAAATAGGCAAGGTGCTGGAGATGGCTGAAGTGAAATAGCTCACAGTGGAGACACAGTGATGCAGTGAGTCTGGAATACATTATTTAGGAAAAAAACCCCATGCAAACATGCAGAGTATTTGTATAGTGTGCTATCCTTGCTAACATGGACTGTGAGCCTGCACATCACAGTGGCCTTTAGTTAGATAATCCTGTCAGGACCACAAATATATTTGGTTGGTAAAAAACAGCATTGTGGGGCACTGTAGAGAAAGTGAGGGACACATGCTTGGTTTCTCCTCAAACAAGCTCTTGTACCAGGCTAAGCCACGCTTCAAGCACTGATAAGGAAATGCTGTAAGTCATACAATGAGATTTTTTTTTCCCTTAAAGAAGTCTTTAAGAAAGAGTAATTCTGATGATTGCATGTCTGAGAGAAAATAGCCTGCATGAGAAAGGTGAGAAGCTTGACTATATGTTGTAGAACTTCCAGATTGGGATTGGGACAAAAGTATGTAGCGCAGATTGGGACAAAAATATGTAGCGCAGTATGTTTCCTATTAACAGACTGTTAATAGGAGGATTTGCAAGGATAATTAATCAGCAGACATCCTGGGATAATTAGATGATTTTAGCTGTGTATGGCCCAAAATCTAAAGGTCAGGGTGAGATTTCAAGTGGTTTTAATGCTGGTAAGAGTAGTATGCTCAAAAAGCCAGCTGCCAAACTTGTGTTTTTTCATGTAGGCTGTTCTGTAGTATTGCTAAAAATTACATCCACAGATTTTCACTTCTTCCTGCGTTCAGTGGGTAGTAATCACAGACCCAATCTACTTCTCACATAAATCTTCACAGGATACTTCAGAGCTCCACACAGATGAGTTACACCCAGAGCTAAAGCAGCACAAAAGATTGTTTTAAGCCACTGTTGCCACTGGCACTCCCCTCCTTGCCTTCTGGCTGAGTCATCGCTTCAGTACCCATGGGACAAGGAACCAAAAATGAGCAGTTGGATGCCAGGACTTTTCTCTTGTCAGAAGGTACACTTCTGTAAATCAATGAATACACACTGTCAGTGCCACATAATTAAAAAAAAAAAAACAAACAGCTATTACTCAAGGCAAAGAAAATAAAGAGGCGTGCCCTTTATAGATATTTAGCTGAAGCTGTGTTGAGAGAGGTATTAAACACCTGAGCATACAATAGTCCATTTGGAAGCATATTCTGGATTGGTACATGATAAAGCTGGAAAACATCCCTCAAGTTCAACAGTCCCCTTAGAAACTATTTCACTGAGCAATTCCACCATTAAGCAAAATGTTATATGCTCTGACAGAACTTAGGCAATTTTCTTCATTTCGAAGAAAGTTCATTTTTCTTTTTCCCACTGTGTCATTTTATTTATTGGAGAACTCCAGTAGGACTGATACAATGTCTCCCTCTGACATCTGTCAAGAGCTATTTCCAGTATACTTTCTTTTAGGGAGAGCAAATCTGGATTCTTACCATTCCTGCTAGTCAAATTACAAAATCAGAGCATGCCACTCTGCTGAGAACTTTTAATATCCCAATTGTATCCTGCAGTGCTGAGGATAATAAAAGTTTATGACAAGATACTGTGAGTTATCTGACCCTAGTGTGCCTTAGAGTAATTGCCTTTTTTTTTTCTGCCTCTATTGACGTTTTCAGGTTTTTGTTTGCAAACTGATGAGATTTTGTCACAGCAATGCACAGAGCACTCAAATGAGTACCATTTGCTAGGACTCATGGACATGAGCCGAGGCACGCTCCTGCACTGACAATGCTGATGTAATGTGATTTGAAGAGTTCCCCCACTTGGAGAACTAACCTGCAGGGAGATACAAGGATTTAGCGTAATATTTGTGTTGGAGGCCTCTATTAACACATCAGCACATACACACTAGCATTTCACTAGCATCTTCAAAAAAAAAGCAGTCCTTCTAACACTCTGCTTTTGTGCCCTTGGCACTAGATGCTGCTGTGCATTAAAGGTCACTTTGTGTTGTTTCCAAAACCAGATGAATGGCCCAAAAGGATTTTCCCTATGCACCCATGTCCCAGGTGGCTAAGAGCTGACCTGTTGTCCATTCCATTCCACAGCTGAGGGAGCCCCACAGCCAGGGGTTGAAGCTTGTTCCAAAATAACAGGCCACATACCTGGAAATGGCTGACTTTGATGGGGCAATGAGTTTCCACCATAGGGAACATGGTTTACCTGCAGATCAGCATCTGTGGTTCTGCCTTCCATCCTGCCCTCAGTCTCCTTCTGGGTGCAATCAGTGTGATGTGTGTGTCTGACTGCCAGATTATGTTTCACTTCACAACTGCTCTGATTGTGTTTGCACTTAAACAGGTTCCTGCAAGGGTGAACGGACAGGCATAGTCCACACCCATGAAGTCAAAACAAAATGCTGGGCCTTTCAAATCTGACTATTACGTGTCATATGTCAGCTTACTCCCAGGAATATGCAAATGAGAAGTGACCAAAATGTATTGTAAACCTTTCATTTCATACAGCTTTTACATAGCTTGGCTTTGATCTGATGAGATTATGCTTGGGTGGATGAAGAGGCAGTTGCTGATAGAGCCCTCTCTACCACTGCTGCTGGACCTTCTGCAGGAAATAAGAGTAGCTTCTTGGCTGTGGAGACACCCATTCAGACTAAGCCTGTGCCTGCCAGCTCTGTCCTGTCACGTGTATGGTCTGTTGGTGTCAAATCCTAACCCAAATGCCAAATCCTATAAATCCTGTAACCAGGTACATGTATAGATAACTTGACATGATTGAGTAGGTCTCCCATAAAACAAATGTTTGTGGTCTCAGATTCCAAGGTACTGAGGAATATGTAACACAATCCCCATGCCAATACTAATTGGTAGTCTCAGGACGCATTCTTGTGGGAACCTGCTGATATGTATCTGTGGTCTGGTTTTAAGCACTTCCAAAAATGACCTTAACTATCATTCCTTGTTTAACAGCTCTATCTTATCTCTCTTAAAAGTATGTCTTCAAAATGTTTTCTTATTTTGCTGTGTCTGGTTTGTCTGACAGGTTGAAATGTTCTTTGTAAAGGTCACAGAAGAGCAAGGGAATTAAAAGAAAGATCACTTCTAGGATTACAATCAGCAATTAGAGGAAAAAACAAAGGCAAAGGAATTTACAGGTGCTTGTGCAACCCCCATGTATCTCCTGAGACTTAATGCACAGAATTAGTATTAACCCAAAACATAGAAATCAAATTCTTCCAGATGTTTTTCATTTATAATAGTAAAACTTTGAACATTTCAGTCATAGTCTGCTTTTTAGTGAGTCAGGCCGTGTCTCTCCATAGGCCCTTTTTCTGAGTAAGGCCCCATCTGACCAAAAAATGCTGCATGAAACACTGTACCCAGAGGAAAATGCAATACAAAATTGTACAGAATGACTAAACCCCAGACCTGTGCCTGAGATGTCTAAGCATTTCTTCTGATGTCTGGAAAGCTTTCTGTGGGGTACACCTGAGATGGCAGCTGCTGTCAGAGCTCACCAAAAAGTGTAAACAGTAAATGCCGTTTTCTCTTGTGCTTCAGTCCTGAGGACATTTTCATTCCATGTTTGCCATCTGCTAGGTGTTGACTGGGAGGCATGAAAAGTGCCTGTGCAGCTCCCCCATGCTGTCCTGGCTTGGGGCAGCCCTGCACACAGCTTCTGTGGTGACACGACTGCAGGGTGCCCAGAGATGGACACTTTGAATATTCAGACATATTTCCTGTACTAGACTGTAAAAAAAAAACAAAAAAAAAAAAAACCCAAAAAAACCACAACAAACAAAACCCAAAAACCAACCAAACAAACAAAAAAACCACAACAAAACCAAACCAAATCAAACCAAAAAAAGACAGACTGTTATACTGTACTTTTTGTTGAGCATTTGTCTGGAGTTTCAGAATGCACCCTTCCCCACAGTATCTGTGCATTTACCTAAATACAGTAACCTCTGTCTTCACAAACCCCTCTATGCATTATACTCACCTAAATTTCAGTGCATTAGATTATTTTACAAAACTGGCCTACTACTTAAAGTAAGACATAATTAAATTGAAATACCTTTCATTACAGTGATTAAGGACTATTGGGAAGTAAAATCTTGTACTTTACTTGAAATAGAAGTGTTCACTAGTTCCTTGTGAAATGGAGACAATGCCCACTGAGTCTCAGACATGCTGTACCATGCTAACAGTGTATGAGGATCAAATTTTATTATATCAAAATATAATTTAAATTAAACAATTAATACCTTATCCCTGCAGAAATACCATTTCTAAGTCAGTTTGGACACATTGTCATGCATAAGTCCTTTAAAAATCTCTGCTAATGGGGGTTAAATCATAGCTGTCTTTTCTAGAGAAACCAGTACTGTGGGGGAGACCCACCTTAGGCTTTTTTGTTCCAAAGCCAAATGGACTAAATCAGATGTTCCCCTGAATATAAAAACTAGTAATAGTAAATCTACACATTTCATGCATTTGCATTAGTAATCCCAGTAGACATAATTAAAAAGCTGGTTTTAAGCAGTTATCATTTTCATTTGAAATTGCTAAACAAAAGCCAGCTGTCTAAAAGCCAGAGATAGGTCAGTATTACAAATTTAAAGCATTGCTTGCAGAACTGCTCCAGAAAGCTGTGTAGTCTGAAAGTATTAATGACAGAGCCAGAAACTGGCAGTAAACACTTTTGGTGCATGTTTAATTAAGGCACTGAACTGCTGTTATCTTCATAATTTCCTAAATTGTTAGCACACCAGCAGTTAGTGGTATTTATATTTTGAATAAAATATAATCCAATAAAAAGATTAATATAAAAATTTTAACTGAAAAAAATCTTAACTATTGTTTGGGAAACAAAAATAAGTTGATACAGGAAAACATATAATGGATACAGAAATTAAACAGATAATATGTTGACTTGGTCCTACAGAATGAATGCTCGCCTTTCGAAAGTTTTATGCACAACCTAGAAATGTACAGGCCTCTGACTCTTGATGAAAATAGTAAATGTTTTCTAAATAATTGTGAAATTCTGTTTGTGGGCAAGTAAGTATGTAACACCTGGACTATTACAATGTGAATCAGAAAGAGAAACATTAAAGCTGCTGTCCAAGCTGTCTGTTTCTTTAGTCCTAAAGACGTTTTCATTTTTCTGGCCTTTCATCAGTATATTAAAGTTGTTCAAGAAATTTATATTGCAGAAAAATGTTAGCATCCTTTCACAATATCTAGACAAAATCAATATGTTGCTATAATGTCTGCTCTAAAGTGCATCAAACATCACAATGCTTGAGCAGGAGCTCAAATGATCTAAATAAATATACAGACCTCTGCTTTCTAGCTTGTTTTTTACTCTTGCAGTTTAAAGGTACACTAACATAAATTTAAACATACACTAAAATGTTGGATGCATTAAATGAGTCAACACCAGAAGTTCTTGTCCCAATGCACATGACATTAGGGTCACAGGAGGCACTTCACAGGAGAAGACAAGACCTTCTTTTTGCTCTTGTGTGTAGCAAATTCCTCAGTGGTGGTGGATAAGCCTCTGAGGGGCAGTCTGGGAGGGAAACAAGAAAGGCAAAGGCTGCTGGTAAACCTCAGCCACAGCTCACAGAGGAATAACCCCCTGCAGCAGTGTGCCCACCATCACCTGGAAGCTAACAGTGGGACAAATCCAGATGCTGCCTCCAGAGGCTGCTGAAGGGCTGAAGTGTTGCCTTTCTGGTGGAAATCTGCTCTTGGGATGGTGACCACCTGGAGACACATGGTTGTCCCAAAATAGCTTCCAAAGCTGATGAACAGACTGCACACCTCCCAAGTGTATGTGTTTGCACACCTCCCAAGTGTATGTGTTTGCCAGGGGTCCCCTGTCAGGCATCTGACAGATATTTGCAGAAAAGGACTCCACTGTTTTTTTCTGCATCATATAGCTCTTGCAATGAATGATATCTTCTAAATTTAGCTTTTTGATTTCTTTAACAGCAAAAGATTTAGCTTTTATCTTACCTGTTTTTTTGTATTTTGCTTTGCCAGCAGAGGCCAAGCCCATGAGATGTTAGAGGAAAGACCTGATGCTCCTAAGTAAAATATAAATTTCTTCTAGCAAATTAAAAGAGTCATTCATTTAACATGGATATTTTTTATATTTTTTTGATCGAGTGCAGTTTATAGCAGACATAAAATTATTTCATTCAGGTTAATGTCTGCTGGCTTAGGAAGCTGCAAACGTGCCAAGTATCTTCTTCCAGCTGGACCGAGCAATATCAGGGTTTTAATTTTTGGGTATATATTCAACTTCCGGTGTCTACCAGCATTTTCTGTGTGTAGTAGGCTAAGTCTGATTTAATCAGCACCTTTTTTGGCTGCTGTTCTCCTGTTGACTTTTAAACAGTTGATCTAGTAGATCCAGCTAGAAACTGTGCAATAAAGTGCCCTTCTACCTACAGCAGTACATCTGCAGCAGAATGTGCTACAGACAAGCACAGGTCTGCCAGGAATCCTATTTGAAGACCCAGCTGCTGAAGCCTGAAGTGTTACATTAATTTTACTTTCTTTCTCGTTAGTTAGAGCTAGCTTAATGTTCTGGGGAATGAATAGACAGCTGCTACAAAGAGAGTTGGTGTTTATAAAAGCAGATGCCATGTCAATGAGACAAAACAAGCTATTTAAGTGGTTCTTCAAATGTTGTGACATGTGAGAATATACAGGAAGGCCTGATCCAACACCTTCTGGACTCAGGATGGTCCTTTCCTGACTTTACAGAAAGAGAGCCTTGGACGCAAGTAATAACTGGGAAGTGTTTGAAAAAATTACTTTGACAAACAACGATAGTAAAGTAATCCCTTCTTTCTCATAGGAGGCTTTCCTTTATACAATTGTGACTTCACTGCTCACTAAATATACCTGTGATTCTGCATATTCAGTGCAAATAAATTCATGGGGCCTTACTGCAAATATGTGTATGAGCTTTAGACCTGCCCACACAAAGACTAAGTCTGAGCAAAAGCTAGGGTTTGTAAAGCTACTTGAAATGAAAGATATTTGCAAATGCAAATTAGTATTATTATGGTAATTTCTTTCCTCATCATGCACGATATTTTTCATCTTAGAAAATTTCACTTCTTCATAAAAAGTGTGTACATATCCCATTTACTAAAATAGAAGAAGACAACGTAAATATAAATGAAGTTTACCTTCAGATACCTGCACCTAAATGCAAAGTAGCATGCAGTTTTGTCCTGTTTTTATTGGGAGGACACTTTAAAATGAGCCTGAAACAAAACCACCTGCCAATAAATCTACAATTGCTAGGAGTATAACCATATTAGAACTTTAGTCTTGCAACACTTCTGAATGTTGACACTTCTTTAGAAGGACATTTTCATGACGTAGCTTTGAAATGACACACAGGCAAGCCAAGAGTGCTACAGACACAGCTTCACCTGTTAGAGCTGCCTGTGAGGCTCCAGACTGTGCAGGAATGTCTCTTTGATAATAAAGGATCACCATCTTACTACTTAAAATAGAATACGTACATGTTGTGTTTCCAATTATTTAATACCATACCATTTCCATACCTTTAATACCATGTAAGTACTGTGAAATTACTGCCTGCCACAGAAAAGGTCACAGAGGTAGAAAGAAGTCATCAGTTCTGAAATGTCCTGGGTCATCAGTTGCTAAAGAATCATCAGTTTCTGATGTTTCTGAAATGGTAGTGAAGATGTAGGTGCAGTCTGGCTGTTTGCTGTGCCCAGAGGTTGTGACTGCATGGATGGCAGAGGGCTGGCAGTGCACAGTTTGCCTCTGAGAGCCCACAGGTCATGCCCATGAGAGCAAGTTGGCAGGTACTGCCCTGAAATTTTTACTATACCTGTTCTGAATAGGCTTACAGCACCACTGAGAGCATTCCACAGGCCTACCCAGGGTGGCTATATATTTACTTATTGCTAGATATATTTATTTTATACATGAAAAGGGAAGAACTAAAAACTAATTTTCCAAGAAAGGAAACATGCTCGGCCAATGGGGAAACCATGGACATTTGCCACAAGAGAAAATCCAAAGCACACATTTAGTTTTTGTGTGTTTTCTTACATCTCCATCCAGAAGAGGACTTTTACTAAAACAGTGTAGGAATCACTGAGTGTCCTTGGGCCAGATTGAAAGGCTGATGTTCTCATCTGGCAAAAGGAAAGTTAGTTAGGAGTCTCATGGGAATGGTCTTGCAGTAACTTGGGCACCACAGAGCTGTAGAATTTGACAGTAAAATACAGACAGGGAAATGTGATTGATTGCTGAGGGTGAATGTATAGTCTATAAGGCCTAGCAGGTTAATTATCACTAGGAGTGTTATTAGTGATGTTAGGATTAAAAATAATTTGTGTTCTCCCTTATTTAGTGGGATCATTACTGTTTAGTAATTAAGTGGAAGAATTGTTGTTGGAGGGTAGAAAGGTGTTTGGCATTTCTCTAATTGTCATGGCTGTTGTGGAAAGTAATAGGGCAGGAAATAATACTGAAAAAAGGATTAGGGGGATTCCTAAGAGGGACAGGCTTGTGAATTGGTCCAAATTTATGGTCAGGTTCAAGAGGTTTTTTTTGTAGTTGAGAGGGTTTTGTTACAGGGGGAATTGTTAGGGGTGAATGATGGAAGTTTGGATTGAATGATTAATGAAAAGGTCAGTCATTGTGTTAACAGAATGAACAGATCAGCTAGGTAGGATAGCCCACACAGAGTGAATATGTGTGTGCAAATATGTATTAAACATTCAGTCAGTGTCAGTCCCTCTTTCATGAGGGTCCAGTTTTGTATTGATTTTTTTCCAGGATCTTTTAATTTTGTGGCATTACTATCAATATGTGTTATTATTGTTATCAACATGGTAGCATTATTAGGACTATGGTACTATTATTACAGAGTAATATTCCAACATGTGATATTTTCTAAACCATCGGTGCATTTATAGTCCAAGACAGAAATATATGCAACTAACCAATATGCTCCCTGCAGACCTGCTACTCTAAGCTTCCTACTCTGAAGCCAAAAATCGGGGAGGGAACATGTGTTCCAAATGAGGATGTTCTGGACTTGATTCCTGATTTTATTTACATTACATATGCATTCCTTTTTTATGCATATAAAAGGCAGGACAGAAGAAAGTCCTGTAATTTGTCAGGTGAGAGAATGAAATACTATAAGGCTACAAAGCCCAGCTTTGCAGAGAATGAGCTTTGCTTTGCATCACTACAAAAACATTGAGTTTAACATCAGTTAGAATGTTCACCCACAAGCAACATTGCTCAATTTACCTTGCTTTGATCATATCACATCATTTGCCAAGATCATCTAGCGAGTGAAACAAGTGGTTGACAGAAGGTGTTGCCCAAGCAAAAAATGAACTGCAGTCAAATGAACTGTAGTCAATTATCAGGGAACATGTGTAAGTTACTGGATATCAACTTAAAGCAAAATAAATTATCTACATTTTATTTCTTGTGTGGTGACCTTACAGAGTCCATGTCAAACTCAAATTAAGAGATATGGTGTTTTTTAAACTACCAAATCATTGCAAACATAGACATAAATAAAGAAAAATAAACTCCAGAGACAATACTGCAGTCACTAAGCACTCTAGATTATGTGTTTTCTATACTTCAAAATTAAAAAAAAAGTGGTTGTTGAAGAGAAAGTCAGCAGTGTGGATGGAATAGGCCTATATGGGTTTTTTTGAGCAGTCAAAACTTACAGGTCAATTTTATTTTGAACCCTCAAGAGAGCTATTTTACTAAATTTGGTGCCATTTGATTTAATTGGCTATGATTTACTCTTCAGCTATTTTCTTATTCATAGATGTCAATATGTGGCTGGGTGACCCAATGTAATGAAATATGTAACTTAATTTTTTTTCAGTTTACCTCACTGTGAGTGTTTGCTTGTTGTATTTTATCCTGAGCTATTTAAAAGTGATCAGAAGAATGGGTGAAAACACCTGGATTTCTGTGGGGTTGGAGTCATGTCCAACCAGTCCCTTACAGAGCTCAGACAAGACCCCCAGCTCCTTTCGTGCCACTGCCATTGGCCTTAGGTCTTAAGGCAGTCACCATCCTGACTTCTCAAAGGTCATGAGGCTCCTGGGTTTTCTGTGCTCTCCCAAAAAAATCATAAGGTTTCCTATCCAGGATACATGTTGCAAAACCCAGGGATCAAAATTATGGTGGACCAACTTTGCTTTCTGCTCATTTTGGGGTAGATCTTACTATATGCACAGTGTAGATCAGACTGACAATCTCTGTCCATTATGGATGGTAGCATCTGGGGACAATTTCACCAGCTTGAAGGCTTCTGGGAAGTATCTCTGCAGGGAGCAAGAATGATGAGGCAAAGGCAGTGATGAGCTCTCTACTGGAGATCCATACATTGCTGCTGTGGGTGACACTCCTGAGCCAGGGTGGAGCAGCCACAGTGCAGAGTGGTGTTCTACATGTATTTACTTTTTTCATGCCAGATTTCTTATTGGACATGAATCACTTTTCCGTGGTTTGGCCTACTGAAAGAAATCAAAGGTCCTCATTTTTTCCAGGGCAGGTTGCCTCTTAACATTAGTACTGCTGTTCCAGATTCCTGTTTGGTTCATACAACAAGCTGCTCTCTTATATGTACCAAGGATGGAAAGTTTAGAAATTCAGGAAGTCCCTTGCAAAAAAAAAAAAAAAAAAAAAAAAATCTCCTTTGTTCCCCAGTGTATACTCAAGAAATAAATGGGACACAGTTTTGGGAAGAGAACCAATGTTACAGTCACCTTCCTTCTTTGGTGAAGAAAGCTGCTCCATTCTCAGCAATGCAAGCTAGTGCACATACCTTCTCTGAAGCGATCAATTTCACTCTAGCATCAGTCCCGTGAAAGTGAACAGGTTATCATAGTAGCATAGAATGGTTTGGGTTGGAAGGGACCTTAAAGATCATTTTCTTCAACCCAGCCATAATGGGCAGGGACATTTTCCACTAGACCAGGCTGCTCCATGTTCCATCCAACCTGTCCTTGAACAATTCCTGGCATGAGGTACTCACAGCTTTCCTAGGCACCCTGTTCCAGTGCCTCACCTCTCTACAAGATGCATCTGTTAGCTCATATAGGCAAAATGCAATCCACATTCTCTACCTGTACAATTCATAGATCTTAGAGCTACAATTATGCTAATTAGAAATTATTTCAGATGAGATTTTCAGATAAAACAAGGCAGGCAATTTCACCTTTAACCTGACACATCTATCCTAATACTTTTAATTGAACTGCTTGCAATGTGTATTTGTAAGAAAATAAGTTGTAACAAAGAGCTTTAATAGAAAGTAATCCACTTTCCCTTCTCCTTTTTGGTGGACTGGGGGGAGGCATTTTCCATCTGAATTTGACCATTGTTTAATTTAATTGGGTAGATTTTGTCTCTTTTCTGGATTAATCATTATTTGCCTCTCTATAATTTCATTAAAGACCAGGTTTGTGGAAATGGAAACTGGTGACTCAGAAGGATTGTTCTGGGACTTTCTCTTTAGACTCTGCAGAAAACATCACCATGGCTTTTCCAGAGAGTTCCCTGAAAAAACACAGTGTACTAATTCAATGTCCTGCTTGGTGTGGCTGGGCTTTATTGCTCTGTGTGCCTGTGTATCTTTCTGCCTGCCTCTGAACCAAGCTTATTTATGTAAGGCTACTTGTGCAAATGAAAATGCTGCTGTTCTAAAGAACACAGGCAAGCAGTCAAACAGGGTATTGAGTTTCTAGCTGGCATAAACCCAAGGCCTTGGTGCTTTGTACAAAGAGTCCCCAGCTTGTGAGTGCGCAATATGATGGGAAGCAGAGACAGAGTCTGTCATCAAAAAGATTTTGCATAATTTGGAGTCTCAGTTACAAGAAATGCCCAAAAATGTGTATTTCCGGGTGTATCTATCTTTGTATTAAGAATTTCTGCTGTCAGTACTCTAAATAATTAACATTTGAAAACAAAGGTCTAAAGGACTAACACAGCAATAATAAACAGAGACAAGCAATGCCCTGAAGTGTTGTGAGGTAACAGAGTGGGAAACATACGCAGTGAAACATCTACAATGCTCAAAACCACCATGTGTTGCTTTGCCAAGAACTCTAGCTGTGCCACTTAACTGTGCTGAGTATTAGTCATGAAGCAAGCCACCCTCCTGGGAGGGAACTGAAGTTAATAATCTTGCCTTTAAAGATGCTTCATAATGCAGGAACCCTCTCCAACCACAAGTTTGCACTCTTCTTTTGCAGCAGGGGCTGTCATCCTTATTAAGGCTTCTACTGTGGTATATCCAATAAAAATAAATTTTGCAAGACTAGTTAAAAAGGGATTTCTAATGCAATTCTAGAATACTACTATTCCACAAGCCTCGGGGCATTAATATCCCTTGATGCCTTTTGGAAACAAAAGAACTGCCCTAGTGGGTGGTAGGTCCCTCCCAGGTCATGCTCCTACATCATGGGCAAGGACATGTCTGGGAATCCAGGTAGGAAGTTTGGCCAGTGCCTGCCATTACACTGACTTGGTTTATACTGATTCTTTTTCTCCATTAGGCAGATGTTGCCATTGCAAAGTGGCTCCAAATCTGCCAGATTGCTCTTCAAGGAATATTGGCTCTCAGCACCATTCACAAAATGGAAAGAAGAGGGAAGTTGTTCATAAAAGGGTAAAGGACTAAACAGTGAATGACACTATGCCACTCTATGTTTAGCTATGATACAGCTTCATCTTAGACACTGTATTTTGTGTGAAATAGCTCAAAAAAAGTCAAATAGTTGACAAGTTTCAGGGGGAAAAAAAAAGCGAGATTTGTGAAGATAGAGAACAGCTTTCCTATGATAAAAGTTTGAACAATTTAGGAGTCTTCAGACTGGAAAGGGGCAGAACTCAACTATACTCACTAAAAAAAAAAAAAAAGAAAAAACCTTAGAAACACCCCAACTTTATTCACTGTAGAATATTGAGTGATTTGAAGGAGATGGCTGTTTTTCATGGGCCCTTCCAAGACATTATCTCAACAGCACTGACTGAAGTAAACATAGGAGGTTCCGGACAAGCACAAAAGGTGGGTCTTCACAAAAACCAGTTAACTTGAATCACTCATTGCTCCAAGACATTGTAAATGATAAAAGGGGCTTTTCTGATGTAAATGATACAAGTTTGGATTTTCAAAATAACTCAATACAAGCAAAAAGCAAAAAAACCCACAAAAAAACCCACAACCCCACCACCTAAAATTAGAATAACTTACCAAGTTTTTCTAGGTCTTCCTGGCTCTTTTATCCAGACTAAAGAAGTCTCATTAAAAGTTTTCTGGTCATATTTTATAAGGCTATTTAAACCAGCTTTTCTGTTAATAATATCAATGCCCTTGGAGCTAGTCAGTAATCTGTCCTTTTCTGTGAAAATATTTATGACTTGCAAAATACTTAAAAATGCTAGGCAAATATTCATAAGTGAATGGAAAGAATTTTAATTTCTCTGTGAAATGGTTAGTAAGATTAGTAAATCAATCTGCACACCTAAGTTTAGCTTTGAGGGTGGATGTTCTGATTAGTGTCACACACTGCATATTGTGCAAATGCTTATGAAAGCTGGTTTTAAAATTCACTGGACTGGCTTTCAGTCCAAGCTATGCACATGGCCTAATTCATTGTCTTTTGAGCTTAATCAGATGAATGCCAAAAGCGAAAGCAACTTCAGCCTCGAAATGAGAAGAGCATATTCCCATGCAAGTCCTGACTTCTTAGAAAAGCAAGAGCAACATTAAGAAGCCTATGCAGAAGCTTTCTGTTTTCCCTGTCCACCTCTATCTGACCCTGATCAGGATGTTCCTGCTTGAGGTTACTCCTGGGGGCTTGTTCATGTCTTAACAATTTATGGGGATTTTTCATGCATATTCCAGGTGCTGTAAGGGAATAGAAAATGTATGTGTGGCTGAACTGTGATATGAAATCTCTAGTATCCAAGGAAACAGAGAAAACACATGAGCAACTCCTTTTGTGAAAATGAAACCAAATTATTTGTACAGTTTTACTTCTCCAAGGGACTTACTATCTCACTCAGATAAGCGAGTGTAAAAATATTTTAAATGTCAAAGTGGAACTTGCAGTGCAAAATATAGATCCTAGTTTCAAGCACCCTAGTTCTTAACAGAGTTTTCATCCTTGGGTGTAATTTTGGCCTATTAAAATCACAGAGATGAATCAGAGATAATTCTTTGTCTCCAAAACCATGGAACTTCTCTCAAGATGAGATGCTGATTGCAGACAGCTTGAAACTGGACATATTTTCCCACAGCTTGCTAGTTTATGCCTGCCTGTGAAAAGAAGGATATAGTAATGAGGTGATTAAGCAAAAACTGAGATGTACTGAAAAGAAAAAACTGAAACACTACCCAGGAATCTCAAAAGAATCACAAAAGTAAGATGTCCCCTCATATATTCACTACAGTTATCTACTGCTGTCCAGAAATGAGAACTGCTGGAGTGCTAGAATTTTCAACTGCTGGAAAAAATGTTTGTGTCTGGAGCTTCCCATTGCAGGAGGGCACTCACAATATGAGGGAAAAAGAGAAGAAATTTTTAGGCAAGTGGTATGGATAACTGGCTCTTTTGATCTGCTTTTGTCTCCAGGCAAAATTCATGTAATGCTTTTCAGTTATGTTGCTTGCTTTTAGATAGGTATATAGATATAAAGCCAGTGTCATTATCTAGAGTTGCTATTTCAGTGAATAACCAGGTGCGGAAAAACCCTCAGGCATAATGGAAAGGGGCCAAGATGGGGCACAGAAACTGTGTGTAAATTTCCATGCTTATTTTTAGAGTTAGGGAGAAAAGGAAATGTAAGATCTCCATGATAATCTGTGCAAGAGAGAGGTGTATTCCTTGGTTTAAAGTGTTGTGCTTTGGTGTTTCCCCATGGCACACACACACTCCTAAGCCTGGTGGGCTGCCTGAGGGAAAGTTCACATTTGCCATGGATTTTCAGATCCAGGAGAGAGACTACAGTCTACTGGGAGTCCAAATTGTCCAAATACATAATGATTTTTTGTTGTATCATCCATTAGGTAAAAAGCAGACAGGGTAGAGCTGCTCAATGCTGGGTCTAGACAGACCCAGCCAGTCTAAATGCACACACTTACCTGTGTATGCACCTATAAGCATACACTCCTCAAGCAGAGAGAAGAAGACAAGGCTAAATGCATCTGGATATAAATGTAGTCTTTATAGAGGCATAAAACTTGCACTGTGTTTCAGTGGGAGGAAGGTCAAACCTCTCTAACAATGGTGCTGGAGCAGTGCACAGTCCATCAGACTGACATGCAGACCGTTAGAAAGTTGCAAGCTTACAGAGAAACCATAGCTGTGATGAGCTAGCTTTCTGACTCTCTGCTTGCACATTAAAACAATTACTTTCTAGATGTCCCTGGTGTGATGGAAACCTTAGCATCCATAGAGGTGTGGAAATTCAAAAGGAGATAGACTAAAACTTTGTAATTTTAATGACTTCAAAGTGAATCCAGCTATTCTGGGAGGGGGAGGTGTCGAACTGGTTGTTTTTTTGCTGATCTGAGCTTGATTCAACTTACTTGCAAAAGAACAAATCAGGGCTCCACACTGAATAGCCAGGTCTTTCTTGGTCAGTATTCAGGCCAGCAACCAGCTCCAGCAGCTGTGGACACTGACAGCCTACAGCTGCACCAAAATGTGCAATTAAATGAAACAAAGTAATAGTTACTCCATGGAATTTTCTTAGCTTAATCACTGTATCATAGAGTCAAAAATGACCTGTTGTGAAGATGCACCTTATAGCCTGTGCTGGGGCCAATTTTTCTCCTGGGCAAGCTTTGATCTTAAAACAATAATACCCAGGGAATAGTGTGACTGAGAAATTCCTGTTAATGTTTACTGTATTGCAGAGAAGAGGTTGTTCATTTCTGAGAAGAGAATCAGGTTCAACCTGATGTGGCCAACAAAAGTTCATTCTAGAACCGACCATTCTGGCACCCATCTCCAGATGAGTGATTTCACTGAGGGATGGCTTTCTGTGTCCCTGAACACTTTTAACAGATATGGTAAGAGGCCTCACCTCTATTGAAGATGATTTCCCTCATTTTCAGGGTGTTTTCAATTATTTATTGGCTTTGTTCAGCTGTTACTTTAATTTCTGTAAACAGGAGAAAAGACAAATGAATCAGGGGTGGTCTCAGCCATGTCATAATTTATCTGTTTATTACATCTGACAAGAAGCCAGGGAGTCAAGATTCTTTCTACATCATCCTTCTCAACACATCTGTCCTCACCTGTTGCCCCAAGAGGTATGAGCAGAGACAGAAACTCCATGTGACCTGGGTTCCCTCACTTTCCACCCTGACATGAGCATCTTCATGGGAGCTCATAGGGGATGAATGGTATTCTAGTGATGTGACTAATGCTGATTCCAGATGTTTATAAGTTACAGGACCGGAAGAATAATAACATTAGCTAGAAAATTACCAGGAGATTAAAATAAATTTTGGACTCTTTTTAGTTGCTGCTTAATATTTTTTTTTGACATTTAGAACAGCATTTATGTGGTATTTCCAGCTTTACCCACATCTCTGACAAGTAGAAATATGCATGTATTTTCTGCTTTAAAAAAAAAAAAAAGGAAGCAAACTACTACAGAGTAGTTTAGGCATCTACATCTACTTTGTTTAGGCCCCTGCTTCATCATGAACAAGATGAGATTCAGGGTCAAATTCTGAAACGGATAGGAAATGCCATTCTCACCTGACATGCCTGCAGGCCACTCTTGCAGCAGAGCAGGGTCACTTGTGCTCTCACACTCCTCCTACTGTTCCTCACCTTTCCAAGTAAAAAGCCAGGCACTGTTGTCTCATGAACTGAGATGATGGGCAGTCCACAGAATAGAAGCATTTATTATCTTGTTTTTTATGATCACAGAATCACAGAATCAATTAGGTTGGAAAAGACCTTGGAGATCATCATCTTCAACCTCTGGCCTAACACCACTGTATCAACTAAACCATGGCACTGAGTGCCATGTCCAGTCTTTTTTTAAACACCTCCAAGGACAGTGATTCCACCACCTCCCTGGGCAGCCCATTCCAGTGCCCAACCCCTCTTTCTACGGAGAATTGTTTTCTTACATCCAGGCTAAACCTCCTCTGGCATGGCTTAAGAGACTCTGTCCTCTCATCCTGTCACTGGTTGCCTGAGAGAAGAGACCAAACCTTACTTGTCTACAGCCTCCTTTCAGAGACTTGTAGAGAGTGAGCCTCCTTTTTCCAGGCTAAACAACCCCAGCTCCCTCAGTCATTCCTTACAGGGCTTGTGTTCCAAGCCCCTCACCACCCTATTGCTCTCCTCTGGACATGCTCCAGCTTCTCATCATCCTTCCTACACTGACGGGCCAGAACTGGACACAGCACTCAAGGTGCAGCCTCACCAGTGCCAAGTACAGGGGAAGGATGCTCCTGCTCCCCTGCTCCTGCTGGCTACACTATTCCTGACACAAGCCAGGATGCCATTGGTCTTCTTGGCCACCAGGGCACACTGCTGGCTCATGTTCAATCTGCTGTCAGCCAGTACCCCCAGGTCCCTTTCTGCCTGAGCACTGTCCAGCCACTCTGTCCCCAGCCTGTAGTGATGCAGGGGGTTATTGTGGCCAAAGTGTAGGACATGGAACTCGGTCTTGTTAAACTTCATGTTGGACTCAGCCCATCTATCCAGCCTGTCCAGCTCCCTCTGCAGAGCTCTCCTACTCTCCAGCAGATCCACACATGCTCCCAGCTTGGTGTCATCAGCAAATTTGCTGATGGTGGACTCCATCCCCTCATCCAGATCATCAGTGAAGATGTTAAACAGAACTGGCCCCAGCACAGACCCCTAAGGGACAGCACTGGTGAGCAGCCACAGCTGGATGCAGCACTGTTCACCACCACTCTCTGGGCCCGGCCGTCCAGCCAGTTCCTAACCCAGCAAAGAGTGCTCCTGTCCAAGCCGTGGCTGCCAGCTTTTCCAGGAGTGTGCTGTGGGAGACAGTGTCAAAGTCCAAAAAGACAACATCCACAGCCTTCCCTGCATCCAGGTGGGTCAGCTAGTCACAAAAGGAGATCAGGTTGGTCAGGCAGGACGTGTCCCTCCCAAACCCATGCTGGCTGGCTCTAATCTCCTGGCTGTCCTGTAGGTCCCATTTGGTCACACTCAAGACGATCTGCTCCATAACCTTGCCAGGCACTGAGGGCAGGCTAACAGGTCAGGCTGTAGATCATAGCATCATAGAATATCCTGGGCTAGAAGAGACCCAGAAGGATCATCAGGGGCCAGCTCCTTACCCTACACAAGACACGTGAAGAGTCCCACCATGTGATTGAGAATATTTTCCAAACACATCTTGACCTCTGTCAGGCAGTAACCACTTCCCTGGGGAACCTGTTCTAGTGCCGAATCAACCTGAAGAACTTTTCCTGATATCCAACCTAAACCTCCCCTGACACAGTTTTAAGCTGTTCCTTTGGGTCCTGTTAGTCACCACAGAGATCAGTGCCTGCCCCTCCTCTTCCCCTCCTGAGAGTTGTAACTGCAGTGAGGTCTCCCCTCAGTCTCTTCTCCAGGCTGAACAGACCAAATGACCTCAGCCACTCCTCACACGGCTTCACCCCAAGGCCCTTCATCATCCTTGTGGCCCTCCTCTGGACACTCTCTAACAGCTCAATGTCTTTTTTGTGTTGTGGCACCCAAAACTGCCCCCAGCACTCGAGGTGAGGCTGTCCCAGCGCAGAGCAGGGCAGGACAATCCTGTCCCTTGCCTGGCTGGTGATGCTGTGCCTGATGCACCCCAGGACATGGGGCCCTCCTGGCTGCCACGGTACTGCTGACCCATGTTCAACTTGTCATTGACCAGGAACCCCAGACCCTTTCTGCAGAGGTTTTTTCTTTCCTCTCTCTCCCACTCCTCACTAACTACACCTTCTAGGTTCTTCAGCATCCAAATGATGTTTCACAGCTGGAAAGATGTGTGGGCTGCAGACAAAAACACCCCACTGTCCAAATAGACTTTACTGCTTCTTGCATGAGCAATGCATTGATTTTAGTTTGAAGGTTTCTTCCTAAGAAAATTAATGTCTATAACTATAAGCTCTCTGATAAAATGTCATATGCTCAGCATCACAAGAACCAAGTTTAATTAATTATAAGGGAGCCTGTTTTTCTTGATTTGAGAACAGCAGGAAGAGAACAGGAGGCAGAGAGCAGAAAATGCTTCTGTCTGGTGATGAATAATGCACAGCATGAGGAAGGGGGAAGTT
This sequence comes from Vidua chalybeata, assembly GCF_026979565.1. NCBI lineage: Eukaryota > Metazoa > Chordata > Aves > Passeriformes > Viduidae > Vidua > Vidua chalybeata. The sequence continues at coordinate 53,926,267 of NC_071570.1, forward strand.
GAAGCTCTGGGATTATAATGTGTGAATTTTTTTGAGCTATGCAGTTATTTGCTGACCTTTTCCACCACCTTCACTGCCATTACAGAACATCCAAATAGGAAGTGTAGTGCGGTAAATGTGCTCTCAGAGGAATGCACCTTCCTTATAAATATTGTCCTTATATGCTGCTCAATATATTTAAAGTGGTTGCAATTAAGACCACCAAATATAAAGCTACCACATATTCCACTCTATGATGTTATCTGTCCTTAAGTTTGGGGACCATACTGAGACATATCAAGCACACCAGAAATTATATGTAAGGGAAGTCCTAAAGGATTTCACTGAAATCCATAATTTTTTAGGCTTTTGAATCACTCTGTAGTATTTACTGGGGACTCTCCACTGCAGAACAGAGCACTGGAGGGGGCACAGATACAATATATTGTGGTGGTCCCAGGGAGAGAAATGCTGGTTTTACTGACACTGCTGGCATTGTAAGCTGGCATTACTGAATCTGACAAAGAAGTTTGTGGACCAAAGAGAAATGTATGTGTTCTCTTCCTTCTTGACAGCAAGTTATGCTGAAAGTTTTAGAGCAGTGGTAGCTGGGATGAGAAGTGTCACAGGATGGTGGCTTACACAGATGCAGGGTTTGGTGCAGATGAGAGCTATCTAAGCAAGAGGGGCTTCCAAATCTGTGGTAATATGTGACATCGTGGATTGATCTTTTCAGCTAACAATTTAGACTTGTTCAGGCAGCTTCAACAACAGATAATTTATAGAATGTGAAGCTCATGGCATTGCTGAGGATTAGCCTGTACCTGCACTGAAGGCAGGAAAAAGATGGTCATTGGTATGATAGAAAGAAAAAGAACAAGCTGTTGCTCCCCCATGCCTGTGTGTCCCAGGCAGGCATTCCAGCAGAGTGGCTCTGGGGGCCCACTGGTAGTCCATGGAACAGGGCAGAGCTTCAGAGGGATGCCAGAGAGACCTGGAGCCAATGCCAGAGAGACCTGGAGCCAATGCCAGAGATCCTCTGGGGGGTGGAGAATGTGCTGTCCTCATCTCCAGGTCCAGGTCCAAGCCCAGGGAGGAGTCCAGCTTAGCCTAAGCGCTACAAAGAAGGTAGTGAAGCTCCTTCATTATAACATGATTTTGGGTAAGAAACAGAAAAATCTTCAACTTCTCTTTTCCTCTGGACTTTAGGCTGTCCATGTGAAAGGAGAGTAGGGCTGGAGGTCTCACTAAGGCACACAGCACTCCTGAGTATGTGATCTCTGTGGCACTAGAGGAAGAAGCCCACCGTGAGAAGCAACATGAAGGCAAATAATTCTTGATTTTTTTACAAGAGGATGCTGCTTGTCATCCAAATCTCCCCTGTTAAATGAAAGAGCCTGCAACATCCTAATGAGTGTAAACAATGTTGAGTACACAGTGAATGCCTACTTTTTACTTTGAAGCCACTGCACTTAATTTATTTGTTAACATTTTATGAAGAGAGCAGAAAAAAAGCACTACATAAAGCCAAAATCCATTTCTTTTAGTACAGCAGATGTGGAAAAGTCAGTACTGGCAAATCATGGGTGAACCTTAATTTTTTCCAATATGCCAAGGGAAAACAAGTCCTATTACTTTGCTCAGGGCTGTGAAAAAAAATTAAGAAAGGTTAATAATTAAATGTCTACTCCTGATCCTGCAGCATATTCTTCAAATATCCAGAAGATGCAAAGAGGCTGCAACCCAGGGAGAGAATCCTGATCACCCTTACTGACCTGGGTGCTTTTTGCCCAGGCAAATAAACATTATTGAAGTCAGCATGCCTTCAGAATAAACTTTACCTTTGTACAGGATGAGACTGGCAGACAGAAGTTAAAGTTTAGATAATCTTTTGCTACCTCCTATTCAATAAGACAATATTTGTACACTAAAATGAGAGGAAGATGAGATGCAATATTGCATATTCTTGAAATACACAAAACAGGCTCCTAGTTGTTATACAAAAATGCAGGAACTATAATTACACTGAATGCTTTTGACAGAATTTTAAAATCTGAAGGATTGAAAGCTTTCTGACAGTTTTCTGCAGTCAGTTATGGCTGAGTCAGCCAAAAGCAATGTGTTGCGCGTTCGGGGAAGATAACTTTAACCCACACTGAAAAACAAGAAGGAAGGGAGAAAAAAAGCCCCTATTGATTTTTCACTCTGCCACAGCATGTCATAGCTCCCCTGAACAAAACTTCTAGATGCAGTGGGAAAGGAATAAAAATTGATACCTATGCTCAGTTTATACAAAGCTGAGTGGGTTTAACCATTAATAATTATTATTATGCCCCAAGGAAATAATTGCCCCTGTTATCACACGGTTTAGGAGAGTTTTCATTTTTATGCTGTGAAGGATATGATGTGAAAGTGGCTTTTTAGGCAGAGCTTTGGTGAGGGGTTTGGGGAATCCTGAATCACTCCTGAAATAACATGAAGACTAGGTTAAGACTGTAGGGGAGGAGAAAGGGCAGGGTATTTTCAGACCCACTGCATCTCTCCAGCAGTATGCTCTGCTCCAGTCCACAGTTATCCTCAGTACTGGAATTTTGTCACCCACCACTTCCCTCAGTGCACACAAGCATGCCAAATACCTATTGTGGTGGCAGCCATAATAAATTTAGTACCACTTAAAAAAAAAAAAAAAGGCATCAGAAAATTATTGTCAATAGGAGTGAGCAAAAAAAAGCAAGGGAATTTGAAGCCTGAGAGTTTTGTTAGGTCTTCTTTCTTTTCTACACTGCCACCCCCCCACACCTCCCCCATCACTTTATAGCAATATATGCACATATTGTAAACCATGCACTTTTTTCTGTCTGTTATCGGACATTTCAAAAACACTGCTAGCAACATCAGTCTGACAGGGCTAAATTGGATGAGACAATGAGAGAATTGGTCTGCTGGTACAAACTGGCACAGCTCTGTTTAAATCAATGAACCTGTTTCAGTCCACATCTGCTGAGCCTTTTTCTTCTCTAGAAATCACTCTCTCATTTCATACCTCCCACAGCAAGTGAAATCAGGCAGGGATTTTTGGGTTTGCTCTGGGAGACCCTGCAAACAGAGGCAAAACAAGAAAGAGCTCCCACTGGTAAAGATTAACCCTCCAGCCCATTGCTTTTGGTGTCACTGCCTGCTTGTGCAGTGCCCTTGTGCATGGGCCCCTGAGGCTGTTGCTCCTGAGGGGATCATGGGAATTAATGACTTTGTACTTGCACTTTGACAGCACTAGCAAACCTTAAGCCAGGAGGCTTTAATACCCTACGCACTGCACAAACATGGGCTGGGACTCAAGCTGCAAAATAACCTTCTCTGTCATACCCACCACTCTGCACAAATTATCTAGTTTTCACTGACAAGCAGTCCTCTAAGCTGTCAAACTCTGCCTCACATGTTTGGCAGTCAAAATTAAAAATCTTAAATAAAACAGGTATTTTAGAAATACAAATATATTCTAGAGATGAGAAAAGCTATTTTTACGTATCTAATTAGTCACACTTGGGAGTAATAATAGCACTACTTGAGTTATGTTAAGTTATTAATATTATGCAAAATACAAGATATCAGTTGTGTCATCTTTTTTTTTTTTTAATCACTAGATCACAATTTCACCAAACAATAATTTGTCATGTTAACCTTTTTTTTCCCCCTAATTTTACCTCTCATATGTGAAGGTGCAAGTGTACTCATGCTAGAGGAGCAGGAAGGAGCAGAAATCCTGTCAGGAATTGAGATGCCAGGTGAGAACCCCACAGTGGCTGGAGAGCACTAAGCACAGGACCTGGTGCTTTCTCAAAGATGCTAATTTGGAAATACAATTGTGTGGTGCTGACCCCTCAAAAAGGGCAATGCTTGCACTAGCTGTTGCCTTCTTTATTAAGGAATCAACCTGAATCAGCTGAAGAGGGTGGTGGTCCTGGGCTGAAAACCTGTTGCACTGGGAGGAGGGTTCCAGCTGACATGCCTGGCCCCTCGGGTGAACTGACCTCCTCATGCTGATGCAGTGTGATGGGCAGGACAGAGATGCTGGAGACTTCTTGGATGGCCTGCTCCTGTTGTTTTTTGGCAAGTTGGAAGCTCCCTGTGCAGGACATATGCAGTGAAGAAAGACACAGAAAAAGACCTGGTTTGGCACCTGCTGGTGCCGTCTCAGGCAGTGAGATGTCTTGTTCCTGGAGAGAAGGTCACTGCCCCACTCACTGACCAGGGGTGGAACCAGGAGCTGCATACACACAGACCCCAGCCCTCAAGATCAAATCAGTCCTCTCATGTCACACCATGGAATATATTTTGGTGTGTCTAGGGAGACAGATTTAGTAACAGTGAACTTGTTTTTCTTGGTGTTTAGTTTAGCATTCAGCCCTCTGTACTGCAAAAAATATTCCTCTTCTTCCTCTGAAATAATGTGTGTGAATTTAAATAGATACTTATGCCTTTGAACAAAGATTTAAATTGCATTTTTATGTATGTATATATATGAATATATATATATTCTCCTTACTAAGGCAACTATCCTCCTTGTAAAGATGTATTTACTCCATTTAGTGGGCTGGATTGTGTCTTTCCCAAGCAGGTGTTGACCTTCAAACAGGGTCCTATGATCCAAAACTACAGCCTGCTGCTCAAACATTTGTTGACAGGCCTTCCACACAGTACCAGTGCCTTCCCCCTTCTTACACTTTCAATCCCCCCTGATGGGAATTAGAATATCACCTGGGTCCCCGACTGCCACCCCCAGATCTCTGTAGTCACTTTGGATACTCTCCAGCTTTCCCAGCACTGTCATTGGTGTCTACATTTAAGAACATCATGAAGTAATAGTCAGGGGGTCAGGCAAGCTCTGGCAGTCCCCCCAACACCCAGATCCAGGTTCCCATCACGCTGCAAACTTCTGCAGCCAGCTGGTCAGGCTGGTAGCAGTGCCGCTGTTCCCTGCAGCAGGGAGTCACCTGCTGCTGCCACTGCTGCCTCATGGTGGCCTTAAGGAAGTCAGGGTCAGTTGGCCCAAACTTCACTTGAAAGCACAGCCAGTTTCCTCAGCCTTGAGGGCAGTGAACAAATTCTTCAGAGAACTTGTGGATGTCCCATTCCTGGAATTGTTCAAGGTTCACGTTGCATAGGGCTCAGGAAAACCTGGTCTAGTGGAAGGTGTGCCTGCCCGTGGCAGGGGAGTTTGAACTAGAGAATCTTCAAGGTCTCTTCTCAGTGTATATCATTCTATCACACTACAGTTCTATGATTTTATTATCTTATGGCATAGTTACAGGCCTTTGGATAGAGCAGAAGTCAACAGCTTTCATCCTTTACTTTTTCCAGAGGCTGCCCTTGCTCTTCCGCTGGGAACAGTCCCTGCCTGCACCTGCATTGCAGCTGGGGCCTGGGGTTCTTGAAGCTGTTGCTGTCTGAGAAGATCCTGTCTATCTCTCTTAGTTCCACTACATATTCATTTTCTTTCTTTTTTTCTTTTTCTTTTCTTTTTCTTTTTTTTTTCTTTTTTTAATAATATGTGGGAGATGTTCTTGTCTTCTGTCACTATTTCTTTGTTACAAAGGGAATGATGAGGAAATTACCTTGGGTTCCTGCATGGTAGGAGATTGTGCATAAGCAGAAATCACTTATTCAGCATAATCGCCTATGAACCTGCACAAAAGGCATTGAAAGCACATTAGAATAAAGTTGTCTTTGTCGAGCTAGCATGTGATTTTAGAGAAAAATTTATTTGCATACAGGGAAAACAAAAAGCATACCACTCAACGTTGGTTGAAATCATGTTTCAGCTGAAAATACCACTGCTAATTTCCCTGGAGTCCCAGTACTGACACACAACTCTGCCTTGGGATGTCTTTGTTGTTCTACACCTGGCTTTGGGCAGCAGTTTTAGTTGGGGCTCCCTTGTTTTGGGGGCAGAACTGGAGAGCTACATAGTTAAAGGAATATTTGCTAAAATACTGTAATCCCAAAGGGATCACAAAATCTATCAACAGAAAGACACTGTGTTCTCTACAGCCCTCTCCCAAGGCTCCAGTGCAGAGTACACAGGTCCTTCCTTTTGCTCTTGGGCCTAGGCAGAGAACTCACAGGGGTATAAAATGCTGTGGAGTCGAGATTGGTCATGTGAAGCTTTACCTTTGAGGATGGACTAGAAAAGAAATATTTCAAGACTTTACCCACGTAAGATGCCATGTAAGCCTGACAGTATTAATGAGGCAAATACAACTTCCTCTCTCTGCTTTGGCAAAGATTTTAGAAGATCCTTAGCAGCAATTTTGTCCATCCAAAATTAGCATACCCTCCAAATCAGATATACTCATGAAGACTCCATGCTGTCTATAAGGAAGATGAGGTCTATTCATGGAAGAAACCTCTCTGAGCTCTGTTCTATAGCCTCCCATGACTCAGTCACAACTGGGAATGAAAAAATTACAAATTACAAAACATAATCTCATAACCCTCTCACTTTTGAGACTGCTATTACCTCATGTTTCCTCATTTCCATCTTCCATCACCAACTTTCAGACATGCTTTCTCTTGTTACTGTGTTACTAGAGCAGTTTATGCAGTGTCTGCTTGGCAAAGCTGTTACAAAAGGTTCTGTTTTTACCCAGGGACTCTGACACATAATTTTGTCATTTTGCTTGATGGGTGCAAAAAAACAGCTGCTGCCATCCCACTGACAAGTATGATGATCTGAATGTTTATCAGTCCAGGGATAGAAAACTGCTCATCTTAAAATAACCACTTGTTAAAATAAACTTATTAAATAACCAGAAGCTGCTCTCTGCCTGCCACTGTGAGCAGGGTTGAGCCTTGTATAGCAGCAATATCCCAGGCTAGTGCAAATCCACACCTGTCATGGCAAAGTCTCCGTGATTCTTCACCAATCCACTACTGTTGTTTCTGGCTTGTGATAGCTGGAAATCTGATCTCCTTTTATTTTTAATATGGGTTCTCTTCCTCTTTTACTAGAGCATAAAAGGTAGGACAACTTTAATATTAAGGGCAAGAGATCTAAGGATCTGGTGCCAGCATTGGGTAAGACCTTGGAAATGAAATATTTCCTTTCAGCTGCAATAACACATGTGGATATGTTTTTGTCCGCAAAGATTACCTTACAAAAGATCTCTTACAAAACACGATCTCTTGAGTGTTCCATTTTATTTTGTTTGACAGTATCTCTCTTCTTACATTAAAATTAGAGGATACATCCTCTTTACATCCTCCAATTGAAATGCCATTATGTAACATTTTCTGTTATCATCCTAGTGACTAAAATACTTGGAAAATCCCCTGCCACTGCTCAAGTGTGTGTATGCCAGGAATAGAGGAGAATGGCAAGTGGCACTGGCTAGTGCTTTCACAGTACACACTTGCATCTTCAGACAATAGGAATACACCCATGCCAGGTATCAAAATGTTGATAACATAAATTTTTGTTCCCTGATGGCCAGAATTTTGGACTCCCTGCACCATCAGTAGGATTTTAAATTTGAATATCCAGTAAGACGGTTATTTGAAACTTGGTCATGGTTTATGTTCTTAAATTTGGTTTTGAAAGCAACATTATTCTAACAATAACAGTAATCACTGTGGTAAGTGTACGCTCTTCATATTTGTTAAACATGACTTTTAAACACATTTGTTGTCAAGGAGAGACCTGTTCTGATGCCTGCATGGATTGACAGTCTCACTCAATACATGTCGTTTAAAGCCAGGACTGTTTGCTTTAAGCACATGTGCTTCAAGAACAGTCTGGAGCTGTGGCAAACTGTGTATTTCCCCTTGCTGACAGTCCCGACTCTGCACCCACCACATCACCCTGTAGCACGAGCTTCCCCCTGAGAGCTGGTACGGAGATGCTGGCCACACCACTGTCCCTTGGGACCCTCCATGAAGATGAGAGAGAATGAGAATGAGCTGTCATTGTTATCTGTAGTCCTGGACTGAAGGACTACACTTTGCCTAAATCCTGGCCTCCACAGTTCTAGTTAGATATGATGTTCCTTCTCCTGTCCCAGTAGTTAAGCTGGGTCCACTGTCCACAGGGACAGAGTTGCAGCATTTCCCCTCAGAAATCAAAGGACACACGGGCAGTATGTCAGGCACAGCATCTCCTCTGAGGTATTCCCTTGCACAGTGCATGTATGCTTGCTGCCCATCTAGGTGCACTGGCATCAGATCTCATAAATCTAAAATAATTTCAGGTCTGGATACATGGGACACTTTTTTTCCTGGGCCTTCAACATGCTGATCTTTTTATTTTTGTTCTTGGTATTATAATTAACACACCTATCCTCACACACAGGCTGTACTTTGTATCTTGCACCCCACAGCTGTCAATTGTTATTTTCATGGTAGCATGGCGTTTTATGAGATTGTGTTGGCTCTTATGTAGGAAATTCAATTGGGACTGCCTGGAATGGTACTGTTATAGAGGAAGTCTCTTCCCAATTATTACATCTATAGACAGAATTTGTAACCTACAAGCAGTGTTCACTTTCCTTATTATACTGTGAGTAGCCTGGTAGACTTAGAGAACAGCAAAGACTTCAAGGAAGAGGCTCTAAGGGTGTTGACATTAAATGCAGCTTGCTGTTGTGCTGCTAAAGGTGAGAAGTTACTGATAGAATCTCCAATTTTAATGTTTCATTTACCATTCAAAGAGCACTGGTTTAATGAAGCTGCTTTTTACACCACCAAGCAGACCAAGCAGATTAAACTAACCTTACATAAATGCATTTCCTTTCCCATTTTGATCATTAGAAGCTTGCAGAAACTCTTTTCTGCCAAAAGAGATAACATACATCTCTCCTATGAAGAGGATTTTATTTTGTGGAGGGAACAGGTCTCCTCTTATTCAAAGGAAAATACTCATCAATAATCAGCATTTATTTTTTTCTGTGAATATACTTCATGATGCTGGTTGAAAGCCAGTCTCCTCTGAGACATCTTGAAGTCAGCTTGTTCACATGCAAAAGTAACACTCTACTGTATGACTCATTAATTTCCTCATTAGCAGCTGGCAAACTATTATTATTTTTAATTAAATCATCCACCAAGGCTCATTCTGAAACAACCAACTCTTTGACATTAATATAAAAGTTAGATCCTGAAATTTATATGTTAGCCCAGCTAACATAAAAGGCAAGCCCTCCAGAGCTGTATGATGCCTGTGCACCACAGACCATCCATTTGTGTTTGCATGCAAGTGTTTGCATGCAAGTGTTTGTGTCACACTGACACATGCTGATCTGCACACAACACACACACACAGGTTCATACATGTATTTTTCAATATGGTTTTCAGCTCATGTATTTTTTGAATGTTTCTTTCATGTAGTTCAGTACCTATGTAGCTATAAATCAACCTAATGTCTACAGTTATGCCCAGGAATGTCTGTATGTTCTCCTTCATGTTTATTAAATGTGAAACTCTCCAAAGTAAGGTTTGCTTTATGGCACATGGGCAGTAATCTGTGTCAACAGGTGCAGTCTGATTTGAAAGCAGAGTGAGGATCTTGATTGAATTTAATCTGTTGATCCCAACATTCTGTTTTTGCAGCTGTGGAGTTTTACAAATTTGCTGCATCATATGAGTGCCATATAAATATAACTTACGTCCTCAAGCAACTGAAAAGTTATTAATAGTGGAGTGGTCTACAGCAGCCAAGCTATATTAGACAAGATCAAGTCCACCTGAAACCCAGCAAGTGAAAATGTCCTGGGGGATTTATTCCTGTGCAGGAAAGAGCAGTTAGAGGAGCAGCACTGGTTCCTTCACTGGAAGGAAAATGAATTCTAGAGAAACAGGCATACGAAGCAAAAACTAGACTCACACACCAGCCCTGTCTACCATTTTCTTTCATTTTCTCTGGCCTTTTGCAGTGCAGATGTCTCCTGAGGCTGAGGGAAATGATCATTCACCATGAGAGGGAGGCATCTGTCACTCGCAGAGTGTTCAGTGGTGCTGGAAGGCTGGGGCAGGCTCTCCTCCAGAGCCCAAAGATCAGTCAAAGGAGAGGAATGGCAGCTGAGAGATAGAGTAATCTCCTTTGTCAATAACCTCTTCTTGCCTGCCTACCCTCATGTGTGCCCTGTCTGCTCACCCCATGTGACATGCACACTCCAATCTACTGTCAGGGTGATGTGCCACCACTTACTCAGCTGTGTTCCAGCTGGATCCTGAAATGGCTTTGGGGTCTCCAGTGCCTCTAGGGTGTACAGCCTCCTTAAAAGCCTACAAAAGCCACTAATACTGGTTTGAGGAGTAGGAAGCAGAGATAATCTAATTTTAGGCTAAAAACTCTGGGGTTTACAAAGTTTTTTATCCTGAGACCCATCCCAAGCAAGGAATGGTTAGGAAGGTGACCATGAGCAGTGGTTTGAGCCCACCATACACAGACCTAGCTCCAAGCTGAGCTATCCATAGACTGTCTGTCCTAAACCTCTGGATGCTTTCCATCTGAATCAGGCATGCAGCATCTGGGCAATGCCACAGCACTGTCGTCCATCATGGAATATTCAGGCTTTAAGTAATGTCAGGCTGAGCTTTCTGCTGGGACAGCTTCATTGAAGGAAATTGTTAACCTTGGTGGTGGTGGTGGCCTTCCTAATAGCCAGTAGTGAAGCTGTAAGGCCATGCTTGGAGAAGTGGGGGCAGGCAGGGCTGAGTCTCTGTGCCAGCATCGTCACCATTCCCACATGGAGAAAGGTTTTCTTGCTCTTCCCATCCCCCCGGGTAATGTTGCATAAGGGATTTACATCTACCCGAAGTTCTTTTGTGACACATGAGCAGGTCATTATTTTTAATAGCTCTGACATCATTATCAGTCATGGATTTACCAAAAGGATAATGGGCTGTTATTTGTCACTGCCTTTAGCATTAACCCCATGGTGTTAATGGGCACACCCAATCATAAGTAAGCTGTTAAACAGCCTCCATCTTTACCTTAGGGTTACAGTCCACATTTTTAAAATCATCCTCAGTTCTTGTGTCTCTAACTTGTACTGGAAACATCACCTGCTCTCTAGGCACCTTCCTAATGAGTGTTATGAAAATACCAGATTCTTTTGTGGCTGACTAAGAGGAGAATTTTCTTCTTTGTCTTAAATGCCAGAAGTTGAAATTTTCAGTTGATCAGTAGATGCAAGAATATTCTTTCTGGGATTTTTTTATTTTTATTTTTTTTTTATTTTTAAACTAATGTCCCCTAAACTTCCAGCCCTAACCAGTTTTCAACATTTAAAAAGATAAATAAAATAAACTATTTCCAAGTCTATTTACTGCAATCAAAATCAGAGTATACATTGGCATTTGGGTGGTACTTTTAATCTATTTTTCTTCTTATGTAGTGACACACATCCCTGTTCAATTAGGTGACTCATCATACACTTCAGCAGTAGAATCCTCAGAAAAACACAGCATAATGCATTCCTAACAGTTACATACTTCTTAAAAAATATTTATAGTCAACCAAGATTGATAGAAACAAATAAGGTTCAGTCCCACGTATAGAATTTAAAACAGTGTGGTCTACTTCACCACAGCACTCATTTAAAAAACACTCACTGTTTGTGATTCACAGCCATATCCCCTGTCACATAATTACGCATTTAGCCACCTACATACATCACCTTGCTTTTCACCTTTATTGTTAATTCTTTCCTGCTTCACCCAGGCTAATGTGGTCCCAGACCACTTCTAAAGTAGTAAAAGACATGCGTGCATATTTATTTATTTATGTATGTATTTATTTATTTATTTCATTATGATTGATTGATTTATTAATTTATTGATTGATATACTGTGCTTCTAGGCTGCCAGTTTTTTTCTGAAATGTGTTGCATAGTTAGCAAAAAAAAAGTCTCACTCTGCTAAACAGAGAGATCTAGCAGGAGGGATGTGTTTTGCAGTATCTGGGCGGGAATCAGTGCATTTGGGAGATTTGGATCCACTTGCTTTTCAGTCTGTCCCAGCACAAGGGAACCTGCAGCCACAGCCAGGTTGTATCATGTGGCAAATCCCAAGACTTCAATGCTATCTCATAACCAGTCATCAGATTACTCAGTTAATTTGGCTCTCCTAAGCAAGCAGGAATCAGAAACTGTTTTATGGGAATATTCTTTCATAAAAGAATAAGGTGTGCCTGCTGGCTGAGAGCTAGAAATAAGTTGTTATCCAAACCCAGTAGACTGGGCATTGCCATTGTCAATATCAGCCCCCTCAACATCTCAAGACAAACTTCGGGAAATTGAGAATCTACATTTGGGCTTTAGTTTTAAACAGCCTGAGAAATCTGAGCACCTGGCTGACATTTCCAAGTTGCTCCCAGTGGCTGAAGTCAAAGTGTGCTTCACAGCACACCATCCAGCAGGCTCATTTCCAGGTGCAAGGCATTGCAAGCTTGTGGGACACTAAGTGTGGACCTCTGTGGCATAGCTGTGCATCTGGAGGAAAGGGACACAACTATTAGTTTGCTGTAACATGAAAAGCAGTGCTTCCACATGTCGCTGTTGAGCAGGACGGGAACGAAATTACTCCAAATTAGAAGGCAAAGAGAATGAACTTATTTATTTCAAATGTACCCCCCTATTTATAGGGAACATCATGCAGACTAATTTCATTGGTCTTAGAGTAAAAACATGTCACACCATTGGTGTGCAGTGAATGACACACAGTGGCAGAACATATCTAGAAACAATGTGAATAACAAGATAGATTAGAGGATTATTTACATTCTTTCCCAACTGCTTCCCAGGCTCTCACCTGGTTAGAAAACCCTCTCTTTTTCTCTCTGACTGAACTGAGAATATCCACATCCACAACTTTGAGATTTATGTGTTCACTGTGTGTATAAGGAATTGAGAGGGACAACGTGTGATGTCAGTTTAAGATTTGCCATAAGAAAGACAAAATAAAAGTCAAATCCAGCCATAAGTCATTGATCTACAAGATTAAAAACACTTCAAAGCAGTGACAAGTTCTAAGAGATTTATTTAAAAATAATAGTTCATCCTTATATTAAGCAATTGATGAAACAATGGTACAATACTACAAAGAGTTCAGATGGCAAATAATATTAGGGTTAATCACATGTGGAGGAAGTTGCCAAAATATTAACAAATATAAAAATTACAAGTTTCAGAGCAGTTCAGGTGATCTGCACAATGGATTTCAGCAATCCTGTCTGCACTGCTCAGCCACAGAAATAACACTGGGTTTTTTTCCCCGCTAATAGACAGCTCCTATTTGAATTACTTATTTGTTCATATCCTGTGTAATGAATTGACATGTTATTCAGATTCAAGATCTAGGAATTAGTTCTACTCTTCTCTCAGTGCATTCACTAAAGCTGATTTATCCTGTGTATTGTTCTTAAGCAGTGCCTTTGGCTATCCCTTTGGCTACCTTTTCCCATGGCATTGCTTCCCAAGGCCCGCTATGACTTGTGCTCAGGGATTGCCAGCTTGACACCCACACTGTAGGGAAGGAATGAATGGCAGCAAGCCAGCAGTACTGGTTGATCATCATGTTGCAAATAAACAACTGCACAGTTTCCATGCTTCCTCTGATGCACAAATATTGGCATTAGGAAGAAAGGATGGTCAATAAGCAGATAAGAGGAGTTCTGATAAATTGATCACACTTATTCACAAAGCATTAGTAACTTACTGTGGTGCCACATGCTAAAAATTTGTGCAGCCACTTGCACTATTATTAAGGATTTTTGGAGTCAGAGCTGAAACTGTAGTTATCATTCATACCCATATTACCAGAGTAGAAACACCACAGCACTAAAGTATCACCTAATCTTTGGAGCTTTATTTTAATTATTCAAATGTTTGCCTCACCTGCAATTTACCCTCTTTCCTCTATACCACACAAAATAGATTAAGCTTAGATACAGGCTAAATATGTCTTTTCTTGTTAACCACAGAAAGTTAGATCAAGACATTTGGTCGTAACATTCCTGTAATTTATATTTTCCATAACATGAGAAAAAATAATGTGAACTTCAGCAAATACATCATGTAAGTCAAACTCATCAAGCTTCCTGGGGAGTAATTTCTATCTTTTAAAAAAAGAGTAGCTAACAAATTTTCCCCAAACTGGCTGCAGTGAGGATTTTTTTCTATTAAAATAAATCAAGCAAAACTGATCAAATAAGGCTGTTTGCTACATTACTGACTTAAGGAAATGTTTTCTGCTTTTACCAAAAGTAATTTTTCAAATCTCACTATGAATAAAATGAAATTGTGCATCAACGGAGGAGGTAGGAAAGCTCAAGGTCAGTGTTTAAATTCAGCAGCTCTCTAGTCTACAGTTCATCTAAAAATCAGCCTACCTTGCAAAAGGAATCCATCTCTAGACTAAAGGAAGCAAAACTGCACAAAACAGAATATCTTCATTGAGTAACCACTTGAGGAGTGGCCAGTATGAGCATCACAGCAAGGCTGAATCAGAACTAGACAGCTGGAGAGTCTAGAGTCTTTCCAGGTGGAAGGAATCTTCGCCCTTATTTCAATTCTTGAAGTCATTGCTGTGCTTAGGATGATCTGTGAAATGGTCAGCTTCCAGATTTTAATGGTTGTTAGTGCTGCTTGGGTGAAACTCTGCACACTGGCACAAACTGTACAATGCTGACAAGATACAAAATTTTATATATATATGAGTGTATATATATAATTTTACCCAAGATACAAAGGCGCATTTACAGGAGGTGTTTACTCAGTGGAGTTTCATTACAGAACTAGACTAGGGGAATATCACAGAAAGTTAGAGCATGCTGACACATGTTAGTTATCAGATGCAGTTTTGAGCATGAGAGTAGATAAAGAGACTAGAAGCATTACCTCCAGCTTCCTGCAGTGTGCCTTTAATGATGCAGAAAGTAGTGAAATCACTGATCAGAAAAAGGGGGAAGAATGCTGAAATTATGATAGATACAGGAAGCAGAACTACTATTCTAATGATTCAGTTCTTTAAAAAAATTGAAAAAACTGTTTCAAAATAATAAAATGAAAATATTTCCACCGTATGAGCTTTAGGACATGTTTTAACATACCAGTGATAGAAGATCAATTTATTAAGTACAGTGCAATGGATAAAGAAAACAACTGCCCTCTAAAACTCAAATAGCTAGTGTCACAACTGTGTAAAATGTGAGGGATGGAAGAGCTTTCATTGCTGCAATGTCATGCTTGGCTATATTAACAATCAAACAAACAAACAGATTGAACAAGAATAGAGCTGAAGTGCCAAAACAGTGAAACGTGCTAGAGTTTCTGAGGGAATAAACTACATAGGAATACTGTGTGGAGGACTTTGGCAGAGAGGAGTGACACATCACAACAACAGAAAAACACACAAAAACTCCAAACAAAACAACAACCCCAAACCCCAGTAATTAGAGGGAATTAATAGATCCAGAGAAAGATAAATCTACACAATGTACAGGTCACAAAAGCTGGTAATAGCTGAGAGAAAAAAAAAGATTGTGCACTGCACTTCTAATCGTGTGATGCAGTTAAGAATGGACAACTATTTCAAAGAGAAGTGGAAATACTCTATCCAGAAGTATGTGCTATAGTTTGACTCCGGTCAACAGATAAACCCCACAGAGTTGCTTGCTCACTCCCCACCAGTGGGACTGGGGAGAGAACTAGATGGTTAAAAGCTAGAAAACCTGTGGATTAAGCTAAAGACAGGTTAATAGAAAAAGCAAAAGCTGCCCATGAAAGCAAAGCAAGACGAGGAATTAATTCCCTGCTTCCCATGGCAGCAGGTGTTCAGCCACCTCCAGGAGAGCAGGGCCGCATCTTGCATAATGGTGACTTGGGTAGACAAACACCATCTCTCCAAACATCCCCCCTTCCTCCTATTTCCACTCTACTTTCTCTACTGAGCATGGCAGTCTGGAATGTCCCTTGGGTCAGCTGGGATCAGCTGTCCCAGGTGTGTGCTCTCCCATCTCCTTGTGCTCTCCTAGCCTGGTTGCTGATATGGTTGCTTGAGAAGCAGAAAAGGCCTTGGCTCTATGTGAGACCTGCTTGGCAATAATGAAAACATCCCTGTGTTATCAACACTGTGTTCAGAACAAATCCAAAACACAGCCCTACTGGGAAGAAATTTAACTCCATCCCATGCAAAACCAGGACAGTATGGAAATACCTACCTCTGTTTAGAGCTCCTCCTCTCTGTTCAGCAGGGACCATTTAGGACATATTCCAGTGCTTTGTGTGTCAAGAGGTACATAATGATGTACCAGATCTGCATATTTCATCTCACTGGTTGTCCATTGTTTTTGGCTGCAGTACTAGTACCAGATGAGTTTCATGAAGTGTTGCATGTCATCAGGAAACGGCTTCACTGATAAAAAAACCCACCAGCCATATGAGCCCTGCTGCAGTATGGCAAACACATCAGAACACTGTGTGGAGCAGGAAATTTCTTGGGGGGGGAAAAAAAACCCAAAAAACCAAAAAACAAAACCAAACCAAACCAAACAAAAAAAAACAAAAACAAAAACAAAAAAAAAACCAAACAAAAAAAAAACCAAACAAAAAAACCAACCAAACAAACAAAAACAAAAAAAACCACAAAAAACCAACCAAACAAAAAAAAAACCCAAAACAACAAAACAAACAAACAAACAAAAAACACAAAAAAACAAAAAAGAAACGAGCACCACACCTTTCTAAAGCACCCACAAGGCAAGCTGTCGAGAAACTAGAAATCACCCCCAGCTATGTGAGCATGTAATGGAAGTGCCTGAGGCTTTTTACTCCTGGGCTACCCAAGGTCTTGGAGCCCTGTTTACCATGAGAAAATATCTACAGAGACATCAGCCATGAACTGATTTGCGCATGTAACTAGGGCTCACAGCTGCATGGTACAAAGCAGGCAGAATAACAGAACCATTTGTTTGCCTTCAGGAAGTGTCTGGCCTGGACCTTCCTTCCCTGTGAAGTGAGATTGTGCCATCATCAAAGAAGCCCTCCGGAAACTTCCAAGAGGCATCTGATCTGATTTAACGTCATCATTACAGTATGATCCACAGCTACCAGGTAAATGCCCAATTGATTTAGTTTTAGGGCACCACGTTATTTTGCAGATGCCTATAAGCAACTCAATACTATTGCACCAACTAAGCAGAATACAGAAAGAGAGTGAGACAGAAGAAGACAGAAGACCTCAAAGTCCAGCTTTCAGATGTGAATGCTGTGATTGTTTCTCAGCTCCCTCCATTGAGGGAAGACTGACTAAAATAATTACAGACCTTCTCTGAGCATTTTTGCCTCCTAGAATGCAGAAAATACAATAGAACATTTACTTATTTATCTGTATGAAGAGAAGAAACTGAGAATAGATTCAGGCAAACCCTTTCCTGTTTCCCCCTCTATAGTTACTTGTAGGGACTTTCATACACTGTATTTTTCTGAGGTGTTATGTTACCATTGCTAAATATGTGGTGACTCAATATTTACCTCAGTAAGTAGTTCTGAGAGCTTTGCAACTTTTACAGATTTCCTGTGTTAGAGATCAAAGAAGGTTGTTCCACCTCTAGTGGACTTCTGCTACATCAGAGCCCATTGCATTCCTCTTTTGTGCTTGCAGCCACTACTTTGGTTAACAAGATATACTCTGACATAAAATAGCCTGAAGAGTAACATTGTGCTTTTGCAAAGGCAGGGGGCTTGATACTTGATTTTGTGTAGAATAAGTTCCCAATTAACAGCTTTAGTAGAACACAACAAAAATTATCAAGTCTTCTTAATCCCTATATGCCCATGTACCAATTGCCCAAATTAGCAGAGGACTCTTTGCCCACCTTCTGTGGCAGGAACATGTTGCTGTCCAACTGCAAAGTGTGTGGGACACACAGTCTCTGTGCAGCCCCCACATTTAGCACACCTATTTAGATATTCTCTAGATATGTTCTACACTAGATGTATTCTACACAGACAAGAAATTGTGAATTTAGTGTAAAATTGGCTGGGTGTAATTCCTCAACCTGAATTACCTAGAGGTTTTAAAGGATGTTCAAGCAGGCATTTGGCTTTGAACTCTGGTGGACATGTGTGCTGGGCAGTAGACATGGATGGTGTTTTCAAAGTAGGATGAATAAATATGTTAGCTAGCAACATGTTAGTGGTGATCACCTAGGAAAAATTCATGCCATTTGTTTTGCCACAGAGAAAAAAAATCCCTGTTTCTTAGCTGGTGTGTAGGGATAGAGAGCACTTTTAGTACATGAGGAACCACGATTTTCAAAATAATATATATTTTCAGTTGATTCTAAGTTTTCCTTGCAGCCTTTCAATACTTAAAGGGGACTTAAGAAAAAAGGGGGAGACAGACTTTTTGCAAGGGCAGGTAATGATAGGACAAGGGGGGAAACATTTTTAAACTAAAAGAGAAGAGATTTAGAGTGGGTGCTAAGAACAAATTATTTACTGAGGAAGTGGTGAGACACTGGCACAGGCTTCCCAGAGAAGCTGTGGTTGCTCCATCCCTTGAAAGTGTTCAAGACCAGGTTGGATGGGGCTTTGAGCAACTTGGTCTGTTGGGGTTTGGAACTAGATGACCTTTAACATCACTTCCAACCCAAACTATGATTCTAGTATTCAGTGATTCACTAGACGGGTTTCCAAGATAGCCAAAAAGGGCTTTGTGTTTTTTCAGCCATGCTAGGCTGGCTCTATGAATTACAGCAGAGGCAGTCCTAACACTTGACAAAAGCTTGTAAGAAAGCTGGGATGCTTGACATCAGGTTAAGCTGGCCATAAAGTATCTAGATTTACCCATACACTTTATCTTGTCTAGCTAAGTACATGGTAAATCAGACTCCACACACAGATTGGAGTGTCTAGAAAAGAACAGAAACTTATACCCACCAGCTTTCTACCACAGCATAGCCAGCGCCTCTGCCCTGGGGAAGAAAGTACTTAAAGAATGTGGTTACCTGGTGATTAAAATACAGAATGCAATTATACGACAGGTTTAGAACTCAACTGGACAAGGATTTGATAACAAGATTATGTTAACAAAAACATAATTTTGATGGCTCCTGTCCTGGAAGGGTGGAAGTGGGGCTTGAAGTCATAGCTTTCCTGGTCAAGAGCATTTCTGGGGACAGTGGCTTTATGCCAGCATTCAGATCCTGGTGGAAAACCATGTAGCATTGCTCAGATTTGCAAAGCATCTGATCTGCAGCAAGGGACTGCCACTACAGACGTGGAGTTCAGTCCTGGAAGCCAGCAGCCATGCACAAACCAGCCTCACAGACACAGCTGTGTGTGAAAAGTCTGGCAGGCAATGGGCTCTTGATGCGGAAGATTTTAAGTTGTCATTAATTATAGAAACATTTTTTCTGTCTCCATTAAATCCAGAGCACATATTACAAGAGATAATTGCTTCTGGAATGCAATTAGGCTGTAAAATTGTTATATTAAAAGCAATGCATTAATAAAATGTTTATTCTGGGCTTTTATACAGCAATACCTTTTTGAAAAAAAAAGGAATTGCTCTGCATTCAGTGCTGATGTACCTTTATGTTCCTTGGTTTTTAGAAAAGGATTTAGTGACTGGTTCCCAATAAGCTGTGATAATTGTCTGTTTTCTGCTGCGATCTTTCTATTGCTCCACCAACTGAGTCTTCCCTCAGCAGTGTGAGTATACTTGATCCAAGCTGCACCACAGGAAAAAAATAAATACTTGTTCTGGTTAAGAAGACTGGAAATGCATGGTATTTTCTACTGATATTGAAGACTTGCTTTATTATTTTTTACCAGGAAAAAATATCTGCTTAGAAACATGACTCATATTGCAGGCAAGGACTAGTTTACAGCTAGCAGCTCCCTTCCATTTAGTGTTGTCCACTGTGGAACAAAGAAGAAACATGAAATTCTCACTCCTAGTTTCTCAGAAGAGGGCAAATGTGGCAATAGGCCTCAGCTGAGCCCTCAATAGTACTTGGGCCTCAAATCCAGCAATGCATTAAAGTAAATGCCACTTAAGCTGGGAAAGTAGGAGGAGGAGAAGAAGGAGGAGGAAGAGAAGGAGGAGAGGAAGAAAAAGGAATTATTCGTGTAGCCTTTGAGGAATGTTACTGTGATGCAATTATCAGATGTATCTCTCTGCTCTTAGTTAGAGGAGTATTAAAAGAATCTAAAAGACACTCAAAAAGCATCTCTGCTCCAGCTTGGTCCTCAGTGGAGAAGATGCACAACAGGTAGAATTTCATAAGCAACCCACTCAAAGCTCCCGCAGGAATCAAAGGTACTTTCTGGGATATATTGTAGAGTCTGCCTAGTGAGGAAACCTGTGATAAATATAACAACAAATTGCTGCTTAATGAGTAAGATTTCATTTGGCAGAAAGGATTCCTCCACTGACTTCATTGGCATAAACACTGAAGGTGTGGGAAGCCTTGTAATGGAGAGGGTGAGGAAGGCAGGATGAAAGGCTGGGATGGGGGTGTGGTCTGGAAATAAATAGTCAAGCAGATCCTTCAGTGTTTTCATAACCTGAATAAGTTCATGCATTTTCACAGAAGGACAGGAAAATGCCTAAACCAAACACAGTCTTTTCAATGTGACAGATGCAGTGGGAAAAAAAATGTGTTTACTGCATATTATTCCTACAGGAAATAAATGCATTTCTACAGAAATAAAATGGTACTGCACATATTTTCTATGGCAAATCGCAAACAGAGCAACAGATTTTGAATGGCAAGATTTATTAAAGGGGGAAAAAAAAGGAAGTTTCCAGGAGATCTTGTGTGAGAAAGATTGAGTAATATTGTATTTAGAAAATAGACGCTAAAGATGCAAAAGAGGAGATGAAACCACAACTGCTCCTAGTCATGATGCAGTTAGCTAGTGGCTTGGGAAATCTCAGTTCTTGCAGGTTGAAGTGGAACTAGGAGGTCAAATTTTCTCTTCAGTGGGGAAGTCTGTGCAGAGAAGGTGAAGCTGCCACACAGTGCCTCGTTTCCTTGCTGACATCAGTGTCCTTCCCTGCTCTCAGGAAATTTGCTCTGTTTGTACTTGGTTAGTATGAATGCAAATTGGTAGCACTCATTCCAGGTCTATGTGTTATGGAAGGCTGAAATAATAGCACATAGGCCTGAAAAACAGGAAATCTAATTATTGGAGCATTGCAATTAATATAATAGGTGATTGAGAGTGTAACTGGTAAACAACTAGATAATGGGCCAATGAGAAGGATGTCTGGAGTTCATCAAAGGGCTGTCTGAGGCCTCCACAGGGCACCTGAGGTATTTTATGACAATGACATCCAAATAGAGCACTTGAAGATCTACAGCATAAACTGAACACATGGTGCTGCTAATGACAGGTGCTGGAGTACATGCTTCACCTAAGGATAGAATAATTACCTGGTTAGAAACACTTGCTAAATGCTTGATAGATGGTAACAACAAGAAGACATTATGCCAAGCATCAGGGATTGATTAAACCCAAGTCCTGGGTAGCCAGTGATGTAGACTGCCTCCGTGGCATTCACTTCCTTCACCAAAATCCAAGTGCTGAAGGTTGTTCATATGTGGCAGGACACCAGTGCCCAGTGCCCAAGCAACTGGTTTCTTGCATTTCTGGTAGGCATGCAGGACCCCATCTAAAAAAACCTCAAAGCCATGCAGCTTTGGCTGCCTCCTCCAGAAAACACCTCAGATAGAGAGGGAAGGGAAAGGGGCTGCAGGGGAGAGGAGGGAGCTGCTGCCCTGCCATTGACCTGGCACAATTAGTCACTGCTGGGGCAGCTCATTTCTGCCAGTGGGTGAGAGAGGAGGGAGGGGAGGACTGAACCGGAAAAACACACAAAGGCAGAGCTGTGCACAGCCAGGTTAATCCCGGTAGGGGTTATGCTTCTTCCCCCTCCTGCACCCCTAGAAACTTCAGAAAACTCTTGACTACAACACATGCATATAAACAAATGAAGACACATAAATAAATATAAACACACACATACAACAAAAAATTATTAATGCAGGAACAACAGAAGAAAATTTTTGCAACGAAATGAGCTCTGGCGTCAGAGTCAGAGCTGCCAGGGCACAGCCACATCACACATAGGAGAGCTTCAGCCTGCCCATGGGGATTTTGGTAAAATATGGGCTTAGGCCATGGTAAAGCAATAGGGTGTTTGTTGCCAGGGATGTAGCTTTGTCTTTGGAAAAAAAAAAAAAAAAAAAAAAAAAAAAAAAAAAAGGGTGTAGTTTGATTAACACCAAAGCTATTGGAGCAAGGAGGTTTGCTCAGACCCTAGCAGACAGGCTGCTGGCTTTGGGGGCTGAAGGTCCAAATTCTTGCAGTGAATGTGTTAGGCTATTGCTTCCTTTCCTCATGGATAATTCAGTACCTGCCAGATGGCAGCATGGCAGGCTGGGGAGACAGATGCTCCGGGTGTTCACCTGAGGCACAAGCACCGAGTTCAAAGCTGCACCCCAATTAACAGGTGCCAACGGAGAGTGAAACTGCTCCACTCTAGATCCCTCATTCTGCAGCTGGGGCAGAGAAGGACTCTGCACTGTCATCTGTTCACCCTTCCTTCCCTTTCCCTTGTCAGATTCTAATGTTTGGTGGCCCATCTTCCTGCGGTACAGGAAGACAACTGGAGAGCTGGAAGAAAGAGGCATAATGTGAATGGCATGTATTTTAGAGGATTTACATTCCAGTAAGGAAAATGTGATACAAAAGTATCAGTACATTTACAGCATAAAAGGATAGTGACCTTAAAAGGCTTTCAGTAAAATAATGTAAGCAGGACTTTGAGGCACAGTGATAAATTTAAAACACAGTATGTTATTGTCGTGGGGACAGGACATTTTCATGCTCATTATCCCAATCGTGGTTTCTGTTCCCTGTCCTCAATTTGTTTTGTCTTCCTTCCCCCCACCCCCGGCTGGCTGCTGGCTTGCCGCTTAGCTTGCTTGCTGCTTTTGCTTGCTGCTGGCTGCATGCTTTGCTGGCTCTGCTTTCCTCTCTTTTTTCTCTGCTTTTCGCTGGCTTGCTTTTTTTGCCATTTTTTTTTCCTTTTTCCCGGTTTCCGTTGTTCCCTTTCCGCCCCCCCCCCCCCCCCCCCCCCGAAGACATCGGACCTACTCCGGGCAGGAGCTCCCCCGGGGTCTGCGAAAGAAGCTCCGTACGGGGAGGCCCAGACAAAGTGGAAAAAACTTTATTCTAATAATATTTTTGGCTTTAACCGTTCTGCGGGAATATTGGTATGTCTCTTTTTAAAGTTATGATGTCATTTGGAGTGAAAGCCTGCCTCTTTTTGTGGTCATTAGGGTTCTTCGAAGTTTTGATCGCTTTATGGTCCCTGGAGTTATTTTCTTATCCAGAAGTAGCTCCGGTATTGTCCCTAATACGTAGCTTTTGTAGCAGAGGGGCACTAACGAGAATATTTATCGGGCTGGGCTTGGCTGTAATACTTTGCAAGGGGCTCCTTTGGAGGTGTTTTCCCCTAATTTGTCCTAAACCAGGACAGTTATACTTAGTCTGTTATCCTATACTTTCTTCCTGAAGGGTTAAAACACTTTTTATGAGAGGAAGAAAGTTAATATAATTTATATTAGAAATTATGATTACTATGGCAGAGAAATCAGGGCAAGTATTTTTGTTCATGCCCACATTTTAGCACGACAATGTACTTTTCTAATAGCCATGGGACCCCACTGAAGAGCTGCAAATTATATTATCAGCCACACCTCAGCACATCAGTGTCACTCACACACAAGATGCATCCTGGCAGGGCAGCAGAACAAAGACAGCCCAAGCAGGATAGCAGGAAGAACCCCTTAACATTCTACAGCCTTGTGTTCTACTTTTCCTCCTGCAGGTCATTTATCAATGCTGTTACACCAGAGGTGAAGTTGTCTGTTATCTGCAGAACTTCTCAATAGCCACATTGTTGCTATCACTGTATTGCCACTTGAAGATAGTCATGGCATATGGGATGTACTGAACACACAAATCCTCCAGTTATTCACCAAATGCTGTGAGGTTTGTAGGTGGCTCAGTAATCAAGCAAACAGCACTTGCAGCTCCTAATTACTAGCAGGATGCCATGTACAAGCCCACAGTGTACTTGGGAAATTAGTAGGTAATAAGCGTGGATCAGGAGAGGTGAAAAATTTCATATTTTTCTATAGGTTTATTTCTAACAGTCCTGAATGTGTAATGGTTAGTTCTGAGCATGTTTATAATACCAGGTCTTCAGCTCTTTAAGGAAGAGCCCATCTCTTAGGATGGGCATAGGTACATTCCGACTAAAGCAAGTTCTTGACATATATGGGCTCCAAAAAATCTAGCTGTTGTAATGGACATAAATCAATAAATAAAACACAGGCAAGTCTTGTCAGAAAAGGCTGTATGTAAAAATGTTAGCCTGTGAATAAATAACGTGTTATATTGATTGAAAAAAAAAGTGCTAACAGATGTTTTCAAGTTGACAACTCACATTTGGTGGGATATGCAAAGAGGAATATAGAGTATGATAGAGCCCATGTCACAGGATTATTTAGGAAGTCCTGAGGGGAAACCAGATCATAAAAGCAACTGGAAAAGTGTCATAGAAAAGTAAGGGAAATATCCTGCAATATAGGTTATGACAGCCGGGACTGAGTATGTTATTTCAGATATACTTAAATTGGCTTAAGATGGTTTTGCCTCAGACTGAACTAGAAAAATAAATTGGGAAGGAGCTGTTTTCCTGGCTCTGAAGAGGGTGGGGAAAGCCAGGTGGCTTGGGATGTGCAGAAGGTATTTTGGGAGCTACATATTAAAAGAAGACAGAATTCTTGCTACTGTGTCATATTGCAGGGACAGTTGCCATAGCATCATTTGCTCTAAGAACAGATTTCTATAGCCCAGCAGCAGGTCAAAATATTTATAAGAGTGAGGATTTTTTTCAAGACCAATTCAACCAAAATGCAGGTCCCTGTACAGAACTGCTGAAAAGCACATAAGGTCACACAACCTTGCCAGAAACTAGAATGATTTGGGGCAACTAGGACACAGCCATGTGGTGTCTGACAAAAGCTTCCACAAAAATCAAAGTAATCATTCTGTCTTGCATGAATCTTTAACTGGGAGACAAAGAAAAAGAGCATGGATTGTGAATCAAAGCAGAAGATTTTGTAAGAGAGGGCTATGTCTGAGACAGAACAGTGATCAGAAATTATTTTACCTCTCTTCCATTGATTTTTCCCTTATAGGGAACTTGGCAGCTCTCTGCACTCCTTATGGCACAGAAAAGAGATTTATGAGCCCAAATCAGGGCTCTGTCTGTCCTGTTGTCTCCAAATGTGGCTGGCAATCCAGCTCCTCCAGTCAGAAGCAGAGCAAGGGCATCATGACAGAGCTGCACTTTTCAATGCACAGAAATAACCTGACCCAAAGCAGGGGTTTGGGGGCAGTAGCTAGAAGCAGGTTACCTAATTTAGCTTGTATTGTGTGTGCATTGATGTAGCATGGGAACAGTCCTTGCTTCCTTAGCATCTATGAGACAGAGAGAAAAAGCTGTTGAGTAGCACAAAACGTTTCCAACACTGTAGTAAAACAGAATCTGATTAAGGAAACACACTGCTTATAACAGGCCTTCTGCAATGCAGTTGATCTGCCTTCACTCCCTTGACCACATGTGGCTGCACATCTGGGCCACACCATCAGGGCAAACTGCACAAGCAACTCTTATGGCATGAAGACGGTTTGAAAGGTGGAGTTCAGACTGTTCTTCCTGAAGAAGCGTAAAATGTGATGACAGTCTCCATAAAAACCAAAATTTTTCACTTAAGACACTTCTGACATAGACAATATCAATTCATGAGTATCACAGTTTCACACCTCAATCACACATTTGATTAAACCCAGGAGACTTATGGCAGAAACAGGCAAGCTATGGGCAGAGAATACTCCCCCCTCTTTAGCAGTTCTGGGGGATTACAGTGGAAAATTCAAAGAATTAAATAAAAGGGTGAGCAAGAAGGAAAAGGCAAGCACTGTCACCTTTAGGGAATATCAGTTAAACACAGAGACTCTATGGAAAAATAGTGATACACTCTCTGCCTAATGCAGAAGAAGTAGATTGCTCTGTGCAGAGTATCTGCTAATTGCTTATCTACCACTCCCATCAGAAGATCATGATTTCAAAACTACGGTCTACAAAATAAATATGATGGCCAGGGGCTTAATACTAACAGAAAATCTGCAACCTGTTCTCAAAACAGCCTCTTCTCAAACCTTGCCACAGCATTAGCACAATGAAACATTTTTATTTTGTCACTGTGATGTTTGCATAAAGACATTTGCTGACTCTAAGTAATTTTCCATGAACATCTGTATGGTGCATCTCTTTCTGTTTACCCACACATTTCTATACCAGCTCACCTTTTATTCAATTAAATATCATAATTTTAGAGGCTGATATAAGTTGGGTTGCAGCGCCAGCCACATACGTAAAAAGGATTTACTATAGGGCATGTAAGAGAGGCCAAAGTGGGATATGGACACAAACGTAAGTTTTTGTGTCTTAATGCTTGTCTTATTCTAGAGAACAGTTGCCAGTGAACTGAAAGAGGCCCTTGGAAAAAAAACAGAAAATGTTATGGGCAAAACCCCCTGCAGAATATGCTACTGGCAAAACACACAACATGTCTTCCTCTTAAACACAGCCTAACTTACTAATCCCAATAAATGCACAACTCCGTTTGTGCTGACATGTAGCTAGGATGATTTGGATAGCACAACTCTAAAACAGAAGTCAGCACATATAGTCATTGTGGGGATTTCTTATTATTTGGAATGTCCCATAAAAAGTTCATCTTTAAAGTTGTGTAGGAGTGTGGAGAAATGGATCCCCTCAGCATATTAAGTAAGTTCCTTGCAACCAGTATGAAAGCTTAGCAAGCTGGAAGCAAGCACACAGGATATGGGTAGGAGTAGAAAACTAAAACAAAAAAGCCAAAACAGATCCAGTTGGGTCACTTCTCCAAGGGTGTTGTATTTGGTGAAACCACTGGCTTTTGCAGAGCCTTGTAGGACATAGGACTGCAGGCAGAGAGGAGTCACTGGAAGCAGGCATACAAGTCCTTGAAGAAAAATCATTGCCTCAGCTATGTGTGAGACAGGGTCAGGAAAAACCACTTCAGCTGCTGTTACATTGACTGCAGCAGAGCCTGTGTTGGGTTGAGCTGAGCTGAGCATCACCAGAGTGTGCAGTGTGCTGCTCGCTGCTGCAGGCTTCAGAGTGGAGACAGACAGCATCTCCTGAACAAGCTGGCAAATCCAAATTACAAACTGATGTTAAACCTGAAGCCATTCTCACTAACATATTTTTTAAGTTATCATGTTGTGTTTCTATGAGACACCAGGCTTGCTGTATCACTTGGGAATGTACCTGCTCATGATGCTGTGGTAGGGTGGGAGGTGTGGAGATGCACCCCCACTACCAGCCCTTCTTACAGGGACATTCCAGTGGAGAGGTGGAGAGCCCCTCCTGCACCCTTTCATTTGGTGGGTTTATCTGTGGGCTTTTTGTTTCCTATCTGGTAGCTCTACTCAAGATTAGAGATAATTTCTGTGGACATGATTATGGTACTGTGAAATTTAATGCTCAATTTGCAGGAATTGTAGTGATGATGCTACCAATTATTAATACATATATTCTGATTTATTCCCTCTACAAAAATTACAGGATTTGGGTCATAATAAGACAGAGAAACATCTTTATTCAGAGATATCAAATGAATGAATGCACTTATAAGGAAATATAAATGTCTCCTCCAGATTACAAAGACAACATTTGTAACTCATTTCCCTGTAACTAGCTACTTTGTCCCTTATGGGAGTGCCATACTCTTGTCAATCTTTGCTATTGACTCGTCAGCCAGTTTTCTTTTACTGGTACTTTCTTGTTTCCTCTTTCCCTTTTCCTCCTTCCTTTACTTTCAAGCTCTTTCTCCACTGTTCAGGCATGTGCAGAGTTAGCAGCTCCATCCCTGTTAACAGTTCCATCACTTGTCACTGCTGCTTTTCCCAATCACCTGTCCCAGTTTCCTTGTACACCTCACACTGAATTAGTGGTCAGGGGAGGCACTAAGCTTGAAGGAAGAAGGGGGGAAGCAACTGAATTTGCAGCCATAGCCTTGGGAGACCAAACTTCTAGTGATGAATATTCGCAACACACATTCCTGCTGGTGATCAGAGGTGAGAAAAGCACCTATTGTTTTCCTTTCATGCTCTAGGCTCTCCCAGTGATATTTTTGCTCACTGTGTTTTTTCTGCCTCATATATAAGAGATTGTTGAATAAATGTTTACACAAATTAGCTGCAGGCTTAAAGACATTACACACTGAAAGTCAGCTGTATCTTCTTGTCATATCCTGTTGGTTAAATTATGTTAAGATGCTGAGACAGTGAGTCCATTGAAATCTTCATTGTTTTCTGTTTTAGCATCACTGAAACATACTTGATGGACAGAAGACTTGTCCTGTGGTTTTATAAGAGCAGCATTATTATTTACAGAACAACACTCAGGGCAAAAAGGCAAACATGGCCTATGTGAAGATCTGATGGTACTACTTTTCTACACTAAGGCAAATAAAATACTAATGGAAAACTATTTTTGTGTAGTCTGTGTAGGGCAATTAAAAAAAATCCCAGAAGTCTTCAAAGAAAGTACCTTTGTGACTCTCCACAAACAACTTCTCTTCTTGTAATCTCCACAAACAGCTTCTCTTCTTGAAATTTCAAAATGTGATCCACTGGAAATGGGAATATAAAGTTTTATAGACACAAGCAACACTTACCAACCCTGGATGGCATAACATTTGGCAAACTCCTTAGTCAATTATCACCAAAAAAAAAAAAGAAATTTTAACAACCTGAAAATTCAGGAAATAATGCCAGTCCTGCTTTAACAGAATTGCCACAACAGAGACTTCTGTGAAAAAGAGAAATTTCATTTTCAAATGCAGTGTTTCTACATTTTTATTCAGACACAAGTTTTGATTTTTTTTCTCCCCCCAATTTGGCTGACCTAGATTTCACCTAAGTTCGTAGTGTCTTTCAGGAGAAAGGGGGTTATGGCAGCTGCCCAAATTGTGGGAGCTGACTTGTTAGAAACCTAGCCAGACAGGCAGGCAGGAGCTTGCC
Source organism: Vidua chalybeata (assembly GCF_026979565.1). Lineage (NCBI taxonomy): Eukaryota > Metazoa > Chordata > Aves > Passeriformes > Viduidae > Vidua > Vidua chalybeata. The sequence continues at coordinate 53,955,463 of NC_071570.1, forward strand.
ATTTAGGTCAAAAGCAATCTGGGTTAGCAAGTGTTCTTCTCCAAACACACAGGATTATGTTAGTTTTGCTCTTTTGCAAAAGGCACAGAAGGTCTGCCAAAGTGTAGTACTAAAACTGTTTGCCAAAAATGACATTTCAAGTCAAAATTTAAAGTCTTAAACTTTTGATTCTAGGAAGACAAAGAAAGTTTCACTTAAGGAAAAACCAGAAAACACATATGTGTTTTAGTTCATATTCATCCTGTCCTTCCACCATAATGCACAACTCAGCAGCAGGAGAGTCATCATCCTGTGTCAAGATGACACAGTACCTGCTTTTATCCTTGAATATTCAACATCTAATGATAGACCTAAATACAAGTTTTGAGAGGCTTCTACAAGGGAAAAAAAAGTGGAGTATAATGAGACAAAAATGCATAGACTAGAACCATTTCATATTCTATAAATGCATTTATTTGAAAGTACAGGGGACAGTACTATCAGAGTATTGCATATTATGGTTTTGAAAGTACAAGGAAAATGCCCTATTAAAGGCTAGTGGAAAAGAACAGAGATACATGCTGCCTTTATTGTTTTGCTCCACAGGAATGTTAACCAGGGAACACCTGCAGCACTTTTCACAGCATTGCTTTCCACATGTGTCTGGTGGAGAGGCCTCTGCCACTCCAGGCAGATGCTGTGGTCTGAGCACCATGAGGTGCACCAACAGGCAGATCCAGGTGGGCTGACATGGCCATCACACACTGAACAGCTGCTCACACATGATTTCAGGCATTGCAGCCCCATTTACTGAAGTCTCCTGAAGGCCATCCTCTCTGCTTACAAAAGTAAATAGAAAGTTTTACATCTATATTTGACTTTCTAGCTGAATTAGCACCATCTGCTTCCATGTCATGTGTCACCCCCGTGACAGCACCCCCAAGGAGACCACCAAGCTTTTGCATGGGAGATCAATCCCAACACACTGGGGAACCTTGGCTGGAAGCTCCAGCCAAGCCAGGGCTACTAGCAGAGAGCATGCCTATTATCCCTCTGTGAGTCCTCCTGGAATTTGTCCTCTGGGATGGATAGGCAGAGGTCCCATTGATGACTGCCTGGAGAGGAAACAACTGTCTAGTGCATACTTCTGCTCTGCAAAGGGTTTGGGGAAGAAACATGGTTTTGTCAATGTCGGTCCCCAGTATATCCTTGGGTGCCCTTGCCATAGAACATCGCAATCATGGCAGTACTGACTATAAGCCTGTTTGCAAGATGGGATTCAGCCCTACTAAAGCTGTGGATGATCTCAGCTGAGGATTTGCAGAAATAAGGGCAGTCTTAATCTCCTTGAGGAACACAGACAGAGTCACAGAGTTGGAAATAGCAGCATGCATGCAGTAAACAAGTGCAGCATTAGCTGCCCTCCATTCACATGCCAGCACTACCTGGCCAGTGCAAGGGGCATTTCAGGGCCCTGACACCCACCTACATGAGCCCCAGGCACTCAGTTTCCCCACCAAGCATCAGCTGTGTCTTTGCTGTGCCATTGTTGTATTTCCATGCAGAACTTCACCTCTGCTATCACAGACAGTGAGAAGCATTGTAACATCATGTGGTCTACATTGGCAGTTTAGCAATCTGGGAAAGCTGGAATCATCTGCAGCAATCAGCCACTATCCCAGGAAGAAGAACACACTGTCCTACACTGACTAGAAATTCAGTTGCGCTCTTAGTGGCCAAACCACTGTCACTGATGCTTCCACTGCTTGCTGAAATAACTATTACAGCCTGTTGCTGCTGTTTCAGCATAGTAACTGAGTATCTTATGAGACACTGCCTTTTTGCAATTTGTAAATTTGTTTCTAATACTTTAAATTGACTAAGGAGAGCTAAAGGAAAGGGATTATCAGCAGCTCAGGCAGAAGTCCACTGCTGGCTGGGCTTTTTCACAGGCTATGTCAGGCCAAACTTTCCCAGCCTGTCAGTTTGCTCATGAGATTGGCACAGTCACTGCCAGACATGGAAAAGCGATCTTTGACCAGACACAAATCCAAGCAAGCTGATGGGGTGATTTGTGTGATCTGGCTGTAGTGTCCACATCAGGGTGCTAAATGCATCAGCAGAAGGAAGCTGCTGCGCAGGCACCAGTGGGAGAAAAAAGCCCATCTATGCACTTCAAAATCATAAATTGAATAGCACCAAGAAAGAATTAGCACTTAAAGCTTCAACCTGAATAACAGAATGGTTTGGGTAGGAAGGGACCTTAAAGACCATCTACTTGCAACTCATCTGTCATGGTCAGGGATGCCTCCTACTAGACCAGGTTGCTCCAAGCCCTGTCTCACCTGGTCTGGAACACTTCCAGGGATGGGGCATCCACAGCTTCTCTGGGCAACCTGTTCCCTTCACCATGCTCAGAATAAATAATTGCTTCCTAATAGCTAATCTAAATCTATCCTCGCTCAATTTAAAACCAGCTCCCCTTGTCCTATCATTACATGCCCTTGTAAAACACACCTCTGCAGCTTTCATAAGAAAAGGCCTCCTTTATGTACTGGAAAGTGTTGTAATGTCTCATCAGAGCCTTCTCTTCTCTACATAGAAAAACCCCAACTGGGATTTCCTTTCCTCTCAGCCTTTCCTCTCAGGAGAGGTGTTCCAGTCCTCAGATCATCTTTGTGTCCTTCCTCTGAACTGTCTGCAGAAGGATCACATCCTTTCTGTCCTGGGGACCCCAGGACACAGCACTCCAGGTGGGGTCTCACCAGAGAGGAGCAGAGGGGCAAAATTACCTCCCTCAACCTGCTGCACATGTTGTTTTTGATGCAGCCCAGGATATGGCTTGGCCTTTTGGGCTGTCAGTGCACATTTCTGAGACATGCTCAGCTTTCTATGCACCAGTACCCCCAAATCCTTCTCTGCTCTCAACCCCTTCATCCCCCAGCCTGTTTTTATACAGGGGGCTTCTCCTCAAGCCTGTCAAGGTCCCTCTGGATGAACACTTTCTTGATAATGTGGATGTGAACAAACGGCTGGTTCTGCATTTGTTTCTGTACCAGTGAGATTTTAGACCCCATCAGCTTAAGTGAGAGAAGAAGATGCTCCTCAAAGCCATCTCTGCAAGCCTGACACTCCATGCTGTCCTGGGACACACTGTCCCCTCCCTAACATCACAGTCGCTCTCTGGCACCCAGCTGACAGCAACAGCTCTGCACAGAGCATGGCAGGCTCCCAGGTGGGAACAGAGACAGCTTTGTTTCCTCACCCATCACCAGTGGGTTCCTCTGGATGCCAGGACTGGCTGCTGCTGCCTGGCCACCTCCATATCCGGATGGGCTGGGCTGCCCAGCCAGGCACTGCAGGAGAGGTGACAAGTGGCTGGGAGAAGTAATGCCAGCAGATCACTGGAGGGGACTGTGAGATCCTACTCTGTTATAAGAAGGGCAGACAGGAACAATAACACAGCAGGGGCAACCTCTGCTCCTTCTTGCTCTGTGCTGATCAGGAGTGGTGAAGAAATGCTCAGAGCCTAAGTCAACTTTCCCCTGCTCAGTGAGCAGCCTTTCTGCTGAGGCCACCAGCCACTGGTGACAGGAACTGCAAGTGCTCCACTGGGGCTTAAATTGACCAGTCATATATAAAATTACCCCTCATTAGGAAAAAAAATATTTCACATATGTCCCCGGCTATACTTTGAAAGGGATAAAGCAGTGATTATTGTTAATTGTAGCAGGGTTCAAGTAATGGTGTGGAGGTGCAAGTTGTGGTCTGGCACTGCCACTGCCCCCATATCTGGCACAGGAGACAGAACCATTTAACATTCATGCTCCTCACTGGTGGTCCTTAACATCTGTTCATCAAGTTATTTTAAATAATCCTGGGACATTCATAGGGCAAGTTATACTTATTCAGTTCTGGACCCTATTACTGAAATTCTTCTCAGTTTTGATTATTTAGGTTTTTGACAATGGCTTGGAAAATTAAAATGAATAGAAAAAAACATGTTTGATGCTAGCTTAACAACACCAGTCTTTCCTCCATTCACCTATTATTCCATTTCTTTTTCCTCTCTAACACATGCATAATTTTGTCATTTGGGATTAATTTATGAACAAGAATATTACATTTCAATCATGGCCTTAGTTTCTTTTATTGAAGTCCTTTACCACTGCTTGCCAGGAAGAACCTGTTGCCATGCTATTATGTGAAATGACAGAGCAAAACATGCTCTTTTCTAAACTTTTTACTTTTTTTTTTGTGTCTTTGCTTAAAAGCCCCTTTCTAAAAAATAAAGCCTCTTTCTTGAGAATGTCATTCCTTCTAGTAAGTAATATCATGTTGTAAGTAAGACTTACTAGAGTAAGTCACTCTCTGTGGCAACTTTCAGCAGCACAACCAACCTTTCTGAGCTGCAGTTTCCAGCACAACTGATGTTACATACAAGGGTAAGTTTTCACCTTCTGCATGTTCAGTGACTTTCCTAATGCTAAAGGTTTTCTTCTTCCACAGAGATGAAGTGCTGTGCGTATGTGTGCATGCCTATCTGTCTGTCTAGCTATGTTCTGTGCTATACCCACATGCCCTCAATATGAGTGCACTACAGCTCAGATTTCCCTTTCCATACATCTGAGATGAGTGCTTCATTCAGACCATGATCAGAAAAAAGAGACTGCATGCACCCAGTACTCCGTATCCCATGAACAACATAGACCAAAGCCACCTTATGGATTCAACACATCGTCTGTACCCTGGACAGCAAAACAGAGGGCACAGTCTCCTCTCCCAGCAAAAACTGCTAAAATACATACAACATAAATTGGCTTCAGGTGATGAGGAACCAGAGGAAAAATCAACTATAAAGCAACAACAGGTATAGACATGTCCCTGACTAGTCCCTAGTGGGAGAGCAGGGAGGAAACAAGACACTTCCAGACTTGCATCCCTTGCTTTAGAAGTTGGAGTTTAAAAGGGACAAGACGATTTTTAAATGGCTTTCTTGGGCACAGGATGATGGGACAAAATTACTGACTATGGCTGGAGGAAGTTTTGATCCTCACAGAAGGCCCAGACTCTCCTCTGAGGGAGGGAACAACTGCCACCAGCACCAGTGCTCTGAAGGTGACAGTACGGTCACAGCAACACACCACTGCTTCAGCTGTAGGGGTAATATCCCTTGGGAGAATTCTTGCTAGTGCCTGTGGCACCACAATGAATACACACAAATATGGCACTTTGAAGGAATGACATTCTCAAGCTGGCTTTTTATCTCTGGTTAGTTTAAAGAGATTCTCTTTTGAGTTTCAACAGTCTCTGAGAGAGGAACAGTGGATAGGGGAGAGCTAAGTTAATCAAAACATAACATAACAAGTTCCAGCAGTACCTGCTGGAATAGCTCTTGCATGTGTGTGTATTAACTGTACTTGATCCCCTCCCTGCAAGTATAATAATGCTATTTATGAAATGATACATGAGGCTCCATAACAGATGCAATTCTCTGCTCAGGAGTATTTTGCATACTATAGGGATTATTAACATCTCATGGATAGGCAGGTGAGAAATGGCTTTTTTCCTTTTCTTTTTATCCAAAGTATAATTGACTTTTAGGTAGGAAAGGGACATATTTCTCCCTTTTTATTAGAAAAGCATTTTGGAGATGGCTCTGATGAAGCTGTTGTCGCCTTCTGCTGAGAAGGTGGGCAACCTGGTTTCAAGACACAGCACAGCGACCCGGCCTCACCCGGGTCACTGGGTCCACTGACATGCACAGACACCAATGTGGTGGATGGTCAAATGGCATTTATTATCTCATCTCGTGAGGTTAAATAGTCAAGGGGGTCTCACTACGTCAAAGGGGGACGGTGGGTCCGGCTAGGGTTAGTAAGGAGTGGAAAACTACTGGAGTTAGGAGGGGCTGCATGCTTCAGGGGTGATTGATTACCTATAGCAGGATGAGGGGGGAAGGGTCTTGCTTTCTGTCACATCCCGAGATTTTCCGTTCGCCTGTTCCTATCTACCGCATCTCCCCCGCCCTTTTTTACTAATGAATGAGGTAGTTATAAACATAGGCACTAAGGTGAGGTACAAAGTTATAATTTGATAAGGGAAAAGGGGTTTTGGTAAACCTGAGTAATCTTCGCAGGGGAAGTTTAGAGAACCTTTGCGACTGGCAGTGTTCTCGGTTTTTGGTTCACAGCATTTGTCGCTGGCTTATAAACAGGATGTTGGCCCGTTCTAGGCGAGCCTGAACAAATGAGACCAGCTTGTTTAGCAGGCATGGTCTGAATGTAAGGGCTAAAAGCAGTATCGCTAGCGGACCTATCAGGGCGGAAATTAGAGTGGTGAGCCATGGCGATTGATTGAACCGGGATTCAAACCAGCTCTGTTGGGTTTCCCTGTCTTTCTTTCTTTGAGCCAGTCTATCTCAGAGTTCTGCCATGGAGTCTTTAACGACTCCTGTGTGGTCCACATAGAAGCAGCATTCCTCCTTCAAGGCGGCACACAGTCCTCCTTTTTGCATGAACAAGAGGTCCAGTCCTCGCCTGTTCTGTAGGACCACTTACGAAAGCGAGGAGACTGATTTCTCTAGAAAGGAGATGGATCTCTCGATCCTCTGCAGGTCCTCATTGATGGTCATTTGCAGCTGAGCAAGCCCTTGGTGTCGGGTCGCGAGGGCTGAGACACCCGTGGCTGTGCCAGCTGCTCCCAGGCCGAGCAGCATTGCGATAGTCACTCCTGTTATTATTTCTCTTTTGTGGAGTCGGCCGGGTTCCTCAAAAAGGTGGTATACCTCTTCGTCTGAGTGGTACAGGACCCTAGGAACAATCAGAACTTGGACACAGAAGTCGATAGCGTCATTGAACTTGGCAAGGAACACGCAAGGACTCACCCCAGATCTCTGACAAACCCACATCCCAGATGCGGATGGGACCGCCCACTTGTTGATCTTTCTGTTGGGCTTGACGACTTCGGTGCAGAAGTTGCCTTTCTGCTTTGCCAAGGCTGCATTGCCAAAGCATTTGCCCTGGCCTGTGACTTGACTCAGGGTGATTCCCCTAAGGGGAGTGTCCCATCTGCACTGGTGGGGGGCATCGGCTGTGGAGTAACTGAAAGGGGTGTTTAGAGCAACTCCTTGGTAGAAAGGAGGTTTAACATCGTAGCAAAGCCAGCAGGAATTGGTTAGGTTTGGGTTGGATTCGTTTAAGGATAGAAAGGTAGCCTCTAGCATGCGGAAGATTGGGTCTGAGTCTGACTCGGCTAAGCGGCCTATTTGGAAGGCATCCGCATGGCCGGTCGGGATGTCAGTGGCCTTTGTGGGTAAGGTTTTGGGATGGGTTATGTTTCTCCCTTTCAGCACGTCCTTAATAACCTTATTGGGTCCTACCGGTCGGGGTGCCGGTGGTTGGAGCCTGATAATTTGCACATTCACCCACTCTTTTGGCCCTTTGAGGACTACAGCCCACATTCTGCCTGTGGCCCAACTAGGGTGTTCTGGCTGCAAAACCGTCATGTTATAGTCTGTGCACTTCCGATATTTGGGCTGTGTATAATGGTTGCTATAGACCCCTTTCGCGATGGCGGGCTTTTTACAGCCGGTAGGTGCCCAGGTGAACTGTAAAAATCTATCGGGCTCCTGTGGTTCCCACTCCTCTCCTGATGGTCTGGCATCTGTGACAATGGTTTCACAGCCCCAGTGTCCGCAATATCCCCACCCTGGGTAGTTACAGTACTTCTTCCCAGGGTTGGAGGCTGGACACCAGTAGGACAGGTACATGTACATGATGTGTGGGTGCTGGGGTTGTATTTTTGGTCGTCCTGGAAACAGGTCGGTGATGTGGAACATGAAGGATGGGGTGCCTGCCGTGGTGATTTCTTTGAATACCTTGTCACTTGAAAGATGTTGCATGACCCACCTGAATGGCTGATGGGGGTAATAGTCTGGGTTGGCTCGCCCTCCGGCGATGAGCCCTAATAGCAAGATTGCACAAAACCACCGTTGCTGTCTGGGTCTCACCAGTGTAGGACTCTTGGGTGCTGTCCGGCGTTTTGGTGGTTCGTTGATTTCCTCTGGAACCGGGGTGTACGCGTTACGGGGATGGCCCACGAGCATGTCCTGTAAACAGAAACTCGCAATTCTCGTTAGTCCACTGGGTTGTGGCTGTATTGAAAAGAAGCAGTTTTTGATGTCCAGCACTGTGCATGGCTGCCCTTTGGGGATGGCTGAGTTCGTGGGCAGCAGTGTCTGAACCGGACCCATGGGTTGGATTGTCCTGTTCACTTCCCTCAGGTCGTGGATGAGGCGATAACCCTCTCTGGACCTTTTGGGGATTACAAATACGGGGGTGTTCCATGGGCTGGTGGAGGGTTCTATGTGACCCTTCTGCAGCTTGCGGCTGACCAGTTCCAGCAAGGCTGCCATTCGAGGCTTTGACAGGGGCCACTGCTCGACCCATATGGGGTCTGACAATTTCCAAGTCAGTCTGATTGGCAGCGGTGGTGTACAGCAGTGGCCCTCAGGATAAATTTGTGATCCTGACTCCTAACATAGCAAGGATATCCCTTCCTATCAAGGGTGGAGAGCTTTGTAGAATGTAGGGATAAATTGCCACCGTCTGTTCCGGTCCCTTTTTCGTGTGGAATGTTATAGCCACCAACTGGGTGCTTTTCCATGCCTGGGATGGCCCTCCCACTCCGTTCACTGGGGGGACCTCTTTACATTGCCAATGCCGAGGCCAAAGTGCTTGGGGAAAAACCGAGCAGTCTGATCCCGTGTCCGCCCAGAACTGAAGCCCTATGACGTGGGGATCCTGACTGCCATAAAGGCGGCATGTCCCCCACACCATCAGGGGCTCCTTCCCTATTTTCATGGCCAATGCCACCCAGGGGTCCCGCTCTGGGGCGTCCCCCGCTGGCCCTGTGGCACAGGTGCGGCTTGTGGCGGTGGTGGATATGAAGGTGCCACTGGCGGCGCTGCAAAACTCTGCAATTGTGTCGCTGGTGGGGGTGCGAAGCTGGCTGCCTCCTGTGGGGGCATGGGGTATGAGGGCGCCCCGCCCCACTGGGGGTTGACATAAATGGGCCGCTTTGCATTCATAGCAGGAGGAGGCTGAGTGCGGCCAGTGCGCCCCCTCCCTTTCCCGTTTCCCTGGGGCCAGGACCTGCAGTCCTTAGCGAAGTGCCCCTTCTTCCCACAGCTCCAGCAGGGCCCTCTTGGGCGTGCTTGGGGTGGGGGCGCCGCGGACTGCTGTGCCGGCTGGGGACAGCTCACTGTGACGTAGCCTGCCTGACCACATTTGAAGCACGCCATTGCACTGGTTAGGGTGCGAACGGCTGCTTGAATGGGTGTTAGGTGTTCCTCTCTTACGACGTGTCTGATCATGTCGGCTAGGCTGGCTCTGGCTGGCAGGGAGTGCAGGATGTCCTTGGTGACGGAGTTGCATTGCTGGCGCAAGCAGTCCGCCACCACAGGGCCCTTTGTCTCCGCAGGCAGAGTAGAGGAGTCTACTGCTGCCTGCAGGCGGTCTACGAACTGCGTGAAGCTTTCGCTCTCTGCCTGTCTTATGGTGGACCACGGTGATGGCTTGGCCACAACCAGAGAGGCAGTCCAAATAGCCTCCCTAGCAGCTCGAGTGGTGACCCTAATTTCCTCGGCCCGCATCTGTGCAGCTTGTTGCTGAGGTGTAACCATCTCGTCATGTTTCCCCAGCAGCCTGGATAAGCTCGACCCGTGCAGTGGCTGCCCCGCCCCAGAAGCTCGGGCTAGCTCTTTTGTACAATTATCTTCCCATTCCTGCTTAAACACGATCATTCCCGCACCGCCGAGTATCATGCGACCTATTTGTTTGATATCAAAGGGGAGCAAGTTGTCATTGCCAAAAAGGCCGTCCACGAGGGTGGAGACCATAGCTGAGTTGATCCCTTTCTCTGAGATCGCTTTGACAATTGCCTGTATGTCTTTGGGGTTTACCGGATTATATATCCTTTGCTGGTTCCCCTCTGGCCTGGTGATTCTCACTGGGAAGGCTTGGACCGCGGCTGAAGGGGTCCATTCTGCACAAGCTATTTTTATTTTTCCCCAGTCGGTAAACTGGGCTGGTTCGCATTGTGATTGCCTTTCGATGTGGCTTAAGGCTTTATTCGTTTTTGTTTTAAACCGCGTTAGCTCCACTCTTTCCGTTTCCGAGTCCCAATCGGCTTCCGTCAGCTCTCCCGAGCTGGTGGAGCTTCTGTCACCAGACTCAGAGCTGGAAGTCGAATGCCAGCGCACTTCCGGGCTTCGGTGCCTTTTTGTGCGGCTCCGGCCCCGCCCCTCCCTTCGGGGGTGGTGCTGCTCCCGCCCCCTGGGCTTGCCCTGTCGCCCGCAGGGGGAGGTATCTCCCTTAAATGGTAGCAGCATTGAGCGCGGCTCCCGATTGGGCGTGCGCTCTCTGCCGCTCTCCTCCTCCTCTTTTCCCCGCAGATGCGCATTAGCAAGAACCCGTGACTCCGGGCTCTTCCCGCCGAGAGCCTCCGTGCCCCGCCCATCCCCTTGGTCGCCCCTTGGCTGGGTATGGCGGCGGCGCCGCCTGCGCCTCTTTCTGAGCCGTGTTTTCTGCATCTCTGGCTTCCCTTACCAGTTCCTCCCAAAAGGACTGCGCGCGCTGCCGCGCTCCCGGCACCGGATCGCTGATCGGCGGTGAAGGGATGGATGGGGAACCCGCGGGTTTTTCGGGAGGTTCCGCGGGGGGGGTTTGGACTCTGGCTCGGGGAGGGGGGGAACGCGCCCGGACCCCCCAGATCCCCGCTCCTGGGTAGATCACTTTCGGGGGCGGTTTGCGTTGCCGCTCCTATCCCCAGCTTGGGTGTAGCTAATAAACATGTGCGCGCGGCGCTCCATGTTTCCTGTTCCTCTAGTGCCCGGCGCAGGGCTTGTTCGACTTTTCCCCACGCCTTGAGGCTTTTGCCGCTGCCTGAGGATTTAGTATCCTCGGCCAGCGCGGCCATGCATTTCTCCCACACCTCCGGGTGTAATATTTCCACAGGACGTTCAATCACCCCAAGCTCTAAGAGTCTCGCAATAGCGAGATAAAAATCCTTGAGCCTGCACTTAATTCCCCACTGCTTATAAACTGAACTCACAACCTTCGCAATGGCTTCCATGTCAATCGCTGGTCTGGGGACGTCTCCCCCGCCGAGAGTTGGTCCAGCCGCTCCGGCCGCTGCTCTTGTCCAGGTGATACCCGCTACCCGAGAGAGTTTCTCTTTTCCTGGGTTTCGGCACCACTTTGTCGCCTTCTGCTGAGAAGGCGGGCGACCTGGTTTCAAGACACAGCACGGCGACCCGGCCCCACCTGGGTCACTCGGTCCACTGACATGCACAGACACCAATGTGGTGGATGGTCAAATGGCGTTTATTATCTCATCTCATGAGGTTAAATAGTCAAGGGGGTCTCACTACGTCAAAGGGGGACGGTGGGTCTGGCTAGGGTTAGTAAGGAGTGGAAAACTACTGGAGTTAGGAGGGGCTGCATGCTTCAGGGGTGATTGATTACCTATAGCAGGATGAGGGGGGAAGGGTCTTGCTTTCTGTCACATCCCGAGATTTTCCGTTTGCCTGTCCCTATCTACCACAGTTGTTGACCTTCCACTTTGAGAAAGTTTCACTTTGGATAAGAACTAGTCTGCTTTAAGCACCACTAACATTAATTTCACTCTGAACTTAAACATAGATATACTGTTCACAAAGGAAAAGTACAGTCATGCCACTTGAAGTGCAGCTGTTTTTCTGCATGAAGTAACTCTAGGGCAGAAAAATGCTAGTCACAAAAGGAAGCAATTAGTTCAGTGGAGCTGAGAAGGGTAGCACAGACAGCATTGTGGGAGGCTCATAAGAAGGCTAGGGTGATTTTTAGAGTTTCTCATGGAGGTAGCTTCACTAGGGGCCTTGTTAGAGTAGATCTTACACAAAGCACATTTCTCTGAAAACTGCTGAAATAAAATTATGGTAATTTCAATGAGAAAGATGGGGGAAATGCAAGCTTTTAATATTCAGGAGGGTAAACATGACATTACTTACTTGTTTATTTATTTATTTAGAGGCAACTTTATTTGTGATGTCAAGAGCACTCAAGAAGCTCATTCTGGGATCTGGCAATATGTTTACTTGATAACTGTGAGTTATTTTTAACCACAGCAGAAGAAACTGTGCAGTGACCTTGCCTCACAAAAGCACCACATTTGCAGAAGGTTAGAGAATTATTTTTGCCCTTGGAAATATACATGCATATTTTAGCCATTAGTTCCTATATTATAAATAATCTTTTCCTGTAAAAGGGGTTTGAAGGAATAAAAAGCATAAATATTATGTTTTGGTCAAGCTTGGTTTACAGCACACTGCCTTAAACATAGGTGTACTGTTTACAGCACACTGCCTGAGACCCCAAGAGACCCCAAGCCTCCTTTCTCCCTCTGCCACAAGTTTCCTGCATTGTCTTGTCAGTGGACTATTTCTGTTTTCTCTGTTTCTTTGCCTAGTAGTAACATGAAAGTGCATCTCTTGGGAGTGTTTTGTGACTTAAATCATTTGCCCTAGGCCCTAGGATGACTGGTTCCATAAAAGACTGGTGATAAATACAGTCAAAATTGCAATTTACTTAAAGTCCTCCAATTATTTAGGGAAACATTTAAGGAAGAATAAATATAAACCAGAAGCTGCCAGATGTTCTTTGCAGTCTTTTTGAAATTTCTCTGTCAATAGGTCAGTAAGATTTTGTGCTCCTGTGAAGTTTTCTTCAGCTTTCAGTCTCCTCTTACATACCCTGTTGGAAAGAAATCCATAATAGCTGTACTTAACAGCTGTGTGAATTACTTTCTTCAGACCTGTGGCTTTATAAAAAAGATAATGACACAAACAAAAAAAGCTGATGTTTACTTTGGAATAGATTGTTATTCATCCTGTTATTCATCATATGGAAAGATGTATTCAAACCACCTCCTTTAAAATGTAATCTAGTCATGGAGAAGAGTGTGCATCATAGGAACAGAAGGGAGAAAAAAAGAATCACAGAATGGTTTGGGTTGGGTTGGAAGGCACCTTAGAGATTGCCTAGTTGCAGACCTCCTGCCATGGGCAGGGACACCTTCCACTAAACCAGCTCAGATCTCCCTCCAACCTGGCCTTGGACATTTCCAGTGATGGGGCATCTACGGCACCTCTGGGTAATCTGCTCCAGTGCTCCACCACACCTTCAGTAAAGAATTTTAGTATCCAATCTAAATCTTTCCTCTTTCAGTTTAAAGCCATCATCCCTTGTCCTGTCACTACATGCCCTGATAAAAAGGCCTACTCCAGCTCTCTTGTAGGTCCACTTTAATTACTGATGCAATCATGCCTCCCTGGAGCCTTCTCCTCTTCAGGCTGAACAATTCACAACTCTCTTAGGTTGTCTTCCTAGGAGAGGTGTTTTATCCTTCATGGTCCTTCTCCCAGCTTGCTCCAACAAATCTATGTATTTCTTGTGATGCAGGCCTCAGAACTGGATGCAGAACTCCAGGTGGGCCCATTTCAGGTGGACCAGAGCAGAGGGGCACAAAAGCCTCACTCGACCTGCTGGCCACACCACTTTTGATTTAAGAAGATATTACACCCAAGTTGCAAAGGTTAAAACAAATGCCTTGAATAGTTCTGTGCTCAGTATTATATATATGGTCCTAAATACATTTTTCTGTATAAGTTCCTCTAGAAGATTGTGATATGAAGATGCAGCACTGGCCTCAGTTCAGGGCAAAGCTGTGTCCGCACATCCTGTGATGCACCTTTTGCACACTGCACTGCCTGGCCCTAGTGTGACGGCAAGGAGTGGCTTTTGGCTCATGGCCACAGTGACTCATCTGGCATTTTCTGGCTTCACTGCTGACTTGATGAAAAAATGAGAGAAAAAAGGTTGAGTTCAGCAGTTTTATCCCCAGACCAACAAACAGGCCACACAACCTGGATGGCCAAGAACAGCTGCCGTGTTCTGGCTGCCTGCTGCTCTAGTGCCCCTCCCTTTGGGAGATGATTATGTCTGAGATTAAGAAGGAATGACCAAAGTTTCCCACAGTGACCTCCCTTCAAAGACAGCCCCATCAAATGCTGGGTTACATAAAAAGAATGGTTGGTTATTTCCTTAGGAAAGGATGTTTTTTCAAGAATACAAAAGCACATAGTGCAGAGACAGCCATGCTTCACTTTGAGAGGTCTTTCTAGTTAGCTTAGATGTTATAGATAAGAACCAAGAGGCTGGGAATAGACTAGGGAGCATGGAAATCTTTGATTACAAATATTTTTTTGCCTGCTAATAATAGTTTAATTAACTTTGATGAGGCTACTGCTTTTTGTTTGGGATATCCTAAATATTTACAGCAGGCCTCAGACTCTGAAGTGCATATACTGGTGGTCTAAGGATGTGTGCAATGTGAGAACCAGGCTCTATCCATATCAGAAGCTGTTGATTTCAAGCTTAGAAATACAGACAGTAGTAGAGTTTCTTTCCTCTTGAAATCAACTGGTGTCAATGTGTTGATCACATTGTTACTTGCTACATAAAACCCTTCCATATTCACACACATCACCCTGTTATTTTTCAGTTTTCATACTTTCATCTTTTTAACGGCAACTAACCTTCTAGCAGGACTCTGCATCATTCAGGTTTCACATGTGGAGATGGTCCCATCACTGTAAATCACCTCTGGTCTGCAGTGTCCTATCACCTACTAATCGACTTCATAAAGCCAATCAAAGTCTTCAACTGCAAAGCTCTTAGGGGATTAAGACACGGTATACTACTTGAGCCACAGTTCATCTCTTCATAGCAGTCCTTGCCAGCCACAGTTCATACTAACCATCCACATCTAAGTTTCTGTTCTCAAAGGCTGGAGAAGAAACTTCTGAGAACAGCACACAGATTTTGCATTTCCTTCCAAGGGGATGTGCTTATGTCCCAGTGTGACTGCCATATCAAAATCCATCAAATGCCAAATGATCCTCAGAAAAACCCACACACACATTACTAAGGGGAGCACATTAACCCCCCTCTATTTCCTCACAGATTCCTCCTTCATGATTTCTAGTGGTACATGAGTTGGCAGAGACAAACACTTTAAAGTGCGGGGCAGGGGAGAACTTTTTTATTGTTACCAGTAGAGGATTATTTTCTTCTGCACTTTTACAGTCAGATTTTTAAAGGCAGGCATAATCCCTGCATGTATCAACTTGAAATTTCACACACATGGTTCAGATATGTCAATTTCCAAACCTTTACCCATTAACTTGCTTGCTCTGAAAGAGTACAGCTGTAGGTGACCCTAAACAGGTCACCATAATTTTTCTTTTCTTATTGCCTGGTAGCTCTTACACTGAATTTCATCAGTACTTACTAACTCAATACACATCGTTTAAGTAGGTCATTCTGAATTTAGTTACTGACCTCCTTCTGTACAAACCCAACCTTGCTAAGTGTCAGTGGCTACACTGAGCTGCACTCACCAGGGGAGAACTGCTGTAGGGTCTAAACCTTCCATTCAAGATCACTGGCAGCCTAAGGAGGGTGAGATCAATCTCACTGACTTCTCAGCAAGCTACAGCCACTGTCACAAAAGCCTTAAGGCAGCCACAAACAGCATGTAAAAGAAAGGTGATCTGCATTGCACAAAATGAGAAGGAGAGAATGCATCCTTCCCAAGCCTGTGGCTGAGGACAAACAGTACACCAGGTCTGCTCTAGCACTGTATTGTTTTACCATTTAGCTGTCAGTATCATTTTCTAACAAAGATTTTGATTTCCCAGCAAATCTCCAGCTAGCAAATTGGTACTTGAAATTTAGTTGCTCTTTCTCTGCAGAATTATCACAGGTCTCTCCATCCAGGCTTTTGCAGGCCCTCATGAATTTGACAGATTAGTTGGTTTGACTTCCTGCTCTGCTGTTGACATGCAAGAAATTCATCCCAGCCAAACTGGTGATTACACTACCGTTTGTACAGACTGAAAATTATATGGCAGGAAGTCTTGAAATACCTGTGTAGATGACAATCAGGAAAATGACAGCCCTGGTGGGGCTGAATGATTTGGAGAGGAAAACCAGACTAGATCTTTGTAGAACAGAAGAGTCTGAAGATGTCAGCTTTCTGAGATGTCTTAAAAAGCCTGTGGCCTCCAAATTTTTTTGGTTGCTCACCCCGCTCAGTAAAAAAAATCTTTGAGCTAAATAGTACATACATTATAAAACCTACAAAAAAAAATAGACATTAAAAAGGATTAAGTAAACACTGCTTTAAAACTATAATTTTATCTTATTTATTAATGGTACAAAATATATTTTCTTCCTGCACCCTAGTGGGTTGTCTTGCACACCACCTAGGGTTCAGACCCCTCCACTCTGGAGACCAGAGCTGCACCCTACCAGACCAAGATGGGCTGGGGGTTCCACACAGCAAGCTGTAGAAAGGTGGTTAGAAGGGAAAGGGACAAAAATAGCACTGTGCAATGAACATCGTGCTCATGTACTACATGTCTCTGGCTATTCTAGGGTTGAGAGAAGCACAGTTTCTGAAACAAGATCTTCATTAACTGCTCTTCTCAGGCTCATTATCCACAGATGTTATCGGCACTTTTCAGTGCCATCCCAGACAGCTGCGAACTGTGTTCCTAGAGGTACAGCAGGAACAAAATGCACAAACCCAGGGAGGGATTTTGCTGCTCCTGGTTTTACAAAAAGGAACATAGGTTGAAAAAGCCCATTCTTTGGCACTTAAGCAAGCAGTATGTAGAGTGACATGGGTCAGGCCCTGCCAGATCCCTGCTGACAGGCTAAGGGAAGCCCAGGTGGCAGATTTAGGATCCTGGGTGCAAAAGGCAGGGCTGCAGAATGGCAGCCTGCACTCAGCAATACAAGATAAGATGAAGCAAAACAGGAACAGCTCACTAGCATGAGATCAGTCTTGTCCCACATTTCAATCAGACATCAACCAGCAACAACTGCTTACAGCAGAAGCATAAAGCATAAATATAAAGCAGTCCTTCCCATAGCATGCAACACTTTCTTTGGGGGTTCTTGGTTAGATTGTTTAGATTGTCAGTTTGTTTTCTTTTCATCAAGATGTTAAAAGAATTTCTAAAAGTTGACTAAGCAGTGCCACACTTGGTAGTACTGTGTGCTGAGCTGCTGTTATTTCATACTTCAGTGGTTGTAGTGTATTGGTAGAAGTGTAACAACGAGTCTTAGCAATATTTCATCTGTTTTTATATATCAGTTAGCTTCTGTGCCTGGCCTAAAATTAAGAGTCTGCTACCAAAGCCACCTTCCTCTAGGTTAAAACCACTTGTTTCCACCTTCAAAGAGAATGGGAAATTTCAACCTGAAAAACAAAATCTTTAGTTTCTATAAGGCCACACCTTGCTGAAAGATCCTTTATTGCTTAAAGTTCAAGAAATGTGTTAGGAAGGGTTTTTACAATGCAATATTTTATCTACTTAAACAAGAAATTAAGTAATGCCCTGGTATGCTCCTTTAGAAAAAGTAATTCAGCTCCGCAGAAATGAATTTGCAAGGGAAAAACCCTCTACATTGCAAAGTAATAGCAGTACAGAGAAAACATATTTTAACTCCAAATATGCACTAGTTCCTTTCTGTTTTACTTTCAGATTTTTTTTCTGTAGCACCCTTGAACACACAGTACACAAGAGGAGTAACTAGATTTTCTTTCTGTCACGACATCATGCTCAAGGCAACTGGAACCCAATAGTCAAAATTATATTAGTATTTCTTTCTGTGGGACCTCAGCCCCTGCTTTGGGGGGCTGTCATGGAATCCCACATCCTAACTGTGCCACAGCTGGGCACAGCTGCTCCTGTTCTGCCATGCCAGGTGCTGCCATCCCAGCCCTTGCCCTCCCTGGCATATGCATGTTATACAGAGCAGATGCTTCTTCACTCCAGAGATGATTTGAGACACCCAACAAACCAGGAGCAGCCTTCTCGGGGATCTCAGAGGCTGCAGCTGGATCTCTCAAAGCTAAACGTGGGGTGCAGTGAAGCCTCACAGGTCCCACAGGCCATGTGAGGTCTGGCTGTTGTCCCTCGCAGAGCAGAGCACACAAGGGGAAGTGAGGAATGGTGCAATGCCACCAACCTTCCCACACCAGCACCCACCTCGCACAAGGAGAAGGAGGCACAGTCTTGAAAACTGTGGGGATCTGCAGCAGTTGAATATTTTGTTGTATTTCGCCTGGGTGTAGCAATCCACACAGTTCAGCACCTGCTACAAATAGATAACAGCACCTCTACATAAACTATTAAAGCCACACAGCTATATGTGTGCTCTTAAGCCCTTGTAATAATTTACTCTCTAATCTTTGCTCTTTTGCTACACTTAGGAGAACCCAAATGTGTTTTAATGGCAGGGTTTTTCCTTTAGAGGAAAGCTTATACATGCTGAAGGTAATGTTTTCTCATTTTGTTGTCAGCATTATTCCTTGCAAGACTATCTAACAAACACTTCTATTAAAAAATGCAACAGATTTGCAAGGAACTGTGAAGAAAAGATCATGTCCAATTTAAAAGATACTATTTTGATTCCTTGAGCAAATGAACCTTGACTCACATATATTTTAAAAGTTAGCTATTTTATTTCTGTTTATGAAGAACAGTGATACCAAAGATAGTTGATTCCTAGCAGTATTAATCAAAGAATAGCATCAAGAGTAAGAAAAGAGAACACTAGAATTTTTCTAACTGCTAACAATATCTTTTAGTTTATCCAAGGTTCAGTTTATCATTCTGAGTTTATCAACTCAGTTTATCATTCTCAAGGATCTCTTTTTTTTTCCCTTTGCCCAGCCTGCATTGTCTGAGGCTCTCCTTCCACAGATGTTGAACAACCTAAGATCCCACTGCTGCCTCCTGAGTGCCTCACTTTTCTAACCTGGGGATGCAGAAACTGAAACATGAAAAACAACTGGATGAATTTGAAATTAATAGACTTGAGTAACTTCTTAGAAGCTGACGGATCATGGTATTGCGGCACATCACTTTTCCCGCCCCGACTGACTCCCAAGAGCGCAGCTTGGCGCCTTGGCTCCTCGTCAGGGTCGGTGCTGCTGCTACTTCTGGGTGCTTCTGCGGCAGCGCCCTGGGATGGGATGGCCCCGCGTTGTCGTCGGTGTGAGGGAAGGAAACGAAGAGGCAGGGAATTGTCCAAACCCGTCTGCCTGGAGGCTGGACGCTTTATTGGTCGCAGGAGCCGCAATACAGGAGCCGCGGCTGCTCCCAACCTCACATGGTCGAATCTGGCCCCGAGGCTGGGGTGCCATGGAGGGATATGGGGGTGGGACAGGGGAGGACGGGAGCTCTCCCTATGAACACAGACGCCGTGGTGGTGACGTTGCCACAACAGCCAATGGGCACACAATGGGGGCGGACACGGGGGTTCAGGGCCAGTGGGACTGCAAGTATGAGGTGACGAGAATGGAACTGCCGGGGACCAGACTGGGGAGTGGTCACAGGAGTGGCAGGGGAGAAACCCAATGGCTGGCAGCCTGGGGCTAACTTCCGTGGGGGGGGGATAACACCGGGGATGCACAAGGATACATGGAACCAGTAAGCTAACAAAGACCAGAACCCCAAATCTGAGCCTAAAACCCAGGATGCAACATCATGGTGCTAGCAAGATAGCCACTTTGCCTCTCAGGTATTCCAGTAAAGATAATTATAAACATATATGATATTTTCAGAAGATGGGTGGTTTCCTCCCAGGGCCTCAGACTCCATGTCATATAAATCAACAGCTCTCAGATTGCAGCCCTCTGAGAAGTGTCCAGGAAGGCAGCGGGGACCACCTTTGCCTCTAGAAATGAGAGACCATGAATTGCAGGTGCTGCCAGTATCCATTTGCACACTGCTTAGCCAGATCCTCCCAGCTGAGCTGCTGCTGCTAGTACAGAGCATCCCTCTTCATCCTTCTTTTTTATCTGGTGGTGGAGGAGCCCTGACATCTCCCCAGCCACTTCAGCAGGCACCAGAGGGGACACATGTGGTGGGGATCCTGCTGCCACTTGGCATCTCCCACTGCAGGTCAGTTGCCAGAGGAGCACACCAGCAGTTCTCTCCATCGACATCTCCCCAGAATAAACAACCTCCCTCAAAATAGCCCCAGCTGAGCAGTCTGGTCCACCAGACCTGTCTGCTTAGCAGACGGCAGGCAGGAGGCATCCAGATCTTCCATCAAGTCACTTCAGTCACTGCCGCTGCTCGGCCAGCAGTCTGTAGTGCTAGAAAGCCTGGGACATAAGTTTCCTTTACATGTTATGGTATAAGGAGTGTGTTCCTATCCCAGAGGAAAAGGTGGGGTCTGCTTCTTCCCTACCCATGGTGAGTCCGCATTCCCAAACTCTTCTAAAGGAAATTTAAAAAGGGGAGAGAGACAGGGAAAAGAGAAGGGGACAAAGATAAAACCTCTCTGTGTTCTGTACTTGTTGCAGTTAATTGCATTTCTCTTCTCCTGAGGATAAGTATTGATTCAGTCAGACCAGACAAATGATCTGCAGCACAACCCACAAGAGATTAGAGTCAAGTGGGCTGTTGGCAATATTAAGATATTTGGTATTAACAAATGTATAGAGCCATAAACCAGAGAGCTCATATAAATATAATCATGGTAGGAGGGAGAGACAGGTGACATTACCAAGCAGCTACACTGTCAGAAGAAGTTCATAATAATCTTTGATCCCTTGTATAATCCCAAAAATGTTAGTCCTTCTCATCAAGTTGTGACTGTGATGCTAGAAGACAAAGTGAGCAGTAAGAAATACATTTTAGGAACTGGTCTTAAAACAATATTGAAATGCAGTGAATGCAAGATAAACAGCTGTCTAACAAATTCATCCTTCTAGAGTCTTCTTATAAAACTGCAGTGTAATTTCCAGTTAATATCTGATTTTAACCTCCTTTTAAAATGAACCATTTCTTTGCAAATGAAATTGGTATTGTTTCCTCATGAGCCTTTGGATAGGATTAGCACACACTTGTTTCACACCAGTTAAACACGTCACAGGGGGCTCATGTCCCGCCCTTGTCCACAGGCAGCAGAGAGCATCAAGTAAATCTTTCCCATTTAAATGTCTCCATGCTTGAGCAAATTCCATTTCAGTATATGCAGACATGCTAGAATGCTAAGGCAACACTGAAGTGGTGATATAGAGGAAATGAAATAGAAAATTCAGCATGGATTACATATAGGCCACTCCTCCTGTTACAAAAGAAAACCATGAGGCCGTGACTGGGCATACCATCAGTCCCAACACACAGATTTCCCACTCATGCCAGTTCATTTTCCTGTGTAAGTACTATTTAGTGGCTGTGTAATGCTTTGTCACCTGGTTTCCTAGGATAATTTTCAGTGTTGCAGTTTATTCCCTCCCTCCATCTCTCATATAGCCTCAAACAAGATCAGACCCTGAGGTAGCTCACTCCCAACAGCAAAGGAGAGCTAGAAATTTGTATTACGCAGACCTCAACTTCTCACTACTTTGATTTTTAGAAGCATTGACTGGTTTTGTATCAACAAAAATAAGGGCATGCCCTGGTCTGGATTACAGCATGCCAGGGCACTCTGTGGCTGCTGATTTCCCAAGAAGATGGCTCCTCTGTGGACAGCAAAGAGTTCCTGTGTCTCCTCCTGTGGTCTGGCACTAAGCTGTGCTATAGATTAGCTAGCTACAATTTTCACTGATCATAAAAATGTTTGTAAGATATAGGCAAGCTGTAACTATATCTTCTGTCCCAATCTACAGACAGACCTCTCTAATGTCTAGGGCAGAGGCTTTGGAGATGTTTGTTTTAGGGGACATGCCACATAAAGCCCACATAAAGAAGTTGAAAAAAGATTTCTATTCTCAATGACAAACAATGCACTTGTTTGCTTCACGAAACTAAATTTCATGTGACTGACTGCCATGGTTAGGTATGACAGGTGAGGATGACGAGTTTTCTGAGGAACAACTGGGTGGGGCCATGGAGTTAGTTTGGGTTTCAGTCACAGAGGTATGCACTACTGTATTTCACATACACTCAACCTCTACAAGATTTTGTCCCTTCTTCCCTCTCCAACACTCTTTCAGCCTATTTAGTTGCACCCAATTTTTGTGACAAAAATTTGTTCTTTGACAGTGTTCAGGTAAGTAATCTTTATGCTCAAAGCACCACATTTGATTATGGACTTTTGTAACTATTAATCCACTTTCATACTACCTAGAAGAACTGGCAATACTATATAAGATTTAAACACCAACCACTACTTTACTCTAAGCAGTGTACCTGCTTTTTAATTTGTACTTGAAATCACTAGTGTAGCTGGGTATCTGCCCACAGTATTTTGCTGTGGACAAGGCCCTGCAGCTACTGTCAGTGCTAATTCATGGTATGGTGATTCAACACCAAAGATGCCAACTGTACTGAGAAGCACTGCTGAGATTGTATTTTTTTTGGTGTAGTGCAGGTTGCTTAGTGACCTGCCACCAAAACAAATGCATTCACTTGTATATTTTAAGAGCAGCCTTTCCTGAAGGGTCCAGCATTTTGTGGGGACACCTGTTCATTGCATGCCTGTAATTTCTGTCCTGAAATGACAGGCTTGATATTGTACTCCAGCTGGTTAATGCTTTTTTGTAAGGAAGTGATGCAATATATGTGTAATCCTTTCTGACTCATCTCACACCAGTGCTGGTTAAATCACACTTCAACATACAAGTCGTCAGACCGACTGCAGAAGCAAGAGTCAATAGAAAAGCACTGCCTTTCCCAGACACGTGGCAGCTAATACATTTGTTTCTTATTCATCCATCCCTGGTGAAAGCTGAAAGTATATTGCACACTTCCTATAAAAATACACCACCCAGTTGCATGTGAACAAGGACATAGGGCAGTACCTGAGCGGAAGTGCTTCTCACCAGTAAGTTGCCCTGCATTGTCAGATCACCCCCAGATCCACACCAGGGGCTGAGCACTGGAGTCCCGCTCATGTAGTGGCAAGGCTCTGTCCTGAACAGGTCATACTTCACATTCTGTGGCTGGAAATTACATAGGGCACTCAAGGATTGTGAGTGGACGTTGGAGGTCCATGGTAAACAGTGCAAGCTCTGGGGTAGACAAATGGTCCAAGTATATTGGCTTATTTCTCCTTACAGTCAACTCCAAAATTAGCTGAAGTGTTAGTAAATACTAAATGAGTAATAGATTTATGTAATAAGGCTTCAAGTATCTATAATAACAGAGTGAATAACACCAAAAAGATGGGAACTTAACAGTCACTGATATCCCTGCTCACATCTGGTCCTTGCCTCAGCTTGTCACCCACAAAACATAAAAAGCCCCAAGCCTAACAAAATGAAAATTAATAGAGAACCTATGATTTGCATTTAGCATGCCTATCATATCTGACTGTGGTCTTCTTTTAATTTAGAGCTTGAGAAACATTCCTAATGCTGTCTTAAACTAGCTGTGCAGCACTTTCTTTTAAGCTTTTAATTTCATATTTGAAATGTGAGGAAGACGATTTTTTATGAATACAGAAAATTTTTAACAGGAAACATATTTCTTTATACATTTAAAGCAAATCTTTCCCATTTACTTCTATTATATCTGTGAAGAGAGAAAGAGTTACCAACACCAGGTATCAAGCAAGAAGGCACCTGGAAAGTGTGCTTTTGAGAATTTAGGTGTAAGTCACTTACTTTGCATCACCAAAATCCTGGACCAGTCATTCAAATGGCCAGGGCAGGGGTTAGTCCCCTTAAACACACAGCTATCCATTTGCTTTTCCTGCAATTGTTGGGCCCTTTTGGTAGAAATGTCTCAGCTCCTGCAACAGCAAACAGCTTCCTTCAATGCACAACCCTGACTCACACCCAGAATCACATCCTGTGAAGGAACAAGGAAGGATTTTGGGAATAAAATAACTTGATCATATAATTACCAGCAGCTTGATCAGCCATGTGCATGCGGGAATAGAGAATGAGACTGCTGCCAGTCCTTACTGAATTTTTAATTGTTTGACTTTGTCATCATATTTTTCTGTTAACTTTGCTCTTCTGCATAATTATATACACCCTTGTCTATCCACATGAAAAAATTACACAGAAAAATTACACAGAAGTTCAGAAACAGGGACTAGAAGATGCTAGGAGAAGTGTAGAATCAGAGAGGTGAGGACAAGGGTACCTGGAATACAGCTAGTAGCTGAAGGATAGTCAGCAACAGGGAAGCATAAAAGAGAAATGAGACCACTATGGACAATTGGAAAATGTGGAGGAAGGAAACCTGGAGTTTGCTGATCTATTAAATTAATATTAGGAGAACAAAAGACACAAAAACAAATAGATGATGCGGCCTGGACAACATGATCTAGGGGGTGGCATCCCTGCCCGTGGCAGGGAATTTGGAACTAGATGATCCCTGGGTCCCTTCCAGTCCAAGACATTCTATTCTATGATTCTATTCTTTCAAACAACGCATACAATTTACAGTTGATGTGTTCATGGAGCTTACTTTCCAGAGCCATTGAGCCAGCCAAGACAAAAAGCAGAAATACCCCATACACTGATCTGACTTGTAAACAGGATTCTTTTTCCCCAAATAAGCAGCAGAGAAGCTAGATGATTCTATGAGAAACACTATTAAGATTTTCAAGAACCAAACGGATAAAGTACTGAGGCAACTTGACTTGGATTCATAGTTGGCCATGCTTTCAGATGGAGGTTAGGTAAGAGACATTCTGAGCTGGATGACCCTGTGAAAGAATAACTAACAGCATAGCAGCTAAAAAAAATGCAGTGTCTTATGCACGCTTAGCATTTGGCTGACAGTCACAGATGAAGCACATCTCAAATCTCCTTGACAGCAGTGAAACTACTCACAGGAAGAAGCTGAGTGGGAACTCATGCTTACATATCTGTCTAGTTTGATGGGCTGTGATTCTCTAACATACACTGCTCCAAAACCACTCTGATTTGTGAGCTTCCAACAGTTTAACAATAATGAAAATTGGCTGAAAAGCATGAGACCATCAAACCAGGTATTTGCCAAAGCACATTGCAAATACATTTTTGAAAGGTTTTGAAACATAAAATACATGCTTGAAAACACAACTACTGTTAGCTTATTCAGAAGTCTCCTGCACCCTTTGAAATTTTTTTGCAATATTAAATGGCTTAACATGTCTGGCAAAATTTCACTTTGCACAGCTGTGTACACAGCGAATTCCTGTATCTGTATAAAGAGTTTAATCCTATTTCAACATATTGTAGCTTTATAAGATTTGAGAACACCAATAATTCAGAACCTAGTAAGACTTAAAATCTTTCCAGGAACAAGAAAGGAGCAAAGTAATCACAAGGCCTCACCCCTATGCACTTTACAAGAATACCCAAGGCTGAGAAGAGGAAGACTCCTGTAGAAATATTTCCCCCACTTCCCATGTCCATGGTGATGCTATTACTGTCTCCATTATACACGTCATGCACAAGGTGCAATATAGTCAGAAAAAAAAGCCAATTCAGCTGCTTTCCACCCATTTTGACTTGGGAAATTTTTAACTTCCTGGGGACCTGTGCCAAACAGCTGCCCGAAAGGTCCCTCTCTGATTTATGAAGCCTAAATCCCATCAATGGAAGACAGAAAGATTCCCTTCAGCTAAGGCACTGCGTCTCTTTCCTCCTCAGCCCTTCAGCAGTTAGACTACGTCATTACAGTTTTGAATGCTCTCCATATTCTATTTGGCAAAACCTATTGAACTTGATTCCAGAGTGCCTTGAAACATTAAGAAATACCTTGACTTACTGAAGGACAGGGAGAGTTCCCAGCAGCCTGTCATTGTAGTTCTTTGCTTGCCTGAGTGTTTTGATGGCACAAATGTCCTGTGTTGGCAAGCCCTTAACAAAACTTAGACTTCTTCCCAGAGAAGTCTCTCAGCCTTAAAGGGCAGAAAAATGGCTGTTTTAGCTGCATGACCAGAACACACTGCCACTAGCAAACCAGTAACTTCAGTACCAGAAGGGAAGAAGAAAGCAGCCCAGGTATCCTTCCACAGGAGATGTTACCCTTCCAAGGGAGATGTTATCTTCACAGCTTATCTTAAATGGTGCAAGTTGAAGGAAATCTGAAGAAATACTGTAGAGGGATTGCATGTGAGCCAAGTGCAGACTGCTGTGGCAACTGCGTTGGGCATACATACAGCACCAGGGAGGAGGCAGCAGGAGTCAGGAAAAACTAGGAATGTGATGGCAACCTCTTAAGCTTCACTTGCACTTCTTGCAAGTCAGTGCAACACTATTAATAATCTTGACATTTCTCTGTCTTTCCTAAGAGCTTTAGCTGGTATTTGCACAGCTAATAGTGCTGTGTATCATTGTGAGTTTTCACCATCGTCATCCTGGAGAGAAGGCTGGAAAATAACTTGCTTCTAAATGCCAAAGCTTCAGGCTGTCTGCAAACATGACTCTACAATTGGTTCACTCCTTAATGTTAGCATCACAGACACAAAAAATAACGTTCTCCATTTGATTTTAAAACACACATGTCAGGAGTTAGGGAGGGAGCAAAAGGGAGAATTGCTTCTGCAAACTGCTGCCTCTGTTCTTTCCTGCTGTTGATAATTCACACTTGAAATTTGCACTGTTTCAGAGGTGCCTCTTCCCAGTACATGTTCTGCAGTACAAAACAGTGAGGGACGTATTTTGGCAATAGCAAATACATACTGTGATAAATGCCAACTGAATGATGCTCTCTCCATTGCAGCATCTCCCTGAGCATAGAAGAATTGAAGATGATGAAGAATTTCTGTACTTTGACCTCTCTCAGGCACTGCAGGCAAGACAAACGTATTTCTAATCTTCATTTTTGTGTAGAACCAGACAAGTTCCTAGTTAAGTAGTTTTGCAAGTGAGATACTTAAGTAAACAGCATTTGCAGATAGTATGACTATTTTGAAGTAAAACAGTTGTTTTATTGCAGCTCTCTTCTACATGCAGTAACTCCATTTGGAGAAAGAAAAACAACAACTGACAAAAGGTTGTAAGAAAAAAAATCCTACAGAATTTGAGTATGTATGTAGGTGTTCCTCTTAAAAACATCTTAGGGAAAACACCATTCTTTCTTCTTCAATAAGCTGCCTCAATGGAGATGTTTTGTGAATATCTCCCAGATTTAATCCAAGCTCAGGCATCAGGGCAAAAGTGGATGTGGAGACTTGCAATTTATTGCAAAATGCTCACAGCTCAAAAGGAAATCAAGACAAGTTTTGGATTTTCCCTTCTACACTAGGTTGTCACACATTTTTCTAACCATGCCAAACCAGAAAAAATAGCATCTCCTTATCCATATAAGCAGTCACATCATATAGCATCAAATACACAAAATATGGTAGTATCTATAAAAATCAGTGTTCTGCTCAGTGCTTTCTACAAGTGCATGTTTTTCCCAAGGCCAGTATCACATCAAGCCACACAAGCCATAAACAAACAATTGTTAACATTTCTGGTTTTCTTAATGCCTCAGTTTTGCTATTCAGTACCTCTGCACTGGCCTCAAGACCAAGTCACACTGCTTTGTCTTTGCTACTTTGGTCAAATGAAGGCACGTGCTAAAAGCACAATTAATGGTTAAAGAAGGTTCACAGGTCTTTGTCTGTAAGTACACACATGCCTAAGAACTCAAGTGTTTTGCTACACATGTACGTGCATATTTATGCCATAAACTATACATATACATGTTGACACAAGGCAGGCATTCTTGCTGGGCCTTGCCCGGTTAACAAGGAATGTCTCACCCTCTTTCACATTGGTGTTCATCACACAGGTGCTCAATCTCAGGTGCTAAGTCTGGAGTTTCAAGACACCTTTAAGCAGGGTGCGTGGTTCAAGTACTCTGCAGAAACAGAGACTAAAAATTGTGGGGAACTGTTTGATTTGTAAGTCTTTTTGATACCCTTGATTAAAAATCCCACTTCTGTATGAAGGCAAATGATTTCACTGATTTGAATAAAATTAAGTTCTTGGAAGAAGCATCATCAGCCATCTTCCAGAGAACATATAATAAAAGATCTATACATTACTTAATCTTTTTCTTTTAGAGGTCTTTATCCAACTTTTACAGATATAACAAATGTTGTTTTAGCTGTGAATAGACAGATTTCCTAGATTAAAGAAAAATTTTTATATTTCTACCCACCTTCTGAAATTTCTCTTTTGAACAAGAATTTATTTAGGACTGAGGGACTTCTTAGGTTTTGAATGCTTTTACACAATGCTTAGAACATATCTGTCTCTGTGTCTCAAAGAGTATTTCCTCCTTTAAAAAGTGTGTTTTCAGCTGAGCAGATTGCTGAACAATTGACTATGTAGACAACTTTGCCTAGAAGGTAAAGTGCACATTGCTGAGAAATTCTTTACAGAGGACGTTGTAGTCACTTTGCATCAATCACAGTGGAAACTTAAAGGAATTTTTAGCATCATGTCAGAGAATGGTTCTATGACTGCACACAAAATCTGAACTGCTTAGAAAAGACATAAAGCTACATTTCTACTTAAGCTTCTTTTTCTGGGATCAAACCTTGCTAAAATTACTAAACTGATATTTCATATTTCAAGACAGTTCACAATATGTGAGCACAGACTCTGTTCTCTCTGTAGTGTTCTATGTCTAGCGCCTTGCGCTGTTAGTACAGTAGCAATACTTCATTCTCTCACTGAGAGAATGAAGCACCTTCTCACCCTCCAAATAAAATTCACTATTGCCTGCTAAATCAGACTGGCTTTGCAGTAGCTGCATGTCCCTCTTTCACATTTCTTCTTGGCTGTTCTCTGCTGGTATCAGATCAATGTCACATAGCCAAAGACTCAAGCAGGGTGTAAGGATTTATTACGAAAGAGAGGTACTGCCCCAGGTACTGGTAGCTTTTCTTCGTACTGCTTTTAGAGCAGTATGTTCAGATACCTTGACTGACAATGTTATCCAGCTCCAGTTCACAGCATGATTAGAAGAATAGGACTGCCTAGATCAACTCCTTCACTTCTCCCTTTCTGAACTTGTCAGTGAAAGGGACTTTTAGCAGCAGCTATTGCTATCTGTGTTGCACCACTGCTGGCTGCCAGAGAAGAGAAGAGAAGAGAAGGATGTGCATTCTTCAGCCCCATCCCTCACATTTGCTGCAACAGGAACAAGCTCAAACCTTTGACCATCATACAAGATGGAGAGCAAAGACTGCTATGAGGAGCTGGTAAATGCAGGGGTTGACAGACTCTCTGGCTCTGCAATACCCATAAGTTACATATAGCCTGGTAAAGTCCAACTGGCCACTACATCTTCCTCCTTCTGTAAGACCCTTCCTGGCCTTTCTTTCTCTTGTGCTGCAAAACACAATCCGCTGTCAGTGCAAGATTACATTTTCTTTTGCCTACTTTGCCAAGAAGCCTTTAGCCAGGTCTGTGCATTTAACATTATTTCCTCTAAGTACAGGAAGGTCTCATTATCTGAGTTACCAGTATTCTTGTTGCAAACAGGGCCAGAAGTGCATTTGCTTGCTTCTCCACTTCCACCTTGGTTTTTTTTTTTTACTAGATGTCCAGCTTCCTTTTATTTTCTCCTTTTTGGATTTAAGAAAACAGTTCAATATGCAATTCAAAAACATGAAAAAACACATTAAAACATGTTCTGACAGTAGGCATTTACAAATTTTCATAATCACCAATTTAAATTTTTTTTAGTCTACTAGAACTTATCCTCTCAGGTAAATGACACTTGCCTTGTTAATGGCAAGACAGAACACCCTGTAAGAAGCAAGTTTAATGCACTTTCCACTTTTGCATATAAGTCAAAAAGAGTCAATATGCATCTTCAGAAGAAACATGTGAAATGTCACATTCCTAATACTACCACATATTTCTGTGCAGAGAAGGGCAAAAGAGTCATAACGCAGGAACCCGGTGGACAAAATAGTGGGATCTGGAAAGATACTGACAATGACACTTTTTTGAGGCAGATTTTCAAGAGCAAAAAATCAGCAAGTTAGGAAACAAAACATGGGTTTAATCAGGTGCAAAGCTTTTCAAGTACCTTCTGCATGTGAGGAAATCCAGTTATTACTGATCCCAGGATGAGACCTGCTTATGGAATCTTCAACAGTTTACACCAGCAGTACCTGCAGCGTATGTCTGTAACATCATGTGAAACAAAACCCACTGTGCAGTGTGGGCACAGTGCCCACTGAGCACTTTACTTCCTAGGCAAAGTTGTCTACATAGTTGTCTAACAGAGCCCACATTTCACTTAATGAGGAGGTGTGCTGGTTTCAGCTTTCTTCAGTGCTTCACTGCTGGGTACAGTTTTCTTCAGTGGCTAGTACGGGTCTGTGTTTTGAATTTGTGTCGAACACAGGGCTGATAAAATACAGAGTTGTGTTTGTTATTGCTGAGCAGGGCTTACACATAGCCAAGGCCTTTTCTGATTTTTGTACTGCCACTCTGGTGAAGGAGTTGGTGGTGCATGAGAGATTGGGAAGTGACACAGCTGGGAGAGGTGACCCAAATTGACCAAAGGGATATTCCATATGACTAGTACATAAAGCCAGGCAGAAGGAGGAAGACGATGGACATTAGATGTAATGGTGTTTGTCCTCCCAAGTCACCATTGCATGTGATGGGCCCTGCTCTCCTGGGGATGCCTAAACACCTGCCTGCCCATAGGATGCAGTGAATTAATTCCCTGTTTTGTTTTGCTTGCATGTCAACCCATGTGTTTTCTGACTTTTACCCTTCAACTGTCTCCCACTGGTGGGGAAGTGAGTGAACAGCTGCCTGGGTTTTGGCTGCTTGCTGGGGCAAAACCATGACAGGAGGCTAAGCACCCTCACCAGACATATGAAGAAAGAACAAGCAAGCTGAATCCTGAATTTCTTCCAGCCTTTCCTCTTCCCAACTGACACAGCTTAGAAACAGCACAAGCTGCCTAAGGCATAGCAGTGCCAAAATCTCCCCAAGCATTCCCCATTTCAATGCAGGCTTGACTTAGCCAAAACGGCAGCAGGGGAACAATGGGAGGTAAGAAACTCAACGGAGCAACTGGGAACAGTAAAGTCAGGCAGTAGGTAACACAATGATGATGATAAGAAGCAATGATGGCACATTTAGAAAGGGTCAGAAAGGATGGAGGGAAATCTGAGCATTTTGTTTTAATTTTTATTTTTAAATAGCTACCATTGCATATCACCAGCACTGGACCTTCCTAGACATCACTGTCAGAGAAGGGCTGGCTAGTTCAACAGCTGGCTTTCAGTGGCAGCCAAGGGCAAGAGCAGTCATCATGCCCTGCAGCTTTCAGAGGGGCAGGAGGGCAAGGTATTACAGCTGGAGAAACACTACTGCACAAAGAATCCATGAGAGCTGGAAAATTCAGTTCTTCACCAGATACAGGTTTCCTCTTATAGATTTCATGTCACTTTGAGCTTTCTAATACAACAGTTTCCAGACTTGACAACTGAAATGAAGGATTTTGAAAAAGGAAAATCACACTATGGTCTTACTCATTACTTGTATAAAGATCAATATAAAAATCATGATGCTAACAAGTTCAGAACGCTTGTAGATGAACTAGGAGTCATGGTTTCCCCCAGCCTGCTTAGAAGGCAATAATAACTCAACAGAATTAACTTCAAATCATTTTGGCATGTCTAATAATACAGTCAGTATACAGCCATAGAAAGTCCCAGAGTTTCTCAATTTTGTGCAGCTTGGCCAATTTTTATTTACATTCTGTGCTATTACAGCAAACTCAGGACAGACTATACAAACCAGGATAATCTGATGCTCAGATGCTACCACCTTGATGAACAGGTGGACTGACTGCATATGATGTAATATAAGTATAGCACATTCTGAACAGTGACCAGATCTGCTGGTCTCTAGTAAAGCCTGGGCTGTGATCAAAGACTTTTTCATGGTCCTAAGTATTTTAATTCCTGTGTGGATTCTCTCATGCCTAATAAGGGCCAAGCTCCTGCCAAATCCTCTCCTTCAGTGGGAACTGTTAGTATGGACTCTGGCATCTGCTCACTCTAGTGTTCTGAAGGAAGTTACAGACACACATAGGCTGCTCTATTTCTGTTGAGTTTATTAAACTGGCTTAATGTTGAAAAACTAAGGAGAGGAAGGATAGATGCACACATTAAAACTGTGCAATAACATTAGCCCAATTTCTCTAAGAAATTTAAGAAATTCTTGTGGTTTTTTTTTTTTTTTTTTTTTTTTTGTTTTTTTTTTTTTGTTTGTTTGTTTGGTTTTATCTGGAGTCTTCATTTATAAAATTACCAATGTCAAACCTACCTGGAGCAAATAATCTCAAAATTAAAGTCCCTGGAGCCAGATGATCTGAGCCCTGTTTCCTGCTACAGACCATACTTCCTGTGGTCATTTTAAGAGGTCACTGAGTCTGTGCCTTAGTTTCTGCCTTTGTAAAATGGAGCAAATACTTCTTTACAACACATCAAGAGCACTGTGTACTAAGGTCAGTCATGCTGTCAGGAGGAAGCTTTGCATGTGGCACAGCTGACTCATTTTCCAACAGTTAATGATGTGGTAGATCCACCTTTAGCAATCAACTACATGATCTCATTTTCATGACCCAGCTCAAAGCAGAACATGAGTTATGCAATGTTATGCACGATAGGCAATAACCATCTACAAGCAAGAGGAAAAACAAGCCAGTGTACATGTCAACTTATGTTTAACATCAGAAGACAAACTGAGAGCTACGGTTACACTTGTATTAGAAAGGACATCTATAGAATGAAGGAGTTGATGCCAAGAATCAAAAGTCTGTGACGCTCCATGGGAGTAGAGGGGAATGGGAGAAGATATAAGGGTTACAGAATAACTTATAGTCTGCTCCCATGAACTAGACAGCCATTAGTGGTTAAAGCCTGTTATGTGAGCTTTTGGAACACTTCTTTAAGGCCAGGTGCATTCAAAATCAACACATGTTGTGCAGTAAGACACTTCAGTGACACAAACCCAAACAAGCAAAGGATGGACAATTGTGAGACTCATTTGAAAAGCACAACCCTGATCTGCACAGCAGTGCTAGGGTGCGTACAGCCTGCACAGAGAAGCCTTCTCACAGAACTATCTGCCATCTGGCCCTAAGGTACTGCCAGGAGGGACTGGAAGTAAGCCATCCACACTCCTCGCAGCAGGCCACAGGGTATCTGCCTCACACAACATATTTTGTTTATTTATGGCAAGTCCTGTTTTCTGGTTTGGTTTTGAGGGTTTTGTTGGCAATTTTTTGTTTGTTGTTTTTTGATTGTTTGGGCTTTTGTTTTGGTTGGGTTTCTGTTGAGTTTTCTTTTAGGGATTTTTTGCTTGTTTCTTTTGGTTTTTAACTCCCTGAAGCTTCTATTTCATGCTTTACGGGAAAACAAAGCCTGATAAAGCAAGAGATGTGCTTCCCTTAGCCAGAAAACCAGAAAGAGCACCATCACCCCAGGAGGACGCCCATCTTACAGGCCAGCCAATAAAAAGTACAGGCTGGCCAATAAAATGCCTGGTAGCCACAAATCCAAAGAGAAAGCAGAAAAAGGCAAGTTCACTATTTTTAAACTATGGGATGGAAATAAAAACGAATCCAAGTCTGGCTCATTCACTGAACGTTTTGCCTCACATTCCAGTTAGGATAAAGCTGTGTGTGAATGGAACAAAGCAACATCCAGACACTTAAAATATTTGAAGAGGACAACACAACCTACAGAATCTGAAATGAAAACAATCAGCTGTTTACTGTAAAAAAAACCCTCCCATTGTAAAAAGGAACGAATTAGCAATTTCAATTGCAGGTTCAGCAGCAAAAAGTGTTTAGTGAACGAGTGGATCCTGGGGGTTTTTTGGTAGTGTATAACCAAGAGAGGGGAAAAGGGAAAACCGAACCATTCTGTCAGCTTACTCAATTCTAGATTATTCTGTTTTTTGCTTATTCTTACAGCTTGGGAGTTCTTTTGGTTAGAGAATGAGAAGATCACACATACAAAGCTAGGAAAACATGTATTTCAAATGGCAATTAAGTTTCTAATTAGTGATAGATGGGAATTCCAAATAACTTTCTAAAGAGAATTTTTAGTAAGGAACTTATGACTTGATAAATCTTCAGGAGATAGGATAGAAGCAACCCTTTGAACTTCAGAGAAACCCAGATCATGTGTCTTATGATCTGATGGGAGATGTGTTTGCCATTTTCATAATTTACATTGCCTCACACTGACTGGCTTCTGACAGACAGTTAGATGAATCAGAAAGTAATTATTTTTTTCCCCTGTGTGCATGGCTCAAAACTGTTGTCCATAATTTCTAAGTATAGCTCCTTCTCAATTTTTCTGAATGCTGGAGATCAAGGTAAGACTTTGGAGTGGGGGAGAAGGTCCTTCTGCTGTTCACTGTGGATGGCATTTGGCCCTCTGGATATTATGTGCAAAACAAACAAAAGTATTGCCTTTGCCAGAGCAACACACCTCACACTTGGTCTCTTTTGCCCTAATCCTGCACTGTTTTGTATGATGAGTTTTGGTTCAAGCACCAGCCAGCACTTGCTACTGCCAAGAAGCCGTTTTTGGATGGTTACACAGCTTAGGTAACAGCAGACATCTTTCATTATCTGCAACTGCAGAAAGATGAATAATGATATAAATGATGCTTTCCAGTTTTTCCCTTTCCTAATTAAGTGAATCTACATTCAATTCACTAAAGCCATCTGTGTGACAATTATCCTACCAGAAAGTTCTGGAGCAGTTTTCCTCATTCAGAGCCTCATCTTTTTTGATCCTATTGTTACTGATCAGGCCTAATCTAAAGTTACAGCTCTCTGAAATGTACACTTCCTTATAGGATAGGATTGTGACTACTGTGCCTAACTATAAAAGTATTTTGAAATTACAATAGTAATTTTCTGCAAAGTCTTCAATTCTCCAGCTGCCTCTAATAAGGATCTTCTGCTTCTCTCACCCTTGAAATGTTATATTCCTCTATTTTTCAAATTGCTAATGCAATATGGAAGATCCTTCAAAAGCTTGAAGAAGAAAATTAGTTTGTCCAACTTTCTTGAAAACTGTCTGCTGCTTACTTCTTACAAAGGCATTGCTATCTACTTTTAAGTTACAAACTGGAAGTACTGTTTCCTTCCAGTTAACAGTATGACTAAATGCTTTTTCTAGAGAGTGTGAAAATAATTTCTCCTGTATCATCCAGTTTAAGCCTTTTCTTTACTACTACCCACCACTGAAATTTAAAGGCTTTGCCAGACCATAATTTCAGAGAAAGAAAGAGCATATAATATGGCCTTTTGCTTAAGGTACAATTCTTAATGACAGGAAGGTTGAATCTGCAGCATTCACATTTAGCTACTCAACAGGAAAAGTAGTTTACCAACCAGTACTGCAATGCCCTACAGAAAACACATACATACACTCGGACAGGTGTTCTCCAAAACATATTTTTAATGTAATCTGCATTTGGAGCCTAAAGAGAGTAGGAGCAGAGAAATATGGTTGTTATTCTTTTTTTACATTGCTCTTAAAGCTAAATTACTTCACGTAAAAAAGAAACTGCAGTATTTCCATACACGGAGCTAGCCCTGCATAGGAAGTCTTTGCAATAGAATGGAACACAAATACAATATTATTTAAAACCAAACCAACAACACTCTGCCCTCACTGAGGGCTCAACAGTCACTTTTACACTCAAAGGCAAGAAATATGAGCAGTCTAGTATGTATCTCATCAAAATTACCAAAATTACTTTTAAGTGTTAAATACCAGTTGGCATCATTGTAGTCACAGAAGGTAAAATTAGTATTTAGTCTACTTTTTCATGCTTCTCAACATTTTAGAGTATAACCGTCATTCCACTCTATATTTCAAAGCATTTCAAAGCTATTTCGAGAGCAGCCATATCCCACCACTGTCACCTTGCAGCTGATACAAAACTGAGGAGAGGTACACTTTTCTTCAAAAGGTTTTTATCTAATTACAAATCCTCCTTTAAGGATTTTGCTATAGCACTGCATTACTTTCTTTAAAGTAGTGTTTGTAAAAATTGAAAGAGGTTAATTTTAACCAGATGCAAAACAGTTGTTAAAAGACAGCTCTTTGTGGACTTAGGAACAACACAAGACTACTTCCTATCCAGGGAGTGTTGTGAAGTATATACGGAAAAATAACCACAATGTTGCCTTGCATTTCAGAAAATGTCTTTACACCGCACTTAAATAGAACAGAGACACTGCAGACAGCTGGAATCTTGTTAGCAGCCTAAGTGATACAAAAATAGGAACATAATTTTAGATTTTTTAATGAGAATATTTTTCATCTTCCTTGTTGAAATACTTCAGTTGAAACCCACAACTATCAGAAGAAAAGCTGCTCTATGCATTTATCCCTTTTCCCAAAAAAATGCAACTTAGAGGTCTCAACAAGCAAGGAGGTGTCAGTTCCTTTGTCTCTAGGGGAGTGATACCTGTAAGCTGTTTAATCAGTTTAAAACCTGTTTCATCCCTGAAGGGCATATAATTATTTCCGCAGTGTACTCAGCATTTTTCTGTGTCAGTAGCTCAGAAGCAATGTGTCTCATCAGAAAAAAGGCCAAACAGGAAGAAAAATGCTAAAAGAATTAGTTAAAAATATTACAAAATTAAGATAAATAAAACAGAGTAGTGTAAACACATACATCTAAATGCAAAGTGACCAAAAATACATGAACTCATCTGCCAGGACACGTAAGTCCAAGTTATCTGGCAAGATAAGTATTCTCTTCAGCAGAGAGCTTCATCACCATGAAAAATTAAATTCAGCATGGAGGTGATAAATCTTTTGGATTGATGCACATCAGTAGATATTTACACAGAAACTCGTGCAATAAGTCAGCATGTACTAATAGCCTGGTTTGTTTCTAAAGAGCAGCTAACACAGTAAGCCTTTCTTGTAGCAATATTCACTAGATTAACATAGAACTAATAGTGATATGCTTTCACTTTTGGGAATGCTTTCCATTAAAAAAAATGCTAACAACTAAAAATTTTTACATTATATTTCTGGGCTAATAATTATAACTCATAGAATGATTTGGGTTGGAAGGGACCTTAAAGATCACCTAGTTCCAACCTCTCTGCCATGCGCAGAGACATCTTCCACTGGACGAGAGCCCCATCCAGTCCGGCCTTGAACACTTCCAGTAATGGGGCATCCATAACTCCTCTGGACATCCTTCACCAGTGCCTCACCATGTTCATAATAAACAATTTCTTCCTTATATCTAAACTAAAAAAATCTCACCCTTTTCAGTTTAAAGCCATTCCTCCTTGTACTTTCACCCCATGACATTGTAAAAAGTCTCCCTTCAGCTCTTTTGTAGCCTTCTTTAGGTCCTGGAAGGTCCTATATAAGGTCTCCCTGTAGCCTTCTCTTTCTCAGGCTGAACAACCAACCAACTAATTTTACACAGGGCAACTGACAGTTATAATGATAGAAATTTAAACTAAAACTACCAAAAAGCAGGACAGATTCCAAAGTAAAAGACTCTAAAAATCCTTTTCTCTATGACCTATACAAAAATAATTACTTTTATGACTTGAAGTATAATTCTAGCATGGTATCATTTGCTGATTATCCCCACCTACAGAGCAGCAAAAAAGAATTAAAATGTATAAATTCAAAAACCAAACTACATGTCCTCACAAATGAAAAGCTGAGTGGCACGTGTCCTAAGCATTACAAATCACAGCAATTCAGTCAGTTGACTAGAGTTTAGTCTCATGCGATGCTAGAGAAACCTGCATCCTGGCCTGTATCAGCAATAGTGTGGCCAGCAGGATCAGGGCAGTGATTGTCCCCTGTACTGGGCACCAGTGAAGCCATGCCTCAAGTGCTTGTTCAGTTTTGGGTCTCTCATTACATGAAAGATATCGAGGTGCCACAGCATGTCCAGGGAAGGGCAGAGGAGCTGGGGAAGGGTTTGGATCACATGTCTGATGAGGAGCAGCTGAGGGAGCTGGGGTTATTCAGCCTGGAAAGAAGGAGGCTCAGTGGAGAACTTAGGACTATCTACAATTACTTCACAAGGCAGGGGTTGGCCTCTTCTCCCAAGTAACAAGTGATACAACAAGGAGAAATGGCCTCAAGTTGAATAAGGGGAGGTACAGAGTAGATACTAGGAAAAACTTCTTAATGGAAAGAGCAGTTAACCAATGTAACAGGCTACCCAAAGGAAGCAGTTGAGTCACCATGGCTGGAGGCATTTGAAACATGGGTAGATGTGGCACTTAAGGACATGGTTTAGTGCTGGACCTGGCAGTGCTGGGTTAAGGGTTGGACTCAATGATCTTAAGGATCTTTTCCAACCTAAATGATTCTATGATTCTCATAATAGTATACAACATAGACACGGTAAGGGACAAACCAGAGAAAATTGCTTCAAAACAGCAAGTCTGGTAGTGACAATACACAAACAGCACTGCTTTCAACATATCTTTGCTTAAAAACATCCCCATAATTTTTGCAAAAATGGCTAAGCTAGTAGGCACCTGTATGCTGCCATACACTGGCAGGAATGCCAAAACAGAACAAAAACAAGGAAGGGCTATTCTTATGTGCTCCCAAGATATGTTCTTCTTCAAGTTCAACTACAAATGACAAAAGTATTCTAACATCAACTTAAAAATTAAAGTTTTACAAAGACCCTCCTAACCTAACCAATCTGGAGTCTAAATATGTCTTATCTCTGACAAAGGTATAAAACCAGTTGTTGGATTTCTAGAGCAAGAACCCCATAGGTACACTTACTGCCCACAACTGAGATGAAACATTAAGCCAAAAATACCCAAAACGCTGAATGACTAAATTTGCAAGTAAACTGTATCCTATCCAACAGAAATTAATTTCACTTTAAGACATTTGTAGGGCTAATGTGCCATATTAAATCCTACTATTAATCAACAGTAAAGTGCTGAATTATATTAATTACCTGAATCGCACTCACATTTATGATCTCCATTTACAGACTTCTTATCAAGTCAAAAGAGCCCTTTCTGTTGCAAAAGCTAAGCTGTTGTGCAAATATTATAAAAAATAGGTACTTTAATAGGAGCTATATACACAACAGAACTTCTGCTTTTGTTAAGTACAACTGACATTGTAGAGATGAAAAATCCATGCAAGTATTTATAAACATATGAAGAAAAAAAGGACACTGCTATAGAACTTTCAATACCCCGGCAGACAGCCACTTACTATACTATATGATGTCTAGATCTGGACTGATAAACATCATGCCATCAACATGCTTTAGTTTTCTTATGTAGCTAAAGCTGATTTGCAGATTTTAAAGCAGAGCATATATTTGATCTATTTCTCATAGAAGTGTATTATTAAGGTCTGAGGTTAAGCTTTGAGCAAACTTCACATCTAGTCACATAACTAGCACAAGCAAGATGTTAA
Organism: Vidua chalybeata; assembly: GCF_026979565.1. NCBI lineage: Eukaryota > Metazoa > Chordata > Aves > Passeriformes > Viduidae > Vidua > Vidua chalybeata. The sequence continues at coordinate 53,994,972 of NC_071570.1, forward strand.
GTGCAGAGGGGAAGGTGTCAGTTGTACATCATGAGGACTCTTCCCCCAGCTGCATGATGCAACAGAACAATTTTCAGATTTAAAGTTCAAGTGGACTACAATTAGAAAAGAGCAATATTTTCTTCTCCCCAGTTTAGGAAAAAATTCCAGAGGATCAAATGAAAGCAACCGCAGTTACAACAGTCAAAAAAGTCAACCCAAGTTTGGAGAGCTGATAAATAACTCAAAAATTCATCATGCTATGAAGACAGCATTCTCAAAGAGAGCTCTAAACAAACTGCAAAACAAGATTGGCATTTAAGTTGAAATTGGCCAAGTGCTGCATAGAAATATGCTCACACACAACAGTCATGTTTAAGCCAGTGCATAGAGAAGATAAAAGCACTTATGGTAGTTGCACATGTTAAGAAGTCCATACAGCTTGCACAGTTTAGCAATGAGTCCATAGAAAAAGAAGAGAGTAGGAGCAGGAATGCTCAACCAAAATCAAAAAAAGATGACCTTCCAACTGTATAAAATCCACGTAACAGTTACAGTAAAAAGACATCAGTGGAAAATACTCAACTCAGTCCAAACACCCAACAGGCAAATAAGACCAGAAAAGACAAACCTTTGGCAAACAATTTAAAGTCTAAATATGGCATTACATTTCTAAATAATCCAGAAAATATATTATATGGCATATTCATACGAAATACTGGGTAACCAACTCTGCAGATCTGATGCTAACAACACTAGCCAATGAGAGCAAAATGGAGCGAGCTAAGGGAACGCTGGTGTATCACAACAGTGCTCAAGGAAAATATCACCATGTCGTGCTTCAAAAACAGTACTCTGGAATGCCACACTATCATCTATGGAGCAAAACGAAGTTCTCTAGTTTTTCAGGGATATGCCCTGCATAGGATATGTTATGATTCACTATTACACGAGCAGCAAGACACTGCAAAGTAGTATAATTTATGGGCTGGATTAAATTCTTTGCTATTTCCTTCTCATCCAGCAAATCACTAGCTGTTTGTTTACATGAGTTTGTGGCATCGAAATGTGAACCTGACTTGATAAGAAGATTCATGATATCTGGATGGTTGTTCAGTGCAGCAATGTGTAAGGGACTGTTGTTATCGGAGTCTCTGACATTTACATCAGCACCACATTCCACCAGGATAGCAGTTACTTGTAGAGAGGGGAATTTACAAACTGGATAGCGACCAACGCATGTAGTATTATTGTCAACAGCGAGGTGAAGTGGACTGAAGTTATTTTTTCCTCTAGGCTGAAGCTTAAGAAACTTGTAAATAGTTTGTTTCTTAAAATGTTCCTGTTCTGAGCTGCAAGGTACTTTCTCCAACAAGCAAATTAAATGCAAAATGATGGAAAGAGCTTTGTTTAGCTGTATTGGATCAGGAAGACACTGGGTTTGTTTCATGGCCCGTTCTATTTCAAGAACGCTTTTGCACAGTATACCCATTAGATCATCAAAAGTGACAGTAGTGCCTAGCAGGCCCTTTGCCCTATCCTGAAGCATGAAGGAGAAAAGTTCAGCAAATGATAGCAAACTGCTGGCTGTCATAGGGCTTAGCGGATCAAGATTGCTCTGCTGCATGTCCAAAGCATACTTCCATAAATTGATGCAACGCTTGAAGTTTCCGGAGTCTGCATACACAGCACCTCTGTATCTAATATAGTAGGATGTGTCTGGGTGTGAAGGGCCAAGAATGCGTTCTCTAATTAATAATGCTTGCATTCTCATTTCATCGGGGTCTGCAATAAGATTTTCTAGCTCTTCTGAGCTGTTTACCTCTTTAGCATAATCATAAGCCATAATTAGTGTTTGTGGCACAGGTTTGCTGAGGATATTAGTCCTATCACTGTATCTCATTTCCATAGCTCTTTTCCAGTATTTCAAAGCACCAAGCAGATCTCTCTTTTTGTCCACAAATGTTGCTCCTAGAAGTTCCAGGGCATTTATGCGCTCAGCCTTACTAGTCTGTACATGCTGGGTCAGAAAGTCCACTATATTTGTGTGGCCTGTCACACTGGCTGACAGAAGGGGAGTCATTCCGTAACCATCCTTTTCCATTTTAGCACAATACTTGAGAAGCATCTTCATGATCTCCAAACTTCCAGATTCTGCACAGTCATGTAGTGCTGTATTTCCTGCAAGAGAACAAACACAATTACACAAATCATATCAAATTAGAGTCCAAATCTCATCATGCTAATAGTTAAAAAAAAAAAGTAAAAACCCCCAAAATATTAATACTTTTAAAATAGCTTTTGTTTCCCCATTTATGTACTGTGAAAGCAAGGCTGACAGGAAGCTACAGAAATCAAAATGTTTAATATTTTTATCTGAAAAAATTAAACAGGTTTAAGAAAAACCCCAAACCAGATTTAAAATGGAAATTTTCACTACATAAAAGCACAGGAGTCACCAATTCCATTCTATCAAAAGTCAAGCAAATAGGACTTTTGACTGGAGACCAGTCAAAAAGAGACCAGTTTGACTGGACAGAGAACTCCTCTTGGAGCTTGGGAGGGAAAAGAAATTGTATGCTGTCTGGAAACAAGGTTAGGCTTTGCAGGAATTTGACAGCAGTTCATATATTCTGAGGACAAGATGCAGAAGGCCGAAGCTCAATTAGAGTTGAAACTGACCGGTATTGTGTTAGACAACAATAAGGGTTTTTAAAGTACACTAGTAGCAAAAGGAGGTCTAAAGAAAATACCAGTCTGATTGAAGGTGGTCATCTGACTAATAAGGGTGAAGAAGTGCAGAGACACTCAATGCTTTCCTTTGCCTCAGTCTTTAATAATACAGACAAACTGCCATCTGCCCTGGATTTAGAGGATGACTTCAGGAACAGTGAATGAGGCCATCAAATTTAGCTGACACATTAATCAAATTCATATAAAACATGAGTAAAAAGTTATTTTCTAAAGGTTATGGCTCACGTTACCAGAGGTACGAACATACTTTGTACCCCGAGTCATATTTTAAGAGCAAAATTCAAACATTTTAAGGAAAAAACCCATAAAAAATACTGGATTGCTTCATTTATTGACAGTGAACTTAACTTTCAAAATTGTCTTTTCCTGAATAATCTCAAAAGAGTGGCCAGTGATTTTACAATCATTTACTAAGAGGTAAACTGAGGAAGACATCCCAACACAAAGTGGCATATGAAATTACCTGTTAGATCAAGATTCATAAAGTTAAATCCAGTTCATACAAAGGGAAGTGATTTTCCTCCTTTCTAATACCTCAGGCAATTTTTAACATCAACAGCACTAAGTCAGTTATAGGTCTGGCCAATCTCTACCTAGACTAACAAAATTTTCAATTGCAGGAGCAGAGATTTAAGCAAATTTAGGTGGATTGAAAGTTGGCAAATTTGGCATACATAGCTTATCAACTATAATTCTCCCTGTCTTTATCTGACATCACAGACTAGAAAACTGTCAATATGTCAACTGAGAAAGGACAAGACCTTGACATGCCTAAGAGAGGAAGATGTCAAATGCAGGCCTATATACAAACTTACCAATATGCATACACTTATTCTTCTTGCTATGCTGCTGAAAGTCTAGTTAAAATGAAACTACAGCAGTTAATTCAGAACTAAAGAATGGCTGGTCCCTCAGATCATCTTCAGTTTTGTATTTATTGATAAAGGCAAAACCAGACACACATGGGTATTGTCTGAGCCAGCAGTTAACACAGCTGTTTCAGGGTGTACTCAACTCCATACACTATCCTTCACAGCAGAGCTCTGCAACTGGCAGCTGTGTCTTCCTTCAAATAAATATTTTTAATATATTTGTAAAATAGTAACATAAAAGCTTATTAAAGATAAATAAGCCAAAAGGCATCAGTAACGTCAAAGTTCTTAATATTGTTTCACAACTGTTAATTTATATTTTGCTAGTTTTGACAACTGCAACAGTGCCAGCTATGCATATTACATACTGCAGATCCATCACCATGTAATACTGCTTTTGACACTCTTTTATCAATTGACAGGCATACACACTATGACTAAAAAAAATCCACACAAAATAAGCTTGGCCACTGGCCATGTAAACTAAATCCAGCAGTCTGTATGCCACTGACTTACAATGCAGCTATGTAGAACATGTGGAAATATGCTTAAGACTCCAAGGAATTTCACTGCTCTTCCAATTGGATGCTCTAAATTTAAAACAATTTAGATTTATTTATTGGTATTACAATTACTGATTTCAGTTCAACAGCTTATCGGAAATAGTGTAAGTTTTCAGTTGTTTATACTGCAGTAGCCCTTAGAATTAAAATAACTACAGCTTAAATTATGCCATGTATAAACTAATAATGCAAGGCCATCACCACTAATTTTTATGCAGCGGCTGCACCTCACTGAAGTTTGATTGGATGGTACAGATACAGCAGTGGGAAGAATACTTCTTAAGAAACTCAAGTTTCCATAGAAAAGTGCCTAGGAGTAAAAAGATTGTTGAGAGTTGCCAACTTAAAAAAAACCCCAAAATATAAGCCCCAGCCTTAAGAAATAACACTGCCAGCCATTTATACCTAGCAAGTATCACTTGCTATATTAGAGGAAGAATTTGAAAGAAAACATGAGAGCAGCCTTAGTGTGCAAATCAAAGGCTACATACTGGCCACAAATTGACCAGGAATTGAACAATTCAAATAAACACAGCAAATCAACCACTATTCTGTGAATTAACTCATCAATTTTAAAACATTGTCTATAGTGTCACTATAGTGACCATATAATCTGTAGTGAGAAACAGTGGCTGAACACAATTCAGAAGTTAATTCAATTTTTGTAACATTATTTATTCAGTAACAAATTAAAAAACAATGTTATATCTATTGCTGTATTAAGAAGGAAAAAGGTCAAAAAAAGCAAAACTAATTTGAAAGTCATTCTCTTTGACAAGTAATTTTTGAAGAGACATATGATGGGTTTGGTCAAATTAAAGTAATTTTTTAAAGATGGGAGTAATTATTGAAAAGTAGGTTTCATCTAATTTTTTAAAATCAATTTTAAATTGGAAAATGACCAGGAGGAATTTAATCACATATCAAAGACAGCTATTGTTACCATAACATGAAAGGTTCCTCCTTGCACAGACAAAAAACTGGACTACAGATGATTCCGGTAGTCCTGATACTTCTCTGCTAAATATTAAGTGTCACGATATTGTATTGCTAATAGTGCTTATAAACTGCTTCTATCTGTATAAAGCTTTACTATTCATATTACCTAATAACTTCCTCATTAAAATTGGCAAAAAGAAACAGAATAACCCTAACTCCAGTCCTTCCAAATCTTGCAGATATGAAGTACAGAAAAAGGTATGGCTAGTTGGCATTGTATCTTCACACTTTACTCTTTTGTTAACAGGACTCCTTTAAAAGGAGTTATGAACATTTCAGAAACACTTCATGTATCACAAAACTAACTACCCAGTGTTTCCAAAAGCTTACTGGAGCAGGGATGGGTATTCAAATTCATAAGGAGGACAGGCCTTTCTATGTCAGAAGCAAGTAATTCCCAAAACAGACTGATAGCTTGTGACAAGGGAATGAAAGAAAATGAAGTCATGACACAGAAAGTGATTTGACTCGATTTATAACCAATTAAGTGCATCCACTTCCTAATACTTCCAAAATGTTATCAGATTTCCACGTTGTAAAACTTATATTAAAACTTAACACCAATCTGAATTTCTATCCAAGATCATAAAAAAACAAAAGAAATAAAAGTATTTAATTTAAATGACTGACCAATGTGTAAAATTAACCACCTGTATATATTTTCACAGCCTTACAAATGAATTGATCATTTTTATAAAGTGAAATTTTTCATGTAACATTTGTTTCTTTTTCTACCACAGCACCTGAAACAATTCTGTCTTCCAAGAGTCTTTACTGATTTAGAAGTATTGCCAGATAGATACAACATGGACAGTGCACAAGAAAACTGTTATACATCCTAACACTTAGTATGCATAGTAAATAAAAATGAAATGTCTTTCCTTCAAGAAACTAACTAAAAATGCAAAGAACTGCTAATCTCAACAATTTATTTTAATCTAATTTCCAAATGATGTAAGGGAATAATTGCAGTCTTGCTCACTGAAATACTTCAAGAGAACTTGTATCATCAAGATTATCAATTATTACATGAATAACAGCATGCTGTGAATGATTTAATTTAAACAAAAACTTTTTAGTTAGAATTAAACTTAAATTGTATCTTTATCTTCCCTAATTGAACTTGCAGACATTCCTCCTGAAGTTCAGTCTCCGCACACAGTCACATACAAAATATCAACAAGTTTCAGAGCCCTGTACCATGTAACACCTACCAAAAAAGGAAAAAAAGTAAACCCCTTCCCAAAAAAAAAAAAAAAAAAAAAAAAAAAAAAAAAAAAAAAAAAAAAAGACACAGCACATTTTTAGAGCAAGTATTTATTCACAGGGAGAATTTAAAAAAATAACAAAAAAGCAACAACAACAAGCAGAAATAAAACACAAGGACCTTTGTTTTGGGTTTTTTTTACCCACTACCTGCCCCCTCAATGCTTCCATGAACCTTGGCAACCAGAGAAGACAAACACCCTCAGAAGAAAACAAACCTGTAAAGACTCCTTAATGTTTACAGCACAAGAAAATTAATTTTTTTTTTACACTAGACCACCCTTATCATAAAGGAAATAGCATGACTCTCCATAATCCCCCTACTTCTGGGTCTGCTATGTCTGTAAATGATTTTTTTCCATCACCAGCAGGTTTGAGTATTACACCTTCCAGTACCCCTTATAAACAACACTACTGAAATAGCACTAGCCCTTGATATAATACCCATAGAGACAGAGGTTTGTATGCTTCTATACTTCTCAAAATGAGGGAAGAAAGTCAACAAACCTTGTTTACCACATTATTTTACAAAACTGTCAAATACTGTGCCAGTGGAATTAAGGAATCACAGTATTCTTTTTTTTTAATGCAAACAAACACTCCTGTGCATATCTCAAGAGACAACTAAGAGAATGCCTAATCCAGCATTTCTTAGAAACACAATTCTGATTTTCTAATATTCTGGAGGGGAAAATCCGGTCCTTAGGCTAGCTGATGAGTCTATTAACTACAGAAAGCAGGCAGAGTTGGTGAAAACCACTAACAAAATCACAGAAAGCACTCTGAAGAGCGAGACCATATACCAGATCACTGAGCAATGGAAAGACTTACCAGCAATGTTCACGTAAAAAACCTGCCTTTCAAGCACGGATTTGAACAAAGGTTACAATTCCCTTGCATTTGGCCCATCCTAGCTACCAGCATATGCATACTTTATCTGTAATCTAACTCACTAACTGATTCAATAATGGATTTTTTTCCCTTCCTTTCTGCAAATCTGGCAGAGGAGAATAAAGTATAACACAAACTATTAAAATATGCACTGCAAATTTTCAAAATGCAAGATATTAATTGTCCTGTCTGGAATTGAAACAGAAGTATAAGATTTCTTTACGATCAGTCTGAATGAAAAATATTTCTATTGGGGAACTTAACTGAAATACTGTACCTTAAATAAAAAAATCAAACAAAGACAGTCCCAAAGAGCCCAAATCTGTAATCTGGAATCCTTAGAACCACTGACACTTGTATTAAAAGAATAAGCATTTCGCTGCCTACACATCACCAAATGAACACTGTGCACAGAAACACATCAGCGAAATGCTGTATTTGAGAATGCAGTGGTCTGTTCTGAAGGTAATAATAAGGTAGCACCACTCTAACAACAAATCACTGGCAGGCTTCATAATGCAGCAGAATAGAAAATGGAATGTGGCTGACACAGAACATGCTCCTCATCTGGCACAGAGACAAAACTGTGAGATTTTGAGGTTTTAGTTCTAGGATTCCACCTTCTGAAAAAAATTGTGTTTCTGCTACTCTAACATCCACACTCTTCCTACTTTTAGGAACAGCATAAAAACTTTGCATCTGAGAGATCACTGACTACAAGTGAAACTCCTTAAGCTTTATTTTTAATTTTCAGCTTCTTAAATGAGGAGTTGTTCTGCTGGTTTCAGCTGGGGTAGAGTTAATTTTCTTCATAGTGGCTGGTATGAGGCTGTGTTTTGGATTTGTGTTGAACACAGGGTTGATAATACAGAGATGGTTTTGTTATTGCTCAGCAGGGCTTACACTGAACCAAGACCTTTTCTGCTGTTTGTACTTCCATGCTGGTGAAGAAGTTGGTGGTGCATGGAGATTGGTAAAAGACACAGCTGGGACAGATGACCCCAATGACCAAAGGGATTTCCAGACCATGGGACATCATGGTCAGCACATAAAACTGAAGGGAAGAAAGAGAAAAAGTGGACCATTTGGAGTGATGGTGTTTGTCTTCTCAAGTAAGTGTCACACATGCTGGGGCCCTCCTGGAGATGGCTGAACACCTGCCTACTCATGGGAAGTGGTGAACTAATTCCTCACTTTGCTTTGCTTGTGTGCATTGTTTTTGTTTTCCCTATTAAACTGTCTATATCTCAAGCAACGAGTATTCTGTTCCTGGTCTCACTGGTGGGGAAGAGAGCAAGTGGTTGCCTGGGGCTTGGCTGCTGGCTGGCTTTAAGCCATGACAGTAGAACACTGGTGAAAGTTATTAATCAGAGACAGTGGTAAATTAATTCGCTTTGTGAAGTATTGCTTAGGCTGCTTCCTATCTACAGATATCTTTGCTGTTTTCCACAATTACAAAATAATAAAACCTATCCACCCTTCTTAGCCCACCTATCAGTTTGTCCCCATCACTTACACTGTTCATGTAAACTAAAATATTTTTTAAAATAGCCTTTGCTTACAGTTCTGCAGATTAACTCCTACATAGAAATTCAGTGAAACTGTGAGAAAGCTCAGATCTGCAAAACAGTAGAAATAAATACCATCAAAGGCTCATACTTTAAATTCAGAACCATTGGCCATCTTTCACGGTTGAGGACTCATCTACCCAAACATCCTCCTTCAGCATCATCTACCATGCGACACTGCCAGACCTATACTTCACCTCATTCACCTCAGTATAGCATCTTACCTGACACACTCTGAAATCTTTATGAACACCTTAATTTCCTGGCTGTACTTCCATACTTTCATAACTTTTTCAAGAACCTCTGAACCCTGAACTTCCATAGTTCAAAACACAGCTGTGGGAGTCTGCATTTTAGAAGCAAGATTTCACCACATGTTTTCACCCACTCTTTCATAAATGTAAATGCATGTAAATGTACCTATTTTTTCCTATTAAAGTATTAAGATTTTTCCCTGGAACTGTTAAACACTTTGAAACATTTTCATATCTATACATTCATGAGGTTTAATATGTGTATTAAGTTCTATTTTGCAATATGAAAATCCAGTGGAAAACCACAAGACATAAGTCAAGTAATTCTGCCCCCCACCCTCACACAAACTCTAAGAATAATAAATCTTAGGACTTATTTCTGTAGAAAAAGGATCTACAGAAATCTCCCACAACAGCAATTCTACTGAAGTTTTGTAGTTCTGCTCTTATAAGAAGCATTGCAATTTTAAATGCAACAATTTTTTTTTTTACATCTTTCATGGAAGAATAGGCTTCTCTATACACGGTCCAGGAAGGGGCCTGTCTAAATATAACTCACATACAAGGGCAGCAACTCTTACCACCAGGAGCACAACACTCAGATGCTCTGTTATCTTCCGGCTACAAGCACACGACACACTGTCAGCTATTTAGCACATAGCAGAGAGGAGTAGAAACTGAAAGTAATACACAAAATTCTTTGGGGGGGAGGATGACAATGTAGAATTAATACTGTTTGACTAATTTTAAAATCAACAGCATTTCTGCAAAACAAAACTGAGGAGGTTACCTGCTGATTCTCAGCCACCGTTACAACACTTACTGCGACCAATTTTCCTCAGTTCTTCTACTTTTCCACAGACAACTTTCAGGGTTTATAGTACTTTCTTGCTTGCTTGCTTTACCTCACCAGTGCTTTTTCAATAACTTCAGAGATAAGACTTCTTAAAGATACCAAAAAGTATGCTCCTGTCCTACCAGAGGGGATTTCCACACATTACCAACAGATAGCTACTAAGTACACACAGCCAGTTGTACACATGACAGTTTAAAGTATAAAATGAGTTTTAATGAGCTGAACCCTATCCAATCCAACTTCTTTAATTAAGGATCATTTATCTACTTTAAGAACCTTTGCTTGTGTACCTAGATGCAAGTCACACAGAAACTAAAGTAAGTAGAAAGGAATTAATATAATAATTGACAGCACTGCAAAAATCGTCAGTCATTTAAAGAAAAGACAAATAATGCTAATTCACTAATAAAGTGAAAAAAAAAGGATGAGTAAGGTAAAGACTACTCCACCAACACAAAACGAAAAAGAGCTGCAGAATTACATCCTTTTCCCTAATAAATCAAACATTTAAGAGCATTTCTTGGTTCACACCTAACATATAAAGAGATAGATTTAAAACTAAACCCCAAGTTTTCAGTTGGTTACACACTTTATATTTAGCTTGCTATTCCCAGAATGTTATTTAGAAAAATGACATTTTTATCCTACCACAAGTCCATGATGATTCATAAGCAACCTCAAACCCTTACAGAGGAAGATTTATTTTGCTCTTCCCACCTCCATGACAAATCTTTAGCTTTCTTTACGCTAAACCCACAAATTTGCATGATCTGCTGAGAAAAGGCATATTTAACCAAGTAGCTTTTCTAAAGATTACTCTCACATTTGGTATTTACCAGTATCATACAGCAATCTAGACATAAAAGATATTTTAACACAAATAACTGAAAGGTACAGTATACGGTTACAAATGTAATTAGCCTGAAAAAGGCAGCAGAAGTATTATGCTACAAAATGATCTGCTAGCAGATTCGTTTTTATATATATTGATATATATATTAAAAAAACCCAAAACCTGCTGAAACATAATCCTGGCTCAGTGAGACAGAAAGTTAGCTGTAAATTGCAGTAACTGGTGTGCTTTTAAGGCTAACATGCAAGTCTGATTTATAATAGAAAATTTATATGTTCAACTAATTATGATCATAGGAAAAAAAGCCAGAAATTTATTTTGCATGGTAACACTAGAGCAATTGTAAACAGAGGCAAAAGGGTTTGAGATTTTTGAGCCACTGGAAGTCCTTCTGCTGAGATCACAGTCACCTGCATCTTCATTTCTTCAATCCTAATATATAATTTTGTTTACCAGCACTGAAAAAGGTACAAAATTACTCAGTAATTTGGAGAGAATGGGTGAAGACCAAAGTAATTATTAGTTTTCCAATGCAGAAGGTAATTTTTCTCCTTTATGTGTACTTCCTTAGACCAGCCTTACTGGTACAGATCACTTTTATGTACAGCATACTTGATTTGTTAAAAATTACTACAAAAACCAAGAACACATGTTCATGTTTTTGAGTATGTTGCTAGACCAACCTACTACACAGACTGGTTCTCAGCAAGTTTATTAGCTTTTAACACATTCATAAATGTGACACTTCATATGACTAAGTATTTTAAGAATTAGGGATTTAAGAGTAAAATGTATCAATTTAAACAAAAATTTTATAATCCACGTTAAAAACCAGTAAATTAAAAAGTAAAAACACAGCTATAAACGCTTTATATATTACATTTTATGAGAAGATTTTTTTTTTTGATGCCAGGCTCTTTAAGAAGTAAATTAGTAACTTTACCTCTATTTACTACAATGAAAGTGAAAAAATGAACTTACCTTTAACACTTTTTCTGTTCACATCAGCTCCTTTTTCAAGTAAATACTGAGCTATTTCTTTGTGGCCTTTGTAACATGAGATCATCAAGCACGTATGCCCATGACGGTTTGATACTTCCAGGTCTGCTTTGTGCTCCACAAGGTATTTGACTATTTCCAGGTGACCATCAAAACAGGCAGCTCTAAGAGGAGTTGAATTTGTCAGTGTTGTGTTGTTGACAGATGCACCATGATCCAACAGACACTGAACAACCTTCAAGTGGCCGGCAGCTGATGCTGCCCACAACGGCGGAGCTCCCTCGATGGTTTCACCATCAAAATTCACCGAGCCACCAACCTCTATAGAGGCAGAGCAATGGTCCAACAAGTATTCCACCATGTCGAGGTGACCATAGCGAGCTGCCATCAGAAGTGGTGTGGCACCATTGGTTTTTTCTGACATCAGTTGGGCCACCTCTTCCCTTGTTTTGCTCGCCAGTAGCTTGGAAAGGAGCCGCAACTTGCCATCACGAGCTGCGTTGAAGACTGCTGTCTTTAGATCCATTTAGCCTGTACCTCTGCTTCCTGATGGACACGCTCCTGAATTTTTCAGCCAAGAGCTTATTGGAACTGCTTAGCCCAAACAGAATGTCCCCAGCTTCTCAGATCAGTTTCATCCAGATAGGGAAACATGGAGACTCCGGACAAGGTCCTGACGAAGCGCAGGCTACGCTTATCACAAATCTGCAAAAGGAGAATTCTCGATGTTTTCACCTCCTACTTCGCAAACGAGCAACCGCATTGTATCTTCCCACAGCTACACCCAAACAAGTCGCTGTTGTGGCGCGCCGGTGTCCAGCAGCATTCCTTGGGACTCTCCCGGGCCGCGCGGTGGCCCCTAAGGAAAGCTACGGGGAGGAGGGGGCTGATCCTACCAGCGCGTTATCCATACCAAACACAGAACGATTCTCTTCTCCCTCATTTCTCCGTCAGCTGCACCCCCGACTGGCTCCGGGGCGTATCCCAAGTACAGAGACCCCTGCTCCCGCCAGAAGACCCGCAAACACGCACCTTCAAGGCAGCCAAGTGGGGAAGGTGACGGCCGCATTCCGGCCAAGCACCGGACGGCGGGGAGAGCCCGAGCCCTCCTACCGCCTCACGACCGGACCCGCTGCACCCAGAGCCCGGGCAGTCCCATCCCCCTCCCTCCTTTCCCGCACGGCACCAAACCCTCGCGGCCGCCGTGCTCAGAGCCGGCTGGAAAGGCCCGCCGCGCTACCTTCCCGGGGCGCTCCGGATGGTCTGCCGCCGCCACCGCCCTCAGAGGGACGCACCCGCCGCCGCTGCCCGTGCTCCGTCCGGCGCCTCCATGACAGCCGGGCCCCGCCGCCAGGGCCGGCCCTGCGCAGGGGGCGGGGCGGCCCCTCCGCGGCCAATCAGAGCCACGTTCCGCGCGCCTGGGGGCGGGACTACGGCGCCGCTCGAGGGCACCGTGCGGGCTCAGCCGGCCGCTAGGGGGCGCCGGGAACAGCGGAGCGGGGCCCCGGTGTGCGGAGGGCGCTAATGTCCCACAGGATCCCACAGGATCCCACAAGGTCCCACAGAGGTGCTTTGAGAATGCACTTCATAGACACGCCGTGGGCTTTGTACGGACACATCTCTGCTGTATACCGGCACTGCTGGGTCCCGTCCTGTGCTCCGCAGCACAAGAGAGAGAAGGACCTGCGGGAGCGAGTCGGCGGAGACCACAACGATGATTTGGGATCAGGAGCATTTCTCGTACGCGGAGAGACTGCGGGAGCTGGGCTTATGTAGCTCAGAGAAGACTGAGAGGGGATCTCATTAATACATACAAATATCTCACAGTCAGGTGTCAAAAGGATGGTGCCAGATTTTTTCTGTAGTGCCCAGCGGTAGTACGAGGAGTAATGGCCATAAACTATAACACAAGAAGATCCACCTCATCATGAGGAAGAACTTTACACTGAGGGGGGCAGAGCACTGGAACAGGCTGCCCAGAGAGGTGGAGTCTCCTGCTCTGGAGAAATTCAAAACCCGCCTGGATGCATTCCTGTGTCACCTGCTGGAGATGACCCTGCTTTGGTGGGGGGATTGGACTGGATGATCTCCAGAGATCGCTTCCATCCCTAATTATTTTATGATTCTGTGATTCTGTACATATATGCTTTTCGAATTAAAAAATTAGATTAAAATTCCAATTTTTGCAGCACAGATGAGGATCTGGCTCTGGACAATGTTGCTGTCTGGTGCAAATTTTGCTTTTCTCGACTGAGATTGCACATGGCTTGCTACAGGCTTAGGATTTGACATTTATTGTGTTCCTATGATAACAGAGAGAAAACTCCTAAAAAGAATATAAATTCTGTCACAACCAAGTATGGTACCTGGAAGCCTCAGAAAGCAGTCACATGCAGGAAAAAAAAAAAAAAAAGGGAGAGAGAGAGAGAGAGAGAAAACAGTTCAATTTGTAATTTTATGTACAAAAGTAATGTATCAGAGTCTGGGTGGCCCTTTGTCCCTTTGTACCCAGTGCTGGAACTATGATGCACAGGCTGCTGGTTGTTTTGTCTGCAAGACTCAGAAGAAGAAAGACCATAAGAAACTGATGGGAAATTAGAATAAAGCCATTAAAATTTTTAAGGAAGTGGTGGTATTGATTTGTGGAGATGCATTAAAAGACCTAACGGTGTGAATATGCAACATTAAAAGGAAGTGGGGGAAAGAAGAAAAGAGAACATTTTCAAGAAATATCAGTGGAATGGAGGATTTACTTGAAGAGAGTTGCCAGGTGTAATCAACAGGAATTAGAAACAAAATGAACAGATGAAAGAGCATACTTAGCATCAAAAATAATATGCTGGTAGGGAGGATCTGCCAAGCCAGAAAAATAATTTGAAAGTTGTGGGAGCTAATTGATAGTCATGGTGGGCTGTGTAAATGATAGCACGTGTAAATAAGGTATTATAGGGAACAGTTCTGTGCTGGAGGGAACACGGAGATGATAACCAGACTGACCTTCCCCCTTCAGTCGCTGGAGTTTTCACGGCAGGCAGTCAGCAGTGCAGTCAGCACTGATCGGCTTGCAAACTACAGGGCAGTGGGTCTAGAAATGCATCTGTGGGTGTCAAACACAAACACCCCCTTCCCAGCTCTGAATTAGGCCAAGGTCCTGGGACAGGGTCCAGGGGAGGAATATTGGTCAAGTAGGCCAGAAGGGAACAGGAATGGCTTCTGCAGAGATGTAATGCCTGGACCATGGCAGAAGATAAACCCTTGCATGCAACCACGAGGCACGCTGATGGGGATTTTAGACACAGCCTGTCAGACCACCAGGCTTCTTCTCTATATAAAAATATCTTACTCCTGTGGCAAATAATAAGTCTGCCTTGATATTTCCAAAATCTACCTTAGAGTAACTAGGTGTTTGAATGAATTAAGCAGAGAAATTAATTACTAAAGAAAATTTTACAGGAGTTATACTTCTCTAAGTGCCCTGATGCCACTTTTTTTCATTCATATCTCATTATATATACATATTAAAGAATCACTTATATTTTCAGAGGGCCATTCTCATGATGTAAGTGGACTTAAGGAGGTCTGACTATATGGCTGCCTCCTGACTGCTGTTCTATGAATTTCATACTTTCATATTGCCTTGTGGAGGAAGCACTTGCTTGACAGTACCTGGCTCTGGGGGCACTGAGAGCCAGCACGTCATGACCTCAGCCTGCACTGCAGTTATTGTCTGGCTTCCAGAATGAACCTAAGCCCTACTTCCCAGAGGTAAAAAGCAAATATTTTGACCCAGTGTACCAGAAGCACCATGAAAAATAAGATATATCAATCCATGCTTTAAGGTTTCAACTTCAATCATTCATAGCTAGTCAATCTGTCATGGGCACACTGCCAGCAACCATTTCATTTGTCTTATGTCCCCCTCTCTTTGGGATGTAGTTCCATGCCCATGGGGAAGACGGATATTGATATCAGGCTGGGATCTTTGGTGGTGCCACAAACACAATGCATACCATTGAAAAGAGCAAGTCAGTCTTGTTGCTTGTTCAGTTTTGCAGTTTCCCTCCTCAAAACACTCTGGTTTTGAAAGCTATGAATGAAGAATGGTGTTAAGTGGAATACTAGTGTTGTGATTACTTAGTTCTCACCTCAGGGTATTCTTGTCCTCACAGCTGTTCACAGTAGACAGCAGCAGGGATTTGTCACATACACATGTGCTACCCACCTTGCAGACACCTCTGGTTTTGTGTGGAGCAGTTGTCCCCTCAGTGTCTGGGTCACAGCTCTGTAGCACTGTATCTCATACACCAGTGCTTTACTGTTGCATTCACATCACTCATTCTAGATTGAAGAATTTATATTAATTTTGTGTACAAATGATAATACCATAAGGAAAAAGTCACAGGTCACTAGATAGTTCTTGACAGTGCTGGTATGAACCAGCTGAAGAGTTTTCAAGATTGCCATTGATAATATTTTGGAAGTCAGATTCTGACTTCAGCAAGAGATGTGGTTGTAAAGTGTTGTATTCAGTTTCAACCCTTCACTTCCTTATCCCTACGACAGAAGGTACAGAGGTTTCTTCATCTTTAAGGCAGACTATGCTCAGCAATACAGGAAAGAAATCTTTAATCTAATCCACATCTCAGTTGTTAGCTTTGGCACTAGAAGGCATATATATGCATTAATACAGTGATTTCTTCAAATTCTTTATCCCACTTTTGTTCATGCAACGTTTGGTATCCCCAGCATAACGATACTTTTGTCAGGCCTCAAGCTAACTCAGAAAAAAACTGTGTTACATTTTGCAAGGTGGACAAGCACTCCAGCTGCTCTGTGTTATGCCTGCAAACTAACCGTGTCTTCCCTAAACTGGCACCCAGTTGCCTACACAGACCTGACTGAGAGTCAGGTCAGGAAGGCACTATAGGATATTACATCAAGTAGGCTTCCAAAAACGGGAGCTAGAGCAAATGGCAAGCTGAGCAGACAGATGCGTAAAGCATTTGTGCAACTGCCTGCTTGTGAACTAAGGCTAAATTATGCAATAAATTGAAAAACCTGTTTAAGCACGGCCTGAATCCTAGGTCTTCCCTGAGGTACCTTGACTACTGGACAACAAGGGAGGGATGGCAAACTGCTGCCAACTGCTGCCAAACTTACCTTAGTAAAGCTCCTTCCTGGTTGCCAGTACTTGCCCACACCTCTGGCAGCCCCAGTGGTATCACAGATATCACCACTGATGCTACATGCAGTCACTGAAACTTGCTCTTAACCATGAATATTTATGTATTTTCATATAAAGCAGAAGAGCTTTGTGAGGGCAGAGACACGTGCTGGAAATGTCTGTTGCCAGGGGCTCAGACACAGGGAGGAGACCCCTGCATTGGCTGGCCAGGGATGCAGACCTGCGCCCCTGGGCCAGGGCCTGGGCCAGGATGGAGGGCTCAAGGAACCTTCTCACCTTTTCTAAGCCTGAGCACTGTCTGTGTGTGCTGCATCACAAAATACCCCTCTCTCCCTCAGGAGAACAAACACCATATGCCTTAGACACAGACTCTGTTTGGGGAGATGGTATGCATGAGACAGTTGCATATATAGGCTTAGTCTCCTAAACTGTGTTTGCTCAGTTTAGATGACATCAGTGTTCAACTTCGGGTCTAGATGTTCAACTTCTGGTCTAAAAACCCAGCCCTTCATATGGAAGTGCACTCTGGACAAGCCACAGGACAAAGTTTCTTCCTTTAACTGGAAACTTTCCTTTCTGTCACCCTCACAATAAAATTCTGGGAACTGAATCATTAGTTGTTATATAAGCAAACAGACTTTTTGTGCAGAAATCTGCTCTTCTTCTGCAGATTGGTGTTAAAATCATGAGAAATTATGAGATGGCTGGAGGTGTGAGTCGACAGGATCTGAAAAGTTTAGGCATGTTTGCTAACCCCCTGCAAGCTGTGAGCTTTTCTTGTCCCTTGGCATTTAACTCACAGCTGACAGCAGAAACTGTCTGCAGTCTGCCTGTGGACACAAGCTGAGACAGAGAAGTCTGGTCTCAGGAGGTGCCTCTTTTCTTATGAGGAAATAAGCATTTCTGCCTATTCACTCTGGGGTGTAAGGATGACATTTTGTTTCCAGGGGAGTCAGGGTTTTGTCCCAACTATCCATAATAGTATTTGGCTTTCTATTTTTTTCTGTACTATGAAAAAGGGAAATAAGAAGATAATGATCTACGTTTGTATACAACATGTAAAAAGTTTTACAGATAATACTAATTTTAGAGGTCTTAAATTATACATTTGTCTAGCTGTATGCTTGTGTATATATATTTTCATATAACAGGAAAAATTTATATATTAACTTCCCTCAAATACATGCAATAGTTTCATAATATAAATATACTACAGGATACAGATGCTATTCCACATGATGCAAGGATTCTAACAGGCATAAATAAGGCAATTTTAAAGGAATTCAGAGGTTTTATACATTCTAATTAACCTACAGCTTTCCACATTATTTTGGTGTTTGATGTGCAAGCTGCAAATTTCCTTTCCTTTCTCCATTGCCCTGGTGTTATTTCAAAAGGTTGAAATTACATTCACAGAGATTGCAATTTTCAGATGTTCCACATTTATATTTTTAAAATCAGTGTCAGTGGTGCACCTAGTTTTTAAGGCAGTATTTGCCAAGCATGTGAAAGCTGAATTTCTTTCCCAGAAGATAAAATTTTCTCCCTCTCCTGGCAATCCCTGGCATGCATTCCCTGCACATCTGAATTCATATATCCTGAGACATTCCTGCTAGCCAGTGCATGACCACACATTGCCTCTTCAGTATGGCATTCTGGTAGAAACTGCCCTAGGCTCCATAGCAGATCTTGAGCAGTAAGACTTGTAAATTTTCAAGGTAGGATTTAAATTCAACAAAATCAACTACCAGAGTAAATTTCACTATCAAAGCAACATTTGCAAAATACTAGATAGTCTCAGATTCACAAGAACAGTGGTTTAAAGCTGACAGTTTTCTAAGATAGAGATTAAAAAAAAGGCACAAAAAGTAGCGTAGCTTTACAAATTAGCTGACTTAGCTCATGGTACTTTAAATGTGCCATTATTTTGTAAAGCCAGGTGTGTTCATTTTGCTAGTCATGCTGGGATTTAACAGTGCTCTGCCATGGTGTGATCTATCAGAGACATGTTAGGAATGTACTGTGATTTTATTTACAGTTGATTGGTTTTACTAATACTTATGCTCTGTTAAACTTCAGGTTATGCGCTTCTGACACCAGAAACCTCTGGCGTCCCTCAGTCTGTACCCATTCTGGTATATTATAGATGTGAAACTTTCAGAACAGACTGCTCACAGTCTCTTTTGCTGCCATTTTTTGAAACTACACAAATTATTCCCCTGTTATTTACCTTTCTTAGCTCCCAGGCCAAGGAAAAGATGGGCCCCACAGTGTTGATAAACAGAATTTTAGCTATTGAATTAGCAAGATTTCCACAGTGGGTGGAATAAAAATATATTACATCCTCTGCTTTCCAAGTATAGAACAGGCATTTAATCTACAATGAAACCTACTAGGCTAATCATAATAACTTGGGAGTATGCATATTCAACTCCCAGGCATTTGCACAGACCTCTTTGCTAATTAATTGCAGAGAAAAACAGAGCTGATCAGCTAGTGAGTACTCTGGGTGAACAGAACATTCTAAAGGCTCCAGGGAGTTAAAAAAAGTTGGAAGTAAATATCCATGTGGTAAAGCTACTTTTCCTGAAATAGATGGCAGTAGAAAGGGGTGCCCAGGGGTAATTGAATGATTACTCAATGTATCTTAAGCCTCAGCCAGCACAATCAGAAAGAGCAAACAAAACAGAGTATGAGTGCTAGGCAACAGTCTGGATTGCAGCACACCACACGCTGCAGCTCTCACAGAAGATGATGAGTGGCTGGGAGCAGGTGGGTGGTATTTCAGTCCTTGGCTTCAGATGCAAGTGCTGTAAGCATCCCTACATTCCAGACAGCTGTAACTGTCACTGGAAGTCCACAGAGGCATCGAGCTGTTCAGAGTAGCAATGACCTTTTACACTGCCATATATATCCTGAAACCATTCTGTCTGTCAGAAAGAATCCTAGTTCCCGATGGTTCCTGGCCACATGGATGTCTATGTGAGTATGCATGCACACTATCACATGCTTACATGCTTTGGAAAGTTCTGCTCTCATTTTCTGCCTTCTAACCATTTCCATAAGCAGCTGGTAGAGTCAAGTGTGTGGCCTTTTAGTGAAGAGTTCTCCAGAGGTAGCTTCCTACTAAATCATGACTAGTGACTCTTTCGTTTGTATGTTTCTGATTGCTGGCTCTAGCTTGATCCTGAAGAAAGACAGGGCATGGACTAACAGAAAAACTATTTCCAAATCTGGCTTAAGTCTATATTAGGAGGCAGAGGGTTGGTGTTTTTTTTTTTTTAATTACATAGAGTTCACCTACTGAGTTTTTCAATTCCCTTGTGCAGAGGTGTCTCTGCCTGTCTGGTGATTTTCTGATAAGACTAGTCTCATTTCAGCAGTAGTTCTCTTTGTGGAGCTGCTGTTGATCCTGGACATCCCCTTGGCATTGTCCCACATACTCCTGTTCAGACAACCAGCCTGCTTGAGGAAAGTCCACAGGCTCGGAACACTTGCCTTTGACAATGTGTTTCACATTGCTGCCTTAGTCTACAAGAGACACTCATGTAACCAGTTCCTTCCTTATCTAGGCTGCCAGTTCCACAGGCTGGATGCATTTTACTGAGGCTTCTTGCAAGCATGCCTCAGAAGATTCAGTTACAGCAGAGTGGAGAAGTTTGCTTAGCTTTTAATGCTAACTGTGCTGACCTTATTAAAGCTGTTCTCCACAGATTGCCTTAGTTTATTTAAGAATAATAAATCTCTGGAATATATGCTACTTGAGTACCCAGCTACTGTCCTTGGTACCTTGGGTACCCCTGAATTCTGGCTATCAGCCAGAGAGTGCAGGCAGGCCATCCCTAACACTGAAATCTGAGGAGAAGCTGCCTTATCTCTGCTTTGGGTTTTGCTTTTTTTCTTCCCATTTAGTGGTTGCACCAAATGAGATTGATGGTTTTCAGAGATGGAAGAGCTGCTGCTTTTACTTTGCCCTTTCTCTAAGGGATAAATACAGTGCAGGGCAAGGTGCTAGCTGCAAGACTTCACATTTTCCACATATCAAGTTGATAGAGAAACATGTAAAATGAATGCCAGAATTTTTGCAATAAGATTGTACTTTTAAGAGAAAAAAAATCCCAGAAGATGGCTTATTCCAGTTGATATGTCTCAGTACTTTTGCAGAAATCCTTATAGGCCTTCAGGCAAAACAAAGAGAAATTTAAAATCACAACAATTCAGCTGCAAAGAAAACCAAATAAACCGTTACACATATGGAGTGTGTTAGCTCTGCTTTCCATTTTATAATCACTACAAGACTTTAAAATAAAATACGTGTAGCCTTCTATGACATAAAGATCACTGTCTTAATTTAAAAGCTGAGCATAGCAAAGCATGGAGGCATTTCTGAACACCCAAGCTGCTTTGGGGAGACAGGGCTGAGGCTGATGCCAGAGAGCATTTTTCCACTGTGTTACCTTGCTTGCCCAGCCCTTTTGGCCTCTGTACTACCTTTCCTCATCTGTTTGGGCACTTTGGATTTCCAACCATTAATAAAGCACCTGCATCAAACACTGCTGTTAAACCAGGTGACCACTATGCCTTGCCTGTGCCACCCAGGCCAGTATCCTTTCACTCAAGTCCACATGATGCTCAGCACCCCCAAGGTCTCTCCCCATCTCTGACCACCAGGATACAAAGGGGACAGGTGTTATCAAGGTCGAATTTGGAACCTCCAGAGAAAGGAGACAATGTGAAGGCTGCTGGTTGCAGAGTACTCTGAGAGGCAGCAAAGAGTCTCCTTTGCAAATGCAATAGTCATGGCAATGGTTTTCTTCAGCTTTTCCTGCAGAGCAGTAATCCAGCTTTAGATGTAATTCCGTATAATTGATTTGTAGTCAAAACTCTGGAACTTTTTTTTCTTTTACCATTCCAAATGCAGGGGAGGGCTGCTCGGCTTGCTTTTCCAGCACTAGCATCAATGATTGGAAGAGCAGGATCAGGTCAGCTGGATGAAATGCTTATTTCTTAGACTTCTCTCATAGAAGGGTACAAATTTTCACCCTTTGCCAGAGTACCCCTGCATACCCTTTTGAGTGCTGCATTCTGCTGCAGTGCTCAGAAAACTCTGCATGTAGCGTGAAGGCAGCTGCCTGGGAGAAGTACAGCAGAACTGCAGTCTGCAGTGAGTACAGCCTCAGACAAGTAACAGGAGCTTCATTTGGCTGGAATTGCAGCAGGGCAGCACACTAAGCATCCTGGTAAGTGTGGCACAAAGATGGGCAGTGGTAAGCAGTGACAAGGAACACACCTCACCATTGAAATGAGATGGTAATTTTTATTTGCAGGCTCTTAATGTTCAAGAGACTTAGTGTTCAGTGTTAGACAGCTATGTAGTTCTTGAAGGAACTAGGCAGCGATATGAGCAGACAGTTAACACTTTTGGGAACACTTTTTTCTGAACTAGCTATTGAAAGAAAATAACATTGATGTAAATGACCTGAGGACTTTAACTGTAAAAGATTGGCTGAGAGCTACACAGTAGGATACTACCTGCAAGTATAGACCTCTCACCAGAAAAGCAACTGGGTGCCTTCTGGGATCACAGAAGGAATGATTTTATAGAGGTGGAAGAAATATCTAGCAACAACAATGAAACAGCTCAGGAGCCCAAGAACAGGAGTCTCTGGGTTGCTGAGGTTTGATCCAAGCCTGTTTTTTCCTTTTGTAAACATTTGTCTGCGTAAGATTTCAGGACAGGTCGCATCTACCCCTATTTCTCTTAGACATATTCCCATTTTATTTTCCTTGTTTTCTTTGCATAATCCCCCTATTAGTGTAATTTATGGACTGCATGCTATAGACACGTTTTCTTATATCCACCATTTTAAATATCACAGAAAAAAAGTATGTTTACACTGCAGGGAAAAAATAAAAAAGGGTTATAAATACTGTATACAGCACTTCAATGAATCAGCGCTGGCAGAGGAATGCCAAAAGCCTCCCACAGCTGAAACTCTTCACCCTTGCTCACAGTGCTTGTGGCTCTTCTCAAAGAGCTTAGGTGGTTCTGGCCACACCACTGTGGCAAAGGGAGCAGAGAAGAGCAGAGACGAGCAGAGGCCCAGCCCCACCTTGCTTACAGTGACCTTGCACTGCTGCAGGCAGCTTGCCTGTTGTTGATAGATACCACTCACAGCCCTGGGGACACTGGGGGTGATTAACTGAGAAACCCTCTCACTCTGCTCAGGTCTTTCTGCCATCCCAGGCACCAAGACTGGCTGCACTGAGGGTGCTTTGCAAGGGCTGTGGACACCCAGCAGCCCCTTGACTCCAAAAACTTACTTTCCTGCAGCACATGCAGCACAAACCTTCACGTAGCTGAAGCACATGGTGTGTCCATACATGATCCTTGGCCTAAATTCTTGAGACAGAGATACACAGCTGTTATTCTCCTAATTTGCTAAGAAAGGAACAGTCAGGGCACAAAGCATTGTATGGAGAATCACACCAGAACTAGCATATATGAAATGAAAAAAAAAAAAAAAAGTGTTTCAAATGGATGTTGTTTCTGTTGTTCTCCTTTTCCAGCCTCAGATAAAAACACTTGCATTGCAGACAAATACAGTCTCTCTTACTATTGTCTACAACATAATTGTTGTCTAATATTTTCCTGTAAAGAATGTGCCAAAGAAAGTTTAGTCAGAATGATCCCAGAAAATGTTTGTTGATATAAGAAAACATATCAGCAAATGCTTTTTTATAGGAAAAAACCTTCAAATGTAACAAAACCAAAATAGCCTTGAAAGGCCTGTTTCTCAAAGCAGAAGATATTTCATAGAATGCCTTTTATAATGCATTGATTTCATTTTGATGACAAGAGTTCCTCTTCTATTAATGTTTTTCAGTATCAGCTACAAGATGCGAAAAGCTGTACATTGTTAATGGAAAACAATACATGTCTGTCAGAGCTCACAAGATAAAGCCAAATATAGGTAAGGTTTCAGTTTGGCAGCAGCTTGTGCCTCTTAGCAGACACAGTGACAGGCATGCTTTTGTAAATGGCATGTATTCAGCAGTACTTAATTAACAAGCCTTAACAGAGAACTTTACCATTAGTTTTGTCAAGTGAAGGGTTTACCTTCCTTCATAAAAGAATAGCAATGAATATAATTTCTGCTTATTCTGAACATGGTCTGCTTTAACAGTTTTCTACTATGACAAATGCTACAGTTTCTGTTTCATCCTTTCCTCCCTCTGTATCTCTCACTGTTGTCAGTATGTAGAGTCATGGAAAATTTTCTCCCCTTGTTTTACAAGGTCAGGGCTATCCTCTTACAGTACATTAACAGCCTGCAAAACAAAAATGTTTCTGGGTAAGCAGGCTGCTTAATGGCCTCAAAAGAGTTATAATTTATACAATTAAAAGCATTGATAATGGAGGTGAAGGATGTAAGCAGATAACAGGATTAATTCAGAAAATTTTGTTGATCGCATAATAGTCCATGCTGATCCATTCACAATATTACCTAAGTTTTCCAAGACAGGCTCATTACAAGGTGTCACTGCAAAGATTATTCCAGATTTAGCATAAAATTTACTTCGCAGAAGATTCTGAATGTTGATGGCTCCATCTGCATCACTGTCAGCATGTAGAATGACAAACTTAGAGCAAACACCCATAGTCTCATTACTGCTGCAAACTTTTGAAATGCTGCTTTGAGGTTCTGTAATTACAGCAGAGAAGCCCCATAGTTTGTTAATTGGCTTGGAGTCTCCCAGACCCGTACTGAAGTCATTAGCCT
Source organism: Vidua chalybeata (assembly GCF_026979565.1). Taxonomy (NCBI): domain Eukaryota; kingdom Metazoa; phylum Chordata; class Aves; order Passeriformes; family Viduidae; genus Vidua; species Vidua chalybeata. The sequence continues at coordinate 54,019,795 of NC_071570.1, forward strand.
TCTGCTGCTCTCTGCTGAGAGTGATATGTCTGGAGTTACTACTGCCCATTACAGAAAGGACACACATATAATCCTACTCTGCTCTTCACTGAAGCAGCCTCACCTTGCATAGTGTGTGTGCTTTTAGTCACTGAAATAAAATACATTGAGCTGTTAGAGAGTGTCCAAAGGAGGGCCATGAGGATGGTGAAGGGCCTTGAGGGGAAGCCATGTGAGGAGTGGCTGAGGTCACTTGGTCTGTTCAGGCTGAAGGAGACTGAGAGGAGACCTCACTGCAGTTACAGCTTCCTCCTGAGGGGAAGAGGAGGGGCACTGATCTCTTCTCAGTGGTGATACTGACAGGAGCTGGGGGAATGGCCTGAATTTGTGTCAGGGAAAGTTTAAGTTGGATGTCAGAGAGAGGGTAGTAGGGCACTGGGACAGACTCCCCAGGGATGTGGTCACAGCACCAGCCTGACAGAGCTCAAGAGGTGTTGGACAACACTCTCAGGTACATGGTGTAATTCCTGGGGATGGTGTTATGCAGGGCCAGGAGCTGGATTTGATGATCCTTGTGGGTCCCTTCCAAATCAGCTTATTCTGTGATTCTGTAATTCTGTGATAAAAATGTTTTTGTGGAAAGAGGAATTATTTGCTTTCCTTTAACAACCATGGTTGAAAGACATGCAGAAATGAAAGAAAGCAGAAATGCTGAAAGAAAAACTGATATTTGTATTTCCCAGTATATTTCACTGGTGAACTCAATGCTGAGCTCTCTGGCCTGCAAGAGGGGCAAGCATTTACCCCAAAGACCCATCAGCCACCACCAGTAGGAAAGTCCATTCAGGGGAGCAGAGCTGTTCTTGTAGTTCATGTGATGTAAAGGGAGATACTGTGTTGAAGATGTTGGCATAGAGATGGCAGGGTGTAAGCTCATCCATCCCCAATATGATCTGTGGTCTCTCTCAAATGAAATCAGTTACAGAGGGTCAGTTCAACTGTTGACAACACTATGAAGCCAATGCTCAGCTCAGTACAAGGGGCACCACCTGCAGAAACCAAATGATCAGCCCTTCTATCACTGCCTCATTCCTGTTTATTTCTTTAATCATTGTTTGCATAGTTCAAGCTGAACTTACAGGAGTCTTCTCCCTTTCTGCAAAGACATTGGAGGAGCTGCGGTTTTTAATTCTGCTAAGGCTGCTCGCAGACCTGAACAAACCCCGTAGGGGAGAGTGGAGCAGAAGGGGTTCTGCCACTTCCAGCAGCTGCCAAATTTAGCTGTAGCAGGAAAGTGCAGCCAAGGCTCACACCCTCCAGGGAATTCGTACAACTGAATTGGCCTTTAAATTAATCTGGACTCCAGTGCTTTTGCACAGGTTACAGAGGACAAGAGAGGCAGAATCAGGCCTTGTACTTATGAGTGGTGGTACCTACAAAGGGAAGAGTGTTTGCCTGCCATAACACCACCAGTCCCATTTCCTGTCCTTCCCCTCCTCTCTTTCCCCTTATAATGCAGGTTCATGAACTATATCCTGGCTGAGGAGAAATCAGCAGGGTCACTGGGGGGATCATTGTTTTTCCGCTTCACCAGCCAGAGAAGATTCTGAAAGGAGACCTTCTGTGTCTGGAATTGTCTCAATACTTTCCTGTGGGCTTGATGTTCTCTCGAGAAGCCTGCCAAGGTCTTCCACAACTAGGTCTTGGTCGGACCCAAAGCTTTTCTTTTTTTGTACACAAGGTTAAGCTGGCATTAAAGTGTTCAAATCTAAGTATAGAACAGGTGGCAGGATTCATCCACTGCTTTGCGTTTTCCCACAACTCTAGCCTTGTGCTAGAACAGTGTGCTCCACTCATTAAATATTGGTTTCATTTTATTGGTAGAGCTTCAGGTGTTTTCCAATTAATGGGTAAAGAGCCAGCAATGATGTTTGACCTTAGAAGGGCAGAACCTCAGAGAGCAACAGCAGCTTGTCCTGCAGTAACACAAAGCCCACATAGACTTTCCCTTTCTACCTCAATTTTATATGTCAGGCCATTACATTTTTCTCATTAAGTGAAAATCTGCTGTGAATGTTATGTTTTAATGTAATCTCAAAAATATGGGCAGTAGAACTAACTGCCTCCAGAGACAGGGGTCAAAACACTTCAGGCCCTTTTTGGGGTAAAAATAATTACCTGTATTGAAACCAATCAGGTTACTTTGTTTTTTAATAAAGCAGGTTTAGCCCAGAGCAGTTCAATAAATACACTAATAAGCATGTCTTTAAGGCTATGTGGTGATATGTTTGTGTAGCAGTACACATGAAGGAATTGGCTCTGGATATTAAAAGAATGATGGACTTAAAAGAAAGTGCTGCCTATTGAAGATCAGAGCCTGTGTTATGTGTAATGAGGCCTTCAGTAAGGAGCTGATGGCAGGAACAATGATATGTATTACACATGAAACAAAGATATAGTGTAGCTGTACACTTTGTAACACACATTTAGTCCTCTGCAAAACCATGAAAAGGCAGGTATGGGATTCATGCCTTCTACACAGTATCCCCAGAGCAGTGTGTGCTGTTTGTCCAGCCATGCTTTCCATGGCATAGGATTTATTTTCAAATGTTTCACAGAAACATTTGGGCTTATTTATTTTATTTGAAAGAAAACAGAAAAAAATGCAATTCAGAGGTTTGCTTTTGCAGTAAAAAGAAACTAACACCAGGTTAAGTGCAGTGGTCAGTAACTATAGTAAGGCACAGATCTCCTGTCCTAATATAGGGCCAGGCATGTAGTTTCTGTGCTTGTTTGCTGCCCTCTCTTGGCAACATAACCAGCCTCTGGGAGAGAAAACGGGAAGCTTCTGTCAAGAAGAGCAAAATATCAAAGCAAACTCATTCAGAGAAATGAAAGAGTCTTGTGCCAAAGAAAAAGAAAACATTTGCATATTTTTACACATTAGAGAAATAATTAATTGCATCTAGGCAATCAGATTTCCTCTCTTCTCTATGGTTCATTGACTCCATGTGGGGGAGAAGGAGAACTGATTGTGCACATCCTGTGAATGGGTAATGTGCCTGTTACCGAGAAACATCATCCTTTCCGATACATTATTGGGAGCATCTCCACATTACCTTTCCCTTCTCCCTCCACAAAAGCAAGTTTCTATAGAAGAATGATTTTTCCTTTTCAGTGCCTAGCACAATATTTGAGCAGACTTCCAAGACCTTAATTGCTTCTCTATAGATTTCCATCTGCAGTACACATATGTGTATTTTTTGTTACCAGTGTCAGAAAGGCTAAAAGAAACTGGATCCTGTGAATAGCAGTAATCCTTTATAGAAAATATAGAAATATAGAAAATATAGAAAATATCTGCTTTTCATGACAAGTCTTCTTCCAGCTCTCATTTCAAGAAGAGGAATCCATGTCATTCAGGATCCTCTTTGCAGGTAAAGAAATGCAAGGGACATAACAGTTGATTATGAAATCTCTGTATGCTCACGTATCTTGCTATGACCCCAGGTGTTCACAGACCATGCACACAGGTCATTCATACTCCAGAAGGCTGTAGACAAACAGCTTTGTGACTACCCAGTGAGGAATACTTTTTTACATGCAAATCTTCTGTGTCTGTCATGTTCAAGATTCACTTACGCATAAGAAAACACATTTTACATTTTCAGATAATGAAGGCTCTCCCATGGGGGAAACATTCTTGATATTCTTTCTGGATAGTAGCGGATTCAACCTTAAGAACATTCTTTTGCCAACAAGATCATGTTGACGCAAAGGGCACAAACAGTATCCTCCAGTCAGCTGCCTTCCTCCAGATCATCCTTCCTTGAGCATCCAGAGAGACCACCATTTGAAGTGACACTGCCAAAAAGTCTTGCCAACAGATCCTGTTGGTTTGATTCCCCAGGAAAAGATATCATATTTTACACTGAACATTTCTGAATATGAAGAAAATGGAGAATTAGTGGTACATAACTTTTAAGGCTTCTCAGAAGGATGTTTTTAAATTCCCATAATAAAAGCCATCCAGTAGTCTCATAGTATAAGAAATATACCCATAAAATATTTCAAAGCTGTGTTTAAGATAAAAATAAGAATAAAACGCAAGGAAATTTCTAATTTTCTTTATTAGAAGGAATACATCCTTCTATTTTCAGCTTGTAGTTGGGATAATATTGCTCAGGAATCCAAAACTGACTCTTTCCCCAAGACAGAATCAAAATCCATCTGGACTTAATCCTTTTTTGTGCTTGAGGATGACCCTATTTGAGCAGGGAGGTTGGAGCTGCTAACCCACCATGGTCTTTTCCAACCTAACCCATTCTGTGATTTGGTGAGATAGATAGGAGGGTGTAGCTGTGATAAGTTAGAAAAGACTCTTTGTTCATCAAGACAGAAAGGAGAAGCCTTGTGTAAGATAACAGAGAACCAAAGGAGAAGCCTTGTGTAGATAACAGAAAACCGCCAGACAGAAACTAACTAGTATGTTGATTACTTAAGCTGATTGTGTAACTAGAACTTAAGCGCATATAACATATAACCTTATATGGAAAAGACCATTACAGGGCCGTGGACTTTCACCGAGGAAGAAGAGAGGAGCCTTCCTCAAACGACCACCAGAGAGTAGAAGACGACCCCCTAGCAACAGAGGGCGCAAGCGCAGAGTACACCCAGAGATAAAGCAGACACAGAAGAAAGAGAGTATAAAAAGACTGTGGGAAGGGGGAAATGGTGTGAGCTGTTGGCAGAGCGCTGACTCCCCGGCTGCACCCAGCACTGTTTGCTTGCCATTGTTTGCTGTAATCAATAATTTCTGATTGACTCTCGAAAGACTGAACAAATTATTCACCTCAATTTATAACAGTAGCCCTGCCTCTCCTTGCACCTGCTTTCAGCTCCACATGTGTGGCCCCGGCCTCAGTCCCCTCTGGTTTACTTAGTGACATGTTTTCATGTTAATTTTCTGTTGGTTTTCACCCACTAGAGCTTTCATTATTTGGGTCTTACACCCCATGTCCATGTTCTTGTGGTTCAGGTTGAGAGCAGAGACACTTGAGCATGAATCAGGAGGAAGCTTATATACAACCAGTGCCTCCAGAAGAGGGAAGGACAAACTGGCCAGTTCTTCATGAGGACTCTATAGCCCAGACCTCCACAGAATCCATGGTTGTATCCCAGAGTGGGACCACTGTGCAAAGAGCTCTTACCTCCAGTCACTCATCAGTGTATGTGCTCTCACAAGTAGGCATCAGTGCTGAAAGAAAATCTTTGGTTTATTGCAGACATTTACTAGGCACACAAGTAGACCTGGAGGTGGGAGCCAGGCCAAAGGATCAACAAAAGGAAGCCTGGCGTTTTCAAAGGTTCCTGGCATCTGTGATATCATCCTGCTGATATCACTCCAGAGGTATTCCATACAAACCAACTGAATCTGCGCTGGAATTGACAAGTGTTTACTCACCAGTGCTCATCACAAATGACCTGGGCCATCAAAAGCAGGCTACAAAGTTCCTATATATGAAGATTTTCACTTCTGAGTTGAAAAGAAGCAAGTCTGGAAGATAAAGAGATCTTTCTGGGATTTGTTTCTCCACTGTTGTATTGTGTTTTTATCTCGTTGTAACAGTCCTGTAATGGTTTGCCCCTTCACTCCCCATTGTCTCCCAATGGTTACACCCTGAGCTTTCCCGCCCTTCCCCCAGCACCAATCTCCCTGAAAATGCTCAGTCACTCCCCTGTCCCCTCCCTGGTACCTTGTCCATCACTCAGCTCCTAATCCCACTCTCCCAAAATCTTCTACCTTGGGCATGGAGTGAGTGGATGAGGGCCTGGTACCTTGTCCATCACTCAGCTCCTAATCCCACTCTCCCAAAATCTTCCACCTTGGGCATGGAGTGAGTGGATGAGGGCCAGGGAGGGCCAGGGAGGGCCCTTAAACTTTCCCCATTGGATTGTGTGTCTGTCTGTCCCTCTGCCTTCCACTCCCCCGAATTCCCCCATTGGGTGGTGGGCGTCCCTTCCCACTTGTCACCACCCTGGTACTTAAGATGATTGTGGGAGCTTCGAGGCTACTTTTGGCAACCGGGACAATGGCATTCTGAGCTCCCCAGAGCTTGCATTAAACCTGAGACTTTTTCCCCGGCCTTGAGTCGACTCCCTCATCACCTCCTCGGATGCTGCCTCTCCTCCTAACAAGCAAACAGGGAAGCGCTCTGTCTTAGCCGCTCCCTGAATCTCCTCGAGAAACAATGGAGTGTCCCCTGCTGCTGACCATGCCTCTGCCGGGCAGGCTAAGCCAGGGAGCTTCAGGGTAGGCACGGCGGCACTCCAAAGAGCTGGGAAAGGAAGAAGCTCTAGGACTCCTCTCCCACAGTCCATACAGACCAGTTCCACCTCATTCCACCCAAAAAAATTCCTTGAGCTGGGGAAGAGCCTTCCCCTTTGGAAGCTTGTATATCTGCTTCCCTTGAGCCATCATGTAGCTTGGAATTCCTCACTACAAAGTGTTTTTGCCCAATGGCAGTTTTCTGTGGGGAGAGCACAGAGGATCTTTGCTCTTGTACCCTGCTGAGTAGCAGCCACAGCACTGGCACTGCCCAAGCTCTTGCACTGGGATCTGCAGTTCTTAGGGTGAAGCCACCCTATCCCTCTCTGCAGCTGACTGGCACTGGATGTGACATCACTCCTCCCTGCTGCTCCAGGACATAAACATGTATTACACCGCAGGGGGACACCAGGACCATTGCCAGTGAGACCTTGTACCTGATGTCCCTTCTCTGAGAGGAACATCCCACTACAGCAAATCTCAGATCCCTGTGGAGATGTGAGTGCTGTCTTATCCCATCCCTCTCCATGACAAGGCCAGCAGCAGCACCACGGAGTGCCTTGCAGAGGGGAACGTGGGCACATACTGGGAGCAGGAGGCCATGGACTGGGGAGGAGGCCCTCTCAGGCATGGACTGACAGCACCTCTGAGGAAGGAAGGCAGCAGAAGAGTCAAGCCTTTCAGTTCAGGGTTTGGGAAGGGGGTCTTCTTTCCCTTTCCCTTTCCCTTTCCCTTTCCCTTTCCCTTTCCCTTTCCCTTTCTCTTTCCCTTTCCCTTTCCCTTTCCCATTTCCCTTTCCCATTTCCCTTTCCCTTTCCCTTTCCCTTTCCCTTTCCCTTTCCCTTTCCCTTTCCCTTTCCCTTTCCCTTTCCCTTTCCCTTTCCCTACAGCATTCTAGAGATACATCTGGTGAGCTTCTCCATTTTCATTTCAGGTGCCACCACTGGCATGCAGAAAACGTGCAGGAGATGCAGGTGGGCAGATAATGGTCTCTGCAGGGGTTGGGTGTTCTCTGGTGCCGTGAGTCTTCTGAAAACCATTTTGCAGTTGCTACAGCCACACTCTGGTTATGTTCTTCCAGGACAGTGAGTGTTAGTGACAGAGATCGTTCCCCTGTGAACTGCCACCAGATGGCAAAATACCCATCAGCCGCGCTTGCAAGCCTGCTCGCCAGCACCACAAGCTGGAGATGAGGCTGCAGAAGAGTGATGCCTGAAAGACAGGATGGAAATAAATCCCCATAGACCGGTGTCTATAGAGCAGGTATTTGTTTATTGCAGCGCTGGGGGTGAGAAGATATCTCCATATCTCCACCTAACTCACCCACTCTTGTCAACTGCTGTGGCATATTTATATAGACAGTATGGCTTCGTGTCACTATGTCACTACAACATCATCACATATGTGCCAGAACTAATTTACATTGTATGATCTCATGGTTCAAAAAAGCTCTTTTGCACTCTGGTTGTGCCTCCCCAGGTTGGGGATCTCTGGGGTCTTTGATGAAGGCTACTTCCAAGGTCTACTTCACATCTGAACTTTTCAGCTTTGTTTTCAGAGCATGCACAGTTACGGTGTTCCTTGTCTGTTTGGTCCTAACCTGCCTAAATTCTTTGTTCTGTGGCTAACTGGCTTTACATTTGCCAATTTCTCATTAGTACTATACTTATCTATCTCTGGTGTATTTTTTTCTTCTTTTTTGTCTATTCAGCATTAAGCAGCTAGTTAACCATGTAATAGCCATTACATTGTATAAAAAGTTATTTTTTATCTGGTTATATAGGTATAAAAAATTATGATTCAGGTAATATTGGTATAAAAGGCTATGATTAAGGTTATATTGATATCAGGTTATATAGATAAATCAGGTTATATTGGTATCTTATAACTCAAGCTATATAAGCACCTTGTAATTTTGACCTAAGTTATATAGGCATCAAGAGAAGAAAGTGGCAGTCCAAGACAGAGCATGCAACTGCTCCCAGGTATGAAACACTCCAAAATGTCCCTGCTGCTCACTGGGCCTCGCCTTCAAGCCTGACTTCTCACAAATCTGATTGATTTTGGCAGTTGGTTTCACAGGTCTCCCTAGGAAGTTCAGGTTTCTCAACTCTCGTATAATTTAAGCACTGATCCTTAGGACTGCCTCCTGACTTCCTTAGAATTCGAAATGGGAGGTGTATTACAGCTGCAGTACTTCAAACTGAACAAACTGACACTGTGTATAAAACTGAGTTACAGACAATTCCTACTAAATTGATTTCATTATACAGTAACCAATAATGTGGAATACATTGATCAAGGTAATGTTATATTTACAATATGTTTGAGTCATCCCTATGTGTTTTCAGTTCTCTGCTGGCAGCAATTTTAAGGAATTTCAGAGTTGCCATTAAATGTTAATTAGTCCTGGATATCTTGCTGAGCATCAGAATGAAAAATAACTTTGATATAACTGTGCAGAAGTGGATATTTTCTTTTTGAGGGTATGTACATTAGAAGAAGAAATTACTGTACAACTGAACAGCTTCAAAAATGAGAGTTAAATAATTTCCCTCCATTTTGGAAAAAGTGTGGAGTCCTGGTAATACTTTTCTCAGCCTAGTAAGATCAGTAACCACTGTACTTATAGGTGGGACTAGGCTTTCTAGGTCCATTTAGTCTAGGGATGCTGACTGAATCAAATACAACTCCTCACCTCACTAGCAGACAGGCAGGGTTTTTTCTAGATTGGAATTAAGAATTAACACTGAACTATTTCATACCAATAAGCCTCAAGCCATTCCAGGCATGGCCCATTCTGCCCCAAATCTGTAATATTCATGGGAATGTTATCTAGAAGGAGGGATGCTGCTGAGCCATGTTTCCTGGGAAGGTGATCTTTGCCCTTCAAAACCTGTGGAGCTTCACATGAAATTTGAACTCTAGAATTTCTTTCTCTTTTGATCTTGTGTCAAGTCTCCAGAGGTTGTAGGCTTTGATTGAAATGGATATTGAAGCATAAAGCTTTTTTTTTTTTTTTTTGCTATCTGTACGTATTCCTGTTGAACTTAAATACATATTTAATATATTAAAAGATATGATGCCTCTAAAACAGAGAGTATTGTCTGTTAACATACAATTATAACAGACAATATCAACAACGGTTTTGTCAAACATCTGCTAATTTCATTCTTGTAAATGCTCTTCCCTAACTCCCTCAGCCCTGTTATTCTAATATGCAAGTTATCATAATGAAATCCAGATTCATGTTAGCTAACATTTGGATGATTCTTTTTTTTTTGGTTTTGCATTTCTTAATGTCCTTGTAGCCATTTTCTACATGTATCACAGAGAACTCTGCCTAATGCTGCTGTATCAACTGCACAGCCAACCTTTCTTATCAAGCAATGTGACTGAAAGACCAAGAAATACAAATCCACACAGCACTGAATGAATAATTACATTCCCAGAGGGGAGGCTATTTTCACAGCAACTTTACCACCCACATAGGCATTGAGCCACTAAGTTACACTTGAGAGAAACCTTTGCGAAAATTGTTATGATGGCTTCACAAACACCCATTTCTTTAACTTCCTTCATAGTCAGGGTTCTACCATAAACACTACACGAGAAGAGACACAAGTTATCAGCATGAAAAAAATGTTGAATGTGATTGGCCTGTTGCTTCCTATCCTCAATTGCTAAGCAACAGGTAGATGTAATGTATAGCTTATGGCCCCAGCACTATTAGCAGCACAAAAGCTGGATTCTCTCTGGCTGTTTGAACTTCCAGGTAAGCCCCTTTAAACAGAGAGGGTTTTTTTTTCTGATTGTTTTCCAAGTCCCACCACTGCAAAGAATTTATGATCTGGTGTTTTGGGGGGTTTTGGGTTTTTTTGGCTGTTTTTTTTTTTTTTCTGTTTTTGTGTGTGTGTGTGTGTGTTTTGTTTTGTTGTTGTTTTGTTGTTTTGGTTTGGTTTTGTTTTTTTTTTTTTTGTTTTGTTTTGTGTGGGGTTTTTGTTTTTTTTTTGTGGGGGGTTTGTGTTTGGTTTCTGGGGGGGGTTTCAGGGGCCTTTTTGGGGTTTTGTGTGGGGTTTTTTTGTTGATTTTTTTTTTTTGTTTTTGTTTTTTTGTTTTTTTTCATGTGGTGACATGAAAATTGGCAAGTAAACTCTTTCTGGGATGCCTACTTAATATGGACAGTCTTGCCCTGTACTGATAACAAAGTTGTTCAAAGATCCACATGTATATATAAAACACTGCTCTTTTTTCCCCCCTCCCATATGGTCTAGTTCTAGCATCATTCAAAATGTGCCTCAAATCCACCCGAATTTTTCAAGTATGTTCTAAATTCTTTTGCACCTCTCCTTGTCCTTCTCTCCATTGCTTATATATTGGACTCTAGAGCAACACACCCCACATATGCCAGAGAATCATGGAAGGGATCTTGGAAAATCATTTAATCCTTTTGTGGGATTTAGGGGGAAGGGAACCTAGAGATTACTTAGCACCTTATCTTATTGCACCTTGAAAGCCACCAGCAATGGGAACTCTACCAAGTCCTTAGGGAGGTTCTTCCAGTGATTGTTCTTGTTGTAAGAAATGTCTTTCTTGCCTCAAGATGAAACCTCACCCAGTGGTTGAGGTTGTATCACTGCCCTTTTTCTTCTACATGTAGCACTTTATGAAGAGAGCCTCCATTATCCTTGTAGATTCCCCAGATACTCAAATAATGTGATTACCTCCCCTCTGAGCCTTCTCTTCTTCCCTGAGCCTTCTCTTCACTGGAGAAGAGACCTAACTCCTTCAGTCTTTCTTCATGACAGGCAGGTTCTCTAGCCTTTTGCCATTGCCACTGCTGCAGTGCATTGCTGAATCATGTCTGGCTTGCTGCCCATCAGGAACCTCTGGTCCCTTTCAGCAAGGCTGTTCCCCCACCACACAGATTCTAGCCTGTCCTCGGTTCTTTGGTTATCTCCTCAATGGAGGACTTTACACTTGTCTTCACTCTGTTCTTTCCTGCCCACTCTTTCAGGATGTCAGAGTTTCTCTCTAAGATGGCTCTCCCTTCTTATGGATTCACCAAATTTAGCATCAGCAGTGAAGTTAGAGAAGATGCTTTCAATCCCATCATCAGTTTATGAAGGAGTTGAACAGTGTGGAGCCCAGTATTGATCCCTGGCAGAGCCCAACTGGGCACAGGCTGCTAGCCTGAGTAAAATACATGATTGATCACCATTTATTCCACCCATCAGTGTAAAGATATACACAACTCCAATGAGAAGCCAAGCATGTGCAAGCTGGGTTTGCTAGTCATTTTTACATTACTAAGAGCCTGTTATTTGCAAAGAAGAAAGTGCCACATTCCTTGTTGCATTGTGCATATGACATGATATCTTCTTGGGTTTGTTGTTGTTGTTTCCTTAAACCTTACATCATTTTGTCTTTATGGGATATACATCATATATGTCTATTTCTTGGGATTAAAGTGTTTCCTGGCACTTATCACTGTCAGTGCAGTATAAACAGGAGACTTTAAAATATGGGTAACTGACAAACTAGAAAAGTGAAAAGCACTGATTGAAATACCTCAGGTCAAGAGAGACATTTTGTTGTTTGCTTTCCCCCTTGTAGATTTGACTGTTTTGAGAGCATGAATCACTAACTATAGTTCTTTGAACTCCTTGTTTACTACCACTGACAAAAAGACACAGTTCCTTCTGAAAATTAACTGAAATCACAGTCGTGTGAACAGGACAGAGGAGCCTGCTGCTATGAGGCAAGGCTCTGTCATGCTGTAAAAATATGTGAAAGGAAGCAAATTTTTAAGCATGTTTTTGGAAGCTTTCCTCCTTTTCCTCCTCACTCCTCTTGTTTGAATTGCTTGTACTGTGTTGAAGCTGTTCCATATTCACAAAAGTATAAAAGCTCTGGGACCTCCTGAACATGGATATTTGGCCTCCACCCTCATTGTGTCCAGGTACTGCTCCTTGGATATTGCTTTAAAGATGCAAGGAAATTGTACCTCTTCCTACAGATGAGAAAATAAGCAAAGAGCAAAGAAGAACTACATCTGAAGAGCCCTGTAGTGAATCCAGAACCCAAGAACACAGTTTCATAGGATTCAATGTCTGTCTCATGACTGGGATATTGTTGAATTGCCTGCCTTTCCAAGTCCCTTTCCAAGTCCCTACAATGTTTCTTACCCTAAGCTGAAGCCAAGAACTCCTGTGACAATGCTCAGCTGATAAGATCTGGAAAGAAGGAAACTTTGATGGACAAGACGAGGACATATTTTTACGAACTTTCACAACTATCACTGAAATTAATCTTTTCATATCTGTTTGAATGCTTTGTTTGAAGTGAACATTTTAGCAACCTTAATTATAACCTTATGGCAGAATAATGTTTCATGACCAGTTTTAAATATCACAAATTTCAAGATGCGCTCTCAGTGGTGGATACAACACATCTAAGTCAAAAAGAATGCAAATTGTCATGTTGGCATGATCACAAAGCAAAGTAAGTTTACCATAGATAGATAATTTCTCTCTAAAACTCTGACTAATAAAGATTAAAAATATCAAGCTCAGGATGCCCCTGTAGAACAAATAGAAAAAACCTACATACAGTAGTGTGATATGGGGCTTCTCCTCCCACTCCCACCTCCATGTATCTGGCTATTGCACAATGTTTTTATATCCTCCAAACTCCCCTGTGATTAGCCTTGCTCTGCAATTGTAGGACAGAGCACAGATTTTGTCTGCTCTTTATTTCAGACACTGGCCTGAATTCACCACCCTGTTGTGCTTGCAACTTCTGAAGACATACCTAGATTTAGATGTGGACCTGGACTGGACACAGCAGGAAGAAAAAAAGCTTGGGCCCCGCGCTAATGTTGAATGTAGGTCTAAGCACATCTTCATGCAGTGGATGGTTAATACCCATGTGACTCGCATGGTTAGCCCTGCACCATGATCACTGGCTGCTTGCAGACAAGTTTGCCCCAGGTCCCTCCAGAAAGGACTTTGGCACCATCTATGACAGTGATATTTTCATCTGCTTGGATGCTCTAGAGCAAAGAATATGAACAGAGCCAAGTCAGGCACAGTGCCAGGGTGTCAGATTTTCCCTGTGGCTCAACCAGTAGGTACTGCACCAATAGCTGTGTGCACTTGTTGCTAAAGAACTGCCTGCTTATGGTGATGGAAGAGGCTGTGGAACTGAAACTCAGTTCCCATGCCTCAGCTACTGCCCTGAGAGTCCCACTTTTTTGCTAGAACACAATGCATGTGTTGCAGCTATGTGGTTGTGAAACACCTGTTTGATCATGTAAAGATATATAAGGTCAAAAAGGTGAAGGTCTGCAGAAAGAAAACATTGCTACCTTTTTGATACAAGTTTTATAGTATCCAAATATATTTTCCAAGTAAAAGAGACAGTTTGATCATGCATGCAGCACAGCCAAAGGCAAAGCCAGCTCTTGAACCTTGTCAATATTATTTTTTACTGCTAATCTGTTTACATAATCCAAAAATATTTTTCATTTGAAAAAATTACTTGAACAACCATTTATTAAAGAGCAAATAATTATTTATAGTTAATGCAATTCACATTAAGGAAAAGTGTGTAGCTGTGGAAAACCAAAAAATAAACAATGGCATTCTTGAGAAAGTGGCATTTCTTCTCTATCCTATAAGTATGTGCTGAGACATTTAGATCTTAGTATCAAGATTTATTCCTCATTGATTTAGCCATTCAGAAAATAATGCATTCCTGAAAACAAAGAATATTTCATGATCACAGTGAGTTGTGTAAATTTCCAAAGTCACTGAAGTGTAATTACAGTAAAAATATCTGATAGGAATCACTTACAGTTTTGCAAGGTGAGTGCATATCAAGTAAGTGTGTTAGTCCTGCATATGAGAAAGAAAAACGTTGCAACTTCACAAACACTGGCATGTAGATAAAGTGGCTGGCTCAGAAGCCAAAGACACTGAGGTTTTTAACTGACGTTCAAGCGTGCTATCAGAGAAGGGAAAGAACAGTGCAAACTCCCACATATTTGTTGCATAAGGATAGCTACAGGGTTTCCCTCTTGTTTTGATGCCCCCTGTTCTTATTTTCTGCAATTAGAAAAACCTGAGTTGGGGACTTCTCTGCCCCTGCAGCTCTTGAAGGGCATATGGAATCACACAGAATCACAGAATGGATCGCATTGGAAGGGAGCACAGTGGGTCATCTGGTCCCACCTGACTGTTTAAATGGGGTCATCCCAGGGCACATGGCACAGATTTGCATCCAGATGGTTATTGAGTATCTCTAGTGAGAGAGACTCCAACTCTCTCTGGGCAATCTGTTCCAGTGTTTAGTCACCTGCACAGTAAATTCTTCCTCATGTTCAAGTGGAAATTCTCGTTCACCAGTTTCTTTCTGATGCCTCTCGTCCTGTTGCTTGGCACCAGAACCTTGCTTGGCTCTGTCCTCTTGCCACCCTCCATTCAGATACTCATAGACATTAATGAGGTCCCATCTCAGTCGCCCCTTCTTGAAAAGAAGCAGAGTGTGGGTACATTTCGGACAGCACGCAGGCTGGGCTGCGCTGCCAGTGCGGGGCGGGGGAGGCCCGGTCAGGGGAACTCGGTCAGGCAGGGTCAGGGGGCCCGGTCAAGGAGGTCCGGCCAGCGGGGCCCGGCCGGCCAGCAGGGCCGGGGCCAGGCGGGCGGGGCGGGGGGCGCGGGCGCGGCGCCGCCAATGGCCGCGGGCGGGCGGGGCGCGGCCGCCATTGCCCCGTCCCCCGGCGCTGGCGGCCGCCGGCCATGCTGGGGCTCCGCCGCGCCTTCGCTGCGCTGCTGCTGCAGGCAGGGTCGCCGCCGGCCGCTGCCATGTCCACGCTGCTGATCAGCCAGGAGCGCTACGCGTGGCTGCGGGAGCTGGGGCTGCAGGAGGAGAACCCGGGCGTGTACAACGGGCGCTGGGGCGGCCGCGGGCAGGTACGGGGGCGCGGGGGTTGGGGGCGGCGGGGCCTCGGGGGTCGCGCCCCGTCCCCCGGGTGAAGGGACCCTGCAGCTCACCGCTGCCGTCCTGCTCTAGGTGGTGACCACGTACTGCCCCGCCAACAACGAGCCCATTGCCAGCGTCCGGCAGGTGAGCGCGGCCGGGGGTAGCATCGGCGCGGCGGGGACGGGGCGGGAGGCGCTCCGCGGGCCCTGTTGCCGGAGCGAGGCGTCCTGGGGCTTTGGTTTGGGCGCTGCCCCTGCCCGCGACCCGGATGGTGAAGGGCACGAAACTCCCGATACCGCATCGGCATCAGCCAGGGCCTACTGCTGGCAATATGACTGCGGCTTTCCTGGGAAGAAGAACAGCAGTGTGTTTGCTTTTTTTTTTTTTTACTTGTCTCTCCAGTTCTCCGCCTCGCACTCTTGCAAACGTTGTTGGGAAGAGCAAGGGTCCCTCCCTTCCGTTTTCGTTTCTTAGGGAAGTTGCAGAACAGGGTCAGATTTTGTCTGTTTAGTAGGGATGAGTGGCCTGGGAGGAGGTAGGAAGGAGAGCAACGTGACATTAAAGTAGTAAATTTGTGAATGTTCTTACTGTAAGAGTAGCACTACTGTATTAGCCTACTCCTTTTGTGTATTAGGACTCAACTAGCCCTTGATGCCCAGTGAGGCTGATGGAGTAGGACATATTTGTATATGTGTGTGTATGTATATATACAAACATATATAAGACCATTATTCTATGTGGAGCTTCCTCTAATATCCGAATGAAATGTTTTTTTGTTGTGTTTTGTTTTTTAATTTAGGCAGCACATATGCTTTTTAATGACAGTGTCTTCAGACAACTTGTCATATTGGAACCAAATTGTGTCAAGTTACAAGCATCCTATAAAAGTGGTATCCTGTAGTGCAAGTACTCTCTATATAAAAATGTTGATCTTGAGTTGGATGCAGAAGCTTTTTTGTGGCATTTCTTTTGGGGGTTTGATTTTCCTAACTTTGATGTGCTTTTTCATGTAGGGTAATTTGGAAGATTATGAAGAAACAGTAAAGAAGGCTAAAGATGCATGGAAGGTCTGGGCTGATGTAAGTTAATGGCGACTTCTCTTTTATTACAGATCTGTGGCAGAGACAGGTTATTAAATTGCCTTATAAGGTGAAGGTGTAAAAATGTGTTCATACTATGTGTGGTGCATTAGAGCAAAAATCTGCAATGGACACCTCAAGAAACAAGCCCAGATAATTTGTGTATGATACCATTGGGGTACAAAGATGAGGACATTGACTTGTGGGATATGTTTGTTTTGAAAACCCTGGCAGATTTACCTAGGTTTATGCCTGTGAGCTGTTGCCAACAGGTCTGGTGAAGTTCAGAAACCTTGTAGCAAGTAAACTATCCCTGTGCATGTTTCACTTCCTGTCGCCCCCTCTTCTGGGAGAGCTCTGTGGAGTATTTGGAGATGTAACTTGCATTGATCTTCTTGTTCTCCTGGTGTGAGGAAGACTGCTGGTTATAAACATGGGGGTTTTGGTTCACCTCCTGTCTTGGTATTTCACAAAACAACTGTGTGGTTCAAAAGCATTAGTGTTACGTTGTATATAATAACTAAGCTATTTTTCCTTAGCAAGCTGTAGTTCCCCATGCAGCGCTACCAGCCTGTGTACAGCCAGCACCCATTCTGCTGATGGCCGTGCCAGGCTTGGTTCTTACAGCTACCTGTTGTTTCTTTGGTAGAACCTGAAACCTGAATTTCAAAAGGTGATGTGCACTCTATGTTTTAGCCAGCAAAGTAGTTTGTCTTGTCTGAAGACAACAAAGTTTAGTTGTTGTCTAACAACAAAGTTTAGGATGAACAAAACAGCTTCCTCAGGATATGTTAGTACATGTTCTTTTGTTACAATTTGTGAGTATAATTTTGTTGTTTGTAATGTGCTTACTTGAAAGATATTGCCTGTAAAGAGATATGCTTGCATGGTTTATGCATTTCTCTTCAGTCTTGTTTTTACAGAGAACTGCTGTTTTAAACCTGTAAATCCTTTTATGTATGGTTTGTAAAGTAAATTTGGCTATTGATTATTATTTACCATACTGATACTACATTTTAAAAAATATATAAAGAGTTGGTGTATGAGCTTAATATTTTCATAATTGAGGTTTCTATGTATCTTAATTTATGCTAACAAAGTAAATGTCATACTGAAAGAAAGTTTGAAAGTGTGGTATTAAGTACACTTCAAAGCTCAGAAACCAGTAAGTACACTTTATGAAAAATGCTTGTTTCTTGAGGTGCAGCTGATTGGTTGCATTGCAGGTGATGTAGTTGAATAGAAGTAAGAATTAACAATCTGGATGCTTTTGGCAATATTCAGTGAAACTGAAGTTTTGAACAGACAAAATGTACTATTATCAGTCTCTGAGGCAGGAAACAGTTTCCTGTAAAGCAGTGCACATGATAAAAATGAACAAGTAACAGTGTCTTGGGAAGATAAACAAAAAAGCACAGCAATCAGTGATTGCTTACTACAAAGACAGAGAACTAGCAGTATATATATAGCAGGAGTTACAGATTTTCAATCTCACATAGATTCTTCTGTTTGGTTTTGACTAGATCCCTGCACCTAAACGTGGAGAAATAGTGCGACAGATTGGTGATGCCCTGAGACAAAAAATCAAAGTTCTAGGAAGCTTGGTAAAGTATTTTCAGAAGTAGCCTACATTTTGTAGGGGGGGAGGGTGGGAAATGAGGGTGAGGGGTGTGTCAAAACTGGGGTTTTTTTTGAGTAATACTAAGTTTTTTCTGCAATACTAACCTTGGTAATTGTTAAGTAATTGCTGTTAGTTCTGTTAGCTTGCCTAATTAAGCTTTAATTTTAAAAATAAGAAAAAAATTTAAAAATTAATATGTTATAGAAATGACATGAAGCTGTATCAGCTGAGAGTTTCGTTACTTGTTAAGAAAAGGTTCTTCATCCAGAGGGTGGTTGGGCACTGAACAGGCTCCCCAGAGAAGTGGTCACAGCACCAAGCCAGACAGAGTTCAAGAGACATTTGAGCAATATTCTCAGGCACATGTTGTGATTCCTGGAGATAGTGCTGGGCCAGGAGCTGGACTTGAGCCCTGTGGGTCCCTTTTAGCTCAACATATTCTGTGATTCTGTGAATTGACAATTTATAATAGGAAAAGAAAATTTATTATGGGCCTCTCTGGGATGAGTGGTACAACTGTTGCCCTGCTATTTTCCCTCCTCCCTGTCAGATAGGGCACTTCCTAATACTAAAAGTATCTTGAAAAAAGACCTTCTTCTAATACAGAGTTTTAAACTTTGAGCTTTTTCTGGTGATCTGCAGGATTTTGCCAAGTGACATGTGGAAATAGGAGGCTTTAGAAGTTGAGATGGTCTTAATGAGATAATCTTGCAGTGCCGTGCAGGACATAAAGGCTGAAGGACCACTCCTTTAAAAGTCTTGCTTTAGTCCTTTTCTTGCTAGGGAAGAAAAGGAGTCAAGTGGGTAACTTCCACTTTCTTTTTGTGGTGCTTGCCTGTCTGTGCTGCTGTTCAGAAACAGCTGTCAGTGAATAACTCCATGTGTAGTCAAGCCCATATTGTTAACCTTCAAAACTTTGTTCTGCTATTTCCTTTGATGTTGTCTCCTCAGCACAGTTTCTGTTGTGGAATTACAGTGCTAATGTACTCCTGTATTCAAAAACAGTAGTGCTTCCCTGATGAGTGTGGACAGACAGAAGTTTGTTCTCTATTCCTTGAACAAAACTTACAGCTTCTTGCCATATTTTCTTAGTTTTCCCAAACAGATAATATTTGTGTTCAGCTCTGCTAGGATTGCGGATGAATTTCAGGGTGAAAGAAGTGCAGTAGGTATTCAGGTTTTAGGACTTTACCTGGCTTTAGGATATGTAAAAAGGAACTGTACAGAAACTCATCTTTCTCATAAGCTGTAGGAAATTTCCAGCATCAGCTTGCCATGCCCTGGTGAAGTATCCAGGTGTTTCTACTGCACTTACCCACTGCTGTGTTTCTTTGTAAATATGTCTGATGCTGCTCTGGTTTTGGTCACAGACAGGGACTCTTCCTTCTGTCTTGAGATGACCACAGGCACCATAGAAAAACAGTTAGTCATCTTTATGTGAACTTTCACATGGAGAGAAAAATCCTGTGGAAATCCTTTGAACCTGATTCCTCATTTAACAGCCTTTTTAAAGTACAGTCATCAGTGTAAAGTAGCAGGTGATATCTGCATGGAGTCCATGCTGTCAGAGCATGACGTCAAAACTGAATGGAGATAAGTAGGTGATTTCTCAGTTCCTAAATTTTCAAATTTTCTCATATTTGGATGACAGGATCTTCAAATACCAACTTATTCTCACTGATACATTTCAGCTGAGTAAATCTAGCATAATTTTAAGAGAAGGATGTAGTTTAAGATCAACTTCAAAAAAAAATCCATACATTGATCCTAAACATCCCAGGTTACTAAAATACTAAACATGTATAAGTATTTTCAGCAGTGTATGCAAATGAAACCTCTCAAATTTGCTTTGAGATGTTGTAAAATGAGTAGTTTGCTAATGAAAAATGTAAGTGGCTGTTTTCTTTTGCTGGAGCAGAGTAATTCCTCTTTTCCAACTTGTTCCTTGCCTGGCCCACAATGCAGGCGAGGAATGCTGATGTAAATCCAAGGTGTTGATCTAAACATGTGAATCTCATTAGTTTTGGACCCTCCTTTCAGTCATTTTTTTAAAAATATTTTCTCCATTAATTTTCTGTTCTAATTTCTTCCTGTTGTATTGGGATATGACCCATGTCCAGTTGTCTAGTGTGTTGTTTCTTTAAATTCTGTATTACTGAGGAAGAGGTGAATCTCTTCTAATGAAAAAGTGTGTGTTAAAATCTTACTTGGTGAGTAGATACACCTGACATGAAGGGGAGACCAAATATATTAGGGGATCCAAGGGAATTTTGAAAAAAGTTTGTCTTACTCTGAATTTTTTCAGGTCTCTTTGGAAATGGGAAAGATTTTTCTCGAGGGTGTCGGGGAAGTGCAAGAGTATGTTGATGTCTGTGACTATGCTGTTGGTTTGTCCCGAATGATTGGTGGACCTATTTTGCCTTCAGAAAGTAAGTATGTGTTATTTTTTTGGCTTTGTTTGTGGAGTTTTTTGTTTGTTGTTTGGGTTTTTTTTTCCTTTAAAGAAATTAAGATATGGAGGTGTAACTTAAATATACAGAGTATAGATCAAGATCTCTGTTCTGTGTGTTATTTAGGGAGCTTTAGGAATAGATATGGTGGGCAGTAGTGCCAACTACTGAAGTACCTAATGAAGTGACAAATAAGCAGGTCAGTCCATCCATTTTCTCTCTTCTTTGAAGCATTAGATTCTCTTTGATTTCTTTATTGATGAAAGGTGGTAGAGAAAAGTATGTAAAAAGTTTTGAAGTGTACTTAGACAGGAGAGACTTCCTTGTCAGTTATTGATTACCACAAGTCATCGTTATGTTAACTGAATAACTAAAATAATAAAACTTTGTGTTGTCAAATCATTAGCTTTTTGCACAATCTAGCTAACCTTGATCCAGGTAAGCTGTGGAACACAATTAATACAGTTCTTTGCAAGCTAATGCTGTGGTGGAGTGAAGAGTGATGCCACGTTTCTTGCTTACATATTTTCCCTTTTTAGAAAAACACCAAACATTAAATGGATAAAAACTGCATTATGTTGTGACTTTGCTTTCAGGACCTGGCCATGCCCTTATAGAGCAGTGGAATCCTGTTGGGCTGGTGGGAGTCATCACGGCCTTCAACTTCCCTGTGGCAGTTTATGGGTGGAACAGTGCAATTGCAATGATCTGTGGAAATGTTTGCCTCTGGTAAGATCTAGCTGTCCACCTTGCTAACAGTATTTTTAAATTGGAAAGTTATTAACTCAGGCATGAAATTATTATTGAGTGTTAGGTGTTTCTGGATATTTGATTCTATGTAATGTAGGCTTAAATTCTCTTTATTTTTAGTCAGACCTTTTTTAATTTTGCAGTAAGCTCCTCTTTGAGATACTAAGGTACAGATCCATCCAGGACTTAGCCAAATGGCCTGTGAATAAAGCACCCAAGATGAGAGGTTGCAGCAGTGGTAGTTAATATATTCCAAGTTGGTACAGCTAAGTTTAAAAATCTAAATAAGTAGCTTTACTTTCTCTCCTATCTCCTACTTTGCTTTCATCTACCTCCCTTACTCTAAAGCCTGGCCTAGCTGTTGTCCACATGGATTTCAGTAGAAGTTCTGAATGCTCAGCTGCAGAAGGAAATACTTGTGCTCCTGTCTTAATTTGTACCTGAAAACCAGCCTAAGCAAAGTGTGCTGTAGATCAGAGACCCTAAAAATTGCTTATTTGAATTATTTCTTATTCTTAAAGAATTGAAAAGAATAAGAAGATAATGTAAATTTTTTTCCCTTTCTAGGAAGGGTGCTCCTACAACATCCCTTGTTAGTGTTGCTGTTACAAAGTGAGTTCTGGTTTCTTTGATCTTCATCCCAATAAAAAGGAGAACTTCTCCAAACAATAAATTTCATAGTGATACTTCCTTTAGGTTTATTGTTACTTTATATTAACATTATATTTTATTGTTACTTTATATTAACATTTTAATTACTTACTGTGCATTACCAGTAGCACTTATTTTAAATGCTAAATAAAAGTAGACCCCATAAAATAGGTAATTACTAAGTAGATCTAATAGTAACTCCTGAGAACAACCACTACTACCCCAAAACCCCCAGACCGTTCTAGTGGTTCATTCTCTATTTGCACTTGTCAGAAATCTCTAACATTTTTACATCTTTGGTTCCAGGATAATTGCAGAAGTCTTGGAGGATAACAAGTTGCCTGGAGCAATCTGCTCTCTGGTTTGTGGTGGAGCAGACATTGGGTAGGTAATATTTCTTGTTTTTTTGTGAACCTTTATAAAAGGCAAAAAAATATTCTTTGAGGTACTTCCTATGAAGTTACTCTAGTCTCTAGGAATGCACGTGTTGCTATGATTTTTATCAGCTGGTCTGAAATTCTGGCCCTGCATTAAATATAATGCGTATGTCTACTTGCTGTTGTGAGATCAGCTACAAACAAAGAACTTGCCGGATATTTAATGAAGAGACATGACTAAGTTTGTATTCCACTTCTGCATGTGCTTACACCCAAAGAGTACAGTTAGTATTAGGTTCCCCTTACCATGTTCTTGAGAGTTTTCAATATATATAGTGCCTTTTAGATTAGTTGTGGAGGAGAATAATTCCCCTTTTCCATGCTCATCCAGGACTCTGCACTTGCTGTGCTTGGAACCTGTACAATCCAAATCACTTTGTTTGTTTTTACAATGAGTACAAATGTATATTCAGATATATCTTTTGAGTATTTAAAAAGAAGGCAACACATAAGACAAGCATTAAAAAAAGGCATAGATTTGCATGTTTTCTTATGGATCATAACAGTCTCTCAATATACTTTAGACTGAATTTCAGTGTTACTACAGGTGATGCTTTTTTGGCCTGAAAAGGTGGCTGGAAAGAGCCTTGTTCCTTTTTTCTGGCTAAGGAGCAGCTTTCCTGCCATTAGCTCAGTTGCCTGATGTTTCAAAGAAATGGCTCTGGCTTTAAAGCTCTCCCTGGTTGAAGCTGATATATGTGGAAGGTGCAAGCTGCTTTTCTGTCTGCATGTCTTTTTTTGAACACAGTGCTTTGTGTCCCATTGTGCAGGATAGCAATGGCGAGAGATGAGAGAATGGACCTCTTATCCTTCACTGGCAGCACAAAAGTGGGCAAACAAGTAGCACTTATGGTTCAGGAGAGATTTGGTGAGTGTGTGGGCTCTTCTCTATTTCTTTCCATGTTTGCTGAAGGCAGCAGTGCCCCATAAGATTTTAAAATAACAGTTTGTTTCAGCTGTGTTACCTCTTTTTTTCTTTTTTTTTTTTCTTGGATAAATCAGGGTTTGAAACTGCTTGTAGATACATACGGCATTTTTCAGTTAGTTCTGTTACAATTCAGATTTTTTTTCCTGTTTATCCACAAATCCATAGTCCTACAGTTAAGTTGGGGAGAGGTGCGGTGGTGTCCATTAGTGCTTTATTGTATGGAAATTGTTAGGGTGAATAACCAGGGCTTATGGTCTTTTGGCAATGTGAATAGAATACATGAATACATTCCCCCTCACCTTTTACTCCTGATAAATATAGTGATGATTTTTGAAATGCTGTTTGTTTTTGTTGCAAATATTTAAAAGTGTACGGGCAAGAATCTCAGCTGCTGCATTCTTACTTCTTAGTTTATGAACAGCACCTTGCAAACATAATTTTTTTTGTTTTATACATTGGAAGTTCATACAAGTGTAAAAAAGCCCCCCAAAAACCAGAATAGATAGCTAATATTCTCCTAGATGCAAGTTGTGATTTTTTTTGTCTCAGATTGTAGATCAACAGTTGCCAGGGAAATAAATGAACTTAGTTAAATTTTCTGTGCATTTTGATCTTTGTAGGACCTTATTCTTTATCTATGTCATACTGTTTATACAGCAACTTTTGCCTGATTTAATCTTTTTCTTTCCAGAGGTTTTTTTTTTTTTTTTTGCCTATCTTTTTAAACTTCTTTGTGCCATAACTACTGTGCAGGTATCTTCACAATATGTGATAGATGCAGTATTTGCCGAATTTTTTTGCTTTGGCTAGAGTGATTCGTTGACTGTGATCTCTAAAACATTTTGTTTATCCATAAAAATATGTTTCATGAAGCTTAGCTCTAGTTAGAGGTAGCCTCACTGACTGAGGTGCAGTGAATACATGTGCGCATGGCGTAACTTATTTTGTGTTTTTCATTAGGTCGAAGCCTGCTGGAACTGGGAGGAAACAATGCTATTATTGGTAATATGCGCTGTAGAAATTTAGTCCCATAGATGATATTTGGAAGCTAGTATGCAAACATTCATAGCTAATTGTCACTTTTTTCTGTTTCTTTAGTTTTCTTGTTTTTCCCCCCATACAGGGCTTTTAAAAGTATGTATAGATCATGTAGAATAATGGAATGTTGTGGGGTTTTTCTGTCTTTCATGTTGTGGAGGGAGCAGTGTTTTAAGACAAAAAGCGAGATTCCAAGGTGTTTTAAGTAATCAGCGTTGAAGAGGAGAACAGAATGAGAGAAACAGTAGGCTTCAATAATGGGTTGCGGTCTAAAATAAATTTGATTGTATGATAGTTTTAGTGGTAGAATCATTAAGGTTGGAAAAGACCTTTAAGATTGACTTTAGCTCTTAACCCTTAAGCATCAGCATATTCATCACTATGCCATGTCCCCAAGTGCCACGTCCTCATACCTTCTGGATACTTCCATCCATAATGATTCCACCATTTCCCTGGGAAGCCTGTTTGAAAGCCTGACTGCACTTTTATATGTAATCTCATGAACACTACACTTTTAGCATTTTAGAGTATAAGTACATAGGTACAAAGTCTAAGATACTTATGATATTTGAAAGAAAAGCATACAGGTATTTATTTCAGTAGCACATTTTTCAGGTTTAAGTACCCTAGACTATGATCCAGTTCCTAGATAAACAACATAAATACTATAAAGCTGAGCAACATGGTGAAAAGAATATATAAGCACAGTCAGTACCTAAATTGTCCTGTTGTGCTGTTGCCTTTGTTTCACCTTTCTCATATTCTGGACAAATGTGCTTATTTATGTATAAATATTCTTGAAGTACAAACATGATGCTACATCATCTGTTCTTTTGAAAATCACATTTGAGCAGGTCCTTCTTTTTTCCTATGCTGCTTTTTAGCCAGCAGTATAAATTTGTTTTATGCTTGGAAAATTATTTATTTATTAATGTTAAAGTCCTGCCTTTTCTAGAATTGACTTTGAAGGATCACAGAATCATTGTTTGGTTGGACTTTGTCCTGAATTTCATTGTAGTTTTGGATGATTAAGAGACTTTTGTGGGACTGGTTAAACTGAGTGATATTTTGGGGCTCCTTTGAGCTTTATAAAACATCTCAATGTCTTCTAGCCAGATGAATTTTTTCAGCTCATTGTACATTTTATATTACTGTACACCTGTGTGCTTTAGCTATGCTTTTTGCAAGGCCCCATGGATACACTTTATCATTGATACTTTATGCTGATAAACTTCTTAGTGAGAGACAGACAAGTTGGAGAAATGTCAAAAAATTGCTTGTAGCTTCCTGAATTAAAAGGAAGCTGTAATTATTTGCAAACTTTATTGCAAAAGGCTTTCTTCAGTAGTTCAAACCTATAGTTATGTCCAATTGCATATGTCTAATTCCTGCTGCGGAGAAATAGTAGGAGTTTCGAGGTGTTTCTTTGTATCTGACCATGCTGTGCAATAGTGCAACTGTTGTCAAAGATTCTTGACCAACCTGTCAGTTTCTAATATTGTTTAACTCCTTAAGTCTTGTGAACTGCCTGTTTATTCCAGTAACATGCTCATATTTTATTTTTTTTTTTAAGTGTTTGAAGATGCAGATCTGAACCTAGTCATTCCATCTGCTTTATTTGCTGCTGTGGGAACAGCAGGTCAGAGGTGCACAACTGCTAGAAGACTGGTGAGTAAATGTGTATCGTCTGGTTTGGGTAGCTCTGAATTTTAACTTAATTCCAAATTGGCTCAGAAAATGCCTAACAATTCCTTATATTATGAAGAGCAACAAATAATAATTGAAACACATTTTTATTTTGTCAAAAAACTGTATGGTGGAAAAATAAGAACATAGTTTCATTCCAGTTAATTTTAATTTTAGCTCTAAACAGTTTCTTTGTATGTATTTCTAAATATGCTGTAAGTCAGGAAAATAGTACTTGGCAAAGTTCTGTATTTCTGTTTTCATTGCCAGAGCTTTTCTTATGACTGCTACAAATTATGGTTTAGTGTTTATATTGCAGCAAAACAAGGGGGTGTGTGTTACCTACTTTGTTATTAATTCTTAACCAATCATTTTCAACAAGTTCAGTGATGTTATAGTGTCAGTGTCTGCATAGTCTTGTCAGAGTTGGGTTGATTCAGTAAATACTAGGCAAAATGGATGTGGGTTAATTGATTTAGGTGTATTGGATGGGCGGTGATTCCTCAAACTGGAACAATAAAATTCCTGGAGTGTTTGTACTAGAACACTAAACTGAAATGTTTACAGAGCACATCAATAAGACTGATCTTAGATGGGGTAAAATTAAAACAGATTCTTGTTTCTTGCCTTGTTTTAAATCTTTATGATGAAGGTTTTACATCTTCATTTTCTGGTGTTAGTGCTGTTTCAGAGCCTTTGGCCTCTGTCTCTTTTTAATTTAGGGATTTGCTGAATACGAACGACGCTATTTCCATTTTTTATTCAGCCCCCGTCAAAGTGCAGTAGTATTTCCGGAATAGTTACATAGGCTGCACTGTCTTACAACTTTCTTACCATGTTTTAGTTTCTCCATGAAAGCATCCATGATGAGGTGGTGGCAAAGCTTGCCAAGGCCTATGCCCAGGTCCGCATTGGTGATCCATGGGATTGTAAGTAGCTATTTCCATCTCATGGGTTTAGGAAAGTGTTGCTGCTGGTTTCTTTCTGTTTAAATTCTGAAGTGATTATAGATCCAAAGTATCTAACTTTAGCAATTTACCAGGGGGTGGAAATAGCTGATTTCATTTAAAATACAGACTCTGAAAGGAAAATGAAGAATCTGGCTAATACTGCTCATCCTGGACAGAAAGAACAGTTAATTCCAAGATGTTGTGATAAGAATATTTGCAAGCACACACAATTTTAATGAAAGTTTGTTTCTGAATCTTTTTTTTTTTAGCTGACACTCTGTATGGGCCTCTTCATACCAAAGAAGCAGTGAAAATGTTCCTTGATGCAGTAGAACAAGTGAAACAACAAGGTGGCTCTGTGGTCTGTGGCGGAAAGGTGACTTAACTTTTATTTACCCTGCTACAGTTTGTACTCCAGGAAAAACATACAGTAACATGATGGCTTAGGCCAAGCTTGTACCTCAGCTTGTCCTGTAAGCCACTACAGGATGTTAGGTTAGTCAGATTGAGAATTGTTTGAATTGGAATCCTGTCTTCAGGGTAAAGGCAATTCTACTTGGAAGCTACTCTTACACCACTCCCCAATTGCAAGTGATAATGAAAATAAAAAAAGCAATGTAAATTATGAATGTCAAACACATAACAAAGGTAAATTGCAGTTCTGTCCCTCACAATATCTAACTTGAGGAAATACTGCAGATACAAGACAATCACTTGTACATCTTCATCATACAGGATGCTTAATTCTCATTGACTTATCGTTCTGGGGCTTCTTGTCTTCCATTGGCAACTTCTTTATACCTTTAAAATTCTAAGTAGCTTACAAGTAGGAGAAAGGAAGTTTCAGCTGCTACACTTTACAATTTGATTACATCCTTAGTGGACATGTTATGCTTCTATATTTTAAATACTTAAGTAAGTAAAATTTAAGTTACTCATACTACCTGGTCTTCCATTTCTGATTTCTCAGCTGTAGTGGTCAGACCATGAAAGATTCCTTTTCTACACTAATACTAAGCTGCATGCTGATTGGAACTTACTTGTCTATTTTTTAATTATTTTGAAGGTTATAAATCGCCCTGGAAACTATGTTGAACCAACCATTGTGACTGGCCTTCCTCATAACGCATCCATTGTCCACACTGAGACATTTGCCCCCATACTGTATGTGCTGAAATTTAAGGTAAAATAGCAGTGGTGAAACAAGTGTCAAGGATGGTAACAGTAGAGTCACAAGAGAGCTCTCAGACGTGTGTTATATCCATGCAATAGTCCCAGTGCTTCAAGAAGTGGTAGCTCTTGTTCTGCACTGTGAGGTAGCCACTGTTCAACTCACTGTGTAGCTGCATTTATATGAAGAGTGCTGGAGTTACTATGAGAATCTGTACAGGAGCAGATTCCTGTTGTTGGTGTTCATTGTTGATACTGTTCACATCTGTTGAAAAGCAGACTGTGTTTCATGCAGCAGTGGAGGTATTGTTGATACATGTGTATTTGCCCAGTGCTGTTCTGTACATTTGCACTATGGCTGTGGTATGTTGGGTTTTTTCTCACAGAGCTTCTTTGTAACTGCTTTGCTTTGGATAGCCATGGCTTAACCATTGACACATGTTTCTTCTAGGAGGAAGAGGAGGTTTTTGCCTGGAATAATGAAGTAAAACAAGGTCTTTCCAGCAGTATCTTTACCAAGGATTTGGGAAGGATTTTCCGCTGGCTTGGGTATAATTTAAATTATTTTTATACTTTTCTGAGGAACATAAGATCAGTCTTTCATGTCTTTTGTAAACCTGTGCGTAACACTAGTTGAGCATTTTGTAGCCCTTATTTTAGGCAGGGAGCCTTTCCTGATCCTAAGGAGGAATTGTGCCTTATCTTTGTTTGTAGGCCAAAGGGATCTGATTGTGGCATTGTGAATGTTAACATCCCAACGAGTGGAGCTGAGATTGGAGGTGCTTTTGGTATGTTACTTAGGCTTCTTCAATGTTTTAATCAGTCCATTTAAATGACTAAATGTGAAGGAATCAATGAAGTTAATTTTGAATCATACTGCTTTAGCAGAAAACAGATATTGACTAACAGTAGTTAGATGTAAACTTTTAAAAATAGCTGTGTTAGGTTTTTAAAAATTCTGTGTGTTATTTCCTTCTCCTCCTCTCCATCAAAGGAGTGTAACTCAGAGATATATTCTGGAGGTATTTAAATATATGGCCAGGTGGAAAACTGTGTAAAAGTTTTAACTGAAACAATCTTGAGCAATTCTGTGCATATCGGCAAGTTTATATAAGATGTACGGTATGTAGTATTTTTGTGAGAAAATCTTTAAATAAAAATTTTTGCCTTTATTTCACTTTTTTTATGTACTTAAGGAACTGAGGGGGTAGAAGAAGAAGTATTAACCTTACCAATTAAACAGTACAAGAACCAGCACATTCTTGTAGTCCTGTCTTGTGTTAAGATGAATGTTTTTAAAACAAAGTCCTCTAGTGCCACCATGATGAGACTTTGAACTCCAGGGAGATATTTTTTACATCAAGCATAAGGAGAGAGCTACCTGTGTGTGTTGTGTGGGGTGGTAATTTAGTTCAGATATAGGACAAGGGAAAGGAATAGTTTTTCCCATGTATTTTTATAAAAATATCTTACCTCCTGGAATTAGTCCTGATTCCCACATCCAAAAATAGGTTTTAATTTATAATGTTTTTGTTACAGGTGGTGAAAAGCACACTGGTGGGGGAAGAGAATCTGGAAGTGATTCATGGAAACTTTATATGAGACGGTCTACTTGGTAAGACAGACCAGATAAATTTAAATTACAGATGAACTTCCAAAAGTTCAAAACATATAAATCCTTGACTACAAGACTACTATCTTTGCTGAATGTGACCATCTATAAGTGTGATTGCCTTTTCTTTGCATTAATAGCAGAAGAAGATTTTAAGGGTTTTTATAAAGACATTTTTTTAACTTTCCAAAGGAAAAAAAAATAAGGTGGTTTTGGGGTTCCCCCCCGCCCTCAATTGATTTTAAACTCATCTGAAAAATTACTGAAACTTGTCAGGAAATACCCTGAGTTTCAGCCACAGTGAGGGGACCATGAGGGCACCACTACTGCCTCTGGTAGGTGATTCAGCTATATGTTGGTTAGCTATCCACAAATCTCCTGACAGCCCATAGTGGATGAGCATTAGTATCCTCTGCTGACTTCCATAGCCTTTACCTATGCTATCTTTACTTTCCATGCAAGGACTTATGAACGTGAGAAATCCCACCTTGTTTTTTCTATCCTAACATTCTCCTAATATGAGATATATAGATAAAGAGAAGTAAGATTCTCCATAAAGAAAGAGATAATGGCAAATGTGGTCTTTTCCTGTACATGGTTACTATATTGAAAACTGGAATAAAGTTAGTTCATTATTTTAAGTAGACACATTGCTTTAGAGAAATCTTTTGTTTAGATGTGACAGGAATCAGCAGCTTGTGCATAGGATGTGGACTGCATAACCTGTCTCAGTGATTAAGTCTGTTCTCTGACTTGTTTCTCTTTCAGTACAATCAACTACAGCAAAGATTTGCCCTTGGCTCAAGGAATCAAGTTTCAGTAACAACCTTATGAATGGCTGTGCTATGAACCATCCTAGAATTTCTGAATCAAGCAGCTCCTAAGCATCATGGGGATAAAAATTAATTATATGAAACCAGTTCTGTCAGAAAATCAGCTACTCTTAAATTGCTTCACTTTCTATGTACTAATTTAGTCTTCAAATGAGAAGTCTGTGGTCTTTGAGAAGAAGGGAGAGTGACTAAAACTAACCACCTTGGGTACAGGTGGCCTGGATAGCATATTGCCTTAACTGTATTTCAGTACCAACACTGCCTCTATCCCCTCCCCAGCTTTTTCTGGTATTTCCAGCTACAACGTCTATGTTTCAAACTGTGCGCCAAGTTCCCTGCAGGTAACTGGTGCTGTGGGGGATATTTGGCTGCAGTACAGGGCTATTTTTCCATGAATAAATAAAGGTACATTTTGTGAAATAGCTTGGGCTTCTCATTTGTTTTATTCACTGTTTTTGAGCAGGAATATTCAGAGGACTATCAATTTTCACACACTGAGCAGCTGGCTGGGAAAAGAATCATTGGGCTAAAAGCATTGCTTTAGTTTTCCTGCTTCTCCTTCAGAAAGGAGACTTTCAGCACGTGTTGGGAGATAGAGGTCTACTGTAGTGTCTTGGAATTTCCTTTTAACACTTGAAAGGGTTACAGCCAATTCAGGTTGTCACAGCTTCTGTGATACCCTACAACCAAACTGGGTGGAGATGAGAACTGGAGATGCAGTCAAAGAAATACTTTTATAGGGAAAGACATATTGCTTACTTGTGTTTCACCTCAAATGAGAGTTTCTTTTGGCCACTGGAGACTACAGGCAGCAACAGCTCATTTAGAAGCCTTGCTCAGGACTCAGGATGAGAAAAGACACAGTGCTACTAGACTGATTTTAGCTTTCCAGAGAGAAATTTCTGAGGTTCTTAATGTATTGTTTCTGGGGATTTCTTTTCTTCTCGATGTCATATACCAAATTTCCGCAATCTCTGAACATGGCAGAACTGTTCATTATGGGCTCAGATTCTAGGAGTCTGATTTGTCTATTGATTTATTTTGATGATATTTTGGTGGCAATGCCATGCAAACTGGATTGAAAGTCCACCATACCGCAATGTTAGTTGGTCTCCTTTCAGCTTTGTTTCCAATTTAAAAATGCCTAGTGTTTAGAATTTTACATCTGTGTTATACAAGGTATTTTGGGTGTCATGTTTTGTAGATCAAACATTAGGCAGCAAAAGCTTTTTTTCCTACTGAATCTCCTGTAGTTCTTTGTGTCTGGCAATTTCATTAAAGAACGTTGTACATTAGCACATAGAATGAAGTGGCATATCCTAAGCAGGCAGATGATTACTAGCAGATAGGACAGAGAAACAATTCAATTCCCAAATTTAATTGTTCAGCAAATAGCACCAGTTTATAGAAACTGTATTCTTTAATGCTATACTGTGGCACTGAATGTTACTATGAAACTCTTAACCATGATAAAGAAGTTCAAGAATTATCTTTTCATGCTGCTTATCATAGTTTTTGGATAGTCTCATGTCACATCTGTTTTTTTCTTGAAAATAGAAGCTCTTTTTAGGGTAAAATAATCTCACAACTCCAGTTGTTTAATTTACAGAAATAAGGTCGATTCTGCCATCTGGCTTTATGTATGGGAGCTCAGATCATGAACAGAATAAAACTTGTCTGGTGAGTCTGATCTTTGATTGGTCTTTAAATCTTCATATGAAAACTAATATGAATGGAATAAAGGCACAAATGTGATCAAGAGGTGGCTGCATAGGAAACACGCTAGACTTTTGAAGGTTAGCTTGACATCTTGATGCATAATTCCTTCTTCAAACTTTTGTAAGGGTAGCCTTACAGGGGACTCTGTGAAGTCCATGTGTAACTGCTTCTGTGTGTTAGGAGTAAGTGAGTTAGATCCCTGTTATGTAGGCAGAGAATGGGCTTTCTGTAAGTAGACTACAAACTCAGCCTCACTTTTGCTAAGTATGAGAATTACTATTCCAAAGATCTGCTATCTGCACTGTCACTGGACTGCTAGTGTGGCATCAGAACAGGTAGTCACAGTGCTGCTTCACTTTCCAGACAGCTTCAAATTCCTTACATGTGGTGATGAGCAATCGTACTAGAATTGGCTTGCTGAATGACTTCCTGTGAAGTGGCTCTGTTTTAAAGCCTGCTGCCGACTATAGTATGTTTTGGCAGGCATGTAGGTGCCTATAAGTAGTTATTGTTATGATGAAGTAATGAACTAAGGAGGTTTAAAGATACTATAAACATACAGTTTCTCAATTTCTGCTTTGATTTGGAAAGTCCACTCAGGAGATTGTAAACTGCATTAGCTGTCAGTGGGTTATCTCACCCAAGGAAAGCAATTTTGAGAAGTTATAAAATGTGTCTTGGAACAAAATGGACTTACAGTTTTAATACAAATTCTCTCAGCATCTTCCACTATTGCATAAGCTTAATTACCACTGAGTGTGTAACACCAGTGAATAACAAGTGTTAAATGACACGTGATCAATAATTCATTTGTTAGCTCAGTATTGCTTACTGTGAAATGACCTTGATGGGAAACAGTCTTGCAAGTAACTTCCTTTCTTTTTGCCATATTATTACCTGAAGAAAAATGAAAATTCTACTAATATTTTTGCTGACAAACAGAGAAATTGATTTTTAATAAGATGTGAGAATGGGAGCTATAGGCTGCTTTTCTTCTATCCCGTTGTGTCCTATCACAGCTTCTTGCAGAGATGATGATTTTCAGGAACCAAGAACACTACTTTCCAGTAGTGGGTCTCAGCTTGGGATTTTGCAAAAAGTGGTCCTGCAGTGCTGAATTTAAACCAGCTGGGAAAGTGTTCACCATTTTCTTTAAGCAGTAGTACACCAGCCCATTCATGTTATATCATGTCCTTTTCATCTGGTGTTTTCATCATTCTGTTTGTGTTGTTGCTGGATGGGTTCAAAACCACATGGCTGCCAGAACTTTTGATTTGTGACACCTATGTTTCTGTATGAGAAATCATGTGTTCAGGTGCTGCATTCAAGGGTCATTAGGTGTACTAACCCATTAATGTCTCTGCATTAATTTCATTAGTAACTATGTGAAAAAGTGTAAATTACAGGAGACTTCTGTGCCTGGATTTTCTTTTGAATCACTGTCTATTTTTGTCCTGCACTAACATGTTGGTCATGTATTGCACAAGTGTGTCCTCTTATTTTCCTAGGCGGAAGCAGAAAAAAAATTAAGGTTTATAATATAGAGGTAAAATGACTTAATCACACAGAATCCAATTCTTGAGTAAAAACCAGTGACTTAGTAAGGATTTTTTTTAGTGTCTTCTCTTTGTTATTCCTTAATCAGCAGCCATGCTGTCATGTGGTACATGCTTGGTGGTTGAAAACTAATGCATTCAGTGTGCAAACATCTGCTGCCAGTGAAGTGCTGCTTGAAGTGAGAAGCATCTTGGCTCACACTTTGAACATGTTTGCCCTATGGATAGCTGGCACAAAGGTAAATACTGGTTAGTGGTTAGTGGTCTTTAATTTCTGCTAAATTATTAGCACTGATTTTCCATATGGCTGAGTACTTTCCTCCAAATAATAGGAAAATGCATGTGCATTTTGGACAGGGATTTACACAGCAGAGCATAGCAGAGCCTTTTTAAAAAGCTTTGTGTTCCTCCTGGTGTCGCTGTTGGTCAGGCCAAGGGCAGCCTTTACATTTGCTAGCCAGCTGTGTAGAACACAGACCTCTTTGTCTGAATGCTTTTTATGTTCCAGTACATCTGGGATTGCTGCCTCTGAGCTAGTAATTAAATACACTCTATTCTGCAAAAGCCTCAGTTGATTAGTGCAATTGTTATATAAAACATTAACTCCAAAAGCCAAAGGTTAAAAATAACAGTGTTTCAGCCAGGAAGACCAACTGGTTTAATACTTACTTTACCCAGTATGCTGCTGTTCTCTGGCATTATAGCTCTTTACCTGCAGCCTGATTTCAAGGTGGACTTACAAGGAACAAACAGCTCAAGTTAGATCTCTGAATTTCAGAGGAAGGCACATCCTTTCATTACATTAAAGTCTGAAAAGCCGGCAGTATGTGGCAACTGTGTTTCATACTTTCCTGACACTCTCTTTACAGGTGTCCCAAACCTCCTTAGCTGTGGTAGTGAAGCTAACATCACCGGCTTGCTTACTGAGCAAAGTGTTACAGTCGTAATGAAATTGCAGCATGCGAGTTTAAAAATGGGAGATTCAGGAGGAGCAGGATAAATATAGGCTCTCTTGCTTCTAAGGATTTTTAGTTAATCCACAAACTGTTACTAAGTGATATTGCCTCCTGTCTTCTGTGGATTTTGTAAGGCTACTCATTCACTGGCCTGATTAAACTGACCTTTAATACAAACAGCTCAGTCCAATGTGGCAGCTGTACTAGAAACATGTCTAAAAAGTGTAGCACATACCTCTCCTTGAGCTGTATTTTGTCTAACTACATTTTTTACCACAATTGCTGATACTTTTATTAACACATATACCACAAGAAATGTTCAGGATTTCTGTAGAATCCCAGATTATAAACCTTTTCCTAGCTTCTATTTGACTGTATTCACTTACGACTGTATTCACTTACAACTGTATGTGCTCGTGATTATGTGTGGGAGAGATGGGGGCTATCTGTTTGCCACATAGCTCTTCTAAACAACATTTGATTTATGATGTTGGTTTAAAGCAGAACAAATAGCAGAATAAAGTTATGGTGATGTTTCATGAAACAGAGTAAATTGAGATATCCTCTGAAGATTTGCTGTTGTAGTGAGTCCTTGTAGGTTAAAAATACAGTATGAGGACTTCAGTTTGGCTTAACCAACATTGGCTGCTGTGACTGTTTTGCCTGCTTGTTTTCTTCACGTATTTTTTAGTTAGCTGTGTTACTGATTTATTTTTTTTTTCCCCTGCCAATGAAATGCTGAAGTGACTCACCGCAAAGTCTGAAAGGCACCATAATTTTGCTGGAGAATGTGTCGGAAGACACCAAGCCATTGTTGGCTGTAGAAAATGAAAGGGCCTTGGAAGTGAGGATGAGGAATTCAAAATCACCAGAAAAGATTATGAGATGCTGATGATGGGGAAGCCAATATGAAAGCCACAAACAGGATTGTAGGCAGGTAAGACCTAGTACCAGGATTTTAACTGCTGGATAATAGATTTGGAATGCTGGAAAAGATCAGACTATTTCAAATGGGAGGTGGGGCAGAGTGCACAAAATAGGGTAAATTGAAAGAGTGTGGTTTTGAATATACAAAAAGATAAAAGGATTACTGTGTGAGGAAAATGCAAGGAAAGGACCCAGATGTAGTTTAAGCTAGCACATATGGCAATGAGACATAGATAGACATATTCACTAAGGTACAGTATCACCCCAAACCTCCAAATCTGTTCAGAATTCATTGACTGAAGCATGAATCTAACAGGCTGTCAAAACTATCTATTGCAATTAAGGAAAAAAACCCACTAAGAACACAAAGGAAGACAGAACAGAAGAAACATTATTTTGATGGTTGTGTTCCTCTTAATGTGTTCTTTGCTGTGAAAATTGCCCCAATTTCATGAAGCATGCTTTGTGAAAAAAAAAACCAAGCCAAAACACCACACCAGTCTCTTTGTTCTGTGTTTCTAAAAATCATCTCTGATGTTGCAAACCATGCATTTCAAATATCTGTGAGATTTATGTTAGCCATTGTTTGTCTAAGGACTCTGGCTTGCATGCTGATCCTATCATTTTCTCTTCCGGCTGTTCACTGCCTTCTTCTTTATGAACAAATACTGAAAGTTCACAGAAAGGGTAACTCTTCCTTGTACTTAGTCTGTGTTATTCCACGCTGTGTTATTCCTATGGGAAACAGTAAATTTGAAGAATACTTTGCACAATTCTCTTTTAAGTTCTTCACACCACAAATTTCCTAATTAAGTGAGAAGTTTGCAATTCCTCAGAGTCTTAGCTTGTTTCTTTGGTTTTTTTTTTTAACTTTTCTTTTGTATTTTGGAGCCTGCTGAATTTGCAAAAGATGAATGATTTTCTTGGTTTTCAATGTCTTTTGGCTACTCAGAAAACATATTTTGAATTCTGTATTTAAGCTGCTAAGAAAACTTCTTCTGCAATGTGGGTTAAAACATGGAAGCCAGGGTCTTTCACCATTTGTCTGCCAGAAATGGGACCAAGTTCTGTTGTAGAAATATAGCAGATATTATCTGAGTCAAAACAGTTAATTTTTCCCCTTAATATCTGTAGACTGACATAATAGTCTCTCTATAGCATCTCCATGAACTTGCTATTTTTATTTTTTTTTTTTTAATCTGTTCCATCATTCTGAATGCTTTTCATTCCTTGGTACTGAGGGAATAGTTAACTTTTGTTATGGCCTAGTAAATTATGAGAGCTGAGCCAAAAATATTTGTCCTCTTTCTTCTTCTGAATTTGTGCTGTTTCTGTTTGTATAATTCTGTCTAATTACTCTAGATTTGTATTTGCTGGGGATAGAGAATCTGGACCTACCAGGCCACTTAACTAAGACTCTCTTCCACCCAGGCAAGATGAATACAGTGAGTGCAGCCAACACTCAAAAATCTGTTTCTTCCCCGTCTGTTATGAACATTTCCTTTCCACTCTCCTCTTTCCCAGGAGAGTGGGTGCAAAAAGCTGTATTTTTCTCCAATATGCTTTTCTGCTGTCCTACTCGTCCAAGAAAAAAGCTGTCTGTGCTTCCCTGCTGCCTTTCACTGTGGAAGCCTACATTCACCCAGCTGGGGTGCCCTCCCAATTTCTCATCAGCAGGGCTGACTGCCAGGGATCAGAGTTACCAAAAAAGACCTCACACTGCATGAGCCACAGATGTGATGGTTTAACTGCAGCATATCCTGACTGCTGGGCAAGAGCAATCCAGGAACATCTTGGGCTGAGCGAGGTCTGCCCCTGTCTACGAGATTTCCAGAGGAATTATTATTGGTCCACAGCCACACAGTGCAGTGACAGATTTCAATATGAAGAGAGTTCCATCTCTGACACAGATGTGGTCAGAGCATTGCAAGGTAAGATTTTGGCTTGTGCATTGAATCAGAGGCTGAACAGGATCTTGGTTACACTGTTGCCTCATCCTCCTGTTTCCCACAGAGGCCATGTGCTCCCCTCTGAAACAATGCTGTTTTCTCTGTGGCCCACCAAAAAGTCTGCATCAGTTGCTGTCCCGAAGCATTTGTCAGCTGGATTTGGTAAGTTTTCTCTGAGCTAGGACAGGGAATCTAACAAAACGTAGCTGTGACTGTTTTCTTTTTTGTCCAGGCATGTGTATGATGGTCCTATCCAACCTTGGCCTAAGCATAGGAAAGTGCTGCTAAAAGGGAAATAGATACCTAAAGCAGCATCTTCCACATCTACCCATAAGATATGAATTTATTATTACCCCAGACTCTCATAAATTCCAGTTCCACATTCCTCCACCAAACTGATTACTCAGATGCTCTAATCTATTTAGCAAAGCAGATGCAGCAAAGTGATGCAACATACCTTAGCAATGTGAACTTTGCACAAAATATTCCAGCTGATTTTCCTGGAAGAAAATAAGGGATACTGCACCACAAGTATACTGGTAGGGATGGCAAGCAGCAGCACATGACCAGGAAGGTAGTGATCGTGGGGTGACAGTAATACTGGTCTGTAAGGAAAGCAGCTGCTGGCAGGTTGTACAATAGTCACAACTGGCTTCAATTAAGTGCTTAATGGCAGAGGAGATGGACATGTGCAAGAATCAGAAATGACTCAGGCATATGAATCACTAAAACCTTAAGGATCAGGCAGTGCTGATTTCTTTACATAATTTTTAATCTCAGGAAAGACATCAGAGTTGTGTAGAAGCCTAACTTAGTGCTGCTGACAGATCAGGTCCATTGTCTGTGACCATGGCTCCCTAGGGAAGCACAGAGGTACAGGACAGGTGTGCAGAGAACTTCCCTCAGAATATTCTTGCAGTTTCCAGTGTTGCTTCACATGGAATTAGAGAAACAATAGAGGAAAAAAGCTGCAATGTCAGCAAAGCTCCTAAAGCATTATTTTAGGCATTGCTCATGCATGTCTGCATTTGATACCGGGCTCTTTTACAGACTCTTATCCATATCTCTGGTGGAAAATTAACTGGTTTTGGATGGGTTACTATTTAGAAGATCAGCTTTTGGATCCAGGCTACATCTGGTAGAACAACATGGGAAGTGGAGACAGAGGATGGTCTATAAACAGAAGAAGTGAGTAGCTAAATACTAGAGCTCTCAATATTCAGCTACAAGCAGTCTCATATCCTTAGTCCTAAACCTAACACAAATCTTGTACTTAGTTCCAACCCACAAACTGTTTTTGTGGTAGCATTTACTGTGATGGTCAAAGAGTGATTGCAGAATCAGAAATCCAGGAAGAGACTTGGAAGTGTGAAGTATGTGTTCATACAATCACAAACTTGGCTTTTCATACAGCATTCTTCCTTACAGCCATTACTATTGATCAGAGTCTTTAGAAGTGTAACCATTTTCAAGTCAGCTAATGCAGATTATATTGTTTTCTTTATGTGTGCTGTCAGTGGCATCACTTAAACAGTTTTTGGGAAAAAACATAGAAGGACATCTCTTCATGCGAGTATCATAAAACTAGTGTTGAAGCATTTATGTTTCATGATCTATTTGTGAGAGAAGGTCTGTGGTTCTTTATATAAGTTGTGGAAACAGCTGCTAGTACAAGCTGGCTTTCTTCCCACCTTGCCCTTGCTCTGGAATTAGTCCATGTGTGCACATTGCCACGATAGCAAGCTCTAAGTGCAGAAAGAATTCAGAGCTGTTTCTTGTATGCCAGATCCAGCAAGTAAGGCTATAATTAAGTTACTCATTACCTTTTATTCTTGGAGAGAGCCTTTATCCATCTACCTGTAGATAGTGTGAAGAGCTGATTTTTAATTTAGTACTTAACAGCACATCGGAATGATTTTCCTTTAATCTCCTGCTAAGCACTGCTAAAATGCCTAGTCAGTGGAAAATTACCTTATCAATACCATTAAGTGAGAACAGGAGTTGAAGAAGCCTTTATTGTACAGTCCAAAGTACCCGCATTGCCAAAGACTGTAAAATCCTTTTTATGAAGCTTAATGTAGAATGTCACACCTCTAGAAGATGATGCAGCTACTACATCATCAAGACATGAGTTTGATGCTTATTTAAAGCCAGGGAAAGGTATCTTTTCAAATTTAAGGACATAATGAATATTTAAGCAGTTTCCAAATGGACTTAGTACAGAAACTGGAAAAATAAGAAAGTCACATAGACTGTAAAACACATCAGCAGAAGCTCTACCCACAGTGGAAAAATTAAAAAAAAAATGATGAGGGGGAAGAGCTATCCAGACTCAACTCACAGAGACTGGCAGGGCAATCTTTTCTACAGCAACTCTCTTCAAGAACTTGAACTAATTTTCAAAGTTTTTAGTACAGATGTTTACTTACTGAACAGGCACCCGACTCAGGGTGGACTTTTTGGCACAAATACTGCCCATTGTGGGGAAAATAGATAAAGTGATTCAAGCAAAGCATTTTTAACTTCAGTAGGGGATAACTAGAATATTCTTGTCCATTTTGTGCATGAACCACAGTCTTTGGAAAGGCTTTACTGACATACCTTGAATTCCTGGTCAAAGTCTGCTGGCTAAGGTGCTGCATCCTGACCCCTTGTTTGTCAATTACAATAGATAAGAAACTAGGTACAGGAATAAAAAACCCACCTCTGATTATCATACTAATCCTGCTAGTATCCTCTCATACACACTTCTAATCAGTTTCTTCTTGGAATCACCCCTTTTGAGGGTACTACCAATAGCAGGTGTAATCAAGGTCATACAAACACTAGATCACCCAACTCTAGAACACATTGTCACCCAAATAATTTGATATTTGATCCAAGATGAGTAGGCATAGTCTCACTGGCCAGTTTGACTAAATGGAAACTTGAGGGTAAGTACCTCAAGTACTTACTTACTTGAGGTGCCACTAGGAAGACGACCAGAAGGTCTGAAACAACAACAACTGTATAAGTCAAATGCCTATATTTTGGACAGGAATAGTGATAGGCATCACAACATTCCATGAAGCCCAGGGAATAAACTCTCACAAGTGTTGTGAATTTACTGTAGATTATACATTGTTTTATTGTTTGCATTTGACTGATTTTTTGTTAAAATCCAGGATGGCTTGTGATAAACGGAGAGTAACTTTAGACAAAATTAAATGAAATTTACTGACATATTTTTGTGGCTGTTCAATGAACAGCAGGATATTATGAGGCTCTACATTCATAAAATGATACTACACAGATTTTAAAACCCAAGAAAGCAAAAAACCCATCACTTTTTGAAGTCTCATTACATGCAACCATGTTTAGCAGAATGGTCCACTGGTTTCAAACCATAAACCTACAAGTGTCAGATAAGATGAGTCAATTTTCCCTCTTCAGCAAATTTGCCTGCCAGACTCAGTCTCACCAGGGAAACTGAAAAGCAGGTGCTGGTAAAATCCTTTCAAATGACATTATTCCTCTGCTGTTTATAGAAGCATACACACAGGCACTGAACACAAAAAGAACTGTTTGCTCAGTGTAACTGTTTGCTTAGTTTTCTGTCTAAATAACCAGTTTTTTCTGATCATTACTGCATGTCACACCTGGTCTGTAAATGCAAAATCTCCTACATATTTGGGAATAACACCTCACTAGCAGTTGAAACTGAACCAGCTGAGCAAAGGTCTGGATATCACCAGCCTGGGTATTTCTTTAGCATTTGTCAAGTGACTATGAGGTAGAAACATGGAAATGAAAGCGCAGGTGTAGCAGGAAGCAGAAAGCATTACCACACACTTGTACAAAGGTTCACGTGAAAGCAGTTAATAGTACTAAATTCAGATATACTCAGACAAAAACACATACAAACCTGTTTGTCTTTCCTGCAAACATGAATGGGACCTACTACCTTTGATGTTCTGTTGAGAGGGAGGCTTTGACTCCTGCCTAGATTGCTAGCTGCATCCTTCACACCAACAGTACCATAAACTTGATACCTTGAGAGAGAACTAATTCAACAATCCCTGAATCCAAACAGCCAATACAAATCCTCATTACTTTTTTCACTAACTACAACTAGAGAAAACATAAGTGATGTGCCCCTCTTGCCTTCCACCTGGAAACTCAAAGCATCTTCCCAAAATCTGGTACTACTAACTACTAGGTCCTGCATGGCTGGTAGAACTCAGCTGTTTTTCTAGCCTCTGTGCTGTCAAGGACAACAGGTAGACAAAACTGGAAAAACACACAAGGAATTTTAAAATTGGCTTTTTAAAGCAGATTTCTATGCAGCCTATGCAGCAAATTATGAATGATTGTTACTAAGAGTGTGTGCTAAGAATTTTGTGTGCATTTCTGACTTTCCTAAAGTCACACATCTTTCCTACCTACTTCTGCAAACTCCCACTTTTGCCAAAAGGCAAAACACCTCCTTGTAGCCTTTGTATGCACTACCTGCCACAGACACTGGAATAAGTCTCCCTGCTCTTTAACAGACTCCCAAGCCTTGGGGGAAGCAGCTTTTCCTTGCTTATTCCTGCTGTAAGTACTTCCCTCCCAAACACTGGGGCAAACCCCTTCCAGTCCAGTTACAAACCTGAATCACAGGATTTAAATCACTCCACTCATTTCTAAGCTTTCTCCACGTGGGGCCTCGCAGTGCTCTCTGGAGTACCTCAATACTGCATGCTGCCCACCTGTGCCCTGATGCCTGAAAAGTGTGACAGCCTGAAACATCCTCCTCTTCCCTCTAGGGAAAGGGGGAATGAGGGTAGCACCTGAGGGGCAGAGGTCACACTGAACTGTGCCAGTGCGTTCACGTGGCCGCTGTGTCACAAGCCAACCCTTTCTCTGGAGTGTAGTTCACTTTCCTGTATTAGAAGAACACTGTTACACCTTTGTCCAGACTCGCCTCCCCTGGCATGCTGCTGCAACAGCCTAAAGGGCATACATCCACCTCTGATTCCTCATTCCACACAGTAATTATTTTGTTCCGTATGGCTAATGATAATGATTTATTAAAGGCACCTATCAAATATTATCTCTCTCCCTGTTCTCCTGCAGAAAAGCATAGCCTTGACAATGTAAGGTAAGTAAAAGGCTAACTCAGTTCAGCTGCTGGATATAACCAAGTCTTCTTGTAGTTCCTTTTCATAAAAGTGACTCATGGCATCGATTTTCCAACCACAGAGCTAGAGACTTCTGATAAAGAATTAAAGGGAGAGAAGAGAAGGCAGAGAATGAGCTTGAAAGTCCAAAACATTACATAAGCTGTGCAACTGTAGAAGAATGTAGGGAAAATAAAAGAAAAAAATTAAAATTAACTTATTTCAAGAGTTTTCTTGTGAAGCTGAGTTTTCCAATAAAGTCACAATAGTTGACGAAGCAAAGGCAGAGACTTCAATAGGGAGAACGGTCAAATCTCACAAATTTCTTACATACTGTGATCATGTGGAATCTTGAGTCAGGCAGGTATTCCAGAGCCTTCATATCCCTGTAAGCTGCCTCACCATTCTGATACCCATCCAATATCCTCCAAGGAGAAAACTAGA
Organism: Vidua chalybeata; assembly: GCF_026979565.1. NCBI lineage: Eukaryota > Metazoa > Chordata > Aves > Passeriformes > Viduidae > Vidua > Vidua chalybeata. The sequence continues at coordinate 54,062,984 of NC_071570.1, forward strand.
GAAACCTGGGGAACTTGAGAAAACTATTAACGTGTCCCCAAAACTCTGGGGGCCAAATTTTCTCTTACTGTTGTCACTGAGATCCAGAAAGAAGTCACACACAATGGAGTCAGAGGAAGGACTGCAGCAGGATGCAGTTCCTAACCCCTTGTGTTGTGTGCTGGGTTTTGCACAAACTTTGTCCCTTGAGGTGTAAGCCTCATGAATATCACACTTGACTAAAACTGATGGATGGACTTGGGTTCATCCAAATTATAGTATTGAGTCACTGGTTTTAAAAAAGTTTATTTAAACAAAGTAGGTACATTTCACAGAAATGGTTATAAATGCATAGCATATTATAAACAATGCTGTTACTTCACAGATAGTAGTTATTATGCTAAATATTGCTTTTTAAAAACTAATGAGCCTGCTTGGTGAATCAGAAAGCTAAAAATCCCCATCTTAGGCACTCTGGGAAAAAACAAGTATGTGATATAATGAAGCAGGTGTCTACTTTTTCATTCACTCCACTGATTGTTTGTATTGCTGCACCATTAATTTGCCAGTTCTCATTATGTGGAAATATCCAGTCCCTGAAGTCACATACCAAGACTAGATTTCCATTTACTGGACTACAAATTGCACTTGCTCAGCCAACCAAAGCCCCATGCAACTCCAAGGAAAGCTGACTGAGGATCTCCACACTGATTAATTTATAGGACAGAGACCATATGAGTGGACAGAAAACAAGTACTTTTTCTAAGTTGCGCAGGTGCGTCACACCCATATTGCTATCATAAGTAACTCAATTGCAAATTGGCAAGTCCATACAGATTTCAGGTTTGACGTCAATGGAACCTGAATGCCCAGTAGAAACAGACCTTACCCACTATACAGTGTCACAGAAAGTGGAATTGAGCCTTTTTACAGCACTGGAGAACTGAGCAGACCTCAAAACATTCATGACTTCGCATACCTAAACACAGAGGCATTTGTTTTCTGATCTTTGTGATGTCAGAGATTGTGCAGAGAAGTAAGTAAAAATGAAGACTACAGCACCAATCCATAATCATAGCTAAAACAGATACTTGCTCATTCACGCAACACTTCAGTACATGAATCATGACTGACATTCTTCACACATATATTTGTATGACAATAGGCATAAAGTACATGTTGAGGTAAAAGGATATGCACCAGGTTTGCACTGGTGAAAGCAACTCTAAAATCAAGCAAGCTATAAAATCCATTAATTCACACACAAAAGAGAAAGAAAAATCCCCACATTTTTAAAACATAGTTGACCAAACCATAGATACATAGATACATAGATACATGTAGACCAAACCATATATGTTTGCAAAATATATAGATACATGCTGAAGAATCAACTGATGTTTTTGCATGATGACACGAGCTTTACAGTAGTTTAAGCTTGGCTTGGACTAAAAATAAAGAAGCATGAACTCTGGCCAGCAGAGCTCCTTTGGAACAGTTTGTCAAGACAGAAGAATGAGGTCTGAAGCAGTCCAAGAACATTGGTGTTTCACTCACCGTCTTCAAGCAGTTTTTGTAAGTTGTTCTGTATCTTAGAAAAAGAGAGGGAAAGAGTTGTGAGGCAAGAAGTGTTATGCTGCATTTTAAATAAAAAATAAAATCAAGACATACTCTTCAATATACTCTATCTGGATGTTAATTCTCTTGCACCTTTTCATACCTGTGGTATTCCTGTTAAATGCTTCCTTTATTTTAAGTGTAATATAAGTGCATCAAATGGAACACCTAGACAATCAACTAGCAAGTTTCATATGATGAATATCCCCTGAAATTTTCTCCTATAGATTGTCTCCTCCATTAGTCAAAAGAAAATAAGACAAAAATAAAAATCAGAGCTAGAAGCAATGGGACAAGAAACTGAATTATTTTCACCTTGATCAAAATCCAGTAAAAGCCTCAAACTTCCAAGTCACAGCTCTATAGCTAAATGGATAATTCAAATAGTTTTGTAACAGCTTCAGCCATGATACATGCACAGTAAAGTATAGTCTTCTAACCATTAACAGACATGTCCCATTTACCAGATTTAGTGAATTGATTGTGGGTTATCTTCCTTTAGCTGCAATGAAAGTAATGTCAGCCAGTTGCATCCTTGAGAATAATTTGAACAGATCTATTTTTACACAGCCTATTTATCCACTTTTCATCTCCTTGTCCCTAAAAGCAGAGAGGAGGGAACAGAGTGGGTCACATCCCCAGACACACATGTCAATATCTCAGTATCTTAGTAACTTGCCAGCAGGTTACAGATTTAGTCACAGCTACTTTCAGGCTTTAATTTGAGGAGCCACTGTACTTCCTGTTCAAAGATACCACATCCTGATTTCTATCTCAGATGCACACCTTTCCCAAGAAGGACAATTTGAGGAAAGGGAAACAGTAAGAAGCACTTAATTTTATGAGAGTTGCTTCACATCAACATAAACAGGAATTTCCTTTTAGCTTGGTAAGTTAGTGTAAGGGAACGAGTAATACTAGGCCACATTTTCCCTCCCACAATTTAATGCTTTATCCTTTGATAGACACAGTGCATTTTAACAAGCTCCTAAATGCAATTAAAAGCCAAGTTAGTATAATTTTGCTAAACATTGGTAGTTCCTTGGCTCCAAGTATGAAGGCGAACTTGTAAAAATCACAAGGTCACACTGAAAAAGTCATTGCAACATATTTGTGCACTAACCAATTTTTAACTTGGTTAACTTACTTAAGCAAAGTAAGTTTTAGTTTTTAATCTAGATAATCTCAGTGTTCCAGTTTACAGTCCTGTGGTCACAGGGAAAGTAAGGGGAGACATGACAAGTTATACTAGAACATGTATACTAGAACATGTAACTGCTGCAGCCAGTTACCAGCACTTTTCACTAAGGCATATGAAACTGTTAAGCAACTGCAGTAACTTTGCTCAGAGAACAAAAAGCTATTATATTTCTAACCACTGCTCATCCAGATTAGAACAGGATGTGGCAATATGCAGCTACAGGCAATTCTGATTTAGCCTGTATGCAGAGCACTTCATCACCCCGAATACTGGCAGATAAAGGTAAGTCTTTAAGGCTCCAATCCTACAGACACTAAACACAGAAAAGCAAGACACTAAACAAAAAACGCACACCACTTAAGACTCTAATTCAGGACAGAAGGTCACTTCTCTGGGAACAGCTGAATGACCTAACTATCCAGCTGTCCATTACTGTCTCCACACAGAGACTATATAAGGGAGTTGGACAATGCCTAGCCTTGTTGCAAAGCGCTGGCTGGCTGGCTTCCCACTGAAATGAGGTCTCCTATGAACCATCTTGCCAGCCTGTCCCAGACAGCAGAAAGCAGTAACCTCTTAAATGACCTAATTTGGCTGAAGACTGTCTATGGTAACCATCTGGTAAGCATTTCCCCTTTGTATTCACACTGTTATTATCCAGAAAATACAGAGGGGTTAAGCAGCATTACTCTAGATTTCCATAGCCAAGAGGGTGAAGATGTGGGGGAAGAAACTCCTTTTTGGCAGTAGTTCTAAAACCTATGCCACACATGTAAACAGTGATATTATATAGTCTTAGCTTTATGCTATTTGAGAAATTTGGTTTGGGGGGAAAAAGGTGTTTAAAAACCTTGGCACAGACTCAGTTTTAGAAACAGAGGCACAAATATCCCATGTGACTTAAGCACAAAGGAATTAAAGTAACTTTTGGTTTTGTTCCACTAGTGCTTTTGTCATGCTCAGCCTGTGTATGTGTACCTAACACATAGTATTTCACCCACCAGTACCAGGTGCATTTGTCAAGGTTTGGGGGCAGGTGGGGCAAGGTCTGCAGGGGCCACAGCAGTGGGCCAGGGCCAGGGCCTGGGCCTGCCCTGTGCTGGACACAGCCATTGCAGCAGCATCCAGCAGACCCATCACAGGGCACAGCCATGAGAGCAGTGGAGCCTCTGGTAAAGTGTTTTAGAAAGGGGAAAAACACCAAGTAAGGAAGTAAGATCTGCACACCCACTTGTTTCACACTGGCTTCCAATTTAAGTCACCAAATACATTTAGCTTCCCAATTAGAGAATGGTAAAAAGCAAGGGTCAAGTATAGGGAATTGCACAACTAGTGCAGCAGTATTTGTGTTGCTGAAGTAAAACAAGAAGATCTCAGCCACTCTGTGTGAAGAAGCTGACTACATATGTAAGCAAGCACCATTTTTCTTAATCAAAACCCCAAAACTCCAACAAAAGCCCCAAACAGAAAAATTAATCAAATACCATTAAAGGTTGAGCTCCAAATCCTTAGCTCTGATGGATTAAAAAAAAAAGAAAAAAGAAAAAAAGAAAAAAAGAAGTTGAGATCACTACATAATGCAATAATCACCCCTGAAGTGTCTGCCTCAGGGACACTTGGCTTGGTTATAAGCTTCAGCACAAGGCAAAGCTTTTACACATAAAAGCTTTTGTGTGTTTATACTAGGGCTAATTTATAGTCCAAAACCTAGTCCTTTGTCTAGGAAAACCTGCCACCTTTTGGTATTGAATCTGGGGGTAATTCAACACTTCTCAAGATAAAAGATTATAGAAACATAGCAAGAACCTAATTTTTCTATCAGCATTTGCATTATATCATACGATGTTACCTTTTCCAGTTTTCTAAGATTAGCAGTTAACTCATCACAAAAGGCGTCAGCATTGATTTGCAGGTGAGATCCCAAATCTCGGTGCACTTGTTGTCTGTCAAATAGAATGAAAAAATAAGTATGACAGACTCAAAAAAAGAGGAAAACAGAACTGGATACATGTGTAGATGGCAACACTGCCAAAATTGTAAACTGTACTAGTTTACAGGAAAAAAAAAGTGCTAAGTCACTTCTTGACTACATTTTTTACATGATCTCATTTTCTAGAAGTTTGGATAGAACACTTTAGAGCTATTTCCACTGAAAAGTTCTGTAAGTTCAACATCCTGTGACTTGGAGGAAATCGTAAAGCCCAAGCCCTTGACACTGCAGCAGTACTGTACTTGTACTGTTTGGGATCAGAGCAACAGAAACAGCACTTTCTTGTGTTAGTGTTTCTGAAGAGGGACATAGTATCCTGCTAATAAAAATATGCCAGAAGTGAGAAAAAAGGCTCTTGACATTGCCTACTATGTGGGACAGGTTTACCCCACTTCTGGCATTATAAAACAGTAAAATATAAATGCAAGGCTGCATAGATAGAGCACCATTTCCCTCCTATCCCTTTTTTTATGGAGAACCTGCCTCTGTCTTCTGACACAATGCATACAAATCCTACTGCTTTCCACAGATGACAGCTGAGACCCGTTGGATCATAAACAGCACAGTCATTGTTTGGTATGACCACAAGTTCAATGTCAGAGTGACCTGTTTTGTCATGGATGGGTAATCAAAGAAAGCTGAATTTAAAAGCACACTTATGTAAGAGCTTGATAAATTTGAACCACTTTGCAAAGTTCCACCATGCCTGAGTCAGCTCTGTCTTGAATTTTATTTTTCCCTTCTCTTTTTCATGTGGTGCTTCTCCAGCTGTCATCATTTCCACTCATGTTGCATGTGGCTGCAGATTTTGCACGGAGTTTACAAATGACTTTTGAAGTCATATTTTTCAGAGCAGCTCAGAGAAAAAAGTCTGTTATATGAAGGGGAGAAGACTTAATACAAAATCTAATGCTCAATATATATAATTATAATATAAATATAATTTAAATATAATATAATAATATATAATAATATATAATAAAATAATATATTATATAATAATATATATAATAGTATTCTCACCAGTATCCAGTTTAACTTCCTAAGACAAGAGCAGGGAGCCAATACAACTTATAGAGGCAAACTGTGGAAAAAAACCACATACCTCTGCACCGCCTCTCCACATAATGTTTGCATATTTTCTATCTATGCAAGATGGAGACAAAAAAAAAAATCAAAAAAAACTAACTGCAGGGGCAGATGATAGCCACGACTCCAGCTACAGAAAGGAATTATTTATGTAACTATGGTCCCTTTCCCTATTTCCTCTTCAAATACAGAGACACCTATCCCTTGGTGCGTTTGGATTTTGCTTTGGTTTGGTTTTGTGGTGTGGAGTTTTTTATTTCAGAAAGACAGGATATCAGTTTCTAAATGGTATATAGACAACACAAAGCTTTATACAAGCAAGACAGATGTATTAGCTGAAAGAGCATGAAGTATGTTTCTAACAAACGAATCAAATTATGCTAAGACTGAAGACAGAAGGTACACCTTTTTCATGGAATCATTGCTCTGGAAAAAGATTTTAAATCCCCACTATTTTTCCAGAGTTTATCTTACTCCTTAATATGTGAATCAAAGGCTGTCATGGACATAAGGCGTTCCTCCAGGACACTGATTTTATATCTCATGTAGAAGGTAGAAAGTATTAAAACACAAACACTGTAAGAGAGAAAAATAAAGTATATCAGTTAAGGAAACTTTAGCAGTACCTGACAAATTCGTTGTTAAAAGCCATTTAAATTGTTACTTGCATGTGTTCAATAATAAAGGTATTGTTCTTAGAAACATTTCAGGAATACCATCAATGGCATTCAGACAGTTATGAAAATCTCAAACCTGAGTATGTGTTTGCTAAGTGGCATGAAGAAGGAACCTCTGCAAGTACTTCAACACTTTTCACATTTTCTGAATCAAAAGACCCTTCGCTTTTAAAAGTAAATGGTCAGTTTAAGTATAAGCCTGTCACAGCAGGCTTATATAGATATATGTATATACACATTTCTGGGAAGTGTAAAGGCCACAATTCCCAATAATTTCCTTTTCTCAAGTAAAGCTTAGATTATATCCATCATGCTTACACTATATCAATCATGTAAATATAAGAAAATCCTAGTTTTTGACAATCTTGTTATTGTTAACTTACAGAATTGCATAAAATACAAGTACATGGTTCAGAGATAAGAGCTTCTGGGACTTCACTTTGTGGAGGAACATGAAGGCTTCTGAATGGCCTGCAATGGAAAAAACCAAATCTTACTTTGAGCAGAGCAGACCACAGAATATAAACAGTGTTCTGAAGAATTCAACAGGTGATGCAGAGGGAGAAACAAGAAAGAGATCTTCCATGTTATGTGAACTGACATACTTATGCAAACTTATCTCAGGTCATTCCAGCTGAAGATCTGTCCTTGATTTCTTACCATTTCGAGGACTGTTTTGGGCTTTTCCATCAGGCCCATGTTTACTATGTGCATCTGAATGAACAGACTTGGCCTCTGGCTTGGAAAATTTCAAATGAGTCTCTGTTTCAACAACGTGATAATCTGGGAAAAGAAAGAATTTTAATAGACGTGAAATACGAAGTTAAAGGAAATTGCTGATAGCTTATTTTGGTCAAGAAATAGAGGAAGAGGAGAATATTAAAAGGTGCATTTCTGTACTTTTGGGTAAAAAGTAGAAGTTGGTTTAGTATCCTTGAAACAGTTTACATACTAATTCCACATCAACACTAAATAAAAAGAAGCACCTGGATTGAAAGATGATAATATTTGTTGCATTTATATTCCAGATCTTTTAAAAGATGGCAACCCATGAAAATCTTGAAAGCTAGTACTGAATTTCTAGGCAGAAGATTATAGTCACAAAAGTAATCTCTCAAAAGGCCTGAATTTGCTAGAGTAATGATTCCAAATTACTTTAATAGCAACACCAAATGGAGATAGTGCATTGTTACTTTAAAAAGGACATTAGAACTCCCTTTCCTGACTGTCTTTAAAAATGCCAGTGGAATCTTGAAAGAAATGGAACAGAAAAACCTAATCACACTCAGTTTTATGCTCGAGCTGTTTACCCTGGACTTGCTCTAATGATGCACAAAAAACAACCATGAGTGACAGACGTGCCTTTCACCTCTGCTTTCAATTCCTTTTCCTAGGATGGTTCTTTGCCTGGATATTGGTTTTCATTTGTGGAAAAAGAAATGGTTTGAAGTAGTTACTAGCCATCAGAAAGTAATACAGCAAATTAAAGAATTATTTAGAAGCACTTCTGTGGCATGTGATGACGCCACTATTTAATGAACAGCACCACACAATTAAAGACAGATGCACAATAAATATCAAATACCAATGAAAGCAAATAACTCCAAATCATTCTGCTGAACAAAAGACACAGAGCAAAAAGGAGAGTTAATAAAAAATAACGATAGATAACTGCTATAAAAAATGACAGTATCTTTCAACAGTTTCTTATACAAATTATAGTCAAGATGGAACCCAGAGTACTAACAGCATAACAACACATTAATATCTTAACATATATTAATTGTACAAGAGAACAGTCTAGGTTTTCAAAATAACATTCAGCATGAGCTACACAAAACAAGTATTGCTGTACTCATGAAGATATGAAGTATGAGTTATGAAGTGAGTTTCAATCAGAACAGCTGCTAGTTAGGTGAAGAACTTGAGACAAGAGATTACAAAGAGTGTGGTAAAGAAAGAACAACTTTGGATGGTATCTTCAAATATCTTAATAGCTGCAAAGAATAAAATTAATGTTTAAAAAAACCCACCAAAAACATGTCAAAAATAACCTTGATGACCAAAAGCCACCACAGTACAAAGTGTTATTTGTATAGTTCAGAAGTTGCACTATGACGTGAACTACTTTAGAATGGGTTTTGATTGTTCATTTTTCCTTTGGGTTTTAAAGCATGAACAGCTCCTACATTCTATTTCTGTGCACATGGCTAAGCAACTGAAACCGGTAGCAACCATTTAGATCAGCTGATGACCAAGTCATTGCCTGAGTCTGGATTGCAGAGGGCCATAGTAACAGAAATGCAGATACCGGGGCCTTGAGGAAGATCTCAAAATCCACATAATTCTCCAGGACCATGGAGAATCTTGATTCCACAACAGAAGGGGATACAGAAGCAAAACTGAGCTAGTCCATTCTTCTCTTGGGGCTCCATGATCCCACTCACCTTGGAAGCACTCCAGCTCTGGTGTCTGTGAGCCTGTGCTGCTGGACTCTTCCATCTCTTGTCTGCGCTGCTGCACTATTCCATCCAGATCAGAATAATCTTGGTTGAAATCCTGATGGGAAGAACGAAACACAAAAAGTCTCAGCCTTGTTCTAAATTGAAACAATCTAATTTCCTCTAGAATTTTAACAAATTATCAAAGCTTTAGAACTGTTTAACTAGGAACAATCTCTGATATCAGCATGTGGAGATCAAACAAAAAGCTCCATAAGATCACCAGAATTCAAGCTTCATCTCCTGCCTTGTCTATAAGAAAGACTGTTAAGTTAGACAAGTTGTGAAGTCCAGGAGAAGTTCACAGACTTAGACTCTAGTCATCACAGGCAGCTTCACAGCTCTTTCATATGAGTGCTTTACAGAGTTTTACAGAGGAAGGTTTGCTACTAGAAACACTGCAAAAACTGTCTATGGCAGACTTTACGTCAGTACAGCGAAATCTGACTGCTAGATATGAAGAACATACAGACCTTGAATAAATCCAAAGCGTACGCATGTATATAAACTGCACATCATGGATAATTATGCTAATTATTCCAACTGTTTCCCAGTGTTAAAGACTCGTGGAAATTCTAGAAACAGATGTCATGATTTTCTTCAGTTTCTTTTCTTCAGGCATTATAAACAGTATTTGCAATGAAAGACGCCATGCAACAAAAGAACAAACTTCTAAGCCATTTACCAGGTGCAGAGTTCTAGGGCGATCAGCCCTGAAACTGTTTTCTGCAGAAGAGGGATTTGGACTGTTGCCCATGCTTGTATCCTGAAAAAAAGCAGCACTTTTAACACGGAACACAAGCAGAAAGTACCATTTCACAGCAAGATAGCAGTAATGATGAACACAAAGCTACATACCATCTTCACTGCCACTAGTACTTACGTCAAGATGTATACAGATAGATTTTAATAGCTTGTAGGTGGTATCTCTGGAGAGTAGTGAGACAAACATGTACTGCAAAATAAAAGTTCCATGACGTTTGCAAAAGACAGTCTTCCTCTTATCTAAATAAAACTTGGTGATTTTGTTAATTAAGTAACAATTTTCAAGAACTTTAGTTTGGCAGGAGGAACCTGCGGTCCTCCTAAGCCTTACGATGTGATGTTTATCACACAAACACAGAACAGGTACATAAAAGTTAACATGTAGAACAAGACCATATTCCAGATCTGTTCTGTCTTTTAAAAACACTTTTCATGCTATGTTTTACCTACCCCTTAAAAAAACTCCAGACAAAATCCCAAACTTGCTTTTATGTACTGTCTCCTGCACTTACAGAATATTTGTGCAATGAAAATGCTCATAGGATAATCACATTTTCTACTGATTGATGCAACTACAATTCCTGAATGTCATTGTAAGCAACAGTTTTTTGTGTGTCTAAGGTATGAGTGGTTAGGTAGGAGATACAAGTAAACGGAAGAACACTGACAAGAGCTGCTAACAAGAAGGTAACTCTCTGTGCATGCACCTCCTGACTCAGCTTTTTCCTCTGGTGCTATGAATTCTTGGAAAAAAGGGAATGAACAATTACAGAGAGCATGTGAAATACCTTGTCCTCTACCAATACTTACCCTATCTGTCACTGTTGCTATAATCAGAGCATTTGGCACAAGAAGGGCAGTTTTGGTTTTCTTCAGAAGTGTCACTGACAGCACAGGTATACTAATCTGAAACAAGAACAATGTAGCGTTGGAATCCAAATACTTGCATACAAATCTGCATCACGCTCTCTCCGGAGGGGCCAGCCCAGCTACTGGGATAAGCCAGACCTTCACCATTTTAAGATGTCTCCACTACCCTTCTGATTACTATTATTTCATGTAAAATAAGAAATAGTAATAATCTGAAACCATACCTAACTACTTTTACTTCAGCTTTTATACAATACTAATCCAGGCACTAGTTTGTGTCTTTCTTTCCTGATCCCTTCTGGCTCTCACAAGACTATGGGCTTAGTGCACTGCAGATCAGCAAAATGAACCAGTCTTAAAGCTATGCTTCTTTGTTTAGAAACCAAGTCTTTCAGAACATATTAGACAAGAAAAGCTTGTTGAATAATGAGCATAAAAGTCTTCACACCACTTACAGATCTGCAACAAGCAGGTGAATAAACAGCTTGTCCTTCAGCAAGGTTGAAAGACCCAATACTGACATACTTGCTGATTTCAACTGATTCCTGTGTGTACCAAGGAGGCAGTCTACGTTTACATTGAAAAGTTCTCAATTTTCCTTCTTCCCTTATGTTTACATCCAATGCCATTACCATAACATCTACTAAGTTTCAGAGCATTTCACTTCAGATATTCTGCATGGGCTCTTCCTGTAAATCCCAATTTACAAAGGTAAAAAACCTGGTTGGAGACAGTGACTTGAAAAGCCTAGAGATTTAGTGCGTTAGGCAAACAGAATAATCCTGGATATGTAATTAATATAATAATCATGGCTAATAACATCCACGATTAAGAAACAGATCTTGTTAAAAATATCCTTGGCACCGGCTCTCAGAACTACCTGAGAAATTTGGAAGCAAGAGTCCATAATTTGTTCAGTTGGCAATCACAGCACTGAATTAAAATATGCCACTGGAGGAGAATGAAGCTACTCTGTGCAGTTTCTTGTTAACTTGTGTTCAGAATAGTAACACAAAATCATGAAATGAAAAATTGTACCAGGTAAAAAAAAATCTTTGTGGATAACAGTTTGGTTGCAAGACTGTCAAATACTGTTTGAACAGAAATCCCGCTACAAGCTACAAGAAAACAGCTTACAATTTTTCTAGTTGGTTCAAAATTTAACTTAAAGAACTTTAAATCAGAGATGTAAGCGGCATTCTACTGTGTATAGTTTAGATGGATAACATTACTGTAATCAAAACTAATGTGTCCATTCAGCACTTGCTTACTGCACAGTTCCACAGCATTAGATTGGAAGGGTGGAATCACTGTTTGATCACAAATGCTTTTATCTGGAACAACAATTATTTCAGAATAAAAGATTTACCTGCAGGCAACATACAAAGTAATTTAAAAGTGTAAAACAATGTCTAAATCCAAGAAAGACTCAAGGCCAACATATATAGCCAAATTAGTGCTACCTGGAAAGAAAGTTTTTCAATGCCTATTCAATCCTGCAGAAGCAATCTTTTACTTTTGAATATACACAGTGTCTTTACTGCATACTCAAAACTCCTGAATTGCATAGCTGTCCCTTGCATGAAAGCCTTCAGAAAAAAAAAAAAAAAAAACCAAAAAAACCCTGCAGGTAGAACTCCTGTCAAAAATTAAATGGAATGTGTAGATCTGCTGTTTCTCACAATAAAACACTTTATCCCAAAGCTCATATTGTTTTATAAGTTTTAAGAAACAGAAGCTTTGCCTCTTGGAAACTCTGTCAGTGTATCTGACTGCTAAAAATGTTCCTCTTCCTGTCCAGCTTGATTTCCTCCTTCCTTTCCCATGGCATCATTTTTCAATGTATCCCTGATTTTAAAGCTTTTTTATTGATGGTATTCCTAAAAACTGAATGAAGCTGTAAATAAATGATAAGCGCTATCTCATTAACTCTTAATTTTCTCCACAGTGTTTACTCAATTCTCGGTCTTATTTTCAGAAATTTGCAATATTGCTATAATTAAATTTCCAGTGTTTATTCTACCTATCTTGTAAAATGTTTTCACTCTTCAGCATATAGGTATGTATATATATATATGTATTTAAAACCCTGTTGACAAGTAATTTCCTACTACTACATCATCATCATCATTCTGCATATTTTTTACCAGTTTTTCTAGTCAGTAAAGTTCTACCATATTCTTGTATAAATTTATCTTAGTTGACATTAGAAAGCTGTTCAACAATTTGAAGTAGTTGCATTTGTTCATGGTGAACAAAAGATAGCTAGTACAGCAGCTTAAATTTTAATAAATTGCAAAGATAGCTGTTACTAATATTGAATGACAGTAGTCAACCAGTTGTTTTTTGCTTTGTGTCATACTGCTTTCACCAACATATACACCATCCACCATATACACTGTCTATGACTAGAAGAATCCATTAACCAGAAATCAACAATAGTCCTGGGCCAAGTAGTGGAACACAATAACACATAAGGCTGCTAAGGACAATGTGCTGTCAATAATTTTAAACATTCTATAACCTGTTACACTTTATAAAAAGCCCTTTTACAACAGATGGTACATCATCAAAACAGTTGACCACAGAGAAATGAGATAATCTCAACCCCTAAACTGATTTCAGGATTCAATTTACTGGATCTAACCAGGAACTTTGTTCAAGGATGCACCTGAAAGGAAGAAGCCAAAGAAATCCTTGAAGCAAATGATCTGTTTCCCCAGAAGAGGTCAAAACCAAAGCAGTTTATGTAAACAAAGTGCACTCCAAAAGCTCCAAATCAACAGACCAAGTCTTTGTTTTTTCTGTATGCATATAATTCACCTCAGGGGTACTAAGCTTTAGGTGGATCACCAAGAAAGACTAATTTATGGTCTTCCCAGTTCACCTATGAGACCTGCATACTGGGCTCACAAGTAAAAACCTTGCCGACTTGTTTTTCTTTTATTCTGTTCTCTTTTTATGCAAAATGGGACTGCTAGAAGAATTCTTCAGAGAGCTTTGCTATTCAAGTCAAAAGCCAGTTTTAGTTCTTCCTTTCTAAATGCCTTAATATGCTTGATCCTTCTCTCCAGTGCCTCATCTATAGCCTTGGAGCCCTTAATGTTTTTCGTCTTCATTCCTTCTGCTCCTCCTCCTTAATGTACTTACCCCAAGAGAAACATTTTTGCAATTTGTGTTACATGGGTTTGACAATGCCCTCACTCCTGCTTGTCAGATCCTTTCATCTGTTTTTGCAGACATGAAGTCCTTAAACAAGAGATTAAATCTCTAATAATAATAGTGTTCAGTTCTAGACTATATTTCAAGCATCACTTATAAATAGTGATTGTATTCAATAAAACTTGGAAGTATTACTATTCTAGCCTTGCACAATAATTTGAACTTCTGGTGATGAAAAAGTTGTTAAGAATAGCATTACCATTCTATACATAAACATTTTACTAACCTTAGTGTCTTTACCAAAAACCTTGGAATGGAAGCAAATCCAGTTTTCAGAAAGGAATAACTTTCCTTGGTACAGAATTTCTTTCTGCAGAGCACAGGTAAAGCCTGAAACAAATAGAAATTCTATAATCTTGACTGTAATCACAACCCAAGCCAAGCCAATTTGGCTTCTGCTCTGTTCTTTTTACAAAGCTATGATATGTTTAGGTTTATATCTTTTGATTAACATTGTCAAACCTCAAAATTTTCATTAAGTTTAATTAATACTGACAAGCTCCGAAGGTGTCCCAGGCCTAAGTTTAGACTCAAAGTATTTGAAGGACAACAACTGAAATAAATAAAATTAATAGCAACATGCAACTACCTTCCAAAGGTCAAAAGTATTTTCTGAGAGAATACGATCTAGGTTCCTATAAACTTTACTAACTTCTAGGTAACTGTATTACTTAAATGTGAAGAGCTTAATGAAAGGTTTTGTCTTTAAACTTCCAGCTCTACCGCTGTTGTCTAAACTAGATGTCTAATAGGGATGTAACACATGTAAAGTAATACTGCTTTTACTTCACAGACATTGAGCAAACTATCTCACTCATGAACCACCTTCCCTGCATTCATTTCAAGAAACATTTGCTATACATGTCTGTGTAGAATTCCCTTCTTCTAAGTACTACATCATTAAAACATTAAAACATCATCAACAGCAAAAACTCAAACACTCAAGCTAAATCACTTGACCAATGCTGTCTCAAGTACTGTCTTCATTAAGGAAGATTCAGTACCAAAAAATACTGCATTAGCTTACTCTCCAGGAATGGCAAAGTGGGGTACAATTTCCAAATATACCAAACATGCAGAAATCTAAGTTTTCCAAGATTACAACAAAATGCCCATTGCATGTGGATCAAAGCCTCGTAGCTCTAATCAACTGGAGTTAAAAGTTTTTAAAATTTAGGTAGCTCTTCTTATACATCACCACATTTGTTTGGTAACAACATTATCTAGGATCTACAGCCAACAACAAACAACACGAGATTAATACTTACTTTGTTTCAGTGGCTCATCAATGGGAACATCTAGAAACAGCTTATGAAAGTGTGCATTTGCCTTCAACTAAAAAACAAAAAGCCCGACAACAAAAACACACACACTTTATTAGACAGTCTGACAATCAAGTAACCTGCTCCACTTCCTGTTCCCCACACACCTTCCCATTCTGCCCACTTGTTTTGCAAGAAATCCTCATTTTTTTCTATGTGACTATTAAGGCTATATTGTGCTTTACCCATACTCTAAATACACTGATGACAAAGGAATCTGTGTCCTTATACAACCATGAACTATAGTGTTGCTAAACAAAAGCTCTGTCATGGTAGTAATGTGTTTACTTTTACTCTATGTAAGCAGATGAGTCTCTGACTTACCTGATTTGAGGCACGTTTTTTCCTTTCAATCTTGGAGTCACTCTTGATTGTCAGAACTGGACTATCTGTGCTGCTCTTGGTCCTGAAGATTTAAAGCATTTGATGTAAGCTTGGCCCCAGTTCATTGGTCTTGGTAAGTTACCAACAGGATGTGTTTTTTCATGGAACATAATAATCCTTTAGATAACTTATCTAATTCACCAAGGATTATGCAGAGATAAAGAGGAGCATATCTTTTCTTAAATTGCATCAGTCTGCTGTGACAGTCTGATGAAGATCTCCTTTTAATTTAGAAGGGGTATTCTAAATAACCAACTAGTTGGTAAGGAAATACAAGAAGTTCAAAACATTTTTCCAGCTTAATGAATTATCACATTGCTTAGCTTCACCTTTGTTTCTGGGCAACATGTGAAATACTAATACTAAGCAAGCACATTCCTTACTAATTCAAGGGGGAACGGGGTAACTAAGCCAGCTCAGAGTAAATTCTATTGTGACTGCTTGCAATAGATAACAGAGCAATTCAAGATAAAATTATATAAAGCTTAGTAGTTGAGGTGGAAGGCAGTGTACAGAAAGCTATGAACTTGTAACACAAGGTGTGAGCTCATTTGAAAAGTACAACAAAGAAGAATAGGTGTACAAGTCAGAGGATGGCTATGAACTGTGTAATGTAGTGTAATGAAATCATTAAGACAACAAGCAACCCTATAGGAAATGAAATGGAATTCTGAGTGCCAGTTGTATACGTAGCTGTACTTGTACAGCTCCAGCCATCTATAGTGGGAATCCAAACAAAACCCCAACCAACTTTAAAAAAAAACAAGTACAGATCAAATTCTCTGTGGACAGCTGGGGAAATCAGTTTTGCCTGTTTTATACAGGAGGAATCAATGACACAGATTCTTCAGAAAAACAAAAAGAGAAGTAGGACAACTGTTTCATAAATCACAAAGAGGAGAACACTCTCTCTGAGATCTATGCGGCACAGAATAAATGCGTATTAACATACTAATAAAATCAGGTAGCTTTTTTTCAGAAGCCCTCAGATGCAAACTGAATAGCAGTATTAAAAAACACATCACAGGATTCACACTAAATGACCCGAAAAAATATGTTGTGGTAAAGATACAGTAGGGAAATAAAGGTGCTACAAAAGTTTCCATTACTGCACTATTTGAGTGAGAGGAAGAAAAACCCTGAATGTTATGGAAACAAAGCAGGAAAGAGATTGTATAGCAATCTGACTTAGACAGCACAGACACTGGCTGCATATCCCAGGCAGTCCCTCATAGAAGAAAACTCTAAAATATGTGAGTACAGGTATTTGTGTGCTTATGTAAAGTACAGGTCAAACTGAAACAAACTGCAAGCCTGACAAAAATCTTATATTTAGCCTTCACCAAAAGTAGTCAATTACAGCATACGAGAGGTAAGATTGCAATGTTTGGGAAAAAAAAATGATAACATATTCCTTCAAATACCTTTTCCTCAAAGACGCTTCATAAAATTCAATTATGTTTTTTAAAATATTTGCCCTGTGGTCAAAACAACAGTGTCAGGCTGACCACGAACTTTTGCCCTGACGGTTCAGCTGACAAAGTGAAAGGGATGCAAAAGTTCAAGCCGTCCATGTGGGATTTTAGCTTCTTTTAGAAGCACTTAAAATGCATTCTAGTTCTCCAACAAAAATAGAATGAGTGTCTTTGTGGGAACATTAAAAAAATCTGATGCAATATATGTCACAGAGTCCAAAATTAAAACTTATGTCATAGTTTTACCATTGGCAATCAATATTCCAGCATGAAAGTGTTCTGGAAACAGGCCAGGACTAAAACTGCAGCTCTGTTTGACTGCCTGTCAAATTGATTATGAAAGGAATGTAACTAGCAGTGGCACCAAACAGTGCAATATATTTTTTCCTAGAACAGGGGAACTAAACCAGCTCAGAGTCTAAATTCTATTGTGACTGCTTGCAATGGGTAACAGATCAGCTAAGGAAGGTGCCTGGATTCCAATTCACTTGCATAGTATGCAAGCTAACCCTAGGATATCTGATAAATATTGCTACTCAGTCTAGCTTTTGAAGTGGGTTGCAGCCATTCTAATTATCTTACTAGAAGAAAACTGACAGTATTTCTGACATTACCTATCAACATCAACTTTTTTCCGGTCATCAAAATACTCCATTTCAGTAGTAGGGGTCTGAAGCGACACAGTGGGTGATTTTCCAGCCTTTCTTTTTTCATCAGTTCCATCTTCTCCATCTGAACTGCAGGGGGAAAATAAATAAATAAATAAATAACCAAAGGAATAGAAGTGTCTATTTCAGGATTTACAGTAATGTTGAATGCCACAGCAACATGTTGACAATACAGCACATATTAAAGAATATTGTAACTTATTGTAACTTATTGTAAAATTGTAACTTATATTTCTGCTGAGATCCTTAAAAAATCTTTGTCTACAGACTCCACAGTACTATACATCCGAGCTCCAGTACTGAAATTTCAGCAATGAAAAGTGGAAAATTGAAAGACTGCCATGGATATCTCAGCACTCATAAAATTTGTAGCTCCAGCTTCTGTTCTGAAGAGAATGTCTCGTTTAGGAAAAATGCATTCCATGTTCAGTACTCAGATGACTAATGGAAATAAATTGATTGGCAAGCCATGAGAAGAACATCTTGCATGACAGCACTTGGTGCTTAGCAGATTATTTGTGGCTCAATATTGCAAGAGGAAGATGGGTCCTATTTTGCCTTTTACTTCCCATCTTCTATGAGAGTCCACATGCAGAATATTCACAATAAAGGTTTCTCTCCAAGTACAAAAAGTATTGGTTTTATTTCACAAAAGCAGCACTGCCACCACAGTGAAGCACATGCCACCAGCATGTGCCACTGCTTCAGAAACATGTATTACGGATCCAGAGTCTGAAGGCTAAGCAATGTGCCACTAGAGCCTCCCCCTGGCTTCCCCTTCCATAATTTTCCAACAAAATGACAACTCAGAAAACTTAGGGAAAAAAAGCTGTTATTAATGGGGTGTGAAGAATGATGATACTTCAAAATGACATGACAAATACATACACACAATTGCCTGCAGAAACCTGAAGCTTCACAAAAACGATAGGATGCTCTTAGGATTAAAAAGGAAAGCCAAACCATGTCACCCATTATTATAATGCCTGGCCTGAATGACTCAATTTACAGAAGCTTTCCATTAAAATGTTTCATTTCTGCTATTTTACAGCAAGACTACAGCCATCATGTGACACTGTCTTTACTATGAACAGGTTTTTTTTCTTACTGAGACAAAAGTTTTGTAAACAGAGGTTCTCAAACTAATTTAATCTTCCTTTAGGAAGGGCACAAAAAGATCTTTTGCTTTTATTACACTCTGATGAGTAAGATCAGAAGATATGCCTCACCTTAATTGAAGTCTGATGAGGTGTTATCCTACCTCACAGCTAAACTAAAGCTTATGTCACAGGACAAATGCCTGGATTCTCAAGGCATCTTATATTCACATAGAGCAGTTATTTCCATATCTAAGCCTTCTACAGCACCCTTAGCACTCCCCACCACAGAGGCACTGAATTCCTACTCCCTAAGTCACATGTTATTACTGTGACTTTCAATCCTTTCAATTATACACAAAACCACTAAGGAAAAACCCCTATTATTTCCCCATAACTTCACTCTTGGATCAGCTCTGCCTTGACCATGCATCATCAGCTTTTATTTTCAGTCAACATAAATGACAACTAAATAGGAAATTCATGAGATTCAAGTGGAACCCAATCTGCCTGAAAAACCCAAATAAGCAGCTTTATGCTGTTTGAGATTTTAAACAGACAGACAGACTACCTACTCGAGGCGCTCCCTTCAAGCATAGGGGAGTTTGCATTCCAAAAGTCTGTAAATCCTGCAAATATCTTATTCACAGTCTTGCTATGTTCCTATTATCCAGATCCTTGGGCTCCAAGAGTGGCCAGAGAATACCAGAAATGAGTGGAATAAGGAACAGGGTGAGGCAAAATTGCCAGATTCAAAAAAAGCTTAGCATAAAAATTCCCAAGTGAACAGAACTACATAACACAGGATTGTTTTTAAGATTAGTTGCTTGAGCCTGAAGCCTGACTGGTGTCCATCACTGCCTTGGTCAGCCTGCTATTCTCACATGGCAATGCTACCAACTGATCAAGGAGCCCTGTCTCACGTCTCTATAGTACAAATATCTTTTAAAAAACCCTATAACACAGGCTCTACCACTCACTTACATCTGTCAGCATGGTTAGATGCTTTGCTGCTTTTCTTACTTGCAATTCATACTCCCTTTCCCTCATGCATTCTTTCTGTTTTCCCTAATAACTTCTACTAGTCCTGAATCTCTAGCATCTGAACCCATTCCATCCAGCTGCTTTCAGATGGCAGAGAGCTCAGCCATCCCAATATGCTAATCCTGCTGACAGCTGCGTGTGGGAATGCTGAGCTAACTTGTGCCAACCTGCTCACGTCTCCAGGATGCCTCCTGAGAACAGCAGCACAGCTGTGAAGAGACTCATCCATGTAACGCATGACACTGACAGTAGCAATACGGCATATTCCTACTAGCTGATACAGTTTCACCACGTCTATCTTTCACCCAATGTCCTTAAGCCTCCTTTACATAATGAAAAACTACAGATGGATTTGTCCTTATATTTCTGATAATTATGGCTCCACACAGCAGGTGTTTTCTAAGTATCAGAAGAACCTTCCCTTCCCTTCCCTTCCCTTCCCTTCCCTTCCCTTCCCTTCCCTTCCCTTCCCTTCCCTTCCCTTCCCTTCCCTTCCCTTCCCTTCCCTTCCCTTCCCTTCCCTTCCCTTCCCTTCCCTTCCCTTCCCTTCCCTTCCCTTCCCTTCCCTTCCCTTCCCTTCCCTTCCCTTCCCTTCCCTTCCCTTCCCTTCCCTTCCCTTCCCTTCCCTTCCCTTCCCTTCCCTTCCCTTCATCACAAGTAAATTAAAGCACTCCTCACATTCTCATGAGTGAGTTGGTATAACCCATGAGAAAATATCCATTGCAAATGCATCTTTTGGTTCTGTTTGATTAATTGGATAGCTGTTGGCAGACTGACAGGATTTGACAAAGGAATCAAAGTAGTGTGAACAGTCCTAATGCTAACAATAGGGTTGTTAAAGCTATTCTTACTCCCTTACATGAGTCTATGCAGGTAAAGGACTGTATTACTTTTACAGAAACTTAAGGTCAAAGGGAGAGACTTCAAATGTTTAAGGATCCCAAATAAAGATGATAGACTTCGGCAGGTTTTTAAAAGCAGAGAATATGGAGCAGGATGAAGAGACTTGTCTAGGCGCTGTCCAAAAGACATACCAGCAACATGCTTCAAGCAGAGATGACTACAAGAAGGTAAGATGGAATGTACCAATGCTTGGAGGGATATTGTTCAGCATGCTGCAGGTCACAGGTCTCTTTCTAAGCACTTAGTTTCCTTGACCTATCATGTGCTTGAGAAGCAATCATCTCCAACTATCTTTTACTCGGACTAAAGTCTTGAAGTTTTCTTTCAGAAGAGATGCCCCATCATTCTACTAGATATTTTTTTCTATGCCACACCAGTCTGAACAAACCTTTTTTGCATGTCTAATCAAATTCTGGATTGCTTTATCTGATGAGCTTGCATTCATACTGTACACAGTCCAATTACTTCTCACCCGGACTGAAGAAAATACTTTTCCACTGCATACTCTCCCACTGTCCTCTCCATACTGGAAAAACTAATAATAGTGCTCAAATTGAGGATTTAGGTGTTGTCTGTACAGTCTGGTCACTCAGAAGCAAAATGCCTCCTTGTAGCTTTATAGCCATGGTCTAGTGTTATGTGGCACACAGCACTGTTTATATGAGATAACACATCTCCCAGAAACAATTTCTCAAAATGTTGTGATTTAATCTACTTTGAAGACCACATGCCATTCCTACCATGCAAAAGAACAGCTAGACATTGACTATCACTAAGACTCCCAAATTATCAAAACAGGCAGAAAATTAGCTACAGCTACTCTAATCACAAAAGGGCAGAAAGCTGCTTAACAACTGCTATAATAGATGTTAGATTGACACAATGTATCCATTTGGTATTTGTATAATTCCATATACTTAGTACACAGCTTGAGGTTGAACTCTGAAGAAAAGAAAGCAGCTGACTGTGAAGTGCACAACTTTGTATGTCTTTTGTATAGTTCATCTACAGCCAGCAAATGGATTTATACCAAATACAGAGAGTAGCAAAGCATTAATGATGGTGTGGAGATGTGAAACCCTGCATGACACAGAAGGTGAGTTTGCCAATATGAATAGGTATGAACCAGACTGAGATTTAACTTCCTCAGGTTGTTCAATGAGCAGGCTAATTCTCTTCTCATGAGATCAAACACGGCATAATGGAGGCAGAGTTACACAGCTGCACATTAACAGTGTAAAACATGCATATGGATGGGCACACTTGCACACCATGTGCTTCTCTAGGCATTTCTAGGATGAAACACATCTGTAGGCACAGCTGAAATCTTGAGGTCAGATAGCACCAAAAGAGAAATGAAACCAATTGTTTAGGACTTCCTCAAAATCTGAAACTAATTTTATATATCAAGTTAATTAATTGCAGAAATGCTTACTGTGGTCTATTCCACATCTATCTCTTAGAAAACAATTACTCACCTGTGAATAGTTTCATATGTTTGTGTTGCAACGTCTTTATTAAAAACACAAATGAAATTTTGGATTCAGTACTGAACAGAAACCCCTCCAACACTGTAAAGGACAGATTTCTCCTCAGCTGAACAGACGTTTCACATAATAACTAGATCAAGTTTCAAACTGCCTTACCACTTGGACATCAGCAAGATCAATGTGACACTGCAGACGTCATTAGCAAGTATGTAAATTCTCTGCTCTAAATACCATCTATTATTAACTGTCTGTATTCCCTGTCTAATCAAAACCAGACTGCTATCAAGTTCCACAGGGAAAAAAAAACAAAAACAAAAACAAAAACAAAACCAAAAAAACCTCACAGAAGAATTCCCTGTGCTCTGAAACCAGAGACACTATAACAAGATACTTTACTAAGTTAACACCAGAACAGGAACACAAGCCATTTAGCTCTCTTGTCTTCTCAAAAGTTTCCCTTTCATATATCTACTTCAAAAAGCAAAAGCCCTTTCATATGTATCTTCACTCAACTCCACAAGATTCCCATAATGCAGTTTCCATGGGAGTTTCAGTAGGATGACCAACAACTATTTATCTGAACATAGGCATAGTCAAATCTAGCACACAACAGAAATCTGTGACAGACACATTCCTGGGGGAGAAAAAAAAAAAGAAAATGAAACAAAATACACTCATTCACCTCTACTTTGGATGGGAGCATGTGTTTTTCTCATTCTTCAACCTGCTTGCATCATGTTTTCATATCTCCTAGTTCTAGCCTACCTAACCTTCTAACCCAAAGCAGACGAAAATAGAATCACAATTCATACTGAAAATGAAGTGTACAGTCTTAACTCACATGCTTATCTTTAGCTTCCAGAAGTGACAGGAGAAAGGGAAAAGAAAAATCCTGATTTATGACTTGTTCAGGTGCAAAAAGAGAGAAAAGGCACTTAAGTGCCAGGTCTACCAATTGTTCAATACCAAATTAAATTAAAAAGATAAATACTTCAACTATGTACAGTTTTTATGTTCAATACCACCATATAAACATCTATCAATCAGAGCTGTTCCTTAACTCAGGCAGAAACAGTATGTACCCATCTGAAAAAATAAAAGCATCTTTACAATCACCAGATCACCAGAGAATAATCATAAAGGTTTGGCCTCATTGCCTGAAGCTGCACCTCTGGTTTCTGGAAGAAGAACTCCAGAGAAACATACCTCAATGACGTGGATGCCAGTTTTTCAGCATTAATTGTGCTTTGAAAAAAACTAAGTAGTTACATCAGACTCAAATACTTAAAAAAGAAAACAAAAAACCAAAAAACCACTAAAAAAACCCCAAAAACCAAAATGCAAAAGAAAAAAAAATCAGACACCTGCAATTATATTAACAACTATTATTAATAATGCAGTTATAAAGCAGAGGTCTGGGAATAATCTTATCAACACTTTTATTCCATTCTTGTCTGTTAAAAAGTGAAGCTGCCATGAGATCCTTGACCAGCAGCTTCAGTTCTATGGTAGGTTTAGAAATAATGAGAAAAAAAAATATTCTTCTGACAGGTTATATACAAAGAGAAGGAGGGTTGTATTTTCTCATAAAGCAGTGTCTGAAAACTGGCATTGATAAAAGAGAATCCAAAATAATTGATAAGATTTCCCTGTTTAAAGTGTGTTAGATGCTTCTCCTAAATATCTTATTTACATTTTTTGTGAGGTTCCCCACCAAGAATCAAAACACATCCAACTGAAAAACAATGAGATGAAAATGAACTTCTCATTGCTTCTATCTACTGTGCTTTATCACATTTTCCTTGTTTAAAACACAATACTAATTAAGGAAACAAAAATTAGAAGTTTCAAGGAATACACGAGTACATTTTTGATGCTTCATCACACATTTCACAAAGGACAGAAGTGAACCATTCACCAAGGATCTGACAATGCTGAATTTCCCATTATTACCTTTTCAACCTATGACTATTCTTACAGAACTGCTCATGTGTTCATGGAAAAGACCAGATCAATGTGGATAATTGAATACAAAAGCTTCCATTTCACACTAGAAAATACTAGCTCACAACAATGGGTCTAACCAACACCAGTCACAACAGTGCCTTTAACTGTGACACTGAACTGAAAGAACCGTTTTCCTTCCAGAGTGATGGAAAAAGGTAGTCTTATTGGGATCAGATGTGACACATAATAGTCAGACACCTGCTAAGGACAACTGGATTTTCTATTTTCACCATTTTTTTCTATTTTTCTATGTCACCACGACACTGAGTCTGAATGCCCTCAAAAGCCTGCTTCTTGAATCTGAGCCTTTCCACTGGCCACAAGCTGTCCTCCATGGCAAAACACACTCACTCTTATGCCGGCCATAGCACGATTACATGTGTTTTAAGATTTCTCTAAACCAAATAGGAATATATATAATCCTTTATTTACTGGACTTCTGTAAGATAAACTTCCTCTTGAGAAAAAGGCTGAACAAATCTAAGCAGGTCTTCTTGAACTAGTATAGCACAGATGGCAGCTACAAAGTATATCAAGAGTCTTTTGCCTAGGTGGCCTGTCTTCAACAAACAGACTGAAACTATAGCCAGAGGGCTAAACTGAGGCACGTACAGGACATGCCAGGGTATGGCTGGTTTTATGGGGGATGTACAGAACTGCTGTTTCATAGTCAGATAATTAGGCTTCCATCTTCTATCCACAGAGGGCGAAGGCTTCAGTCTGCCTCTATGTTCTCTGTTCTGCTGAAATTGTCTGCTGCCTATCTGCAGCCTACATATTATTTACTGTCACTCTTTCTGGAGCTTATTAACCTCCCTAACCTTAGTGCGCTATTTTTCAAGGACAGAGGCAAAGACAGTCAGTGCCAAGTAGAAGTTTACTTGAAGTAACACAGGTCTGAAAAGATTCATTGGAAAGGATATACGTGGACTTGGCAACAGCTGTGTACAGAGCATACAGATCATTAGTCTCAGCCTCATTAGATAAGCACATAATTTCTAACTACATGACTGCAACAATTATGGAGATGGAAGTAAGAAGACAATACAGTAATGGGACATTTATGCATCACCTGTCAAATACCAGCAACAAATTGTGTTCCCCAAAGTTGTAGTTATTATGTTGCCTAACAAGCATTTCTCACAGATTGCATATAACTAGTAAATACATTAGCTACATGAAGCACCTGGGTGGAAAGAAAAAACTCTTCAGATCCATACCATGTATTTGCACATGGTAAAATTATTTTTAAAAAGCTGCTTTTATAACTTAAGCATGCACATAAAGTGAACACAGTAGGAATGGCAGGGAGAAAAAAAAAGGAAAAAACAGAAGTGATCAAAAAACATCATTATGAACAAATGAAAGTTCAAACTCATGGAAAACTCCTGTCACACACATAAATTTAAATGTTTCATTTACAAGCCTCTCCTTTGGAGATCATGTGTTATAACTTTTGCTATAAGAGTAAGGAAGAATTACTAGGGAACAATTGAAAGATATGATACTTAGTATGTGTTAGTATCTTCATCCCCTGGAAGTACATACTTATATTTTTCCTCTTTGCAGAAAAAAAACAAACCCAAAAAAAACCAAAAAAAAAAACCAACAACAACAACAACAAAAAACAACCCCCCCCCAAAAAAAAACCCAAAAAAACACCACAGTAGAAGTTTGGCTGCTGGAAAGGAGTTAACCTAGATCAAAGCTGAAATAAAACTTTAAGTCAATAATAAATGACTTCCCTTTTTTTCTCTGTATTTTGTGTTTTTCTCAAGTAACAGACTTTAAAAAAAAAAAAAGTGAATTTCGATTAAGTACAAGTCAGTCAGTTAATTCTGTTCTAATTTATCAACTGATAAACAGTTATTAAGAAACATCTGTTACAGTAGAATAATATGCCAGACAAACAAACCATAAAAATCACATTCTCCCTGCCCAGAAGTACCCAATTTGCTTGGAAGCATTTTCCACTGCTTGCAGCAGCATATAGCATATTTTCTCCAGTACCTGCAATGCATTTTTGCCAAAAGAGAATTAAAACCTTTCACATATTCACATATTTCAGACTCTTAAGTCCCAGTCCCTTCATTTCTTTAAGTTACACTCAGTAATTGGACATTACCTGATTCTATAAACCATAAGGGGACAGACAGAATGTGCCACTTAATGTTAGCAAAATCTTGCCATATTGTAACCCATCACATTACACTTATACAGACAGATTGAACTATATGAGAACAAATATTACCAGTGGCACCAGAAAGTGCTACATGGACTTCATTAGAAGCAAGCATGGGTAAAAGCAGAGGGATGTTGACAAAGCATATGAACTACTTGCTATTACTCCTCTGCCATTTCTCCTTAATGTATCACACTCTTATTGTCAATGCTCAAACGTCTGTTCCACCTGCTGTCCCTGAAGTAAGGCCGACAGCTTCTACAGGAGGTCCAGTGCCATCACAAATAAAACATACTCCACTTCCCAGTCAAAAAAAAAAAAAAATATTCTCTAAATACAGTGCAAGGGTTAACTCCTTTTTGGTCCAAGGCCGTACCAGGAGGTAATGGTTGCAGAGCTCCACTTGGAAGGTTTTTTCCGTCCACAAATTTTTTATTTGTTTGGAAGGAGCTCCACATAATGACAAACTTTTGGCACATTACTATTTTGGGTAACAGTGCCCATCTTCCCCAGAGTGTTATCTCTGGGGTTACAACTCACAGAGCTCTATTGGAAACTTTGCAAATATAAAAGTATCACTAAACATGCCAGAGTAGCCCATTTTCTGAATCAGTATGAAAATACTTAACTCTTCTGAATCACTGTTGGATAAATACAATCTTCAAAGTTTCTAATTTTGAAACACTTAAGAAAAACTAATCCAAAAAAACCCTGAAAAAAACCCCAAAAAACAAAACAACCCAAAATACTTTTACAGCTTTGGTCTTTCAGATGCACCTACTCCCCAGGGAGCCTTTATCATAGCAGCAACATATTAAGCTATGAAGTTCATCTCTAAACTGAACAATATTCTAAGCATACCTCCAGGAGGTAAAGGTTACTGTATACACATAAATCTCCTTACACACATGAATCTCTCCTCCCCCAGAGCTTTGGAAAACACTAAAGATTCCAACCTCTATAACTGTGCTAATATTTTTTCAAGTAGAGGTCATGATGAGCTGTGTTAGTTGCATATTGCTCCCTGGAAGTACATGAGGGGAATGAAGCTCCACCAAATCCACAAACACTTAAGTACAATATCTTCTAACACCAAATCT
The DNA here is from genome assembly GCF_026979565.1 of Vidua chalybeata. Taxonomy (NCBI): domain Eukaryota; kingdom Metazoa; phylum Chordata; class Aves; order Passeriformes; family Viduidae; genus Vidua; species Vidua chalybeata. The sequence goes on from NC_071570.1 coordinate 54,090,567, forward strand.
TCAACAATTAAACTTCTAGCAGTCTCATTTCTAGCTGAATTAAAGCCATGCTTCTGTTCTTCAGCTGAACAATCTCCCCTGTAACTTCACATTAGTCAAACCAAAGATACATGGCTTGTGAGGTTAACTCCCAATCAAATGAACACAAGAGTTTCTCAGACAAGTTTCTCAGTAAAGTGGGGCTGGAAAATAAATTGCTATTTTGTTTCCAAAGAGGAAATGCTTCAACAATTTTCTAGTTTAATACAAACCTTTCCAAGTTTTTTTTTCCTCTCCCAGTCTTTTCACCCTCCTGCTGTCAAGGCTGCTATTGCTGAACACTGTATCTTAAAGTGTGACATACTGCCTAGCTCTTCCCTGCATGACACCTACTGAACAGCAAAAATTGATAGCTAAAAAAAGCTAGAGAGTCATAGTGAGTAAGACTTCTCTGTTTATCACACTGGCTAAGACTGACCTTGCTTCTAAAACTGTTAACTGATGATGGATTGACAGACTAAACACCTAGGGGCAAAACAGATGGTCAGTTACCTGTGCATGTTCAATGCCTCGGGAGATCAAGCTCTCCATATACTATCTTGGACTCCTAGTTCTGTTTTCAAGAGAAAAATCAGATACAGATCTTGCATACCTGAAGAATTTCATTAGGTTCACTGGCATGATTCTGCGCAGGGATCAGGATCCAAGGTTTGAATTCAGAAGACTCTAGAGAGGGTCTGGGAATTATGTTTTATTTGTAGTGTAAAGTCACTGATGTGATTACACCATACAGGATAAAGGACACTTAGAAGACACTTTGATTCCCAGTACTCTCTAACAAGCAAGTTATTTCTGGGAACAGATTTCACTGCAATACATACTTTAGGAATACACCTGCTTAGACATCATGCGTACAACAGCTGGGGGAAAAAACCCAAAAACCAACACAGACTTAGAATTTGTTTCAAGAGAAAGAGCTAGCTGCTGGTAACTTATTTGCCTTTCTCCTGGAAGCTGTTTAAGATTAAATATTTGTGAAGAAAAGTTCTTTGGGAAGAGGAATCATCCCAGTTTAGGAGAAAGTTAACTCTTTTTAATTTATTTTGAGAAGAAAGCCCTACATGTTTTAGTTTCTTGTTTCACAGATGCTTAACTTCTCAAAACCGTCCCTGGGACTGCCAAGACCCATGTGAATTGGGAGCCTGGTATGGAAACAGACAGCTGCTTGATATCAGCAATGTTTTCACGTGATGGTCATTGCCATGGCTCACAAGCAACTAAACAACATGAAATCTCTGCAGGAAGCAAGACACCAATGCACGAGTGAGACTTTAACTCTGGACGTTCCCAGTCATCATCACAGGCTGGGAAGGTCAGCAGCCTCAGGGGAGTCCTCCCACCCCTCTGAGCACTCTGACTTCTCTACCTTCCATCAGTTAGTCGAAGCTGACAGCCTTTACCAGCCAGCAGGGCCTCCCCTTCCTCATGAAGAATATTTCCAGCCTCTTCACCTGCTCAATTGTTACGGTACTTCTCAGATTAAAAAGCAGAAGTGTGAGTATGGGTATAGCTACGCTGGGCTTGCCCAGTGGGGAACTATGCCAGGATCGGCAAGTGACCACCATTCTTCGCCTGAGAAGGGATATCCTCCACTTTCTGGGACATCAGAATAAACTCCCATTTTATTGTTTCTTGCCTGTATCAGACTTTGTAAACTTTCGATAAAGTTCTGGGTTTTCCTGGCACCCAGAGGAAAGGATCACAGCTTCCCACAGGAGCCCGTGCACTTTAACATAAGCGATTAAGCACAATTACTGTACTTAAGTGCCACGGCTCAGAAGGATTTTCAGGCTGCTGGGTGAAACTACTAGAAACAGTATTTATACGCCTTGCTCCTAAAACTGTAACTTCGCAGTTCAGCTGAACTCGAGCGCAGGTCTTGGCTGAGCGGGGGTGTTCGCGCTCAACTTAAGCCTGGAGGCGGAGCTCCCTTGTTGACTCTTCCCGGGGAACTTGCAGGCGGACGCCCCCTACAGAGCGGCCCCAGCACTGGGGGGCTAACCCGCCGCCCCCGCCCGCAGCTCCCCGCGGCCCCGGCGCTGCCCCGCGGGCGGTTCGGGCACAGCCCCAGCGGGGCTCCTCTCCCGGCGCGGGCACTACTCACAGACGCGGAGCGCCCCTGTTCTCCCGCCGGCCGGTGGCCCGCGCTGCCCTCGGCTCCTCCGCATCGCACCGCGGCTCGGTCATGAGCACCATCGGCACGGGCAGCACGACTCACTCACTCCGCCGCCAGCGGATCAGGCCGGGCCGCCCGCTCCGGCCTCGCTGCCCCGCCCCGGGGCGGACCCGCCGCCGCCGCCGTTCGGGCCGGCAGGAGCCGGAGCCGCCACAAACTGGTTGAGCCCGCCCGGCTGGGCTCGGCGCCGCCCGCGCCGCGGAGCTTGTGAGGGATGCACCGCCTCGCTCCCCGTGAGGCTGATCCCTTACGAGCTTTAAATTATTCAGTCGGGACGCTGTCGCGTGAGACGCCGGATCCCGCCGGCTCCAACAAAAGCCATCCTTAATGTTTTATACGGGGGTACAGGAGATAACGCATTGACATTGACGCAGTCCCGGGGGAGAAGGTGGCGGTGGCCGGGGCCCTGGTTTCTGTCAGTGCGCTTCCCCGGTGACTCGTGGAAGCAGGCAGTAGTCCAAATACTGATACTGGCCTCAGGACTGCTATACTAACGTGAACTTCTGAAATGACTAGCTGGTATTTCCATCTGCGGCTTTACATCTTGAGCAGACAAGTAGGTGGTTATGTTTCCTTTCTCAACAGCAGCACCCCACGCTGCTTTGTACAGAAAAATCTCAAAACCACTGAACAGGTAATGTTGGAAGGGACCAGTGGGTCCAGCGTTCTGGCTCAGACAAGACTATCCGAGAGTGTATGGCACAGGAGCGTGTCCAGACGGTGCTTGAATATCTTCAGCAAGGGAGACTCCACAACCTCTTTGGGCAACCTGTTGCAGTGTGTGGTCACCTGCAGAGTAAAAAATTCTTCCTCATGTTCAGGTGGAACTTCCTGTGCATCAGTTTCTGCCCATTGCCTTTCCTGTTGCTGGGCACCACTGAGCAGAGCCTGGGTTTGTCCCCTTGGCATTGATGAGGTCCTCACTCAGTCGTCCCTTCTTGAGGCTGAAGGTGCCCAGCTCTCTCAGCCTTTCCTCAGATGGGAGATGCTCCAGACTCTTGATCAATTTAGTAACTCCCTGCTGGACATCTTCAGGAGTTCCTAGTCTTTTATTGAGGAGCCCAGTACTGGACAGAGCACTCCAGATGATGCTTCACCAGGGCCAAATAGAGGGGGAGGAGGAGGAGCTGAGGAGGCCTCTGCCCCTTCACCTGAGCCATTGAATGGATGGATAAATTAAACAAGACTGGGCTCACTACTGAGCCTTGAGAGACACCATGAGTGACCGGCCTCCAACCAGAGCCTCTGCTACTGATTGTAACTGTGGGATCTGCTGTTCAGCCAGTTCTCAATCTGCCTCCCTGTCCTCCCATTCATTTCACTCTTCCTGAGTTTACCTGTGAGTTTGCATTTTAAGAGACAGTGTTGAAAGTCTTGAAGTCGAGGTAGACAAGATCTGCTGCTCTCCCCTCATCCATCCAGGTAGTTGTTTCATCGTGGAAAGCAATCAGGTTGGTCAAGCATGATTTGCCTTTAATGAATCCATGCTAAGTACTCCTGATCATCTTCTTGTCCTCCATGTGGATAGAGGTGGCCTCCAGAATGAGGTGCTCCATCACCTTTCCAGGGACTGAGGTGGGGCTGAGTGGCTGATAGCTCCCTGCATCCTCCTTCTTGCCCTGTTTGAAGACAGGGGTGACATTTTCTTTCTTCAGTCCTCAGACACCAGCACTTTTGGGTACGTCAAGCCCATGGACTTGTGTATGTTGAATTTGCCTAGGTATTCTCTAACCCAATCCTTCTTGACCAAGGAAAAGTCTTGGTTCCAACATTCCTTTACCCTGGTCTCCTGGGTCAGAGATTCCTGAGGGCTGGTCTTGCCAGTGAGACCAATGGAAAGGTGGTGTTCAGTAGCTTTGCCTTCTCTGAATCTTCTTACTTTTCCTTTTATTACTCTGATGTATTTAAAGACATTCTTCTTTTTGTTTTTGACATCCTTGTCCAAATTTAATTCCAGATGGGCCTTGCCCTTGTCTCATTTCTACTAACATGACAAAATTATCTAATACAGTGTAGAAAACCAGAAAGCTGGCTTACTCCTGGCCTTCCTTGGGCCTGTGCTGGCAGAACTGTGGGGCAAGTTGAGTGGCCTCAGGAAGGTTAGATTTAAGGTGGTACTTGGCACAAGTCATCTTGCATGGCAGGCACTAATTCTGAACGTACATATGAAAAATGTACTACTTGGTTAATACCCCAGTTAAGTTTCAGTTTGGTGAAATTATGTTTTAATAAAGCTTAAATGGACTCTGTGGTTGTAAGTACACAATCAAAGGAGAGAAAATCCTGGGATGAGAGTTCAAAGTAGCATGTCTAGGCAAAGGTCTATTTTCATGTTTTAACAAAATTAATAATAGAATAACTTCCTTACAGCTGATTATTCACATGAGCTAAATGGAGAATATGTATAGTAGAGTAGTTTCTTTTAGTGAATATCTGTGTAGGAGATAGATATGAATATACATTTCAGATTGAAAAGTGTATGAAGCAAATTAATCACCTTTGAATATTTAATCTTTAGGAGATGCAAGAAATAAGTTTTAGGTATTGTTGCAATACTTTCAGGAAGTCAGTGATAAGAAAGAGGTCTTAATGGTGAAATGCTTCAAGACTGCCATAGTTGCTTGGGTACAAAGAGCCTGCAAAAAATGTGAGATTGCTGTATGATTTTTGGTAGACCTTGTGGGCTTAATTGGCTCCAGTACAGGAAAATTTAGACTATGTGCTAAAATGCATAGAATGGAAGACATTTAAAATGTCTGTATTTCTGGGAGACACCATTAACTAATGTTCATGCAGTATTTAACATAAATGTCGAGTCACATGTGGAAAATAAATGAGATTTAATTTACAAGGGAGATTATTCAGCCTGTTAGGACCTGTACTTGTGAAACATTGATTGCTGCTATTCTTCCTTGTGGAGCCCCTGAGTGTACTTGGCACTGCTTTGCAGAGCCTCTCCCACCTCCTAACACCAGACACAACCTGTGGCAATATAACAGCATCTTGTTTATCCAGCCATAATGGAATAGGAGCCATTTCAACTGCCTGGACTATGAGTAGGGCTGGAACTGGTGGGCTGGGGAAGGCGTCATGTGTCTGTTCAGGCCCTTTTCTTGGGTGCAGCAACCTATGTGAGGTTTTAGGTACTCTGGGGATTGACCTTGTGTAAGTGTGCAATAAGAAGGCATGCACAGGAGGAGTGGAATCAGTAGGAAAAGTGACTGCCTACCCCCCATCTTGTTTTTGCAGGCTTTTCATTGCACTAAAAATGTATTTGCTAATTTACATTAGCAAATTACCTCCTAATTTTGAGGCCGACTTGTGGTTGAATAATTCCTGTGTAACTATCTGCAGTTCAGCAGAAGTGCTAGTTTTAGTAGGTGAGAATCTGGCTTCTAGATATTTGAATAAATAAAATTAACTTATTTTGAGTGCTTAGATTTTCAATCTGTCAGGTGTAACCACCTCTTTATGAAATAAACGCTGCCATTGACTGGTCTGTTCATTCATTGCCAGAGGTTCCTGTCTTTAGCTCAGTGGTGGAAGAATTATAAAGGAGTTCCTTGTTCCTGGAACTCAGTCTCTCTTGTAGTTTCATCTGACTCCATTCTCAGGGTGTGCACAGCTCTCTGATTTAAAGAAATCTGTCTAGTCATTTAGTGCAGAAGAAACTTACATTCAAATAAATTGATGCCTAAAGCCTCAGAACTAAAAAAAGGAATCCTTGCTTAGTTATTTCTTCCATATCATGATATCTTAACATGTCAGAGACTTGGTTCTGGCAGATTGGTCATACATGTGTCCTTAGTCCAGTTTGCTTTTATCTGATAATGACAGTGGAAGTAATAAGTAATGATCCAGGACTATAGCTTGTGGGTTTTTTTAGGATTTGAAAAAGAAACCCTGTGGCCAAGCTCTGTCAAATTGTACATGGTGCAGTAACTCCAGAGTGAGAGGGGACTCTCCTGAGTGATAAAAGCTCTGAATACCAGGTTTCTCAGGAATATTCAGGGAGGAGTGCCTTATATTAAACAAGCAAATGTGCAACTGCTCATATGAGTGGAATATACTTGAAAACCATATGCTTTTATAATGATCAAGTCTCACATAAAAAGAAAAAAAAAGCACAAAGGATCTTTAACTGTACTGTGATAATTGCTCATATATACAGATACAGAAAAGCAAGTATTTGAAGATCAAGCTGTCACCAACAGACTTGTGAGAAAAGCTGGGCTGTGTTTTTCTCTAACTGCTGAAGGGCAGACTGGGGAGAGAAAGAGAGTAATGTACTATAAAGTTACTGATTACTTTTTAATGCCTGCAGTACTGGTGATGCTGTATAGACAAAAATTCACATGTTCCTGCTCTGAAGAATATATTAATTAAGAATATATTAATATATCCCTTAGAGGGGATTCAGGGTTTTCAGTAATTAGGACCTTCAACATTATGTGCAACACAGCAAAGAATAAAAAATTACGGATGAAACAATAGGAAAAACTTTCATTGCAAAATAAAAATATTTCAGATACATATGAAAACACAGAAAAGCAGAATGGGGAGAGACACACTGAGTCATTTAGTTCATTCCCTGTCCTGAGTTAAGTTAAGGCCTGCTATTCCTGTGTCACTCCTGGCAAGACTTCCGTCTAAGTTGTTCTTAAAAGTCATCAGTGTGTCCAGGCCACCAGTTCCAGTGTTTGCTGTCATCCAGGGGATGTCCTCAATGTGCAACATGATTTGGAGTCCTTCTTGATGAAATCTAAAGCCTTTACTTCTTAATTTATTAAATATGAAGAACAGTGAAAACCTGTCTTTTGCTTCTCCTCATTTTCATTTTATCTTTAGTCTCAGATAAAACATATAAAATCTGGATTTGGACTTCTCTTGTAGGCTCAGATGTTTCCTGAAGCGTGATCCCCCAGACTCAACACCATTGGTTTTATGAAGGCTGTATAAAGAGGAGTTTAAAAGATTATTTCATCTGTCCTATATCACTGGTCATATTTTGCAGTAAAGTGTTTGTGTTTCACAACAGGTGAGGCTGGCTCAGGTTTAGTATTCAAGCACTAGGACCTAATGAAGCTTTTATAAATATCAGCTGAGGTGCTGTCCTCTAGTACATTGGCAGCAAATTGTAAGACTTGATTAAGTATGACCATCCACATATCCTTTGTGCATTTGTTTTTTTTTTTTTTTTTTTTTCTTTCCAATCTGTTTCCTCAATTTATCACAATAGTTATGAATCATATCATGAAGGACATGAAGCAAGAAACAGTAAAAGAGCCCAATGAGACACACCAGAGAGGTCAGTATAAAAAGCAGTGGAACTGCTACCCATGCCTAGAGATTCATGGCTAGGACATTGCAGTTGAATGATGAAAAAGACAATCTAGCTGAAAATAGACAGTGTTAGAGGTTGTCTTAACCAACAAGGTTTATTTCAGTACAGTCATTGTGGCTGTTCATAAAATATTTTTCAGCTTATCTGGCAAGTATCAGCATGCCTGAATATGAGGAAAATTCCTTGGAAAGAAACAAAGCAGAAAGTGAATAAAGTGGTTACAAGCATTCTGTGTGTTTTGAGCACATTTCTCTTCAGTAGAGAGTTCTTCTGTATGTCTTTGCAGGTGTAAAAATATATTAAGAGATACAGCCTCAATAGTGCCTGAATACAAGTACTTTTGCCTAATAGGTCATTGTATATGTCTTGTCTTCAGTTTTCTTTGTGATAATCTGCATTGGTAGGATTCTGTGAAAGCCATGCAAATGTCTTGGAAGCCATTAAGTGTTGAAAGACCTGCTAAGTCCTTATAGTTGAAATGTGATAGTAAAGCAGTCTTATGTTAGATACTGTAGAAATAGGAGTGCTGATAGTATGAGACACAAACTAATAGACATTTGGAAAGATGTTGAAACAGGGAAAATATTCTAATTGCTATAGTACACACAAGTAATCCACAAATCAGAGTGAAGCCAGCTTGTGAGATGTACACTACAAAAAACTACAAAACAGGTAGTCTTAAAAAGGTGGTGCAGCATTGGAAGAAGTTGCCCAGAGAGGCTATAGACTCTGTCTTTGGAGGGTGCAAGACCCAGCTAGACAAAGCCATACCTGATTTCAGCTGGTGTTGATGATACTCCTGACTCAAGGAGGAATGTTCAAAAACAGTGTTCAAGTTACTCAGTATACCTGAAGTATGCTCAAAGTAGGTGGAGCCAAGGTCCAAAATAGTCTGTAGAAGATAACTAGGGCCAGAACACAGTGAATGGTGTGATTTTGTAATGAATGAAAAGCAGTTTTGGCCAGTTGTGTCTTGTTCCTTACCTGGATTAAGAATTTAATAATTTATTTGCTTTTAGAAGTTTGAGATTACTTTATAGATACCTACATCAGGTAATATTTTTCTTCTGAGCTGTTTAGTGGAAGTCTTGTTTGACTATATCTTCCTATTTTTTGTTTAAGGTAGCCTGGATTACTGTATTGGTTGAACCCCCCTTTGGACAGGGCAGTGCATGGGGCAAATGAAGTAAACTGGGCTGAAAGCTAGTTGGAGAACTTATCACAAATGGTGGAGCATGCCAGGACTGTTCCTTGTGGCTCCATGCTGAAGCAGTTGGGTGAATGAGACTGTGTTACACTGGTGCTGTAACACCCAGCAGGACAAAGGTGAGAGACTGCCACACGAATCTTCTGGCGTATCAGTTATATTGTGTCAGCCCGCCTCTTAGTGAGCAGGTAACACATTGCACAGGTACTCATCAGCATATTTACTGCCATTTTAGGACCGACGACCTTCAAAATGACTCGTGTAGAGTCACAGAAGACACACTATATGCTGTGAGCCTCACCATTGTCTTACTGTGCCGTGGTGATCAAAAGAACAGTATGGGATGGAGGGTTAATGGAAAAACACAGTACAGCTGTTGAAATAAAGGAACGTTCATCTCACTCCAAATTGTTCATGGCAACTGTCTTACATACTGGAAAAGGCAACCTTGTGACGTGTTAACAGTTGGTTTTGCCAGCTGTGAGAAAGCACTCAGCCAGCTGGCATTTTGCTGAAAAACACACATCACTGTCTCCTCTTAGCTCATGATAAAAAAAATAAAGAGCAGTTATGGCATATTTTCGTGCAGTATATTGGCCTAGATGCCTCATGAATGGCAATGCTAACATATTAGAATATTGTGATGCCTAGATCTTGTCATTTAAAATGATTGTATGAAATCTGATGGCAGCAAAATCCGCTTTCTCCATTTATAATTTAAAAAAGATATTTCCATTTTTAATAAAAGATATATGTTCTCATTTAATATATTGTCCAGCTGTGCTAAAAAAAGATAAATGTAAGTATTGCTCGTTCTTCTCTGGTGAGTCACATTAGCTTGGTTTGTCATCTTCTGATTATAAATGTTCAAGGAAATCCTGGACAGTATCCAAGTGTGACATCTCTGTATACAGGTGACTTGGACAAAAATTTCAATCCAGCTACAGCTGTATGTTTAGGGTATCAAACAGATGATGTGTACCTAATGAATGAGATGCATGCATATATATAATTACTCAATAAAGGAATACATGTGGGTCCTTTTTGAAGCCACATATACCTGAGTGCATGCAAACATTCATGATATGTGTAAATATGGTAATCATTTTGTTGAAAAAGACCTTTAGTCATCCAGCAGTCTCTGAAGTGCAGCAGTATGTTACATTAAGTATGTAAAAAAAGAAAACTGTCTTGTTTGAGGATAAATTTAATCTTCCACAAGAAAATAGAGTGCCCAGACTTTCCAGAAGCTTAGGAAAGGTTTGTTCTTAACTTTAGAAGATGAAGGTTAAAGTGAGGAACACAAGATAATGTGAAAGAATTAATCATACTATCAGTTTTCTCACAGTTTTTACATCAGATGGGGTTGTGAATAATAAGCTATTTGACTGTGCTTATACAGTTACTGTTCTATCTCATTTAGAACTAGGAATTATATTACTCTGGGGGAAAAAGAAACCAAAACAAGTGTAAATATGTCTTCATAGTCAGGCCAGTAAGGGTGAATGCCAAAGCCCAAATGCAAACCATTGAGCAGTAAGGTGGTTGCCAGTGTTACAGGTGCTCATAATTGAGCTATAAAAACAACACACCTTTTAGAAGGTGGTATGTGTGTCTATCTTTTTAACATGACTTCTTAAATTAGTCTGAGCTAAGCCTTAGTCTTACAGCATTACACTAGAAGATTCTGAGGGGTATAATTTCCATGCAGGATTTCCTTTATAAAAGCTTTCTGTCAAAAAATCTTCATAGAGAAATCTGGATGTAGGGTTCCTTTTTGTGTCCAAACAAAAACCTGTCTGTAACAAAACCATCTTTAAAGTTTATATTACTGGTTGTTACAGAGTTTTTCTGTTATTTTGTTGTAAGCAAAAGATAGCTAAATATTAATGCCAGATCACAGATCACAGATCACGTGAGTGCTGTATTTACTGTATTTGTGTATTGTAACGCATTGTGTATTGTAGGCAAATGAGCTGCCAGGTCAGGACTGGAGTCAAGAACCCTTTTGATTTCCATTTTGATGATATATTTAGAAAACAAACCTCTCCATGTTCTGTAATTTTAAAAACTTTGTTCTGTAATTAAAAAAAAAATAGTTTGTAACTTTCACCTAATATCAATGTTACTGACACATGCTGAATTTTTTTTTAAAGCATTTAATATATAACCTGCAATGCAATTATTGCTAAGATTGATGTAAACATACATTATAACATTCACAGAACTGGTGGTCTAAATTGCTGGTCTAAAAAATGAATTTTCTTGTGTTCAATATGTTTGGTTTTTTTTTCTAGGGTCACTTAGGAGATTATTCAAAACCAAAAGCCTTAAGATTTTTCTGAATTTTAGTAGAACTGGATACAGGTATTGACTCATATCATGGGGATGGGCTCCAAATGGGAGCTTGAGATCCCTGGTTTTTTAGCCCATATTTTGTTCTGATGTCAGAACAACTCTATACATTCACGCTGATAAAATGCTGCAAAACATGTGGCCAGTACTTTTATCAATACAAATTTCTGATCGATAATGTATGGCTGACACCTCAGCTTTAGCTCCAGAGTCTTAATTTCCTTCTGAAATCAGTTTTGCTCTATGTCAGGAATAATATGCTGCCATGACGATAAACTTTCCCCTTTATGAAATGCTAATAACTCCCCGGTTTCTGCTAAATTCATGCTCATCCACGTGCTAATTACAGTGAGGTGAAAACAGATGTATATAAAAACTTAGGCATATAATCAGTTTTTCTCGTCAGGCATGAATAATTAGAATGAACAAGAGGGATCATTAATATAATAAATTTTCTCTGTGGGTGAATCTTCATATATAGAAAATATGCTCCAAATAAATAAGACTGTATGAAAATAGTACCTAAAAATGCAGAGCCTGCATTTACTTTTTACAAAAGCATTTTCGGTAATTTTTCATGGGGCTCATTTTCAATTAATTTATCATGACTGTGACAAACACATGAAAAGCAAGTTTGGTGAGAGCTCAGTCAGTCTAGCTCATTGTGTGCTATTGTGCATCCTCCTTATTATTATTATTATTATTAGATTGTCTAATATTTGCAGCCTGCTACTCCATCTTTGCTATTGGCAGAGGTACGGTTTCACAGCAGGGTTTTATGATCATATTATCCTTACTGAACAAGCAACTGAGTAAACTGGTTTTCTAGAAGGCCTGCTCCTACCACTTGATACTTGGCAGGCAGGTATTGATTATTGAGAAACTGGGGGTAAAGGACCTGTTCTTTTTAAAGCCTGGTCACATTGCCCCCAGAGCATATATGGCAGCTTTTTGTGTACTGGTTATTTAGTGGAAAATAAAAAAGTAGGCAGACCTGTCTGCCCAGTGTTCTGGAGAGGACACAGAAAGGAGGGCAACATTTATATTGTCCAAATTAGGAAGTAGTTAAAAATTACCAACTTGTGATTTTTAACTCCAAATACCTCTGTATGTACTTATGTCCCACGCCTAATTACAAAATGAGATCAACAGCCATATGAAAAGTCATGTGATTTTTTTTTTTTTTAAACAAGCTTGAAGTGATTACTTCTAGATAAGAGTCATTGAAATCTCTAATTAAAACTTAAAATTTCTGATTCTCTATTATCTGTTCAAACTGTTGGACATTATCTCTCTGACATTTAAGTTGGAAGAAAGGATGATATGCAGATATAATATTTAAAAGCCCTAATAATATTTCAAAAGAGAAAAATTAGGCCAACAGACTCTTTTATAGTAGTGACCCAATTAGTGATAAGATCTGTTACCCCATATAGAATTTGTGCCCAGCCACAAAGAAATGTAATTCAGCCACACAAAAACTATATAGAGGTTCCAAATCACTCTTAAGGGTTGTTTGGTACCATGCAACAATTAAGGACCAGCTCTTGGCAAAGAATTTTCAAGCAGATTAAGAACCATTAAATGTCTAATGATATTTTGAATAGCTTTTTAAGCTATTTTATTCATGATGGGTTGACATAAGTACTGTGGGTGTTTACTTGTCTTGCTCCTGCAGTAGATGAGGAAGGATAAGCACTAAATGCCAGGAGCCTTCTGACATTGCCTTCCCTCATTTTTTTGTGCTGTCTAGAATGTGCATGATTTATCCAGAACTCTGCATTGCAATGAATTCCACCATAGAGGGAATTTGCAATTCAACAAGTCCATCCTTCTAAAGTAAGGAAACAGATTTTCCCCTATTTTTTTTTGCCATGTTCTATCAGAAAACCCTTTATTAGTATTCATTTAGCAAGTTTTCTACTTCCTTGAATATTTCTTGTGAGTAAGGTGGCACTATCTTGAAAATTAGTTTAATAAACATTATTGCCTTTGGGCCAAAACACACATGAAAATATTTTGTTAAACTCCCTGATCTAACAAAGTTTACATTTGTTTTGTACAGAGATCAAATATTATAGATATTTGGGTGACCCCATAGAGGTCACTTTAAAACTTGAGTTTAATTAGTATATAGTGTTATAAACATTCAAAGCCCTATTTCAGTGTGAATAGATAAGGAAGAAGAAAACAATACCCTTCTGCCCTCCATCACAAGTTTTTCCTTTACAGTAGTGCTCCCCTTCCCAGTGTAATCAGTAACATACATGAAATTACCATCTCTGTGTGCATTTCCTTTTTATATTAAATACCTTATCTAGGTATTTTTGTTAGTGCACTTGTCCCAGTGCCCTCCTATGTTGCTGTCCCATTCCCTCATCATCAAGCACATGCAAAACACTCAAATATATTGGGATTTACCTTATAAATACTGATCCAACACTCTCCGTAGGACTGGCTGGGGTGTCATTACTTGATTTTCGGAAGCTGTTCTGACTTTCAGAAAGAAAAACGGAGTCCTCAAAGGAGCTTCCTTTTTTCAGCATTTTAATAGAGTTAATTGCAGACTTAGGTAAGTTCAATTCTAGAGTGATCTGTGAAACACACAGCCTTTCTCTGCTGTAGGAAGTGCTGTCTTGGTGTGACTCCAGCTCAAACTAGGTTTAAAAATCAGTTAATGAGTAACGTAGTGTTGTGACATCATAAGGGAGTTTTCTTTTTTATCTGCAACACTTCAGACATTTACTTGAGAACAAAAGTCATATTAAATCTGGGTGAACTGTGTCTTTGAAATTTCATTATAAATAACAATAACTTGTTTGGATTAATTGAGGAGTGTAAAACAAGAACTCTATTTCAAATGATGTTTTGGTTTCAGGTTTGTACCTAAAACTGAAACATATTTTGTCATAAATTCTACTTTGTGATCAATCTCTAAGCATCCAAGTTTGAATAACAAATTTGTATATGTTTAAGAAGTGACTACATCCACCTGTTGTGAACATGCCAAAATTATTATATTGCACTTCTCCAGTGACAAGTTGGTCTACATGTGTGCATGAAGCTGCTATAAAAGTCAAATCATTGCAGTTCGGTTTAAATACAGGTAGTCTTTTAATTCTCAATGCACAGGAACCCAAAAAGGACAAAACCAGTTTGTCTAACCAGTTTTTCCATAAATTGGCAAACATTAACTCCAAACTTACATGGTTTTCTGTTTGTTGAAGATTACTATAATGATTAGGTTAGTGAGTGAAATAATCAGAAATCTTTCTTTATATTGCAAATCCTCTTATAGTACTGATTTAACATCCAAAGCATTTAGAAATTCTATTAAACTTCATCTGTTCTATTAAACTTCATTACTGCACAGTAATGAAGATTTGTCTATGAGACTGACCAAAGATGTTTAATGTAATACACTCTTTCTGTTCTCAGCATCTATAAACAACTTGTGAAACAGTACAAATTCTTTTGGACTATTCACAGGTTTATTTGTAAATGCAAAGACATCTTAGCAAACTGATGTCTTTTTCTCTTTTTAAATTTCTTTTGTTTCTGGTTTCTTTCATAACTAAACACCTAGACTTTTTTTTTAATATAAAATTTGCTTGTGATCAGTATTAAGCAAATTGTAATGAAATCTATAAATGTATGAAACAATAATTATTGAAATACAGGATTAGCATAATAGCTAAGAAAGGTAAAGATGAAACAGATACTTCCTTGAAAGCAAAAATTCCAAATAAATGGGAGAAGATTTTTAATAAGAAATGCAGAAAAAAATAAAATATATGCTTTTCATTGTCTTTAAGTATTCCCCATAAAACCTGTACTTAAGGAGCTGTATTTAAGCTACTTGGATTCTGAATTAATGCCTCCTTGAGTCACTATGCTGTACATGTTTGGTTTCCTGCTACCTAGGCCTTTTTGTTATTCTGCACTTGATCCTGTGTGATCATAGGCTACAAACACACGGCTTCTTAACTAGGCAAAGTCTCTGTACATTATTACTCTTCCATAAAACAAGTGATACAACCTTCAACAAATACAAAAGCTTTTTCCTTCTCTAATCGCAAGAAGAATTTGCTTTAGCTCTGTTGTGTTGTTCATATCTATTCACTTAGGATAGGAAGTCTTTATTCTTTTCAAAGAAAGAAACAATCTTAAAAATGTTCAGAAAACTTATGTGACATAGTGAGCTTGTAAATCATCAATATGATGTATTTATCTTTGAAAGCTTATCTTTGTACAGTAAAATGTAATTAAACCCCTTCATTAAGAATCAGAATGGCAACCATGTTCTTTCTCTATGTTAAAGAGCAAGTACAGTGAGAGGGCAATTGAATTTTTCCCTGAAGGAATAATTGCAGGAACATTCTTAGCAAGGAAAAACCTTGGCACGATTCCTTCCTCCCATTTTATGCATCTTTGCTGTTCTACAAAACAGTCAAGTTTTGCAGTTTTGTACAGGTACCGTGCCTACTTGTAAACTACTGTTTTCCATCCTATAGCAAAATAGCAAGTGGTAAGTGTACGTAAGTATGTAAGGCTTTTCAGCCTGCAATTATATGGCTACTTGCATATGGCTGTACTGAAGGGCTTCTAGGTTTGCCATGCTAGTGCAATGCTAACCAGGTCAAGGACTAGGCTGGGGAGTTAAATGCTCCTGCGTACAGCTGGTGCTAGTAAGCTAGTTTCGGTCAGCTCAGGCCTGACTATAGAATCACAGAATCATGTAAATCAAGTCCATCCATAAACCTACCACTGACAAGTCCACCTCAAGAGCTTTGTTGCAGTGATAATCAGTGTTGTGTATGGCCATGTGAAGAAAAACAGGTTTGTGTGACAGTGCCCTGAGACTCTCATGGCTCTTGCTTATTAATAGGTCTTATCCATCTTGAATGTTGCAGCAGTAACTCCCTGGATTGATGAAAAGAAGAGGAGTAGGCCTACAAGATGCATTTCTAGTGGGAACAGAAAGGTACAGTGATGGGAGTGTGGTCATCATATTCTCAACAGATGATTTTCTCTCCTTATTTCAGGCCCACACAAACTGAGTTTGCTCTTGATTTCTAGTGTGTCTGCACAACTATGATATTGAGCTGTTTTGGAGATTGTTTTAGGGCTGAAAAATAGTAGATGGTTGGTTGTGGTTAGGAGGCCAGAAGGGATGACCTGCTGGTGTCTGTATAAATGATAAGACTGGGATTCATGTAATTTTTATTCTGTATGGATCTAAACTGTATTATAATCTTTGGGATTGCCCTGTTTTGATGCAAGGATATGAAAACCGTGTAGTTTATAACCACTAGGCAAATTCAAAAGCAGTTATCACTCTATGTCTTTCTGATATCCATAAATGTTTTCAGGGGAGGTCTAGATACCTACAGAAATGTCACTGATAGAGATGTGGGGCAGATACAGGATTTTTTGTAGCTTCTCACTTCAGACTTCTTAGCAGTAGTTAACAGACACCATTATCTTTTTCTGATGCGATGGATCAGGTGTGGGAAGAAGTTGATACTCCTGATGGTGTGGCTATCTGCTGTACATGGACTTCTCCCCAGAGAATTGTTCTTCATGTTCTGAAGAAACTAGTAGCTCAGTAGCTTGTAAGCTTGAGTAAATTTTTTTTGCTCTATCTCTTGCTGTCGCATACAATGAAAACAACTTTTCCCCTTTATTTCTTGAGTTCTTCTTACTTTCATCTACTTTTCTTAAATTCTATATTCATATTTGGCCAAGTGTATCCTTATTTTTCTCAATTATCAAACTATGCCCTTTAATTCTGACCTTTGTGACTGACACTGTTATTGCTTATCTGCTAGACTATATCTTATGGAGTCTAGGACTATTGCAATTATTTCTGATAGGCAGGCAGAGAGGGAAAAAAAATGTGGTTAGTGTCCTTGAACCTCATACAATTTTATTTTCAGTCTGCAGCAGTTGTCACTAAAAGGTTAGAAATTGTCTGGAAAAATGTACACATTTTTTTTCTTTTTCTTTTTTCTCATTACTACTGTGGGGTTTTTTAATTTGTGGCTTTTTTTTTTTTTGTTTGTTTGTTTGTTTTTTTTTTTTGTTTTTTTTTTTTTTTGTTTTTTTTTTTTTTTTTCCTCAGTCCCTGGAGTATTTCTTCTGAAGATAGAGATATTCAGAAATATATTAACAATGCCAATTGTGTTACACACATTTTAAGTACTTTTGCCTTTACTAAAAGGTCTCATGTTATGGGATAGGAAGAAAAAAATAGTGAAATCTGAGTATTCAGAGCAAGAGATTTCATTTATGCTAGGAAGGACTTTGTGCCTTGTGATAGGTGACTGCTAAGAAATTGCCTAAATATTTCAAGTTGAAGTGATCATACAGGGAGATGCTATTAAACAGAGTTTGTAAAGAGATGTCAGGAAGCATATTTTGAACAAAACATTCAATTTTATTACCATCTGGGAATGAACCAAATGAGCAATAAACCAGCTGCTAAACTTATGGCTGAAGGTCATACTAGTGACTTGAGATGGTAGTGAATGTTATATGTACAATCTTATGCGAGTTTACGTCTTGGCTGGAATGTGGCTACAAAAGCTTATAGATTTTTTAGTAAGGAGTAGGGGAATCAATGAGTGGTCATTTTATCAGTTTGTTCTGAGTCTCAGAATTTACTGGCCTGTAAATTGGACTGCATAATTAGTCTGTTGTGATCCCTAGAATAATGGGGAGGTGAGTTCTTGCTTTATGGGTTTAGCTCTCATAATTTTTGTTTTCTGAGGTATATGCAAAAGCAGCTGCTCTGATTTGGAGCTCACATTGTCTTTCATGGTTAGGATTGTCTCTTTTTTTTTTTTCCTGCTTGAACCAAGTCTATTCAAAAATTATTTTTTTTCCTCTTAACTGGACATGTGAAAAGTGTACCTTTCCACAAATAATTCAAAAAAGAAATATGGGTCACATGTTGGTCACTCTGAAATCAATTTGGACTTTTTTAGGTAAGTTTTATATCTGGTTTCCAATATTCTGTTCCTTCTTCTGATCTTAGATTTCTTGGTTTTCCTCTTGAACTGGGGTTTAATCTGTTCTAATCTGTGCTTTATTTGCAATAGTGAGATACACTCAATTTGTAAACAGTGAGTTTTCAGTTGTGCCTGTTCCTGCTTGAATTTACACAAATGCTGTGTTGAGTATGTGGGATGCTACAGGCAAATATGTAGAATTGCTGTGCCTCCTCCTGTGCTACTCAGAATGTTGCATGGGACCAGAACTCATGTGTAGAATCACAGACAAATTTGCTGTGGAGCAAGGGGAGAGAAAACTGGTCAAGTGGAGTGACAGCAATAGGTGAATATGTAGCATAGAAGAATTATGCCTAGAGGGACACAGGAATGAAATTAATGGTGCGGTGTCCATATTTGTGGAAGCCAGTGACTGTTTTACTCTTCAGTTATCTTGTTGTTAGAACATGCTCTTAAAACTATGTCTTTTCTGCTGTCTCACATGGTGGTCACCTTAGTAGATGCTGTTTCAGTTACTCTGCTGTATGAACATCCAATTCCTTTCCTCATCCTGGAACTCCCACATGCTCTGCTTTTGGAGGTTGGTATTTGTGTCTGGAAGCCTCTATTTCCAGGCAGGAAAAACGTTTTGAAACAAACCCTCATCCAATGAATTTGGCAGAAAGCCATTGGGGTGGAGAAGACAGTCTCATGTGGTGGGGTTATGAAAGGCAACTTTACCTTAGAAGATCTTTGCAGATCTTCTGCAGACTTTGCAAAATTTGCTTTTAACAGAAGGAAACACTGAAGTCTACAAATTCAAGCCTTTCTTGAGCACCTGAGGCTGATAAGGAACAGTAACACAAAAAGTGTCTGAGACAAAAAAACCTGAGCTTGTTGCTCTGAGAGACTTGGGTTTGTTATTAAGAAGAAAAAAACCACTTCATCTGGTTGACTGAAATACCATTACTATTAATAAAGATTAGATCTTTATAGGATATGCTTTAAAACATTAAATAAATTCAGCTTTGTAAATGGCAGTATTTCTCATTCTCTAAATGATATCTAGACTCTTGCTGTATTATCAGTCCACTAAAAAATGTGAATTGATCAATTCTCTTCAGTACTGTAATACTAATATTAATATCTTTATTTACACAGCTGAATCTGATGAGTTTCTCCAGGTTATGTTTTCAAACTTTCTGTATTAATGATGAGGATTACTGACAGACCTAGAGTAAAATGTTGCTAGGAGTGAGAAGTAACTATTTTACCAAGCTGGTGGCTGCTGGCATGAAAGGAAGAAATCAATTCGGTGAATAGCATTGTGAAATGCTGGAAATTTCTGCATATCCATACTATTGTCATCTTTGTAGTGAGCTAGCTGCCTCCTGGCTAGACCTCTGCTTTATTAAATATTTCATTTGGTAAATGAGGTATTGGTATGTACTGTGTAAAATATCATTGCTGACTGTATAGTGACATCCCCTCTCAAGAGTGCATGGGCAAAGACATTAGTGAATAAAATAGGAAATTCCAGCAATGTTCAGCTAGAGTAGCGGCACCAAGAAGATGCATAAGACCATAATAACATTAAAGTGATAGCACCTGGTAATACAGCTGTCAGCAAAGCAATGGCAACATGGTTATAGAAAGCCAACAAGAACAGCTTTATTAATATATCATGTAGCAAATAATTAAAACAGGAATGGCATTTGAGGTATTATAAAAACCCCTACCTAGGTGAATGGAAACTTCATCAGAATTCTGATCCAATCACTGTCAGACAACCCTGTGCTGCAACACTGAACTTAATTTGTAGGTAGGAAGCATGGAAAACCCTCACTGGAGAGAAACTTGCATACAGTAATCATAAAGATGATCTGAACTACTAATGGATTTGGTTGCTTTGATTTTCTCAGGAAGTGATTAGACTAGCCCAGGAGGGAAGTAAACAAATCCATGAAATTTAAGCACTTCAAACCAGCACTTCTGTTCTGTAAAAGGAAAGTGGTGGTTTACTGCCTTCATGTACTCTCAAGCAGAATTTGCCCCCACTTGTTTATATGGTCCCTTCTTACCTCTTACCATATATTTTTAACACAAACAATAGGAGGAAGGGTTAGAGATACAAGATAATTCTTATGTGATTGTGTAGTAGAGTGCTTCCTGAAAGTCAAATAAAAAGACATGTTTTATTTTAAAAGATACTTTTTCCTGTTGAATATCTTTTCAGAGGTTAATTTCTATCCCTGTATACACAGACATCACTTAATCTGTGTTTCTCTGTGTTAAAATCAAAATACTTTTGGCCTAGGAATTATAATTTGAAGGAGCCTTGCCAGTGCAAAAGAACTAAAGCTTAGGTACATTTCTTTTCCTTTGGAGGTTTTATATTTGGCATGATTTAAATTTACATAGGCCTGACATCCTTCCTGCATGAAGAGCACAGAAGACCACAGAATTGACATAGTTCAGAAACAAAAGTCATACTTGCAGCCTGCATATTGCTTTATTTGATTTTGCTTTCGTTTTTGCCTTGATTTGCTTAATTTATTTAATTACAAGCAATTTGTTGTATATACTTGTCCTTTGTAGAGCATTTTTGAGGCATTTGCAAGCTGAGTGATTTCATCTGTCCCTTTTATCACCACATGCACAGTTCCAATACCACAGTTTAGGTCCTGTGAGAGAATGTCTATCCTGACCTCTGGGTCTACTTCTCTTCTAGTGTGAGAGAAGGCAGTGAATTAACTGAATTGAGGGTGACAATGAAGGCTGCTGCTGTAAAATACAGATATGGTGAGCTGAAATCTGTGTCATTTCTGGAGGTATTTAAAAGACTCATAGATGTGGCATTTGAGGACATGGTTTAGTGGACTTGGCAGTGCTGGCCTCAGTGGTCTTAGAGGTCTTTTCCAGTCTAAATGATTCCATGTTTCTATCTCACTGGTAGCTGTAGGGCCCATCTGGTGGTGCTGTGTAGGGCTGTAGAGAAGGAAAGAGTCTGCAGCACCCATCTGCAGATGGGTGAGATCCATGGTTGAACACATGTATTTCTTCTTTTCTGTTTAAAAAATATTTTTTTCCTCTGAGGCTAATAGGCATACAGCCTGCAGCCTAATGGCAAGATTTATTTTAATGTACACATCAATTAAAACTGATTGTTGTACCAGTGTTTGGCGCTTAAGAGATTTTGCACCACATCAGCTACTTATAAAGAAATTGCAATTAAGCAGGGATAGGTTATAACAATAGAGCCTCATTAGTCTAAAATACCTCTGTGCATGTTCTAATGAGGAGCTTAACACATTGTACAAACAGCACCTAATGAAGTTAATGCCACCCTTGAGAGTTGAGTAACAGCAGACCTGTTTTTACAATTACATTAAGTGAAACTTGAAGATGTGAGGGTATTTGGGAAAGGTTAAAAGAACTGGACTGATTTCAATCTAGTCTCTGTTACCAATTAATGCTGAGTGTTTAAAAAGCCTATTCAAACAGCCCATGTCATTCAAATAAGTGGGGTAGGGAGAGCCTTCAAAACTTCAGCTCTTCAATTTGACCAGCAATACAAGACTGTGTCCTTGAAAACCATTCCACTTTAGATTAATTACATAAAACTTATGGTTTGGATCAGTTTGCAGTAGATAGTATCACTCAAAGGAGCTGAACCATGGTAATTTTAGTCTGTGCATGCCCGCATGCATTCCTGAGATGATGGTAATTGGGTTTAGGTTTTTAGCAACCTTTTTTACAAATCTGTTTTAATATTCTTACAGCAAATTTTCCTAACCCTTGAATGAGGGTAAACAAATTTAAAACAGATTAGTGCAGCAAAGTTTACAACTTTGTATCAGTATTAGTATACCTAGAAATTTATATCAGTAATTAGTATATCCAGATGCATGTTTGAAAATATAAGGAAGCACTTTAAAAATCTTTACTAGATCTAGCATTATATAGTAACCCTTTTTTACTTTTCAATGCTAACATAGTTTATTATTAAAAATCAGAGGAATTGAAAGTTTCCTCAGCTCATTGCTCTCTTTACTCACTGTATTCTACAGTGAACAATAAAATATGTGGTAGGTTGCCTGGTAAACTAATAGCATAAGAAGTTGTTGATTTGTGCAGAAAAATCTCTTATGTTGAAACCTATGTTTTGTAGGTCAGTTTGCTATGCCAAGCTATCAATTTGTTATTGGTAGTATAGCAGTGAACAGACTGTTTATGCTTAAACAGAAGACATAGCCCAGTGTTCCAGTAAAATTGGAAACAATGCTTCAAGCCTTTTCACATCATTAACTTCACTGATGTTGTTTTTAATTACTAGTAATTAAAAATTATAATAAATATTGCCCATTAATTTGCCGAATAATCTAATCTGGTAGTAAGTTATTTGTGCTAATGAAAAACAGAAAATGTCAGAAATATTTTATTTTCTCAGTTCCTAGTTTTCTGGATAACCTTTAACATTATTGTCAGCTTTATATCAGAAAGACTAAATTAAACCTCTGCAGTTATCCATTTTGGTTTATAATCAGAATTATAAACCAAATGTTGCATAGTTTAAGAAGTTCGTATTTTGTGCCCACCCTTCTAAGGCTATGTCAATCCTATGTAGAATCATGATAGAATCATACAATCATGACAGTGGAAAGGACCTCCAAGATCATCAGGTCCAACCTGTGCCTGAACATCACCATGACAAATAAACTGTGGCACTGAGTGCCACATTCACTCTCTTCTTGAACACTTCCAGGGGCAGTGACTCCACTGCCTCGCTGGTCAGTCCGTTCCAATGCTTAAAAACCCTTTCAGTGAAAAACTTCTTCCTCATGTCCATCCTGAACTTCCCCCAGTGCAGCTTGAAGCTTCATCTTCTTGTCTTGTCTCTAAAACAATATCTTTTAAAATGCTCTTAAAAGTCACTGTTTTATACTAGGTTATAGAAGCATAATAGTGACTTTGCATATATAAGCAGTTTTCACCAGCATATTTGCTTTCTGTGTATTGTTACTCAGGCAAGCACTGGATTTGTTATTTACCTAAGATGTTGAAGCTAACTTTTGGGTTCAGCCTTGTTTCTGAGCTTTTAATGAGAAACCAGGAAAAGTAGATTGTAATGTGATTCTTGAATGCTTCTCGTGAACTTTATTTACGTCTCCAGCAATAAGAAACCTATTTTCTAAATTCTATTGAATCTGCTAATGATTACACCTTCACTGTCTCCCATTTTCATTCTTATTCTTCTTATACAGTGTGATGTATGTTAATGGCTTAGTGCTTTACATACTTTGTCCCTGCCCCCTTCAGTAAAATTTCCTTTTGGCTCAACCCATTATTCTTTGCCTTCTAAACCTACATGTCTAACTTTTGCGTGTGCATGTGTGTGTGTAACTTTCTTTTTTCCAGGAGAAAATTACCATCATTTGTGGGTTAGCTGCCATTTTTACACCAAAATTTCCTGTAAAGATGACATATTTCCCCCCTGTCCCCTTCCTGGTGTGCACTCAAGGTTTATAGAAGTTAGACTGTTACAGACTGTTATTTTGAAGTGAAGGCAAAGTGGAATAAACCATTTGGAAAAACTAAACTTTCTCTTTGTGTGTGGTGAACTTACGATATTTATCAGTGAGTAAACTGGAAAAGGTTCAGGAAACAAAAGGTCATGTTCTGTTTCTTACAGTCTAGGTTTTGCTTTTTATTTAATCTTCAATGTAAATTATTTTCAAACCTGACTATTTCTTTGAATTAATAAAATGAGATGTCTTTTCCAGCCTATAATTTAATATATGGTTGAATAATACACACTATCACTACAGCAGCCTAAGAATTGGATTATTTTAGACAACAACAGTTAAAAAAGGAGAGAACATATCTCTAAGCCCACTAGGCCAAAGTTTAGTTTTCTGATCTAATGCTGCCTAAACAAAGAGATTTGCTGGAGATCAGTACCATTTACACGAATTATGAGGATAAAGCTTATTAAAAAAAATTCTTCTGAAACTTTATGCTATTTCTTTTTTTCCAAAAATTGTAGCCTTCAATTGTTATTTTCCTGTCCCGTTTTTTATTTTTTTATTTTTTTATTTTTCAAAGACAAAAGTACTAAATATATGGTTGAACAGCACCATCTAGCGGATTCTGTCACCCCGGTGGCCTGTGCTGTGGGGCATTTGCTTTTTTCTTCCTGCGGAGCCGCAGTCATGGACTCACATCCGCCCCTCTCGTTAGCTGCAGCCACCAGTTCCCATTTGCCTGGGATGGGGCCTTATGCAAATGATAGGCTGCAGATCTTGCAGTCAACTTGGAAAGCATTATGCAGAAATTTAGTGCATGACTTTTCTACAGCTTGGGGTGAGTTCAGGATCTTAAAGAATTCATTGATTAATTTAATGGTTCTAAAAACTATTCTGATAACATATCAGTTAAAAACGTCCTTTTCAAATGTTCCCCATTTAAGAGTGCTCTTCATTATCTCTGCAGTGCATTTATGAATATTAACAGGACTCTTCAGCAATGGTCTTTCTTTCAAAGAAAACTTTTTCCACTGCGAGTCATTCACCCTTCTGACTCTCATAAAGTGCCTTAAATGTAGATTATTTTAGCAAGAATTTAAGTTAAAGCTACTTTAAGTGGTTGAGCCACAAATGATGGAACAAACAAGAAAGTTGATATCTGAAGGAAGGCAGATGTCAAAACAGGTGCTTAATAATTTCCTTTTTGCATGCCATTTGTTAGTTTTAGTGCAAAATCAAGAAATTTATATAAACAGAAGGAAGTTTCATAAGTTTTTCTTTTCTAGAAAAAGTATGTTTATTATGAGTCTTTTTCCTCAGTGTTGTCTAGATTACGTGTCACTATTGCGTTTTCTACATTTGAGATTATTGGATAACAGATAATATGTATCCACCAGGTATGAATATTTGTCAGCTCCTGATACATAACCTGTATCTTATTTTGTGATTGGGATGTTCATAGTTTGTTATTTATGAGGGAGGTTATAAAAGTTAAGGTGAAGAATTCATAGAATCTGAATAATAGAAAAGGGGTCTTACAGATCATCTATTTCCAACCCTCACATCACAGGTGAGGACATCTTCCACTAGATCAGGTTGCTCAGGACCCCATTCCAACCTGGTCTTGAACACTTCTGGGGATGGGGGATTCACATCTTCTCTAGGCAATCTGTTCCAGAGCCTTGCCACCCTCACACTAAAGAATTTCTTGCTTAAGAACAGATATACTTAATAGTGTGAAGCTCTTAACCTGTTTCCCATTAAATGTCCATCTCAGATTTCTTCATATGCACAGATGCACTTAGTTTTGATATTGCTTCCTTCCTTTGTAGCTCCCCTTAGTACTAAAGATGAAGGACAGAAGATGACAGACTGAACCTCTGGATGTAAACCTGCATAAAAATCTTATGGCAATATTCAGCTGGAAATATAGACCTTGCATAACTAAGTGAAACTTCACTTGAAGCTGGAGAAAGAAAAGTGTCACGATGCTGTGGTTTCATCCCAGCCAGCCACCAGCCCCAGGTAGTCACTTGCCAGTGGAGAGAGAATCAGAAAGATAAAGGTGAGAAAACTTGTGAGTTGAGATAAAAATTGTTTAATAGGAAAAGTTGTTTAATAGGGAAAACAAAATCCCTACAAACAAACACAATATACTCAGACAAAGCAAAAAAAGAAGTTATTTCACTGCTTCCCATGGCAGGCAGGTGTTCAGCCTTCTCTGAGAGAGCAGGGCCCCATCATGTGTTAACACTTGCTTGGGAAGACAAATCCCCCCTTTCTTCTTCTTCTTCCCTCCAGCTTTATGTACAGAGCATGATGTCACATAGCCTGGAAATCCCCTTGGTCCCTTTATACAGGGCTCACCTGTCCCAGCTGTGTCTCCTTCCAACCTCACATGCACCTTCAACTTCCTTGTCAGTGTGGAAGTATACATAGCAGAAAAGGCCTTGGCTCTATGTAAGCCCTGCTCAGCAATAACAAAAATATTTCTGTATTATCAACTCTGACACAAATCCAAAACACAGCCCCATACGGCCATTATGAAGGAAGGAAAATTACCTCAGCTGAAACCAGCACACACAGTCCTAAAGCTGATATAGAAGTACATACAGTGCTTGTTGGTATTAGTGAGAAGTGCTACTCATTGAGTACTTGAAATTATATGTGGAAGTGACTACATCTAAAAATCCTGAAAATTCAGTGCAAGCTCTTCATTAGAATTCTTTATGGGAGGGAAAAATGTTTGTGTGATTATCTTGTTTGGCTTTTGAATTTTCAAAAGAACTCCTCATCCTTGACTAAAAAGAATGCCAAACTCACTTTTAGATTCCTTAGGACCAAAAGTATTTGAACAACATTTATTTTAAATTGCACTTTCTTGAAGGAGATGGATAGAATAGGGGTCAGAAGTATCAATTTTGCCATAAAATGTGCTGAAGTGTTCTATTTTACCTTCTTTACACCTACATCTATCTGTTTCTGAACTCATGACTTTTGAAGGCTTCTGCAGTGTTTGACTTTATTTTCTGATCTGGAGACTGAATTTTTCTGCCCAATTTCTCTACACAGTGAATAGTTGTGCCTCTTCCCTTCAGATAGTTGCAAAGTCCACTGTCAGGGGTTCTGGATAGCTAGAAGAGCTGATTGCCTGTATTTACATCATATTTAAGCTACACATTTTGTGCTTTTGCTTGTACGAACAAGCTTTGTGGTCTTGAGAAACAGTATTGCGGAAATTAAAACAAAGATTGAGTGTGCTTAAGCTCTGTTTCATCATATGCTAAATTTCATTATTTAGTTATACAGACACAGGACCAAGGATCTTTTCAGTGGACATAATGTGTCCTATCACAGCTCCTTTGACCTTGATACAGCTAGAATGTTGAGGCTGGAAGAAACTTTGCTTCAAATTTTCCAAATCTGACTATTAGTATATTCTTCTCTTCTGTTAAACTGCATCTTGTAGGCTTCTTTCTTCAAGCAGCTTTTTGGCTTGTGAGAGGTTGCAGTCCTTTTGCCACGGAAGAAGAGAATATCTAGTATCCACTTGATTTTTTTCCTGTGGAAAGCAGTTCTTCAGATATTCCAGTGTTAAAAGTAAAGTCTCATCCACTGTTATTTTTGTTGTTGTTGTTATGGTAACTGGATGAGCTAAGAAAGACTTGGAGGTGTTTTGATTTCCTATTATGTTTGATTATGAAGCCTTTGTGTGCTGGGAGGCAGAAGGGAGTCAGCACACTTCTTTCAGTAAGAACACCATTGGCAAGATGGAACTATTAATTTTGGTAATTCTACCAATGTTACTTATTGAATGTACTTCATTGTAGTAAATACAAAACTCTTCCCTCATCTGCCAGTCAATCAAAATGCAGGCGATTGTGTGCTGTTGGCAAATTGGCCTTTCAGCTCATCCCAAACCATGGAAATTAAATCCAAAGTGTGCAGATGGTGATGTGTAATCTCCAAGGCCTGTTATAAAGCTAGATAAAACTGCTAGCTGAACATGCCTGTATTCACTTATCCTCAGAGGAGCTTCAGCTGGTATGTGAAATTCATGATGCCTTCCTGTTATTCCAGGGTTCAGAATACCTAGTCTTTAAAAGGTTAAAGAGTGTAATGAAGAAAGCAAAACTATCTTGGCCTGTGTTGTTTATATTTATATATATTAAAAAAAAATTATATATATATATATATATATATACACAGCAAAGGCTGCACTGAGTCCTGTGTTGCTTTTAAATTTTGGGCTATGCAGCATCAAAAATGCATGCCTATGCTGTGAGGCTTCAGCTTTTATTCTTGGTATCTCATTCAGTCTCTGTATAGTTGCTTTGGTTCTTTGCTCTTGCTGTAATTAACAGAGCTATAGTCTCTTCAATTTCAAATACAGAGTTAGAAATGCCATTCTAAACTGAACTAGTGGCTGGCTACACCTGTAAAATGTTTCTGTATCTGAAAATACAGCTAATACTGACAAAAAAAAAAGGTAAAGAATTTGAAAGAAGGTTTTTTAACAGTCTACACAAATGTATGCTTTGTGTAATTGAAATACATTTTTTTCCCCGATCAAATAGTTCTATACATTGGATGATCAGGAATGGACTTTAGTTTTATTAAAAATTAGGGTGCAAACAGCTGAGGCTTGCTAGCATAGTACTGTTCTCATTCTTGAATTTTTATATTTCTAGGATATGATTTCAACAAAATAAAAGAAGACAGAAGGAGAACACATATATAGCTGCACATCCTAAACCACAGGAACAATCTGAAAATTTCCAGGTTGACCTAAATGCTGTAATTCCAGATGCCTAAATGCTGTAACTTTGAGTATGTCACTTTAGGTAAGTTCACAGGATGGGGGGCTGTGCTTGTAAACATGTAGAGGAATCAACTGTTGCAAAAAGGTGCTGAGATCCTAAAAGTCTATTAAGCCTCATGTCTTGGTGCACTGTTGGGAAAGTATGGGGTCAAGAGGTTGGGCCACCTTGTGCACCAGTTACAGGGCTGCACTTGTGCCACATCAGAACTGCAACTTCCAGACACCTCACCTTGTACCTCAGGTGATGCAGGATTAAAAGAACACTGACATCCATGAAGGGATACTGAGAGGAGATCAGCTCATTTGGTCAGAACGTAGTTTTAATAACATCAAGGTTTGTGCTATCCCTGTATGGGCCATTTACTTACAGGCTGGACTGCATGATCCTTGTAGGGTCCCTTTCAACTCAGAATATTGTGAGTGTGTATGTGGGATAAGAGGGTCCATGCTAGTTCCTGGGGAATCCACTAATGTGTATATGCTTATGAATCTAGGAAGGGGGTGTGTGTGAATGTATGTCTGTTTGGAAAGGTAAAGTTATCAGCTTCGCCATAGCACTCCTCTTTAACAATGGGGATGGATTCTGTTGGCACTTTGGTAATCAGTGCATATTTGGAAATGCTTTTCTTCCTTGAGGGATGCTAGACCAGCTTTGCAAGGTCTTTTCTTGTCCCATTCTGGAGGGACAGGAGAAGCTGAGTCTTTCAGCCAAAGGACTCATACTGGGTAGAAGCAGATTATATTTTTCCTGGAGATACTCTTGTTCAAATTCTCTTGTCAGGGTTAGAGCAGAATGATTCCTAGCCATAGGCATTTCCCTGGGCAGCTGGGCTTGGTCCTGCCAGACAGCAAATGCCAAGGAACTGGCTCTGGCTGGCTGCAGGTTCCAAGGGTAAGTTCTCAAATGTCACCATGCTGCTCCATGGTGGTGACATTGCACCCTGGAGCTTGTGTCTTGGCATGCTGCAGTAGCAAGAGGAGAAGATGACAAATAGCAGTTACCACTTTTCATTTCCAGAGCTGCAGGTGTTTGGACTCAGGAGTCGAGCAGTAAATCCAATTGTTGTGAAATGCTGTAGGCCATATGAGGGCAGTGCAGTGTCCTGCTGTCTGTAAGAAATTTTGGCCAGGGACGAAGAGGGAAGACTGCAGCATTAGGTCTCAAGTGCCCCACTCTGAAAGTTAGCCAGTTGGGCACCTTTCCCCCATGCAGAAGTGCCCTTGTCATTTTTGCTGAAGTGGTGGCTTTGAAGATCCTGCTTGAGAGCCTCCTGAGCCAGAATTGTGATGGACAGGTTTTCAGCCAGTGCCCAGACTGCTGGGGTTGTGGGGTGACTCTTAGCCTGGACATTGGAATTTATGCTGTAAGGACAAGTCAGGCTAAGAGGAGTATCTGGGATTTGGGCATGCATGGCCAGAGCAGGGGCTGCTGCCAGAATGGACAACCATGGGAAACAATGTGTGCCTGAAGGGAGGCAGGACAGCCCCAGAGGCTTGCAGAGACCGCAGGTGTAGAAAGGTGTGAAGACTGAGCTATGATATGCAATGTCTCTACTTCCTTCTCCTTTGAGCCTTACAAGAGTTCTGTGATTTCAGTAGCATTCCTTTAGTCCTGTGATGCTCCCAGATTTTAGCAGACTCCCCATAGCTGCTCTGTAAGAGCAACTGGAATTAAGTGCATTTTCCAAACAATCCAAATGGGAAGAATGCAATGTCTGCCTCCAATTTCTTTGCATGGGATCCTCTGCTTTCATTTTATATTTAAAATTCAGAAAGCAAGCTGACAAAATCTCTTTATGTCTTATAAACATTCTAAATTAAGCATTCCCTTCAGGAGAACTTAGTTTGTGAATGTCATTATTTTGGAACATTCACATGTGCAGAAACACACCTGTACGCCCTTTGCCACAATCTTGAAGTTTTTTCTGACAGCTGCTACTTCATGAACAAGTCCTAATGCTGTCGTGAAACTTATTACTTCATAATGATAATATAATTTTAATAACCATATTAAGCCTCAGTAGCTCTGAACTGATCTGCCAATGACTTGCAGATCCAACCAATATATTATTTCATTATTCTGTGCAGTGTCTGTTTTGCTACATAGTATTTTCAAATACTTTTCCCAAATTAGTACTGTAATAACAGACTTTTCATTCAATAAAGTGACTTTAAAACTTAATTTTTATGCTAGTTTTTTGGAATGGAGTCTAAAGATATCACAAGAAAGTGAAGATGGAAAGTTGGGTTCCAAAATGGGAGAGTCACAATTTGTTGCAAAAATTTGAAGGAGTCATTCCCTTGCATTTATGAAGCACCACTTGATCATGATATTCAAGTGCTTTTAAAATTGCAGGTGCCACAAAACCTGAGACAGAAAAAGGCCTGTCGGTGTTCACAGCATGTGTTGTATCTCTTTATCGGGTAGCACAATACTCAATTAGCAGGAACTGAAAAATGAAAGACATTGACTAGTAGTAGCTCCATTGTCTTGCTTTCTGGGGAGGCAGTGCTCTCCTCAGGGGCAGTTTGTGCTCCTTCTTGAGTGTTTGCAGACTGATTCCTTGACTGCTGCTGCAGTAGAGCTGAAGATCAGAGGCAACTGAGGTGTGAAAGCTTGCTTTTGGTACCTTAGAAGTGTCTGAAATCAGAACCACATAAACATTCTTATTTCTGAATAATTACTGCATACCGCACTTGGTAGTGTGCTAAGACATGCAAAAATAATAATAATAAAAAGAATAGAAAAATTAAATAATGTTTGGCCCTGAAAATATAAGTAGTAAGTGATATTGCAGGTTTTCAGGAAGCATTTGCTGTTGTGACATGGTATATCTGAGGGGCTTCCTACTCTGCAATGGCTTTTAGTTACATGAAAGGATTTGTTCTGTAGAGTCGGTGTTATATGTAAGCATAGGAACTTGAAGAACTTGGTGTTCTTTGCAAAAATTAAACTTGGAGGATATGGTTTTACTGATCAGATGGAGCTGAGTGAGACTTAAGCAAATGAGTTCATTTGCAACATATATTCAAGAAAAGAAAAGATACTGAATAAAACTCTGAAAAGCCATGCATGCTTCATAAAACAGCTGCAACTTGGCAGATAGTGGGTTTGGTCCATTTCTGAAGGTAGATAGTGCCTGAAACTTTAGAGATGATTTGAGGATATGGAATACTGCAGTTCACGAAACTGTAGTGTATAAACATGTAGAGATCTAAGCTGTTTTCCAGAAAAAAAAATTGTATTGGGCCAATTAGCCAAAGAGAGACACACCTTTACCTATAGGGTGCAAAAAGCTTACATCAGTACTTACATTTGCAAACCTTAGCAGAGTTTGCCTAGTATGGAAAAAAACAAACAAACAAAAAAAAAAACCAATACAACTGTCATCAGGTTACTCTGAAATGTAACAAGAATTCCTCAGGCTTAATGTAGTGTGTAATGTACTGAGTTTTTACATTTTTGTTTGTTTGTTTAGGGTTTTAGTTGGTTGGTTTTTGTTTTTGTTTTAATATCAGCTGTGCATTTTCCAGTATCCTGACAGAACAGTAGTTTTAGTAATACTATGGGAATCCACTGACACAAAACAAAAGTTTATTTGTTTCCAGAGAACAATTTTATATCCTGTGAGGCAAGCAGGACTTCACTTTTATGATCAAGTAGGGAATTGGGACAGATGTTAAATGAAAAACTCTAGGCAAGATAACACCTGTTACTGGATAAATATGTAAATGTGCCTGACAACTTTCAGAGAACACTTGTAAGACACAGCCTGAGAACATCTGCCTGTGGTAAAGAAGACCTCAGCCAGGGCAGTTGCGGCATTGTACTCTTTCCCCCGTGGTCCGGAGCAGCTCCGGCACCCTCTGGTGCTGCCTCCCCCCAGACTTCAGGGTCCGCTGCTTCTCTCCCGTGTGCTGCTGGCACCGGCACGCCGGTCAGGGTCTGCTGGGTTCAGTCGCCCGCACTACAGGTCCGAGGCAAAGAGGGAAGGAACATCCAGATCACCCACAGAGGAAGGCAGGAAGGCTTTATTGTCACAGAGATCTGTGGTGGGGGGGTAGTGACCCTTGCTTCCCACTCCACGTGGGGGAAATGGCGCCGGGACCCGGGAGGGAGCGGGATGATATGGGGGATGTGATAGGGAGGGCACACGCTCCCCCCCCCACCAATCCGTGCGTAAGACAGCAACCAACCAGCATACTGCAGGGGCAGACACTGAGCCTTGGGCTGAGTGGGATTGTGGGGATGGGGCGGCGGACACAGGGTTCCCAGGGCCGGACGGGGGAGTGGTTACAGGAGCGGCGGTGGGGGAAGGCCAACGGCAGGCAGCATGGGGCCAGAAACCATGGGGGGGGCAAGACATGGGGGAAGCGTAGGGGTACACAAGACTTAGCTAGGTAACACAAATAAGAACCCCTAAAACCCAATCCCAGGATGCAACAATTCCTTCTTTTTCAAAATATAAAAAATAAGAATGGCTGCTTGGTCTTCTTCGCTGCTCGCCTGACTGCTTCTTCACTCAGTTTCTGCTCTTGGTGTTTCAGCTGCTGCAACGGCTGCCCCTTGCAGATGGAGAGAGCTTGCTGCGATGATGTTGGGGTGGTTCTTCCCTGGGTGTTTGGGGATAGGGGAACTGGGACAACAACTTTATTACAAACATGGGGATTTGGGACACACACAGACTGGGATGGCTGGAAGGTTTTTCTGGGGCTTTGGGGAAAAGCATTTTTTAAAGTGATTGTAGGGTTCTTTTTTCTTTTTGCATCGCCTGTGGTTTGATGCAACCCCCCGATTGGTGGGGTCATCTGCTGCACTCACAGGCACCCTGATGTTTTGAACTACCACCTGCACAATTACTTGATAGATTACAGCTCCCCTTAAGGTGCTGTGGCCTGCTTTATTTTTATCTTCACGCGAGGCAGATGCGCGTTGTTTTTTCAGGTTTTTGGGGGAATGGGGTCTCTCTCCCCCCCTCTCTCCCCTCCCACTGTCCCTGGGGGTGCCCTGCCCAAAAATGGACATTGAACAACAAAATGTCCCCTCTGATCGCAGTGGAAGCATTGGCGTCTTACTGGAGGCTGCTTCAGACCAGCGTTCTTTGGAGGCACAGCATCCAAGGCAACCACGTGGCTTCTGGGCCTTTTAGGGATCTCAAGCTGTGTGTCAGTGTTCATGGATGCTGCTTCTGAGACAGACTTGTCCTGAACCTCCGATCCCTCCACATGCCTCTCAGCTGCCACCTCGACCTGTTCCACTGAATCTGAAAAATGCTCAGAAACCTGCCTCTGCTTCCCCCTCACCCTGCTTCCCTCCCTCCTGGGTCTCCGGGAACCATGGGAATGCAGAGTTGGTGGCTCTTGCTCCCCTCTCCCTCCTCTTCCCTCCCTCCCAGGTCTCTGGGAACCATGGGAATGTGGAGGCAGGGGCTCCGATTCCGCCCCCCCCTCCTTTTCCCTCCCACCCGGACATCCGGGACCCATGGGAATTTGGAGGTAGGGGTTCCCGTCCCACCCCTCACCCTTCCCTCCAACCCGTCTCTCCGGGGCCCATGGGAAGATGGGGGTAGGGGTCCCCGCTCCTCCCTCCCCCCTCTTCCCTCCCACCCATATCTCTGGGACCCATGGGAAGATAAGGACAGGGTGCGGGCAACAGGACGGGGGCTGCCTCCCTCAGGCAGCGGGGTGGAGATGGCAGAGCTCTCCCCGGTGGGGGAGGGTGGGGTCGATGACTCAGCAGGGAGGACATGCAAAGGACTGGAGGGAACGCCCATTCGAGGGGGAACAATGGGTGAGGGAGTAACCTGACCTCTCGAGGGAGCGGTGCCCATGCCCACAGGGAAGTAGGTGGGGGTTGGGTCAAAGGTGGGGACACCGGGAACAAAGGAGAGAAAGGGGCTGTGGGAAGAAGAGGCCCTGCCATGTGGCTGCCCTCCATCTTGGGAAGACAAAGGGATTGAGCACGTGGCCTCAGCCTCCTCAGGAGAACAAAGGAAGGGGTTTAAAGAAACAGAGCAGCATGGGGCAGCTCTAGAACCAGGATTTTCAGCAGGGAAAAAGGGATTGGAAAAGGGGTTTAGGGTCAGTTCCTCAGCGAAGTAGCCAATTTTGCTAAGGCAGGGGTGCTGGGGAACTTGGGGGAGCCAGGAGCACAGCCCACGCTTGTGGGGCTGCCCTGCGCCTTAAAACAGCAGAGTACTCCCCCCTGCCCACCCGGGTTAGGGGAAGAAGGGGTAGGAAAGGAAGATCGGGAAACACATTCAGGGGAAACAACATTTTTGTATGATGGCTCTTTCCCCTCTGTGCTCGCTTCACATGCGGATTCAGCTTTCATCACTTCTGAAATCCGCAAATGGAGGGTGGCAAAGGAATCTTTCACGGAGGGATCCCTGTGTTTGATCCCCTCCGCCAATTTCGCTCCCACCCGCTCCTAGAACTCTTTTTTGTGAGCGTCCCCCGCGGTTACGCATGGGAAGGAAAAGTACAGCCACCTTACAAGCTGTTTAACCGAACTTTTTGGGTAGGGGCCCTTCACCAATAGAATTCCCTTAAGTAGGGTATAAAATTCCTTCTGGTCGGCAGATAGCATGGTCCCCATGCTACTTCTACCCACCACTTCACCCCTGGTGCAGAAAAAGAGGAAAAAAACCCAAAAAAATGCGAAAGATCCCGGCAGCCACCACTTCACGCTGCGTGCTGCGTGTCTGTACCCTCCGAAGTGCGGTAAAGCCCACCCAGGTGAAGGAGAGTATAGCCCGGGTACCCTCCTGTCACTAAGCATTCACCAAACCGGGATGTCTGCAAACTAAAAGCTGTCACCAGGGTCCTCGGTCCCGGGAAGTTTCTCTTCTTTGGCTCTTCGTGGCCGTGAAGATTTTCACTTCCCCTCCCACACAGGCGGCATCGCGTGCCTCCCTGTGGGTGGCAGAGAGTTCACTGACCTACTTTGGGGGAGTTTCTGCTCCCGTTTTCAGTCTAACACAAAGCACAGTTCTGGCACAGCTCTGCGCCTGCGTGGTGGTGCTCCGTGTGGACTGCGCACGCTTGGCTCAACAGCGGCGGCCATTGATCGGCGGCGTGGCCGCGTGCCGGCGGCGACGGCTCTTCGTGTGGCTCCCGGTGCTTCACGGTGCTTCATGGTGAGTCTCTGTCTGTGCAGGGTGACTCCGCCGGCTAAGGCCCCACTGTTAGGCGCCATTTGCGGTGTTGTACTCTTTCCCCCAGGTCCGGGGCAGCTCCGCCACCCTCTAGTGCTGCCCCCCGCCGGACTTCCGGGTCCGCCGCTTCTCTCCCGCGTGCCGCTGGCACCGGCACGCCAGTCGGGGTCTGCTGGGTTCAGTTGCCTGCACTACGGGTCCGAGGTAAAAAGGGAAGGAACGTCCAGATCACCCACAAAGGAAGGTAGGAAGGCTTTATTTTCACAGAGAGCTGCAGTGGGGGGGTAGAGACCCACGCTTCCCACTCCACATGGGGGAAATGGCGCCGGGACCCGGGAGGGAGCGGGATGATATGGGGGATGTGATAGGGAGGGCACATGCCCCCCCAGTCCGTGCGGGTGCCACGTAAGACAGCGACCAACCAGCATACTGCAGGGGCGGACACTGAGCCTTGGGCTGAGTGGGATTGTGGGGATACGGGGGCGGACACGGGGGTTCCCAGGGCCGGACGGGGGAGTGGTCACAGGAGCGGCGGTGGGGGAAGGCCAACGGCAGGCAGCATGGGGCCAGAAACCGTGGGGTGTGGGGGGGAAGACACGGGGGAAGCGTGGGGGTACACAGGACTCGGCTAACTAACACAAATAAGAACCCCTAAAACCCAATCCCAGGATGCAACAGGCAGTAACAGAAATCAATGTACAAAAGCTAAAAGCTAGGTGGCTTCAGTTCTTTAAAAGAAACCAAACACAAGCCAAACCAAACTCCCAAAAAAACCAGCAGAAAATCCCAGTAACTGGAATAGATTCTCCAAGAAAAAATACTACAAGAGTATGGGAGAAGGCCTTAGAATCCTCATTATGTGTGGAATAAAACTTCTCCAGTTTCCATTCCCTGCAGAGGAAAAATAATTGTGAGAAGACAGCTTAATTATGAATATTTTTTTAATTCAGGAAACTTCTTTCAACTTCTAGGATAAAATGTAGGGGTAGAAGACAAAGGACAGAAACACTCATACAATACATTTCTGCTTTGAAACATTTTTTCCAAAGCAGGTTGTTTTCTTTAAAAAACAATTGGATCCTTGAAAGGTGCCACTTGATTTGACTTGAGCATAAGAATAGAATCTGCAGGGTCTGGGGTCCCTTACAATCATGCCACATTGAAATATTTTCCTCTGGCAGCAGTAGTGCTCTTCACTGTGATCATGCCCTCAATTGTTCGAGTATAATTAATTAATTCAGTCTGTTTGCATATATGCATTTGAAATAGTTTGAGGCTAGGAGACAAATGCAGGGGAACTGTTAATTTCATAGTATCTAACATGCAACATAGAGGCTTATGCTGTAAAGTAGCATAAGGGGGTAGATGAATTATTCCCAAGCAGTCTTAAAAGATGATTTGGGAATACTATAGTTTCCAGCAAGATATAGCACATCTTCATATGTAAGTAAATGGACAGAGCGTGCTTTTCCTACTGTATTTTGAACAGTCAGTATGCTCGCACAGTATACTGAACAGTAGTGATGTTAACAAGAAAATTGTAGTAAACATTTGGAGTATGAGATAAAACTTTCAAAGGTTTGTGGAGATTGATATGTAGACCAGGAGTATTTGATGACTGATGTAGAGAATAAAGGTCTTAAAACTAAGACAGATGAAACTTATCCTTGAGAATTTAATTTTCATTGCACAAAGTCTTACTGAAATCTTTATAGGTCAGTCTAGCCAAACTCCTGCAACCAAACCAAACAGAATGACCCAAAAACCAGAGCTCCAAGCCAAACAGAGCTCCAAGCTCAATAATTATTTGCTTGTTACTTCTAACCCTGAGCATCCCAGTTCACATACATGTTGAGATTTCACAATTAAACTTTAGTAAATGGAAATTCTGTCCTGAAAACTTGAAAAATCACATTGTACTGACTTGAAAAAGTTTGTCATCACAATGTTAATTTTGACTTCCATGCTTTCATTTATCATCAGTAAAAGCAAAGGAATCATGACGCTCCTTTGCCTTGTGGAGTGTTTGGAGGAACGCACTAAGACAATGTAATGGGTGACAAACACCTTCATTTCACACAGAAATTAATAGGCCACAGCATCACAGAATATTGTGTTGGAAGGAACCTATGAGGATCATCAAGTCCCACTCTTGGCCCATAAGGGGACTGTACGTACAATCTTGATGTTTCTAGCACTGGGGTCTAATAGGCTGAGCTGATCTCAGGATCAGCATTCAGAATAAAGTGTGACTAATATACTAAAATGTGAGTCTGTGCTGAGTAGTAAGAGCAACATTATAGTGCTAAGTACTTTCTATTCAATGAACATCAGCATCCCAAGCCACTCAGATGATCTTCTTGTAGAAAGAAATTTGATTGTGTAATTAAGGCTACTGCTGTGCACAAGGTAGAGAAAACTTGTCCACCTGAGCCTCTTCGATCACAACTGATATAAACAAAAACCTGAACAGATATGGGGAACTGGAAGAATATTTTCTTTTGCCAAGTCTTAAATACTCCCTAGTGAAGTCTTAGATAAGGGGATCCAACTCTTTCTACTGTTGTGGGTATTTTTGTCTAAAGGTGCTATAAAAGGCTCTTCTAGAAGACAGAGGGACCCTCTTGAAGACTGCAGCAGTCTCTCTGGGGTAGGAAAAGTGTGTGTACCCAGTACCACAGGGAAGAGAACCTAAATTCTGAGTGCATTTATTCTTGCTTGCAAGAGATAGAAGAGATAATGAAATAGGGAGGAGGTGCTGATATTTCTCTCCTCCTAACCTGACTGTAAGAATCTCACTTTAGCCCTGACTTCAAAACTTACTTATGAATTATAGAAAAGTTTCTAGACAATACGTCTTTCTGTGATATTTCTCTGAATGAGGAAAGGCAGCAGTAAAGATAGCTGAAGAAAGGGGACTCATAGTGATCCCAAGGAGGGAATCTGGGTTTCTAACACAGATTGGTATTGTCTCTGGAGCACTCCAGGTACTATGTCATATATTAGGACCATTAGCTACACTGATGCTACAACATTTTGAGGGTATTTTCTTTAGACGTTTTGATTCCTTCTGAGATTGCAATTCAGTAAATGAGAACCATATATGAGCAAGATAATGCTGATATCTACTTGGCAGTTTATTCTGCACTATAGAAAAATCAAAGTGTTTTGCAAGACAGCAAGCACATTGAAACATTCTTAAGGATGAAGGAAACAGGCACCATGCAATTCAGTTATCTTTAGGGTACTGCAAACTCCTACTGGTAGCAGAAGTTTAGTTTTACTGTTGCCTGTGGCTCAGAAGCTGTTATATTAGGTTGTTTATGTTGTCATTTTTCACATGCTTTAATATCTACTTATCACTTAGAAATCATAGCCTGAAATGCAGTGAGGGATTTTACTGTAACTTAATATAGCTTCACATGAAATTTTTAAAATCTATGATAGCTGTGAAGTCCAAGGGAAAAATTCTGTTATATAGTTAATTCAAAATGGATTTATGATTCCTTAAAAAACACCAAAGCTGTAACATCCAACCAACCTTCCCTTAAAATATGTAAGAAAATAATCTTAAAGCAAGAGTAAGTAATGTTAACCACATTATCTACATAACTACATAAGAACTCAATGCACTTCTTTTCTGAAACTTTTATTGCTTTCAGTTTAAAGAAAGGAATATAAACACTGAATTCCAGCTTGATTCTGACCACTATTAC
The DNA here is from genome assembly GCF_026979565.1 of Vidua chalybeata. Taxonomy (NCBI): domain Eukaryota; kingdom Metazoa; phylum Chordata; class Aves; order Passeriformes; family Viduidae; genus Vidua; species Vidua chalybeata. The sequence continues at coordinate 54,129,900 of NC_071570.1, forward strand.
AGGAACTTGGGCCTAGAGCTCAACATTCTTACAAGAAAACACAGTTCCAGTTTCCTCTGTGTTGTTTCTACTCTTACAGTTGATCAGCCACCTTCATAATTCCTCAGCTGGAGAACAAAATATTTTGGGTATAGGGCATTTTAAATTTTTTTTCTATTTGATCTCTTGACTTAGAGATGAGGGAACCTGAAATTTCCCACAGATCATAGTGTAATTATGTCATCTACCGCTGTATTTCTGGTATCACATTTGAATATTCTGCCTAAGTGAGAAATACCACCATGGGCAATACGTAGTATTCTAGCAAAGGTAATGGCTTGGCATGAGAAAGTATTGTTGTGCTTCAAGTGATGTGTAGCTTTAAATGAGACACTGAACACTGATCAGGTATCTTCTGTTCCTTTAAGCCTATCCTCCAATGGCAAAGTTCACAAATACTAGCATGAAACTGCATCATGTCCTTCTTCCTTTTCATGATTCAGTTCCAGAAAAGAGAGGTAATATCCAATTTTCAAAGAATATGTGCCATAAATTGGTAGTCTACTGAGATTTAAAGGTTAGCAAAACACAGTTTGGATGGAGAAGTCACTGAGAAGCAGAAAGGAAAAGTGGGCTTCCTGCAGTATGAGACATTTTTACTGTTGTGGTGCTTTTGACCGTGACTGGATACCAGATTCCTTCCAAGCAGCTCTATCACTCCCCTCCTCAGTTGAACAAGAAAGAGAAAAAGTAATAAAAGGCTTGTGGGTTCAGATAAGAACAAGGAGATATAACTCAGCAATTACTGTCACATGCGAAAGTGACTTAACTTGAGGAAATTAATATAAATTCTTGCCAACCAAATCAGTAGAGTAATGAGAAATAAAAACTAAATTATAAAACACCTCCCCCACAATACTCCCTTTTTCCTGGGCTTAATTTTAATCTCAATTATCTGTAACTTTTCCCTTCCAGTGGTTCAGAGGTATAGGAAATGGAGAATGCAGTTCATCACAGTTGTCTCTACTGCTCCTTTCCCTGCAGAAGGAGTACTCCTCACACTTTTCCCCTTCTCTGGTGTAGGGACCCTCCCACAGGAGGAGCTGTGAACCTCCATGAACTTTTCCAATGTGGGTCCTTCTCACAGGCTGCAGTTCTTCATGAACTGCTCCAGTGTGGGTCCCTTTCCAAATAGTGTAGTTCTTTGGGAACAGACTGTTCCACTGGGTCCCAAGCCCTGCCAACAAACTTGCTCCAGCATGAGCTCCTCTCTCCATGGGACCACAGGTGCTGCCAGGACCCTGCTCCACTGCAGGTTTCCCATGGGGTCACAGCCTCTTTAGACATCTAACTTCTCTGATTTGGGCTCCTCCAGGGGCTGCAGGTGGATTTCTGTTCCACCATGAACTTCCATGGGCTGCAGGGGTGCAGCCTGACTCACCATAGTCTTGGGGAATCTGTGCTCTGTCACCCGGAGCACCTCCTCCTACTCCTACACCAACTTCGGTGGCTGAAAAATTGTTTCTCTCACATATTCTCAGTCATCTTTCCCAGCTGCTACTGAGGAGCAGTTTTTACCTCTTTTTCACTACATTATTGCAGTAGTACCACAATTGCAGCTGTTGGACTTGGCCTTGGCCAGTGCAACTGTGCTGCCAGTGGTGCAGTGACAGTGGTTATCTTATAGCAAGCTGGAACCAATTTTACTGGAAGTGTGTGGAGCTACTATCAGCCTCTCACAGAAACCACCCCTGTACAGTCCTACTACCAAAACCTTGCCATGCCAACCGAACAAAAGGTAATAAAAAAATTCACATAACACTTTCTGTAGGACAGCTACTCACCTCTACTCTCAATTCCAACTCTTTTTACTTGATTATTTTATTTTGGATTTAAGTAGAGAATCAATGTGATCCTCTTACTACCTGTCGTAGAGAAGTACCCAGTCTGCTGTCAAATTGGAATCATTTACACACTGTCTTACATTTTGTTGGCATGTAAGAAGAGCTTTAAACCTGTAGGACCACTATTTTCTGTTGACAGTGGCATCCATTACTTCTGATGTACATTTGGGGTTTTTTGGCCGCTTTTTTCTTCATCCTTCTAGACTGAGTATTCCAAGCCTTTGATTATTCTTACTGCCTTTTCCATCTGGTTCACATCTTTCTTGAATGAGTGCCCAGAACTGAGCATGACTCTCTAGCTGAGGGTCACTTAAATGAGTGAAGAAGGTCACATGGTTGACAAAACCTATTCCAATTATGCATTTCCTCTTGGATCATAAAATACACTGGTTAACTCCTAGGTCCCTCTGCAGCTCCAGCTATGCATGGAGTAATGTGTTTTCCTATGCCCTTGAATGGATTACCTCTAAATGTAGAGCTTTGCATTTGCTGTTATTGAGCAGTGCCTAATTTCTGTTGCAGTCAGTAAAAATTCAGTTAACTATTATTTTGAATTCTAACTCTGATCCTTATTGATATTACCTGTAATAAATTTGGTTTACCATACCTATTGTTTCTTTCATCCAGATTGGTAAAGAAATACAGAATAATTTTGGGCTTGTGAAACCTCACTCCGTACACTGATCCGGATTGTCAATAGCTGCTGATACTTCTGCTATTTAGCTTGTCCTAAATGCTGATTTCTCTTAACTTGCTTTCTTAATTCATACAAGAACTTAATCTGGAACAGCTTTGTAATCAAAGCTTAAAGTCAAGGTATTAGCACTTACTTTACTCCCCATTCAGGAGGATCAATGCCCTGAAAGGAAGAGAAGTGCAAATAATTTGGTGCTATTTGCATCTCTGTGGTGCTTGAGCCTTCTTGTTATTTTTTTTTTCTAGAAATCAGAGGTAAGCTCATAGGGCTCAGATTCTTAAATTTTACCCTTTCATTTCCCCTGTTTAGAAGTTATCACCAACTGTTTTTTTCTGTCTTCTTGTCAGTTTTCAGAGCTTGTCCAGGTCTTTTATGAAATCTGAAGCATAACTTCTGACTTGTTCTTGAATTGCTTCCTTTGGCCTTTTGCAAACACTTGTTTTAGGACTGTAAGATGGGCCAATAAGCTGCCTATTGCTGGCAAGGAGACAGGCTCCTCTCCTCTGCCCTTACCTTGAGTATGCTGTTAGGTTGGCTCCACCATTCATGGAGGCATTGGCCTCAGTCTGTGCAATAGTGTATTTCAGCAGCACTGCAAGCTTCAAAACATCCAAAACATTCTTTGCCCTGATGGAGCTTTTACCTTTCTGTCACTTGGACTGGTCATGTTAAACACTTCCCCAAGTGAGGAAGGAGGCAAACTGATATTGAATATGTCAGTCACTGAGAACTGCAAAGCAGTGGTTCCTCTTCACTGTGTATAAAGCCAGCTCTTTTGGTGCTTGACTTTGTATTGAATTACTTACCAAAAAAGTTTAATTTATCCTTAACTCTTCAAAGATTGGCCTTTCTATATTTTCTCCTCATCTTTTTAAAATTACTAGTGGCAATAAATAATAATATAAGCTAATTTATACTTAGGGTTCTCTTTTTGAAATCACTGAAAAACTGAAACCAAGTGTTTCCCAAGCCTTATTGTCTTTCCACTGAACTGTGGTAACTTGCACTCATGCCCTTTAAAGGTCACCAGCTCTCCTCATTCCCTTCTCTTATCTAGACATCCATCCCACTAGAGCTCAGCAACCATGCTGTAAAGAAGTCTGCCTACCTGAAGGCTATTGATTTTTTCCCCCATACTTTCCTTTCTAAGAACCAGAAATGTTATTTTTATTTTTATGCTCATCTCGGTTGCTTTCCACTTGTATCCTCTGTCACTTCCAGACAGAGTTTCTGTCTCATATTTGTATTTATATGGTCCCCCTTTGTTTGGCAAGAACTAGCCTATATCCTGCTGTGTTCTACAGTTAAACATGGAAATTGCACATTGTCATCATATTTCTGCCTGGGTGACTGCGGCGTTCTGGTGTTTCTCCTGGCTTTGGAGCAGCCGCCGCGCCCAGCAGGGCACCACGGCTCCTCCAGTCCTGGTTCCACTGCTGCTCCCAGGCTCTGCCACGGCCTCTGGGAAGGTGGGTCGGCCACTTCTACCACCGTGTATGAGGGACCTCGATAAAGGGGGTGAAGGAAGGACCAAATTCCCCGCAGCAGGAGCTGAGAGCATTTTATTGATATGCTCTCCATCCCTGTGTTGAGAAATATGGCCCCGCCCCGACCTCATGGGAGTTTTATGGAGGGTGGAGCGGGGGGTGTCACGTGGTCTGGGGAAGCCAATAGGGATGCAATAGGGGATGGCACCAGGGCCTGGAGCGGTCCTGGGGCGTGGTGTGGCCTGGGGGAACCAATAGGGGCACGGCAGGGGCGGTGCCGGGGCCCGGGGCAGTCCCGGGGCTGCGGGGGAGGGGTAACAGCAGGAAAGGGCCCACAGGAAGAGACGGGGGGATGGGAGCCGGGCGGCATGGTAAGGCAACCCGGGAACAGGGTACTGCAGGGGGGAAAACCTGGGGGATACATGGGGGTACACAGAATTTGCTAAGATACATCAGAACCCTGATCTAAACCCAAAGTCTGGAATGCAACAGGTGACACTGCCAGTGCTCACAGAAAGCACTGTGAATGCTGACCTTGCCAGCCAAATTGATATTAAATTTGTTCTTTGTCACCTTTTTTGTTTTTCTCTTGTATTGTTTAGCCCTTTTCGGTTACTTGGCATATTCCACAATTAGGATGTAAAGCAAGTATGCATATTTGTGATATTATAAAACTACACTTTTTATTGGTATTTTATCTGAAAAAAAGAGATATATTATTCTAGATTTCACATCCAGCAGGTGTCAAGTCACAATCTATATAGTAGCATTCTATACCATAGTGTTTATTCTCCACATAATATGAATAGAATTGTCCTTTCATTCTTTCAAGGCCCAGATGTCAGATCTATTAGTAACAGATTACTAAAGAATACTGCACTAGAAAAGGGGAAATTTATGACTGAATTATTTCCTTGTTTCTGTAAAAGTGTTTGAAGGATGTCTGTCTTGTTATTACTGTGCAGTAAGAAAGGGCAGAAAAATAGGTATTCATGTTTCCTGCAAATTCTACACAAGCAATGAAAAAGAAATAAAGGAATATTCAGCTCTTCACTTCTTCATGATTTTTGATTCAGCTACTGGTAGCAGGTACAAAACTAAAATTTACTGAGTTTGGAAAGCCCAGTGATCTGCCAGACCAAGATGTAGTAAGCCTGTCCTTATGGCTATGAAAGTCACAGTGGCTGGAAAAAAAGTATTAAAACATGAGTCACAGAAGCCCCTCTGATCTTGCTATCTACTGCATGGCAAAGCAATTGATATAAATTTAAGACAGCAGTGTCTTTTAATATAATCAGGATATATACATAAATAAATATATTTATGTATATATAAAAATATACATGTTTCTCTTGACTATGTGAAAAAATGGCCCTGTGCGTGATTTGTATCAGTGACTTTGGCCTTTATACACAGGATCTGTATACAAAACCATCTTTGTGGCCTTGAATTCTAAAACCCACAAGTGTTAGAATTCAGAGAGAATGCTTATTTTATAGAAACATGTTGTTCTAATAACTTTCCTGTTTTGGATATATTTTAATTTCTTGTGAAACTTTAGGAATATCTTTACACGAAAATACTGTAAGCAAAACCATACTGAAATCTGTAATGTTATTCACTTGTGCAGCAATGGAGGCAAGGTGGCAAGGGAAGAATCAAGGAATGGATATTGAAGTATTATGTGTATTATGCATCAATATGTTTGTGTATTATGTTCATGTTTGTGTCAAGGAGTGCTTCTGTGGCTTCTGGGAACCGTAATCTCAAACCCCTGTAAAATACAGGAGGAAATCTGTGAATTTTTAGAGCAGTGAAGTGTGTACATTTGTTAATATGTTTAATTCATATTAATTTGAATGATGATTTTGTAAAGACATAACTAGAAAAATGTCAGGACACACACTGAGGAAGAAGCAAAACCGCAGAAAAAAGGTTGACCAAAGTGCTGATTTATGTTTTTCTTTCGCAGTGTATTGGCTTTTCCCCTGCCTTCTGTAATATTGTGTCTTGTCATGTCTGCTGACTGCTGAGATATATATTAAGCAAAGTAGGGAAAATATGGAAGTGGCTCAGTTGAACCTATCAATAAGCTTCAGTGGCTTCAGCAGATTTAGGGATTATTCTTTTTCCCATTCATCTAGAGCAAATAAAACTCTAATATATTTTCTAGTCATCATGAAGCATGCCTGGAAACTCACTGCATTTCGAGACATAAACAGATTTTTTTCTAACTTGCTAGAAACTTTTTTTAGTTAAAAGATCATTGAGTTGCTGTTACCAAGGGTTACCTATGAGAGTTTATTTCAGTTCTTGTTTGTTTCTCTAGTTGTTCATTTTGCATCATTTTAGCAAGCAAGCAAGTAGTAGTTGAAAGTGTTATGGTGGTGCAGTTGGGATAACATGAGCTTGCTTTCTTTTAACACTTAGCCTACATGATGGTTATCTCTCAATCTGTTCACTCTTAATCACCTGCTTCCTATAGAGAAACTGCAGAAAATTACATACTACTTTGTGCATGAGCATGCATGGGTGTGAAACCCACATTCTCACTTCTAACATGCAGCCACTTTTTGTCTTTGAGCAAAAGCAACCTGTTGAACATCTGTGATTCTTTCTTCCACTTAATTTATATTTCCAATTGCTCTCTGTAATTGAATGAGGATATGAATATGCACATTCAGTTTTTCTGGTTGTTCAGACTCTTCATTTCAAAATAGCTAGGGATACACAAATTTCTCTCCCTCATATTTTTAAAATACATATTGAGAGTGTTTGCATGTAGATATGTTTGTCTGTATTTGTCAATAAGAACTGAATTACAGAGCAGGTTACTCACTTCAAAAGACAATAGATACACTAAGGTGGACCTTTTGCCTAGGCAGTGGTTTCTTACACCAATACACTAGTGCTAGAAGACTAGGAAATGAGAAATTTTTTGCTTGATCCTTTAATAAAAATGCTATCTGGTTTAGTGGAAATTAATACAATTGTTCTGTGAGCTGAAAAAAATTTACATGTCCACAAGCTGGTAAAACTGTGAGTCAAATCTTAAACCACTTAGGGAGAAGATTATTGCTTTTCCTTTTGAGCTTTATGTGGTCAACCTTTCACCTCCAGCTTGTCATTTAAATAGAAATAAATTCTTTCTGCTGCCCTAAAGTTTAAAGTTTTGGTGTTTCTGTATTGACACAAAAGCGATCACAGCAGTGTGATCAGCCCAGAACCTTTTAGAACTGGTGACCAATAAGTTGCTCTGGGCTCTGGCTCCTAAGAAGGATTTGCCCTGAAGGAAAAGGCACTTCCATTTCCAAAGCAATCAGATTAAACTGTTCCAGTTTAGACTGTGCTTGAAGCTTGAAAAGTAAGATGGCCAACCTTCCTAAATTTATAGGCCACATGTCAAAACTGCCCATTTGCCATGGACTAGTGACACAGGCACAATAGGTTGCTCAAAGCTGTTTTTAGCTTCAACTCTGGGGCCACCTCACAAAAGGGAGACAGCAGTTGCTTTCTTCCTTTCCTGGTGGGCCTTCCTCTTGCATATACTGCCCAGGTGTCAGAGTTGGGTATGTTGGTGCCAGTCCTGGAAGCCTGGTTTTCTTGCTTCTGAGGCTGTTTGCCCAGCTGGGATTGACTTTGGTTCTGTTAAGTATCCCTTGCCCTTCTTGACATATTTTCTGGTGTTTTGGAGGAAGGAGAGTAAAATGGGGAAGTTAGTGTTGATATAGACTGAAGTTACCCATTGTTTAAGTATTGATGTTAGTGGAAGCTAATGTGGAAAATATAAGTAAAACCTACTCTAGTAGAGGTCTAGGTGTTTTTTCTTTATTTTGTTGTTTGTTATAATGGGTTGTATTAAGACTCTTTTTTTGACCTGTTTTTGCAAGCATTCTGATTGGTAACTCAGTTACTACTTTCTTACCAAGAAAGATAAAATATCTGCTACTGTGTATGAAGTTCAAGGAGTATGTGAGACTGAATACACATGGAAACAAATTCATGAAGTGAAATGTCCTGAACTTTGTCCCTTTTCATGCAATGCATTATTTTTTCACATAAAGGGTACTTTGTTGGTGTCCAGGGTAACAGAGTGACCAAGTGCATAGAGTGATTGCCCCATCATGAGCTATCTTTAAGTTAGTTATTTATGATAATCAAGCTTTCTTGCCTACTTTGATAAAGTTATTGCTAAGCTTTTTTTGTTGTTATTTGTGCCTACCATGGGAAAAGTGGAAATAGAAAACATGGTTTAGATTTTCCCTGTTTTCTGGATGGATGCCAATCATTTTTTCTCTGGTGTTGGTTATTTTAAGTATCTGAATCTATCTTTGATGCTGATAATCAACTAGTGACAGGATTAAATCCTGAGAAGTCAAACAAATATTCTGTAAAATCTGGTAGCCCTTAGACCTTTAAATAGAAAGTACCTGGTGTCCCCTTACTAGATTTTCACTTGTCTGTTCTGCCTTTGGTATTATTAAAAAGCAGATTACCTGAACACCTGCGTATCAGCTAGTCATTCAGAGTACTTCATCTGATTGTACCTAGAGACAAAGCCACCCTGCTTCTTGCTGACAATGGTAGAGGTGAAGAGAGTATTCTGTAGTAAATGCTCTGTAAGGGTTAATGGACATTGCCTGATCTTGGAAGAAAGTATTCTTTTAATTAGAATAAATCTATTGGATTTTTAGACAGCCAGTTTAAATAAAATTGCTCTTTCATCTCATGAATGGACAAAAAAAAAATGGGCTAAGCAGTCTTTGTGTCTTCTTTCCCCAAAGAATAGAGATGGTTTTTATAATCTGAGAGAAAAAAAAAAGTGAAATTCAAGCAGTAGGAAAGTGACATGCTACAATACATGCTCAGTCTTCTTTGTGTTGTTCTCTCTTGTGATAAAAGGGTCCAGATCATACAAAAATTTGAGTAAGCACTAAGGGAGAAGGCTTGGCCATGCAAATTAGCTGCTATATTAGTCTAAAACTATTTTTGCTGTGTGGACTGTAGACAGTTTGTTTTTCACCTAAAACAGCCTCATGACCTATAATGACTAGGATTTGAATATTATAATCTGGATTACTTAACAAGATAATTAAATATTTAAAGTCAGTTAAATAGAGGATAGGATGGATTATCTCTCAAATTTGCAGATTTCTGCCCTTCTATTTGTATGCATGGCTGAACGTTCTTAAATTTTTTGCTACAGCTCTCTTTCAGATTTCATACCTTAGCTTCTGCCATAACATTTAGGACTGTGAAAAGCTTTTTCTTGTCCTAGAATTGAGGGAAAAGAAATTATGAAATGCTGAATAAGATGAAATGGGTTTAGTATTCATTGCACTGTAGAAAAGCACTCATAAAATTTAATTAAGCTCATGAAAAAGACAGCAAGATAATTAAGATTAGGCCTAATTTTACATGGCAGGAATTCTGTGATGTTTTCCAAGGGACATCATGTAGAGAAACTCCAGGCTTTCAGTCAGATTCTCAAAAGATCATTACAGATTATGTTAAACAGCAAGACAGACTAATGTGATGAGGCATGTGTTTTCCTTTACATTGCTTTAAAAGTAAAATTCTGCCATAAACCTAAACAGGGACTAAATACACAGTTTATTATTACTGGCAGTGAGGAATCTGAGGGAGTCTGTTGCTGGAAACTAATAATTATTAACACAAAAAACCTGGATTCATTTGTTGCTTCCTCTGCCAGACTAAAGTCCGCCATGCTGTACTGCAGTTTATTATGTTCTAGAAAATGATGAGAAGGATATTTTGTTTAAATCAGGCATGAAGCAAATAAATCTGATCACTTTCCACAGTGATCACTTTCCTCCCATTGTGCACCTTAGACATAATCTGTAGTATTCCATGCACTGGCAGTGTAGCTTCCTAATACTGTTAGATAAAAATATCCATACAAAACCTAATTGCCACCTTATCCACTTCAAATTTTTATTACCAGGCACACTAGAAATCTCAGAAATGAAAATGAGGAATAAATTACATGGACCTGTGGATTCTGTTTTTTTTCTTTTTTTTTTAATGCTTCTACTAATTGAGTGTGGAGCAAATTAGTCTCATCTCTTATTAAGCTCAAATCAATTGTTTAGACACCAGTGCTGTATTCTGTATGCCTAGGCTCTTGCACCAGAACCATCAAAACTTTCTTTATTCTAGGTTATCAATCCCTGGAAATATTTTATAGTTTCTTTAATATTTTCCATCTAGTAACATTTGATTATATTGATTCTGTGTTTTCTTGTGTAATTGAAGGCCTTGATTTTTGTTTATTGTGGGGACTTTTTGTTGATTTTTAAAAAATACCAAGATTATCTAAAGCTGTACGTACTAGAAAATATCTTCCCGCATATCTGCTCAGAGATCAACAACAAAAGTTCAAATAAACATATATAAAAACTATTTTTTTAAAATCAACTGGAATACATAAGAAATTTAAAATGTAATGATGTCATGGTGAATAATGAGTAGGTTTAATACATGGTGCATGCATGTCAAGCAGACAAGAGAAACTGAACAACCCTCAGGCAGATTAAATCCTCCCTGTGATGCCAGTATTGTGTCATGGATGTAGGTTACAATCAAATAATGTAACACATCTGCATGTCCTTCTCACATCTCAGATATGGAAGTTTCATAATACTGCTTTGACTGGCAGTTTATGTTCCTGGAGTCATGGTTGCATGTAACTTTTTAACTGTCATCCAAAAAATATTTTTAGTTGTGATCTTTAGGGAAAACCTGGAAAACATGACTGAAATTATTTCTTTAAAGAAGGCAGAGAGTTTTTGGCCAAAGGCATCCACATGGCCTTTCCGTAAAGGGGACTTATAATAAAGATGGGGACAGAATTTTTAATAAGGCCTGCAGCATTAAGACAAGGGGTAATGGTTTTAAACGGAAAGAGTTTAAAGTTCAGACTCTATGTAAAGAAAACATTTTTTCAATGAGACAAATAATTTTTTAAAGAACCCAAGAAAGCCTTAAGTAATTTTAACTTGTAAAATAAAAAGCTCTACCAGGAAAATCTCTAAAATTCATCTGGTGTTTCACAAATCAGGGCCATCATTTTTATAGAATTAACTGTATACTTCAGATAAAACAAAAAGAGTGGACTTAAGTATTAAAAAAGGAATGAACTGCTGCTGGATGAGCTTCTCCACAAAACAGTCTTCATATGCTGACAGCATAGAACAACACAAGTCTCTGTGCTTATTCTGTGTGAAATCCTGCTGAAAGAATTGGATCCTTTGTTTCAGTGATTTCCACCATTTTTAAAGTTCACTTTTTTTACATCCCTCTTTGCTTTGGACTGGTTATAAGTAGACTGGTTTGGAAGATGCAGTGTGATTTTTTGTAGCAGCTGTGTTGAAAACCAAAATGTGTTTGCCTTCAAGGAGGAGTTGGATCTGATGATCCTTTAGGAGTCCCTTCACCTTGGGTTATTCTATGATTCTGTGATTCTCTGATTCAGCAGCAGTGCTCCTACGGCAAATGTGCTCACTTCTGAAGTGCAAAATGAATGTACAAACCTAGCTGAGCAGTTCTGGTTTTTATATATATCCTTCAAGTGCTAATATTTTAAGGTCCTTTGTACATGCGCACTGCATGCCCTTATTGTCTGGTTGCTGATTATTGTAATATCTCTTTCTCTTAATGCAATGGAACACAACTAGATGCAGCTACTGTACCGTGCTTACATTTATTGTATTAAAAGTTTTGTATTGTATTATAGTAGAACTTGTGTTGACATCCTCAATTCATCCTCATTCTTTTAAACTCTGCAATAAACCTCACCCCACTATTTGGCAACTAAACTTCTCCTCTGAATCTGAAAGCTTTTCCTTTTATCTTAACATTAATTGAGGTTTGTGGATTGTTTGAAGTTAGACTTTTTAAAATAGCTTTTTTCCTTAACTTTTTAAAATTTTGTTTTGTTCGGTTTTGTTTGTTTGGGCTTTTTTGGTGGATATGTAGTGTTTTTGAGGATGTCTAAATTGATGCTGGCTTCTTACTAGTGCAGATGTTTTTTCTGGGTTGCTCATTCTTGGTGTATTTCATGGCTGCGTATGTTCATAATGAGCAGATATATTTATGGTTTTGAAATAATATGTACCCATTCACTTAACCTGAAACCTAAACAAATCAAACTCCGTAAAGTTTTCTGTTTCATATATGCAGCTCTTTTCCAGAATATAATTTATCTTTAGATTTTTTTTTTCCTTATGAGATCTCTGGAATGTTTTTTGTCACTATTTTGGTCCACACTGTATTACAGAAGCACAGAATGGGTCAGGGTGTAAGAGACCACAGTGAGTCCAGTGGACTGCAGTGGTCCGACCTCCTCCTCAAGCAGGAGGAGCATATGACAGTGGGCTGTGTCCAGGCAGTTCTTACATTTCTCTGGTAAGAGGGAGTCTACAACCTCTCTGGACAGTATGTCTGACTCAGATTTTGTCCTTCTGCACATATCCAGGCTTGTGTCTTGGCACTGAATGTTTTATTGAGACTTTGTAAATCAGATTTCATGTGTAGTTATTTTTTTCAAGGCTGGATTGACATATTTATTTGCTTCATGCAGCTGTTAAAAAGTTAAAATTCTAGCTGCTGACTCAAAAGCTTTGGCTTTTGGCTGGCTGTGGTGCTGTGCTAGAGTGATATGACTGAATTCCTGGCTATGGGGTGTAAACATGCTGCAAGCAAACAGCCATCTGTTGTCAAAACCGCTTGGTTTCTAAAGTGTTGCAAACACTTGCCTTGGGTTTTGGGTTTAGGCAGTACATCTGCAGGTCACTATCTTCCTCAAAGTCTGAATGAAGCCTGTTGTAGTGTTTGGAATACTGTTGCTGTGGTGGTGATAAGGGCGGTCATGATCAGCCTTGCTGTCAGGCAGTGAGTGCGTGTTACACACAGCAGAAACAATACAGGGAACTTATATGTTCATCTCAGTTAAGTCTTTGCCCCTAAGGTAGAGGCATATGGTTAATATAATTTGTTTGTGTCAAAGGCTGGGATCACATCACTTCGTGTTGCCCTGCTCCTGCCCCAAGACCGAGTAAACACGAATCAGTTTCTGAATGCTCTGGGCACCTACACTCTTTCAAATAACATTGAAATCAGATCAGCAGTATTTTATCGTACCATGCTGGGTAGATCCCTACTGACTTCATATTTTGACTCAATCAGTTGCAAAAAAAGGAGTTATGTGTTTAATGGCTGAGAAGCAGATTTGTATTTCTGTTTTACCCATTTGCTGTGCTATTCTGGCATGCAGAGCCTTGACAAGTCTGTCAGTCAATGAAGTTGACTCTCCCTCTCCCTGAAACTGGGATTGCTCTCAATTTCCAAGAAACATTTGGCTTTTGCTGCTTTTGCTGTGTTTCCTGGAATGCGTCACAACTGTATGCTGCATATCTTTGGTCATGCTTGGCAAATATCTGTAGTAGGCTTGACTTAAAAGTCAAATCCACCCACAGCTAGTTGGCTATCCCTAATCAGCTTAAAGTAATTTCACAAAGGATTCTGTATCTCAAGGACTTCGATGCTTTAACGTACACTGACAATTTTTGTACTTGATGACCTTACATAGTTCAGAACATTCAGTAGCTGATCCTTCTTAGAATATTAGATGCAAATAGTCATAGAATATTAGTTTGTGTTTAATTGATTTATTTTTGTTTTGCTTTGTTTTTGTTCTGTCTGAAGTGATGGAACTAGTTCAGTTTATTTGCTTTACCTCTGTTTTCCCAGGTGGTGCAGATCCTCTTGGCCTGCTGTAGAGCTGTTTTAGATCTAAAATGATAGTTTATATAAAATGATAATTAGGTAAAAAGCATAATGTTCATCTCTGGCACTGTTTACTGTGCAGACCTTGGGAAGGGAGGTTACATTTTCAGACCATTACCAGAAGATTTCTTTGGAGTACTCTTGTGACTAGAATCTGTCTTAAAAATGCATGTTCTTAACCTTTGAAACACTGACTAATGTGTCCATGACTCATTCCCCCTTTTTTGAATATTTTTTGATACAAATGACTTAGCAGAAATGACCCATAATTCCTTCTTTTTCTGTTTGTTTTTTTCCACTACTCTCCTATCACAAAATGAATCAGTGATCTGGATGCTTTATTGCTTAGTGTTTTTTATCTGCTTTAGTGCGCTCATTGGGAGGATGCTCTAGTCCTGTTAATCTGTCATAATAATCTGTACCACTTTTGCAGAGATCCCTATGGATACTGTGGGCCCTGGCAGAATGTGCTGAGTGCTGGTGGTTTTTCCTGAATGTCTGTTGATGTATTGCATGATTTATGTCCTTGTCCTGCCTAAAATTTCAGCATCCTCACCAGAATTTTGCAAAGGATTGCATTATCCTAATGCTGCATATGTAAGACTGAATAATTTTATCTTTTCTCCCCTCTTCTGTAGCTCTTTTTTTAGCTTCTTGGTTTTACTCATGCCCCACTGACTGGGATCTGGCATTCAGCTGACTCTCTGCCTACTAATGCCTTGTCTTTGCATCTGATACTAGTCTGAATTCTAGAAACTATTTCTTTGTGCTATTTTGCATTGCATTAGTCATAAAGTGCAGAAACTTTTCTCTCAGATGCTGTTTTGCTTTCAAAGTGTGTGATTTTTTTTTTCCTTTACTGCAAGCATTAGCACACTGACACAGCTGTCATGTGGCCCAGTAGGCAGGACATTTTTCATGTTCTTTACACCAGCTGAAGACATTAATTTTGTTCCTCTCTCTAATTTTGCATTTATGCATTTCTTTTTTACATAGGTTCTACTTTATTTTTGCTTTATTAATGCATTTCCTCTGCTGATGTGTTTCATGCTATAAAAAATAGCTTTCAGCTTGTTTTGGAATAAAAAGTGTTCTTGGTACTCTAATAGTCTATGTATTTATCCCATGTCTGAGGCAGATCTTTTACTTATGAATATCTTTTAGTTTGCTTTCATTTTTTTCCCCCCAATTCAGTGAAATATTGACGTTGTTTTAATCTGCAGTATTTCAAACTGTTTAATCCATAGGACCTTCAAATTTATTTTCTTGGTGAAAAGACTCTGCAACCCAGCTGTGTTCTCCTCTTGCTTCTTGTCTCAATACTCTCCTAGTTTTTAAAAAATGCAGGGTCATCTCTAATTTGTGATAGCTTGCTCAGCCTTCAAATGTAAATGAAAAAACATCAAAGGTATTGTAATAATTGAGACCTTATTACTTTTCTCTCTCTCTCTTTTTTTTTGTTAATGTAAAATAATTTTATAATGTAAAATCTTCATGCTTCCTATTGCAAAACTCCTAATTTTAACACATGGAACTTATGCTAACAGAAAATTTCAGTACTGGGTGTTTTTTCCTTTCCTATCACAGGCACTGAAATTATTCTTAGGATTGTTTTTGTGGGTCAGGCTAGAGATGTCAGAAGTCATGAACCTCCTCCAAGTTGGAAACATTTCTGGTTTACTTGCATGTCTAACAAAGAAACAATACAGCTTAATGATTCTTTTGGGGGCTATTTTTAGGTAAAAAAACAAGTCTTATGGAGAAAGAAGCTGATACAGGTTTCAATTCCTGTATTAAATTCCTGAAATTAGAGGACTGTTCCAGTAAGAGTATGCATTTCCTGAAAATTTATTTTCATGTATTTGTGTTTAAAAACAGTTTACTTGAAAGCTCGCTAATGTATAATTAAGATAAAGATGAGGAAGTATATAAAGATCAAGAAGAAGTGTAAATTCAAACAGTGTCAATATATTTTTGTCTGGAGCTTAATAAACCTTTTATAGTACGTTACGTTATATCATCAATTAATTGTTTGATTTCCAGCCTGGAGTTAGAAATTGGAAGGAGCATCACTGCCATCAAGGCTATTTTATCTTCTGTGGCTGTATTTTCAAATCTTGAAGCAAAAATATAGAAATGTAAGTAACTCTTTTTATAAGAGTGAAGATGTACAAAACGATGTCTTTTCTCCAGGTCATTGACAAAATGTGGCTCGTTCATGTGTCCCACTTATTATGCATGATTATAACTCTGGTTGGTTAAATTTGTAGTTTTTCTGTTATTTTTCTTCTGGGTGCCTAGCATTAGTGTTAGTAAAATCATGACTTCAATGAGTGTGGGATTTTTTTAAGACAAAGGAGTGGTCACAGAAAACATATAAGATGAGTTTCAGTAAGAAGGTATTCTCCTTCTGAGCTATATAAGATCACACTATTATAATGAAGTTTCCATATTTAAATATTGACAGTGTGACTTTTCTTTTAAATAAATCTGTCTTTGCAGCATCTCTTTAGCTTTTGCAGTAATTTCCACTATGTGAAAATGTAAACAGGAGTGTGTTTTCTCTGAGATGTCTTTTATGCAAATGATACCAGAAACTTCAGGCTGAAGCATGAATGTCTGCTGATTTATCTCCCACTGTGATGATTTATTAAATTGCAAAATGAAATGCATAATTGCTAATGAAAGTGACTCCATTTGAATAATAATTAAAACTTAAAACCTATGTTTTCATCAGTTCTGGACAATTTCTTCTCCCGAAGTCTAATAAAACAAATCCATCTTTACTTCCTTGTTGGCTGGCACTTTGTTTGCATATGAAGAAAGAGTAATATTTGCTATGCATATATATATGTGTATTTACCACCCCACATGTACATTAAGGCAGTTGTATGTATTAGTAATTGAGATAAGACATGGATCTTGGAAACAGTTGCACTTATACTCAGCCATACTAGAACCAAAAAGGGTTATATGTGTTTATACTTGGAGAATTTGTGCCTAAATGTTTTGTGTGACTCAGTTCTAGTTGAGCAGAACTCAGTTGTGTGTAAAAGAAAGCACAATTGAACAGTGTGAGCTCAAAGTGATTTGACATGCTTGGAAAGTATCATGAGTTTCTGGAAAAAATATTCGGTAGAAATAAAACTTTTTTTCCCTGGAAATACCTGTTTAATTTTTTTTATTATTATTATTAATAAGGACCTTTCTGATATTTGCCTTCTGGCTGGATTTGGTAGATGGATCAGGAACTTAGTGATATGGGTTTTTGTGCAGAGTGATACTTGACTGCAGGATCCCAGGTGTCCAGAGTATAAAGATGAAGGCAACCCAAGTATGCTGATGCTACCAAGATTTCAGTTACCAACAGTGCTTTGATGGTTACAGAATCACAGAATTAACAAGGTTGGAAAAGACCTATAAGATAATTTAGTCCAGCACTAGACCTTACAGTTCCTTATCAACTAAACCATGACACTGAGTGCCACATCCAGTCTTTTTTTAAACATGTCCAGGGATGATGACTCTACCACCTCCCTGGGCAGATGATTTCAGGGTGCAATCACTCTTTCAGTGAAGAATTTTTTTCTAATGTCTAACCTATATTTCCTTTAGCACATCTCAAGTCTGTGTCCTCTGGTTCTGTCACTTGTTGCCTGGGCGAAGAGACTGACCCCCACCTGGCTACAACCACCTTTCAGGGAGTTGTAGAGTGATGAGGTCACCTCTGAGTCTCTTTTTTTCTAAGCTAAACACTCCAGCTACCTCAGCCACTCTTCACAGCACTTGTTTTCCAGACCCTTCACCAGCCTCATTGCCCTCCTCTGGATGCACTCCAGCTTCTCAATGTCCTTCCTACACTGAGGGGGCCAGAACTGGACACAGCACTCAAGATGCAGCCTCACCAATGCCAAGTACAGGGGAGGGATGACCTCCCTGCTCCTGCTGGCCACACTATTCCTGACACAAGCCAGGATGCCATTGGTTTTCTTGGCCACCAGGGCACACTGCTGGCTCATGTTCAGCCGGCTGTCAGCCAGTACGCCCAGGTCCCTTTCTGCCTGGGCACTGTCCAGCCACACCGTCCCCAGCCTGTAGCACTGCAGGGGGTTATTGTGGCCAAAATGCAGGACTTGGCACTTGGACTTCATGTTATTGGACTCAGCCTGTCCAGCTCTCTCTGCAGAGCCCTCCTACTCTCCAGCAGATCCACACATGCTCTCAGCTTGGTGTCATCAGCAAATTTGCTGATGGTGGACTCCATCCCTTCATCCAGATCATCAGTGAAGATGTTAAACAGAACTGGCCCCAGCACAGACCCCTGAGCACTGGTGAGCAGCCACAGCTGGATGCAGCACTGTTCACCACCATTCTCTGGGCCTGGCCATCCAGCCAGTTCCTAACCCAGCAAAGAGTGCTCCTGTCCAAGCTGTGGGCTGCCAGCTTTTCCAGGAGTGTGCTGTGAGAAACGGTGTCAAAGACTCTGCTGAAGTCCAGGCAGACACATCCACAGCCTTCCCTGCATCCATCAGGTTGGTTACCTGACTAATAAAGAGGGCTTTACACTAGATTTGTAAGGGGAGGGCACCAATTCTGCCAGTCAGGTGATGACACCTGTAATATATGCCTAGAGAAGTGCAAAGGCATTCCAGATACTCCAGCTAGCGAGTTGGCTTTAACCAGAGCCTGGGTCCTGGCTCAGACACCTCTACATGAACACACGTGTTATAGGGAACACACAAGAGGAGCTAGAGATGTGTGGGCTTATCATTGTCATCATGGAGACATGGTGGGAAGGCTCCTATAACTAGAGCATTGGAATGGAAGGTTTTAGGCTTTTTAGGAAAGACATGCTAGGGAGATGAAGAGGGGGTATACCCCCACATTGATGACCAGCTGGAGAGTATAGAACTCTGCCTGGGAAAGGATGAGGAGCCAGCTGTGATCTTGTGGGTCAAGATTAAGGAGAAGGCAGGGACAGAGGATATTATGATGTGGATCTGTTGCAGACCACCTGATCAGGGGATGGTGTGGATGAACTGCTCTACAGACAGACAGGAGCAGCTTCACGCTTGCAAGCTCTGATCTTCATGGAGGTTTTAAATCACCTGGATTGTCTGTTGGAGGGACAACATGGCAGGGCACAAGTAATCCCAAATTATATGGTCTTTAAGGCCCATTCCAACCACTTGACATTCTGTGACTCTATAGTTTTGATCATAATTTCATATATTTACCAAGATCCTGTGCACCTCAGAAGTCATTACAGCTTCCAGTGAGGAGTCCTTTAGAAATGGAGTATCAGTTGCAGACATTTACTGCAGGTTGAACAACAAATTCTACAGAAAGATAGAATGTTAGGACACATCTGGAGACCCATGAGTATTATAGGTGTGATTTCATTCATATTTCTAAACTGAAGTATAATAAGAAGTCAAATAATAAGTCTTCCAATAATTGTAAGTCTAGGGAAGATCTTAGAATAAATACAGGCAGAAAGATAATCTTTGTGTGCTGATGAAGCAATGCTGATTTAGCATGATTACATGAGCAGATACTAAATATAACCAGGTTTTATGCAAATCAAAGCCCTGGTGCAGCACTCCAATGACAAATGAAAAGAACTCAGTCCCCTCCAAATAACAGTTAATTCCAAATGCAGTTCTCTTATCAATGTAAACCAGCTGAGGTTTACATTGTACCCAGAAAAGCAGTCAAACAAAACCACTGCATTACACTTCTAGCTACCATGTTACTTTTTTCTACTATTACATTTAGTTAAAAAGAAGTCACTGCAATTTTTATAACTTCATTTGAATGGATAAAACATTTGTGTTGGGAAATAATAGACATGAAAAGACAAATACAGGTCTCTTGTGAGTATATTGAACATGACATGCAGCTAAGGAATCATAAAATTGACAGGAAGTATTAATTATTGCTTGCTATAATTAACATTTGTTTAACATTGCCTAAAGCTCATTCTTTGCTATGACATCAGTATTGCTGTCCTACTTATGTTAAATGAAAGTCAGAATGTGTTATGTGTGGGACGTTTTGAGGAATGCATCAGGTTGATTTGAATTTTTTTGGGAATATAAATAGGAATTTTCCTTCAATAACAGAATGAAAAATGGTCAATGTCCGTTTTGCAAAGAGTAGCCTATTTTCCTAATGTTATTTAAGCATATTCTTTGACTAGAATATGTTATTTTGGCAGTGAAATTTATTAACTGAGGAAATGAAAGGAAAATAAAATTTGGTGTCTAAAATCTAGTTATCAGAAAAGAAGTAACAAATTCACCTAAGTATTACATACACTAAGTCTAAATCTCCTAGGTGTTTTACAGTAAATAGTGATTCAGCTGTAGTCACTATGGGTATGCCTGCACCACCCCAGCTTTAGTAAAGACAAAATGCCATCTGTTTTTAACTAAAAGGGCATTAAAGGAAAAGCACTATTAGAAAATATATCCTGGATGACATTCATGGTACCAGTGAACTGCATTAAGGCAGTGCAGTAATTAAAAATTCACTTCAGAGGAGCTTATTATTCCTTAATTCACAGTTACCCCATCTATCAAGGGTCTCCTGGACCCAAGCAGTGCGAAAACATGATGACTCCATTACTTGCTAAATTTTTGACTTAAATCTTCAAAGGAGATGTAAAACTTTCCCGAACCATGCATATAAAAATAATGAATAAGAAAGGCTTAGGAAGCATTTAGAATTCAAATAATTGGGCCACAGTGGATACTTTCAAAATATTAGCAGTTATGCCAGTATAAAAGAAAATTCCTCATTAAGTTATTTACAAAAATAATATTTAGTTAAACAGTAATTTATAAAATTTTATTAGTAGTAGTGTGACTTAAGTTAACTGTTTTAAGAAAATCTGCATTCAATAACACTTATAATTCTGGAATTATGTGAACTAGAAGAAATGTTTGTGTAAATTTAAATATTTCCTGATGGGTGGATATTACAGGCTTTTTAAAAAAAAATATTTTTTTTTCCTCCCTTATGTTTATTCGGGTTGGTTTTGGTTTCTTTCCTCTTTTCTTTTGAATTTTAGACTTCATGGAATTTTAGACTTAGCATGGAAAGTATCCAGGGACAGGGAACTGGGTGTAAGACTGATATTTTCATAAACCCATCTAATTTAATCACATAATCATTTGCAACTAGTAACAGTCACCTTAGGAACTATCATTCTGTATGCTTTTTTAAAGTGTATTACCTTTTGTTTGTATTGCATTGAACATGGTAAGGAGGAAGACTGCTTGTAAAAGATTGCACGGGAACCTTGTGGTACAGAATCACTAGGCAGTAAAAAGGCAGGTGGTCATGGCCTTTCAAAGCTCATCCAGAAGGCCTGATCTCCTCCTCTCCCCAGTAAAAAAAAAAAAAAAAAAAAAAAAAAGGAAATGGTGAAGATGATTGTCTTAAATAAGTGTAGTGGATAATATTACATGAAGCGTTACAAAGCTGTTCTGGCTTCAGACTGGGAAGAAATTATTCTCCCAAAGTTTTGCTCAGAGAAAATGAAGGCTTTTAAGCTTAACGAGTTTTTAGTCTCCCTTTGAATAAGCTAAATTGTGTTTATGCCTATGAAATATCTGGTCTCAAGAAGCCTCACTATCTCTGTTTTAGTATTAACATTCTGTTAGATAGGCAAAATTGATTATAAGTCAAGACAGCTGATGTACTTTGCTAGAAGGGAAAGATGCCTATGAAAAAGGAAGGATTTAAACCTAGATCTCCAGTGATCTTAGGGATCTAAGTTATTAGGCAGGGAAAAGGATTTTCTTTATTAATTTTTTAAAATTGCATGGATTATTAATGTGATGTGTTAGTCATTAATCCAATGCTATTAATCTGTTAATGGCACCACATTTCTTGGAATCATCTGTAATATACTATGATCTGGTATCCGGGTTGCATAGGGGTTGCCTTAAGAATCTCACTTGACAAGTCAGCAGCAGCTTAAATATGTCCTGGGAACCTGTTATCAGGAAATTCAAGTGCTATATTTGCTTTTTGTTTGTTTTGTTGCTCTGTGTTTTTGTAGTGCTAGCTTGACAAAATATTATTATTACAACTTTTTTTTTTTCCCTCATCAGAATCATGCCACAGAAGGAACCCCTGAGGCTCAGATCAGGATGCAGTACACTTATCTAAGAGAGGAAGGCCCTGTATATTAAAACAAGCTGGCCAGTGGCCCACTCCTACCTTAATATTGTTACTCTTTGTTTTTATTCTTCTTCTCAAGGTCCACAAATATATCAGAAAAGACATGTGGCAGTGAAATATTAGGATTTTTCTGTGTTTATCTGAGTGACCATTTAACACAAAGTGTAACACAATATGGAGCCTTTTGCTTGCAAGAAATGAAGCAGCTATAAGGAATATTTACATGAAAATGTCTACATTTGTACAGACCCTTAAAGCACATATTTCACACTAATTCAGATGACTTTTTTGCTTATGACTCTTGCAGTTCTAGTTCACTATTGTATTATTAAATGTGCGTTGAAGGTCAACTGCCACTAACTATACTGTTACATATTGATTTAACACCTTGAATTAATGTAATTTTCTGTTGTTCTCCCTACTAAAGATACAGCAGCACTTCAGTGCCCCAGTCAATAAGATCAATAGCACTCATGTGAAGTTCAGGCTATGGCTGTCACTGGCTTGTTCTCCCTTTCTCCTTGTTCTCTTCTCACAGGGTCAGACAGGTTTTAGTAAATGCAAAATCTATGTTCCTGCTAATAGGCTGTGGGACTTCTCTTGATGGATGCATTCTGTGCATACCAGTTACTCTGAAGCAGAATATTTCATGCCTCATACTGATTTTTTTTTTTAATCATGCTACTATTTCTCCTTTCAAAAGAAAAAAAAAATCAAATTATAAAGGCATTTTCTTTGTGCTTTCTTCTCAGGCTTTCTGCAAGCCCTTGTTAAAGACTAGTTATACAAGTAAAATTACATATTTGGTAATTTTTAAATAGCAAGTCATTACTCAATAGTCCTTGTTAATCCTGATGTCAGAGCTAAAAGACCAATATATAAAGAAATAAATGTGACTAAGTTAAGCATATGTTAAAACATTTGTTTAAATGGTTCAGAATTGGTGTACAAGCAACCTGGAAATCTATGCCTTAGTGAAAATATTGGCACAGTTAACTGTTCAGCACGTGGACAAAATAACATTTAAAACACAATGTGCCTTGGTGTTGCATTGAAAAGTATGTGTGATTGTTCCTATTCCATGGATGGAACAAACATGTCAAAAGGGAAAGTCATAACTGGTATTCAGATGGCAAAATGATGGTAAGTTTTGAATTGGGCATGTATGCCCCAAGTCAGTTTCTCTTTCAGTAGTTTTCATGAAATGTCAGTGGTCTTATTTTCTTGATGTCTGTCTCTTTTAAGCCATGAGTATACATATGTGCGTAAGTGATGGAAAGGGATGGAAATCATCTGTGAAAAAGAAAGAAACATAAGAGCTAATATCTTTTGACTAATTTTGAGAATAGAAGAGGATATGTATTAAATATGAAACTGATATTTGTGCTTTCATTTAACAGAAGAATGGCAGTAGCTGCAATAACCAAAAAAAGGAAAGAAAAAAATCTTGGCAAAAGAACCTCGCCTCAGCTTTCTTTTCTTAATTTACAGTGAGGTATAGATTGACATTTTGATGATCTAGTACTGCCAGACTTTTCCTTGCATTCTATTCTGCATACATCATTGTTCTTCACATGTGTTCACTCACATGTAAAGGAGGTGTTACAGGATGCCCTGCTTCTCCTTGAAGCATCAGTGGCTGGATGTGATAAAGATAAGGTTACAGAAAGCCAGTAGGATTGATGCTGTGGATGAAGCCATGTGCTTTACATGCACAACAATAAAAGCATTACACTTCTTGACCCCTGCACTGTAAAGCTTAGAGAATGTAATTAGAGAACAATAGTTTAACCTGGGTACGTAGTAAATTAACCCAGACAAGCATGATAAACAGAATCAAGTTTTTTGTTCTGGCTCCAGATAATAGAATGAAGTATATGGATCAAAGGTAAAAGCTGCACATCTTTCTGCACTGGCTGACTGTCATTGAGGATATATTTTGAGAATTTGACTGTTCATGGGTTTCCTGATATATTTCCATGGGTTCTGCTTTCTGAAAACAGATGATATGAAATAAGATGGAGAAGAAAAATAGGAGATGACTGCCAACAGTTAAGGTAAGTCTATGAACTTGAGAAAGCTAAAGGATGATAATTTTATATTCTCATTTATGGTTGTCAGCAATTTAAAAGTGTCTTCTGTAAATATCAAACTCAGAAGCTACTTTTCTCTCAGAATGAAGACTAGTGTCTTTTTTAGCAAAAGGAAGTTGCCTTTGTGCTTTCTGTCCATTCTCTCTGTCCATTTTGTTGGCTTTCAAAAAATCCTTTTAGCTGTATGGAATATAACTGATTTAAAATGCCTCAGAGGATCTTTGTGCTGAATTGTTTAGTTTGTTATTTATTTTTTCTAAATTATTCTTAATGAAAATAAAAACTATATTGTTCTTACAATTAATTTTCCTTCTCTCCTATGTCTCTCTCCTGCTATTCCACACTCTGTAAAATGACTGAGAAACATAGTGATTAAAAATTCGCATCATGCCCATCTACCTCTGTGCCCTGCACTTTGTCATCTGACAGTTGGGTATCAAAGTAGCCTCATCAATGTTCTTTGAAAACTAAGCAGATTGGACATGTAATTTATATGTAAAACAATTACACTGTGTTAGCTTGCTTTTGGCAAGAGTATTAGAACTCATCTTGGAGATAGAAAACAAAAGCAGCACTTCATCTTCATAAATTTTAAATAAGGGGAGGTGTATGTGTGTGAGACAGCTGTCTGGCAGGAGCTTTTCCCTACAATCTTTCTCTAAGTAGTTCTTTCCTTTCTAGCCTAGTGTGTGCTACTGACATTGGCTGGAATAATATGTATTTTAATTTAATACAGGTGGTGCTAATAATTGTCTCACTAGAGTTTCTTTCAAATAATTTTTTTAATATTCATTTAAAACAGAAGGCTGTGCCTTGCTGACAAGCTTCAGAACCAAAATGTAAGAGGATTAAAAGAATTAACCTATATTGTATAAGCTCATTTTCAGCCAGACAAGTTTATTTTGTCATATTATCTGTGCAGAGCCTACTGTGGTATGCTTTTAAACACTTCTAAGTGCTCATTCTCAGATTTTTATAAGCAGCATTCATGAAAGTCTGTCTGATAAGAATGCTAAACTGAATGCCGTATTTTTTTCAAAACATCTATGCAAAACCCATTGTACATTGCTGTTTTCTAAAGTCCTTCAGGGCGTTCGAGAACAAGTATGTGATGGAATGTACTAATTACGGAAAAATCTTTAAAATAAGGTTTTCATGAATTCTAGCTGTAATGTAGTCAGTTTTTATTGTACCTTCCATTAGTGGTTAAAAAGAATTTTTTCAAATTTGAGCCAGATATCTTGTCCATAAAAAATTCTACTCCTTTACCAAGACATTCCTGGAAATAGCTTGTGTTTTAATGAGTAGGACAGAGATTTGCAGCTGTTGAGTCAGCTCTGGATTCTTACTCATATTTTTTTATGGGAAAGATGAAAAATAATTAAAGTGGTGTGGGATGGAAAACTTTTTTATTGTTTGGGTTTGTTTTTTTTTTTTTCCAAATCTCCCGATTTGGAATAATATTGCAGTATCAGATATAGAAAGTGTTGTAAACTTCATACTTTACATTGAGATCTGAATTCTGTCAGTAAGCTTTTAGGGGCCAGTAGAGTGGCCCCTGAAATGAAAAGTAAAGAGTAAAACTTCATTGTATCTAAGTATAAAAGCTTGCATAATTTCGACAATCAGCCCCTCTTGAGGAAGGCAGCAACCTCCAGCCAGAAGTGTAGATTTTATGGTGCTCAGAACCTTTGGGTAACTTTGGGGATAGATTCATTACAATGATTTTCTCTCTGCAATTTTCTTTGAGGGAGACAGTCTTAAAAATCAGTAACATTCTGACCAAGGATGTGAAATTTGATCCTCTCTGCCAGAAAGAATGGTGAGGGTTACCTAATTTACCACCTATAATAGGCTGTTGGTGTTGCCTGGGATGAGTTCTCACTTCAAGCTGTTGATCCTCTCACACCTTGCTTAACAGTATCAAGATAGCTCCAGTGTAACTCATGTACTTTTTGCCATCCAGAAAATCTACTATGGTGCATTTTGGGGTAAAGGTACAGTGAAAGCTTTCTGTTGTGTAAAAAAATTTTAAACAGTCATTGAAAAGCTTGTGATACTTCACTGAGTGGTGAGAACTTTCATCTGGATGATCAGATTGTCCCTTTCTCTGTAGTGAGCAATTACATGATTAATTGTGAAGCAGAAAAGAGGCAGCTAGAGAAATTTTCAGAGTGTCATTTAGAGTGCTCTGGGATGTTGTCCTCAGGAAGATACAGACTTGACTTCACTGTAGAAGGATTAACCATTTTGCTATTTCTTTTAGTTCATGGTTTTTAGCAATTTGGGGATGGAAGCTTCTCTCTTTTTTTCTCTTTTTTTTCCACTTGTTACAACTGCTCACAGTAGAACAATATGCAAGTCAAGTGAAAAAATGTTATTTCTGTGGAAAAGAACCCAAAATTTTGTAAAGATTACAAAGTACTGTGAAAATGGATTAGAAGTAGGAAAATGAATTAATTTTTGACTTATTAATGGTCACCAAGAAAGACACTGTACAGTCAGAATAAAGGCACATGAGAAATTTGTAAGGGCCAGCACTGGAGATGGAGGACCACATTCAGGCTCACCTCCACTGCAGTCTGCACAGAATCCTGCAATTCATCACCATGGTCAGTACTGTAACTATAACAGCATTTCTGGGTATTCCTTTAGGTTGACTGCCGTATGAGGACTTAGAGAACATATTCAGAGATCAGATTCCCTAGGCAATGTCAGCTGTATGGTTTTGGGTACACACCCACAGGGTCTATTAAGTATGGGGTGTTTTTCAGTGCTCCCTGACAGGTTGACAGTAAATGCACCTGACTAAAAACCAAGTAAGAGCAGATTCCAGCTGATGCTGTAGCATGGTCTGTGCAAGCAGAAGCAGTCCTGGCCCTGATCTGACAGAAGGCTGTGTTGTGGCTGTGTCAGCCTGCCAGTGACAAATGCATTTTATCACTTGGTAGTGAGGGAGGATTTCTGTCTGGCAAACCCTCACCTATCTGTTTCCAAAGCCATGCTAGGAAAGCTTTGGCTCTTGAGCCATATAAATATTTCTACCAGCAAGATTCAGTCCTCACTATTGGTGGCCACATGTGCTTGGCAAGGTTGGTGGGCCTGTGCAATCCAACCTTGGTTTGCTTCAGAACTCCCTATGTGGGGAAGGATGCAGCACTTCTGGCTCTTGTTCATTTCCAACAAACTAGCTGCAGATTCCTCTATTAGATGACACAGAGAGAAAAGAAACAGTGTAAATGCAGGTCAAGTGAAATAGTTAAGTGTTGTAGATGTTGGTGAACCCAATGGGAAGAATGATGATGTCTAACTCCATTTCAGAAGGCTGAATGATTTCTTTATTATAATTATGTTATAATACATTAATATGCTATATAAAAGAGGATACTAAATACTACATGCTACTTTCTCTATCATATCTCACCCCTCACAACTCGTGACCCTGTTCTCCAGAGTCCAGACACAGGTGGATCCGATTGGCCATCAGGCCCAAACAATCCACCATGGTCCAAACAAGCGCTCACTCCAGGTAAACAATTCTCCAAACACATTCCACAAGAGAAAAACAAGGAACAGAAATAGAAATTGTTTTCTCTTTCATTTCTCTCTGTGCACCTCAATAAAAAATCCTGAGAGAGAGAGAAATGTGCTTGCCACAGTTAAGTAATTCAAAGAAATCCCTTTTGAGATACTTAGGGCTACTAACATTCACCTTTCTATTTTGATGCTGGTATGGGGAGCATATTCAAAGCTCCACAGCAAATTTTTGCATTCTGTAAGACCAGAAGGTCATAATTTTTTAACAGTTTTTATACATGCCTGAACATCTAATTCAGCTGAAATACAAAAATGTAGGAAGAAAAAAAAAATTGCACAACATAGATAATGAGTAGAGCTGTAAAAATTTTAAATGGTTTTGAATGTTTTTACCCAAAGGGCAGTGGTCCAATAACTTAAGTGGATTATTTTGAGCTCATAGGAAAGCTCAGTTCACTATTAAATACCAAGCTGCTGATCTTAAAATTGTCAACAGGACATAGCTGTCACAGAGGTGTTGAAAGAGACCTTTGTTTTAGAATCTTGTAAAATTTGCTTTAGTATTATAGTGTGTGCTGAATATTCTTGAATTAAGAACCAAGGGATTTTAATTAGCAGAAAATCAAGAAAATTATATATGTTGTGCCCTAGGCATTAACTAAACACAATGTTAAAAACTGTTTAAAAGAACAAGGATAGCACTGATGCCCAGTACAAGGACAGCATCTGCATGGAATGGCTGCCTACCCTGAATGTTCAGGTGATAATATACAGTTCTTGTGTGACAGCATTGCTCCTGGCAGGTGAATTATAAAAGCTAGTTCTCATGATAGAGACTGGTGGAAGTGCTAGCTTTGGCAAAATTTTGGCCTGAACTGTCAAAATTTGGTGAACAGAAAGACATAGAGGTGTCATTGCCTTTGCACTCCTTTGCCTCTTTTGGGTCTCTCAAGCTTGTTTTGATCAGAACTAAAATGTGTAGGTTTTGACCACACCAAAACATAAAATCCAAGTGTATTTTTTAATTTTTCAAATGAGCTTTTACCATCCTAATGAATGAAACCAAACCCTCAAATTTATATGCTTCTGTTCTTCATGCTGTCTAAATTTAAATTTATTATATCAAGTTAATTTCTAATAGAAACTGTCAGGGATGTGATCAAAAGTCTTTTTAAGTTCAGCTTTTGTCCACTGTCATTGATCCGCAAATTTTTCTGTCAGAAGATGTTGGAAATGCTTTTCACATTGTCTGATTCCTGCCTGCCCCTTTGTGAAAGTCTATTTGATTAAAAAGTATTGCACAATTCATCAAGGCTTCAGATCTTTTGGACAAGATGCTGGTTAGTGTTTCTGCAACACATCCCTAAATGGGAGACTGAGTGGTAAGATGTCTGAGGTGGGAGATTTGTCTATTTGTCAGAGGTCAAAATGAAAAGTAATTTTTAGTGTAACTAATAGCAAAGTGGTGTGCTTGAGATTCAAGAGAATAAAAAGGCTTCAAAATGTCTCTTCTTCTGCCACCCCCTTCCTATGCTACAAAATTGAGCATGCAGATATGACCTTTCTTGGTATATGTGTGTGGGTGAGTTCTGAAATCAGTGTGAAATTATGGTGGACTCAATTTTTTGGGCCAAGGATTTCTGTTGTTCTGCAGTATGATGAACAGCTTTTGTCACCTTTTTAAAGGAAGGGAGTCTCTTAAGTGGTGTGACTGTCACACGGAGTGTGGGTGTGACGGGCACAGACTCCCTTTCCACGTGCATGCCTCTGCTGAAGCTGGCAGTGTCTAAGCCGTGCACAGAACTAGGTGTAGTGTTAATAGACCTCCGTGGGCAGTTTAACAGAGTGTGTGGCTGTAGCTGCATTTCTTTTGTGCCCATGCTAACTCATATTTGCCAAAATATACTGTGCCATTGGCCAGTGCAGTGCTGCTCACTGGCATTTGCCCTGTGCCACAGGACACTGTGTGGGGCAGTCTTCAGACCACCACGTGACTTGGATTGACAAACCAGTCCTTGAAAGGTAAAATAAGTGCTGTCTGGATAGCTAAAGGAAACAAAAGCAAAAAAACCATCTGGCAACAAAGTTGTATCCAAAATAAAGAAGACATGTTTATGTGTCTTTTAGTTAGGACTAAGTGCTGTAACTATTTCCTTAAGACTATGTTAAATTCTTACTCCCACCATTCAGAGACTGAGTGTCATCTTCAAACAAAGATGACCCAGAATACTTGGGGATGGTAATGTAGACTGCAATTCAATGGCTTGGGTGTTTTTGAGGTCTCAATAGGTAGTAAGTTCAGTTGCTGACTACAAAGAAGACTATTTTTTTTTCTTATTTTCTATTAATTGGTGGTAGAAGCTTTTAGGAAAGGTATCTGTTCACTGCATTTTTGCAGTGCTGGAACAATAAACCTTTGGACCTTTCAGTGTGTTATACATGACAGCATGAGTTAATTTTTTTTTTTAATATGCCTCTTCTGTAGGAAAGAGGTTGATACAGACATCTGTATTTAAATTTCATATGCGTATGCCCTCCTACAAAGCCCTAGCAACTGCAGCTTTAGTCTGTGGGACAGAAAGCATTGCTGACTGATCCACTGTGCTTTTCACCATCTGCTCATAGCAATGTAAAGACACAAAATGATGGAATTTCATGTTTTTCAGATCAAAAACACTGTAATGAAATACTCATGAGTCTTTTTTTCCTCCAGTTTTAGTTGACTTGCTGCATGAGCTTTTCTTCTGTATCTCCAGTGAACATTGTCATGTGTGTTTTGTAAAAGTTTTCATTGACATTAGTATCAAGGGCCCTACTTATGGTTGTACCAGCTTGGTACAGGCATATTGTTATGTTAGAAATAATAAATTTCTATGCATGTGAGTGGCACCTCATTCAGGCTTTTTTAGAAGCTGTGATGTTCTGTACCACTGTGTTGTAGATGTGCTTACCACCCCACCGAGCCTTGCTTACGGTCATGTGAAAATAACATTCCTGTCCAGATATTGCAAAGCTTTTTGAAGTATTCTAAATAGATGGTGGAAGACACTATAGAAGAAACATGTAGTAGGTGTCTTTCTCCAGTTTTTCTTTGGCATAAGTTAAAATTTTTAAGCGATTTTAAAATTCTTTCTTAAAAAACCCTGCTTTTTCACCATCTTGTGTATTTGTTTCTTTTAAGTATCTGTGTTATCACCCTCTCTCTTATGATGTGACTGTCTTACAGATTATTTGGTAAGAGCTCATCTTTGTTTTTATGTTGCTTTTGCATTTGTTCTGTATGCACATATCTGACTATGCCTTTTTGCTTCATTCAGTAAATAATCTCTTGGATTTTCAAATGGACACAGATTAATAGGGAATGGAGAGGAATTAAGATATCTCCATACTACTGTACACATGAATGCCTCTGCTGGTTGAAATTGAATCTTGGAGAAATAAAATTCACTGTTCCCTCACAGTTTTCCCATGAAAAATACTGTGCTTTGGAGAAGAATATACTTCATTTTACACTATGCAAAAAGCAACAGCTTGCTTCTCTTTTGCAAGTGAAACACAGGGCAAACTGCTGTGTGTAGGGTCTGCTAAAGTCAACTACTCTGTGGAGTCAAAGTCCCTGTATTTGACTGTTTCTCTGATTTAAGGGCAGAGCCCTCTTTGAAAGCATAATATAGATTTTAGTCTGGACCTAGCACCAGTTTGCAGTTTGCCCTTTATGTTACGCAGCTGTCAAGTCTTCTGTGCTAGATTGATTTCTCCCTACACCAAAAGACCAGCAATGAGACCAAGTGCCAGTCAGTTTTCTTAATTATGTTCCTTTTAAATACTTGCTTTCACTCCTTACAGTGTCATTTGAAGCTGGATCTTGCACCCCTTGAGGTGGATCTGCCATTTTTAAAGGCTCATTTTTGCATTATTTTCTGTTTGAATGTTTGTTTCTTAATGGTTTCCTCTTTTTCTAAAATGTCAAAATGCTTAAACAGTGTAGCAGTAAGCTGTAAAGTCATGAACAAAATTAAGAAATAGAGAGCTTGTTCTAGAGTGATTTAAATGGTTGTGTTGCTGCTCTTTTGACATTCTCCTGTCTGAGAGTGGCAGGACAGTACATAGCACCTTCCATTATGTTTCATGGATCTAGGAATTATGGAAATTAACTATGATTAAGAATTAAAGGTTAACAATGACAGACATATCTTCATTCCTTCCAGGAGGGCTTCTACTAGCACAAGGAGCTTTGGCACTTTTAGAGCCCTGCTGGTCCCTCTGTGCAATGCCTTTGTGTTACCTTAAGAGAATAAAAAGTAAACATGTTCAGGTAACTAAGAGTTTTGTTTAATGTTGCTCGACACTTTGCTATTTGATGTGATCAGTCTCTCTCCCATTCATAATTTATTTTCAGAGGATTTTTGTGACCTTGAACATGAAATAAAATGTCACTTCCTCTGGGATCTGTACCTGTGATGTGTTGACTTTTAAAGGAAATCTTTAGTCGGAGAATTCCCCTGAGAGACTCTTAATATCATAATCTTTAAAAAAAAGCCCAAACAAAAATACTCACTTTTTTTTTTTTTTCCTTTCACCTTTTCATGCAGTTCACTGCTTTCCCTCCTCTTTTCTTGGGTTTAAGCAGGGAGAACAAAGCTGAGAAGAAAAATCAGAAGTATTGTGCCTGGCGTGTCCCCGTGTCAGTTCCTTTATGACGCTGCTTCCAGACATCACAAACAAAAAGTTCGCTCTTACCATAAACAGCTTTTTTGATTAAGTCCACAAATTGCTGATTCAGAATACGTGCCTGAACAAATTGAATAATTGTATATACAAATGAATCAAGAATTATACCCATGATGACTTGCTTCCTCTATTTAGGTTTGCTCATCTAAAGCAGAAATGTGCCCATCTGAAGTTAATTTACTAACGTAACTAGCCATAAGTGACTGTATATGTTTAAGCAGTGCCTGGACATACACAGAAGCTACTGTAGGTGGAGGGTCAAAATGTGGTCAGATTAGCAAACATCTACTGTTGCAGTGAAAAGAGCAAACGTGAATCTCCTCATTTTTTCTTGGCCCTAAAATGAGGTGAAAAGCATCATAGTATTGCCATAGATGTCATAGGCAAAGAAGTAGCAAACTGATACTTTAGGTTTGGTGGTACCCAAAATTGCCCTACAGCTCACAAGAAAGCTGCTGTGTTACCTTAATGCAGCCCATAGTGCATTCTGCAGAATGGAGACTAGAAATCTTTTGAGGAACTTCCCTCTGACAATATTTCTTTTTCCCCTAGTTGTGCTGCATCGACTGTCTGTAGTGTTCCGTGGTCCAGGCAAATCTGGTACATAGCAGCAGTGTGCATGTTCTCAGCATCAGTTCTGTGGCTTCTGGACCCTAATTTATTCTTTTGAGTTACTTTTGTAATATACTGTTATAATTCTAAAACCAATAAAATGGCAACAAGAGCACCTTGTGTTCCTGCAGTGGCTTGACTTAAATTCCCCACAGTTCTGACAGAAGATATCAAGCTTCTAAGAACTGCCTGTGATACCTTTACCTCACAAGGGTGCATGGAAGGTTCTCTACTGGCTTTTCACTTTATTCATTTTCATATGATTTTAAATATATACAGTGAATAAGGGTACTCTTTACAAGTACACCAGGGAGGCTTTCTTACATGGCCTGGTGTAAATAGATTTTTTGTATCAGACTATAAAGAAGCTCTCCATTTCCATCATCAGAAGGTTCTGTAGCTTCAACTGATTAATTTCTCCAGGCATGACTCTTGTTCCTTAACTAGAATTTGGTAAAAAAATTTGTTCTTTCTTTCCTGCATTCTGCAGCTGTGATCAGCTGAGAATTCCTCGTCTAAGCTCGCCCTGACACAATTCTTCTCTCTCCTTCACCGCATTCACTCCTGCTCTTTTCAATGTGTAGGGTGATGATAACTGGTCCCTGCTGGTATCCTAGCTAGTTGTCTGTCCAGAAAAAAAACCCATAAAATTGGTAGAAAAGCCAGGTCTTTCCTTCAAAAGATTTTCATTTGCATGAGTTTGATTATTTCTGAATTCTGACTTGTCATCAAAACTAGCTGGAATTGCTCCAGTCTTACGGGGACACTGGCAGACATGAACCTAAAGCTTAATCTTACCTTAGAAATTACAACTCAAATGCTTTTTTTGCATGACTGTACACGTTTGTCACTTTTGTGTACTGTTCCGTGGATGTAACAAGTGATGCTGCAGGCTTGACAAGCT
The DNA here is from genome assembly GCF_026979565.1 of Vidua chalybeata. Classification (NCBI taxonomy): domain Eukaryota; kingdom Metazoa; phylum Chordata; class Aves; order Passeriformes; family Viduidae; genus Vidua; species Vidua chalybeata. The sequence goes on from NC_071570.1 coordinate 54,163,844, forward strand.
GTTGATATAGATTATTGACACTCATTTCAAGTGACTTATACAGAGGCAAAAAAAAAATAATGCCTTTTTTTTTTTTTTAATGTACAGTGGCCTAATAATGTCAAGTTATGAAATACACCAACATTGATTCTTTTAGGGGAAAAAAAAAGTTATTTCTAGCTTTTCAGGTCACTTGCAATCATTTTAGTGGAAAACCAATTACTTCCTTTTTCTTTTAACTGCAATTCTGATTCTAGAGATAGTGCTTTCTCTTTTCCATTCTCCTCTATGTAACTAAAACACTAATGCAAAATATGTTTATTAGTTTAAAACCAGCAGAACTTTTTTCCACTTGTATGCACAATGCAACAGATGTGGCTGGAGCTTCTCACAGAGTGAGATCATAGAGCAATTTCTTGTAGTGGATGATAAGAATTGTATACATGAAAACACTTTTTAAAGAGACATTGCACATTTTTCTGTAATCCCTTATCTTCCTTACTGAGTATTCAAAGGTGGTCAGTCATGGTGAGTGAAGTAGCCATCTTGTCTAGTTTACTTTTTGTAAAGCACTAACATGCTCACAGAGTAATGAAAGCACTTCATCACCAGATGGCAATGTTGCATGAGCCTAACCCCTGCACCTCCTCACAGGGGTGCAGCAGGAGCAGTGGAAGGAAGTGGTACAATTTGTTTGGGAGAATGAGCAGCCATGTTGTCAAAACTCTTTTACCTCTTTTAAAAGTACCTACAATGAAGGTCAAAAAGGATAATTTCCGACTTTTTCACGTGCAGAGAAAATTTGGAAGGAAGTTCATATGAAAATCAGCTTGAGTAAAAAGATCAAGGACACCTTTCTTAAAGAAAGATATGCTTACACTTTGTCCTTTTTTTTTTGCAATTGCTCTTTATAATTATTAACATCCAGGGACATTTCCAAGGTTATACTAACTTTACACAAGATTTCTGCCAATCACAGTTCCCAGAGAGTAACAGTGAGATTTTGTTTTTCGTATTAGTGGTTACTGAGGATGTGAAATTACATGTTTTCCTAATTTTAAAGTGTCAGGTGACTGTATCTGTTGTAGCAGTGCATAGCTTTAGTAAGCTTTGGTTTTTTACTTCTGAAATTAATTTCTAATGTAATTCTGTTTACACAGAATTTTTGCCCAAAAATTTATTTGAACAGAAATCGTAGTGTCAGGACATATTTTGCATTGAATGTTCTATTGAGTTCAAAGCTGTTCTGTTTATTTGTATTACACATAACAAGCACATATTGCTTAATATATGAATCATAATTAATCTACTGTTAAGATTATGGTCAAGTAGCCTACTTCTAAAATTGTAATAATGAAAGTGGAAATCTAATTTATTGAAAGAGGAGAACAGATACTAGACGAAGTCTAATTGGAAACACAAAGATAAAATTTAAGGTTCTCATAGTAAGAAACACAATTTGATAGAGGCACACTTAATTGAACTCTACCTGCAAATGCAAAATTCCTTTGTCTTTAATCTTAAAAAGATTAAAAATACTTAAAAGATTAAGTAACTTTAATCTATGTCCATCCCATAGATGAATGACTAGCTGGAGTACTCAGTATTAGTAAATAGTTTTGTGTCTTTTTTAGCTATTTCTGAGTTGAAGAAAGCCTGACGAATATGCTTAAATTGAAGATTGTGTAGATCACTGAGCAATAAATTGAACAGGGAGTATTATGTTCTTGAAGTAAGTAGTAAGGGGTTTTGGCCCAATCAGTTTGTGCTTCCCCAAGATGCTGACAATAGGTGTCTTGTTGCCCTTGGGTATGCCTTTAATACAGCAGGTAATGCTGCCCATTGTTTTCCTATATTGACTCCAGAGGAGAGCTAGTATGATTTAGTGGCTTCATTAAGCACTTAGACAGAGAGAATGAATCTAGGCCTAAAGCTGCACTATAGAATTAAGTATCCTTGTTCTACACTATTGTGCTGCTTCTCCTTCCGTGGAAGGCAGGAAGAGAGCAAAGGCTGGTTATCAGCCATATTTCCAGTGGTCCCTCACTGGTAGTTTGGGGTGCCACCAGTGACGGATGTGTCTATACCTTGAACTTCACATTTATCACCAAGGGTGAAAATCATAAGGCAATGTTGGTAAGCAAATTGTCAGACACATTGCCGTGGTGATAAAGTCCTCTCTCAGCAGTTCCCTTGCTTTGCTCTTCCCAAGCAGCACTTTTCCAATGGGTGCTAGTGGGATTGTCCTGGTTTTGCATACTTTACCAGGTGCCAGTGAGCTTAGCCAAATCTCTGCTGGTTTCTGTTTGCCTGGAACCACAGCATCCTTTGCAAGGTTTCTTTCTTTCAGAAAGGGAATCTCCTCACTGCCACGTCTCTCTGTACATTTCAAGGCTCCATGGGTAGCACATGACATCATTCAGCCTAGAGAAGGAGGACTGAGATACTGGGAAACCTGATGTCAGATGAGATGCTTGGAAGAACACAACTTAAAACTGTGCCTGGAATGAGGGCTCAGGAGTGTATGGACTGCTTCAATCACACATCACCAGGAGAGTTGTGGCTTGAATGTTATTTCCTCTCTATTACGCTCTTGGTGAGGAAGTTCTTTAGAAAGCAAAATGTCATTGCAACAGTAATTTGACGTGTTGTTGTAAAGTGGTTTGTTTATATGTTGGAGCTGGATAGGCAATGCATGTGTGGAAACATGGCAAGGTATTCCATTACGATTTTGTTGCTCACTCAGGCTAACTCACTTATCCAGACCACTGTACAATAAGACGTCAAACTATTGTCACCATGGCAACACTTTTCCTTCTAATTTTACACTGATAATTTTGATAGAACAAGAAGGACTACATGTGAAGATTACACCTTTAAAAACAGATTTGGAACGACAGGATAAATTATAGCATTTCCAGCAATTTCAGGCTCCAGCAAAACTGCTTCTTTTTTGAGGTATGGAATCAGACTTCAAGTGGATTTCACAAAATCTCCTCTAGATAGCTAAATTAAAATCTATTTCAAAGAAAAGCCTTAATCAGCAATTCTCAGTAGGATTACTATCACAATGCACTCTTTAAAAAAAAATATTTTCTTTCTTTTTTTCCTTAAGGAAGTTGCAAGCCTTTTATTTATTTATTTATTTTCCTGGAAGGAAAATACAAAGTGAGATAGTAAGAACAAAGAAATAATTTCCCTCTTCTGAAAAGCCAGTGATATAGATTTAAATTCTCAAGTGGGGGAAACATTCTTCTCCCTAATTTCCTAGACTCTACTATAGTATGTATTTTTTTTTCCCCACTGATAAATTAATTCCTACTGACATTTTATCAAGATTTACCTTGCTCAGTCTGAACTTCATGGAGGTCAATCATCTGTATTTAGGTTTGGGATTTTTTTTAAAGTTGAACAAGTTTTGAAATGTGTTTGGCTATAATTAATAAAAAAGTTCTCATAAAAATAGATCCCAGCTTCTCTGGGACATAAAATGATTTAAAAATATCATTAATTGTTTTTTTAAAAAAGAGTTAATATTTTCACAAGGCAGTATTTTAAGCTCTGAACAATGATGTGAACTAATTTAATTTACTATCACAAAGCTGATGGAAAATCATGATTGCCATTTGTTGTATGATGCTAATGAAACCCACTCTCAGTTGGGAAGCCTCCTGTGTTGTCAAAATAAAAATACAAAAAAGGCCGATGCAGTGATCTAAAAGATACAGGGAATTTACCTGTTCCTTTCAGAGCAAATGGCTCTGTATTGACAGTCCAGCTGGAACTGGAAAACTCTCCTGTGTGCTTCTCTTGTGTTATGAGCTGGTGGTATTTCTTAGCCTGGTGGCCAGAGTGGGCTGCCTGGCTAATTTCACTCAGCTCTTACCTGCCTGTAGGAGCTGTGACGAACAGAGAATAAACATGATGATGACAATTCACACAGAGATCATGAAAACCTCACAGAGCTACTCCACAACTCTTCTTCCTCAATGCCACTGGTAGGAGTCCAGTGAGTGTTTGGCCTCAATTTGTACTTCTTCCTATGGCTCAGGTGTGACTCCAGTCAAGCTGCACCCACAGCTTGACTGCACCCACAGAAATAAGCACCTAAATAAAATCCTAAAATGCTACATTTTTTATTATTTGTTCTTCCCCCATTTTTATAATCACAAGCTAGGAATTTTGTATAGGTCACAAAGAGGTCAGTGGACATCCTCTAATTTGGATTGCAACACAGGGCTTAGCTGTTGGTCTCTCTTTTTCATTCTGTGGTTTGCACTGAACTCTCATGCAATTAAGAAAATGGGAGACTAAAGGATGATTTTGGTTTAAGAAAAGTAGTACAAAATTTGGCTCTCAGCAATAACTGGCAGCGGAAGAGAAACTTCCAGGCTTGATTTGTTTCTCATCAACATGATATGTCATGCAAATTATGGGCTGTGGTAGGAGTGTCTGCATACTCTAAAACCTGCTTTTAGAATAAAAAAAGAGTTTTATTTACCACAGACATTGTATGAAATGTGCTATAGCTACCAAGATTCCTTTGAGATAAAAAGTTTAAGAACCTCAGGTTTTGAGAATTCATGTTTACAGCTTATTTGAAAATTTTCAGTTACATTTCTAGAAGGTTGCAACTGTCCCATTCAAAGACATAGAAGTCCCTTAGAGGTTAGACAATGTCTCTTACTCAATTTCAGTGTCTGAGAAACACCAATCCCTAATCTCTTCTCTCCCTAGAATTGTCTAGGGTATGTGCCACTGCCCATTACATCTTTTAATTAATGTGAGAGTTGCTGTACATGGAGTTTAATACAAATTCAGTCAGCTTATATTGGGAAACCTGATGTTCTGTATGCATTTAAAACATGATAAGACCAATTTTGCTCTTTATGTTAATTGTGTAAGGTCCCGATGAAGCTTACATGCTCATTCCTCAGCACAGGCAGTTAGAACTGATATTAATTGCTACCACGTCCTTTACAGGAGATGCCTCCTCTCCTCATTTACACTTTGTCAACTCCACCACATTTTTTTCCACGCAAGCTGGCCATTGCTACTGCTCTAAGTTAGATATCATCCTGATTCTTTTAACAGAGAAACCAGTTAGCAGTACAAATAATAGCACAAAAATATAGAATAAGGTATTCAGTGTTTTTTAAAAAACAAAATAGGTTTCTTTTCTTTCCTTACGCATGCATTCTGGGGGTAAAATCTTGGGCTGGGGAAAAGGAATAAAGCATGAATAGCAACACATAAAACAGCTCATAAGACTTCTGAAAACATTATCTTAAAACTTAATTGCTTAGTTTTGATGGTACACATATGAGCTGGATTTTGTCACAAAACTATTCCTGTGCTTCCTTGGACAAAGACTTCTTTTCCAGTCATCTGTAACATATGTTACTGCTTGTTCTTGAAAAGCTTTAAGAATTTTATGAGAAAAAGCAAACCTTTTGGTTTTAAATTTTTTCAGCTACTGACCCTGTATTGTTCAGGTGCCGTTTTGCCCAACACAATGTGTAAATCAGGTTAAAACAGGAATTCAGAACAAATACACTTCATGCACAAGTTACAGGTCCCAATCTAGAACTGTAGTTTTCTTAAGGTAGAAAGGGATACATTTAGAGGCTACTTATGTTCAATTGTTTCAGGAAGCATTTCTATGTTGGGTTTTAGTTTAATGTGCAGTATAATAACATTCATAGTAAACAATTCTTGTATGTTCCCCTTGAACTGTCAGAGAAGTGGAGATTTTATAATTTCAGTTAGGATATGGAGATTTACAGCACCCAAAATTCTCTGAAACAGTTTCCTTCTTGTTCTTATTCTTCATTGTCATCCTTGCCATGTTAACCAAATACTTTGATCGCTTCAGCAGTGCAGATATTGACATTTTCCCTGTGCTTTAGAGACTCTGAAATGCCTTGAGATATTGGTTGATTTGGTATGAGACTTTCACATGATTAATGGTAATCATATCCAGTACTTGATATTTTCATCCGTGTTTCCTGAAGTCTCAACTGCTGTTCATGTGAGTGTGTTGGTTTCTTTTCCACTGCTGGTTTGTGGAGTGCCTGTCACTTACCCCTCTTGTCACTGGGGCCTGGGTAGCTGTCAGGTCTGGGCAGTGCTAGCAGCTCTGTTGAGGCACAGCTGCCAGTCTGATGCAGCGGAGTTTCCTTGTAGTCTGCACATCAGAAGAACAGTACCTAGGTACTCATCTGCTCACTGCTTGAGTTCTTCAGCATCCTGTCTAAAAAAGGATGAATGTATAGTAATTAATTGCTTGGTATCTAGCCTTAAGAGCCACAGCTGGGTCCCTAATGAAAAAAATGGACAAAAAAGGCTAAAAAGGATCAGAAAAGAATTGTTCAAATTGATGCATCAGGGTTCTGGCTGCTCTAGTACACTGTATCCAAGGATCTCAGAAACTAAAGAAGGGTTAACAAGCTGTGAAATAGGCAACTATGAATCAATCAAATCAAAGAGGAGGATTATTCTCAGGTTTGACTGAATTTAGTAAAAAAGGAAAGAGCTTCTAGAGCATCTTCTTATAACTCTATACAGAAATAAGCTTTGATGTTCCCTTATGTTTACTTGAAATGTAAACAGAGATATTCCTTGAAATTCTCCTGGCCTTATTTAAAAAATGAAGCACAACCCCCTGCCCCTTACACCCAATATAATTTGATGTTTGAGTAAGATTGAATACATTGGAATTTTTAAAAATAAGTATTAAACTTCTTGCAGTGATACTTATGGGCTACTGGACAAGAATGGATTTACCTAGACATAGGGAGAAACCACCTCTGCACTTTGAGCTACTAATTAAGTGAAGATCAAGAAGCAGGATGTAAGAAGAAACAGTGGATGGTCATAAATGGTCTTCAGATAAGAAGACAAAATTAATTATATTAATTCAAGAAAGCTCATAAAAATAAAAAAAAAATCTTGCATGTCAGCACATAAGTGAAACAATGTGGATTATGAACAGGAGAAGCAGAAAATCTTAATACATGTCAGAAACATCTTTTCTATAGTATAATTAATTTTGTGGCATTACTCATTACTAGAATGCTAGTATTCCTGTATATTTTGCTCAGGCAGAAAAAAGTGTGATCTTGAACAGGAGGAAGACAATATGCTTGCCCTGAGGTTTTGAGTAGATGTGGAGTTAGACTTGTTCAAAGTCTATGATAAAAAAATGCAGACTTATGTGGTAGAAGTATCGCGGCCTGGGGTCCCCAGGGTCCATCCGGCCCCCGGACAGCAGCTGCTGTAGGTATCCTGGATAGTGCTGTGCTTTATCAGCTCAGCCTGTCTGGGCCCTCGGGCTAGCTCCCAGCCTCAGGCAACTTCAACGAGCAATTCTGGAGTGATTTCAGCTCTAGTGAGTTCAGCTCTTAGTGATTTCAGCTCCTTGCTCGCTTGCTCGGCTGATGGAGGGATGGAGAGAGGAGAAGGCTATTTGAAGTTCTGCAGCGGTGTCTTTATTAGCAGACTCCTGCAAAGGGTTCCAGTGACAGCTCTTCTGTCGAATTGGGCAGAGATAGGGGTTTAAGTAGGCTACTGGGGGATTGGAAATTGTCCAATGGCTAGGGTTTGAGGAAAATAGACCTATAGCCTTACAGAGAGATAACAAGGGTCTTATGCGGGAAGAGGGGCTGCTCTGGTCCACTCATCATGACTCTGCATTTCTTATCTTAGGCAAGTGACCGCCATGGAGGCCTTTCAGGGCCTCTGACTGCTACATAGAAGTATGGGTGACAATTTATGTAAAAAAGAATTAGAAAGCACCAGGTGAAAAACAGTGTTCAGTAGAAGATCGCAACAAATCCAAGTGATGATCTAGACTGTCCAACAGAATACAGGAACTGTGTTCTGGTGAAACCTTTATTTTGCTAAAGAAAAAGTAGAGAGGGAAATCAAGGATGAAACTGTCTGAGGTTTTGAACGGAAAATGATTGAAATTGAAATAAGATTTTGAGATCTTTGGGAAGAGAAGAAGAAGAAAGCAAAAAACAGATTTCAGTTAGCCCTCAGAATTTTTACTTAAGGTTACACAGGAAGGAAAGTGGATAGAATAGCATATCTAGGTAGAGTAAATAAGCCCAAGTCATGGCAGCTTTACTAACTTCAAGGAGTGGCTAAACAAAAATGCAAACTTTGTTATTTAGTTGACAGTCTGATGGAAAAGTATAATGTGACTATGTAGTAGCAAAGCTGAGAGTCAAGGTATGAAATTAGGTTAAGTAGCAGAAAATGTCAAGGGTAAAAGAATAGCATTTTAAAATGAGTTAATTATAAGTTCCACAAATCTATTACTGGCAAAAGGAAATTGAAGGAAAAAGAAAACCCTTTCCAACCATCACATGATATATATAAGCCTTGTTACATTTATTCTTCACAAAAAGATCAGTCAGGAGCAGATGGCTAACACAATACTGATGACAAAGGTTTCAAGCTGAACTCTGGAAAGGGCAGATAAGAGATCACTTAGATGAGTCAGGTGTTTTAAAATTGGTCAAATAAATTTCATAATAGTATGCTTAGTGATGTTGCCTAAGCAATTTCAGAATGGTTGGAATTTGCCTTTGAGAAACTGTGGAGGACTGCTGTGCAACAGGAGTGCTAGGAAAATGGCAAGTGTAGTGCCTAATACTAAGTTTTATGTAGAAAAAAGAGATCCAGGAAACATGAACTAATAAGCTAGTTCAGTTCCAAGACTCTGAGATTTTGAAAAATAACAAGGAACAGTGTAATAACTAGGCTGGATTTACTGAGAACAAAGTAAGTCAAAACAAGTTATAGTAAGGTGAAAGGACCTGTGGATAGGGGAGATACAATAAAATGCCACCAGCTTGTGACATTGGTTAATACAGTAGCCTAAAAGGGCTAAAAAATGAAACACTGTCTCAATAGAAAATATTTCAGAGGTGAATAGCAAGATTTAGAGAATCTGTTGAAATGGATATATGTATCTTCCATGGTTCCTTAAAGGGTCTAAGTCTCTGCAGATTTTAATGGAAATGAAAAACTTATTTATATTTGGACATGATTAACTGTAGGATAAAAGTATTCTAAAATGATCTAGGGAAAAATTAAGATGAAACTCAAGAGAGGACAAGCTAACATGTTGACAGAGTAACTCCACATGTACAAGGTGGGTGTGCTTAAGGAAAACTTGGTTATTATCTCATGCAAGAGAAACATGAATGAGTAACAATATTGCTTCCTGAGTAACATGTGATCTTGTACCAAAGGAACATCTGGATTTGGGCATATAAGGAGAATCATAGATAAATTGAGGTGAATCCAGAAAAGGACAGTGTGTGAGCAAGTGTGATTTCCAAGAAAATACTGAGAGTTCTGTAAATGTTTATCTTCAGGAAAAGGTTAGGAAAACAATGAGAGCCAATTACTGATGTAATTAGAAGGGTGCTTGCTAAAAGAAAAAGAATGGCTTGTTCTCCCGTCTATGGAGACTACTAATGAGCTCAGATGCAAGATGGAAAAAAGGTCAAGTTAGAAATCGGCAAAAAGCATTTTCAGTGGTAATGCCACTGAAACACTGGAGTACATGGCTTGGGTGATATGATGGATTTTGCATTTCTGGTGATCCTTCTGTTCATTTTGATAGATGCATTTATTTGGTATATTTGATCCATAGAAGAATGAATAAAATCTTCTTCATTCTGTTTCTTTAAAATTTTCTGCAGAACAGTTTGTCTGTATACCTACCATGCAGTGCAAGTGACTACTAATTTGAACTGGATTTTGGGTTGAAGTAATCACTTCTGAGCATTTAAATGATTCTTCTTGAAATTTTATCCTAAATAAAAAAAAATAGTGGAACTAAAATGATCTTATGTGAGTTTGTCTTTAATTTGAAGATATTTCACGGATGTTTAAAGATTTTTTTTTTAAATCCACAAAGCAAGAAAGTAACCTAAATAGAGGTGAAGCATGTAAAACTTAAAATGCATGGAAAAATCAAGAAATACGTGATTGTAGTTCCGCAGGGCTAAATTTTAAGGCCAGTGCTCATTAGTATATTTTATAAATTATCTGGATGCAGGAATCAAATGTACATTAAGTTAGTTTGATTATAATTCTGAATTAGGAGGATCTGTGGACTTCTTTGATGATAGAGAGGATCTTGTAGAGAGAAAAGTTCTGAACCCAAAGGGTGGTCAGTCACTAGAGTAGAGTAGTCTACCCAGGGAGGTAGTCAGAGGTCTGACAGAGTTGAAGGAGCATCTGGATGATCCTCTTATAGTTTAATTTTAAGTAGCCCTGTGAAGAGCAGGGAGTTGGACTTGCTGGCCCTTATAAGACTCTTCCAATTTGAGATATTTTATGATTCTATAATCTAGTGTAAAGGACCATCTGGACAGTGTTAAGTATGCACCCTTCTGAGAGTGGGAAATAAAAAGCATTAACAACTATTACCAATAAAAATAGTAATATCTTTTGCATTAACAACTATTAGCAATAACAATAGTAATGTCTTTGTGTACATATGCAATTGAGGCTATATTGGGCCAGATGCTACATCAGAAAATGTAAAGAAAATGGCAAAGGTAGGTATGTTTTCTGATGCTAAGGACTCCCTGTCTGCAACTTGATAGTAGATAGTCCACACTTTGTTTTCCTACAGCTGAATTTAGTCTTAATTAAACTTCTCTGTTTAATGTGAAAGTCTATTAAGTATGACATGTAGAGATTACCCAAGGAAATCAAAACATAACTTGAAAAAAAACCTACATATTGAATTAACATGAAGATTAGCAGCAATTTTCTGTTAAATTATATTGATTTTTGCTGTACTTGAATTTTAAAAACAGTATATCCAGTGCTGCTAACCTTTAATTCGTGTTGATTACAAAGACTGTAAAGTCATGCTTTCTGTGATCTGCAGACTAACATTGATGTAGCCTCTGGAAATATTGAAGACCAGTCCTGGAGCTTATAGCAGTCCTACTAAATATAATGAATTTTCATGCTGGCTAAGAATCACAGTCTCTGGTGTATTTAACTTGTATTTAGTTTATTTTATTATATGTTATAACTTTAGTATTTTAATCTATAGCTAGTAATATTATTGCTGCTATTATCTGAACATACATTCTTGGCATGAATTTACAAATCTATTGGAATCTTTGTATATCTGGAAAAAGGGTGTTGCATCCCGGAGTTTGGGTTTAGATTAGGGTTTTTAATTTATGTTAAAATAAGTTCTGTAATCCCACGTTTCCCCCGTGTTGTTCCCCCCCCGCAGTTTCTGGCCCCATGTTGCCTGCTGCCGGATCTTACCCCTGTGCCGCTCCTGTAAGCACCCTGCCGTCCGGCCCCGGGAAACCCCGTGCTGGCCACCCCAACCCATACGATCCCGCTCAGCCCAAGGCTCGGTGCCCGCCCCTGCGGGGTTCTCTGGTTGGTCGCTGTTGTTGGCATCACTGCCACGGCAGCCGCCCCTATTGGGCAGCAGGCCCTGGATCCTCTCGCTCCACCCCTCCATAAAGCCTATCCCGCCGGCAGTCAGGCGACATTTTCTCCCATGCGAGTGCCGGGAGCGGTTGCGTCTTTCCATCGAACCGCACCATGTGCGACCAATAAACCGTTCCTGCCAAGCACGGAGTAAATGGACAAATTCCTTACCTCTTTGCCGAGTCCCTAGCGCACGGCAACAGAGGCTGGCCAGCCCACGCGCCCGAGACACGGAGGCATGTCCAGGAACCCGCGGCAGCAAACCCCGGCAGCACGTGAAAGCTACGCCAAAGCCGGGCTCCCAAGAGCCGCATGCAGCCGGGGAGAGCAAAAACCCACGCCGCAATTGGCGCCCCAGCGTGGTGCCGAGGCCAGTGCTGAGCTGATGGCGTGGACGGAGGTTCACCGCGGAGCTCCAGGAACAGCGCCAGGAGCCGCCACCGCCGGCCAGGGGCCGCGCCGCCGCCAAGGGGGGAGCGCCGCCACCAAGCCAGAGCGGGCAGCGGTCCGCGCCGGACTACAGCTCCGTGCCGGACGGAAACCGAGAGCAGGGGCTCTCCAAAGTACGTCAGTGAAGTCTCCGTCGCCCACGAGGGACCAGACAGTGTGTCCTGCGTGGGACAGGAAGTGCAAACTTTCGCAGCCAGGAGGGCAGAAGAAAGAACACTTCCCGGGACTCCCGGACCCTGGTGGCAGCTTTTCTTTGCAGAGACTTCAGTCTGGTAAGTATTAGTCGTGGAAACGTGTCCAGCTAATACGGGGAGGGCTGGCCGTGTTCCCGAGGTTGGGACGTGTGGCGCACAGCACGAACGGCAGCCGCTGGAGTCGCCTGCGTTTTTTTTGCTTTTTTTCTTTTTTACTGCCCCAGGGGTGAGGTGGTTTGGGTGGAAGAAGCATGGGGACCGTGCTATCTGCCCAACAAAAGGAATTTTATTCCCAAGTTAAAGAAATCCTTTTGGTGAAGGGCCGATACCCAAAAAATTTAGTTAAGAAATTTGTCCAGTGGTTGTTCTTTGCTTTCCCCTGTCTGTCTACCGAGGACGCGCGTAAAACAGAATTTTGGGAGCAAGTGGGAAAAAGGCTAGCAGAGGGGATCGGTAGGGATCCCTCTATAGATGACTGCTTCCCTAAATTCCATTTGTTGATCACAGATGTAGTAAAATCAGACCCCGTGCGAAACTCGGTTGGGGAAAGGAAAGAACCATCCAGAAAATCTGTTACTCCCTCTGAATCTGTTTCCCCATCCCCTTCTCCTACCCCTTCTTCCCCTAACCCGGGTGAGCGAGGGGGGGCACCCCATCAGTCTGAGACGCAGGGCAGCTCCACAAACGTGGACCGTGCGCCTGGCTCCCCCAAGCCACCCCGGCGTCCCCGCCTTAGCGAGATTGGTCGATTCGCTGAGGCCATGACCCTAAACCCCTTTTCCAATCCCTTTTTCCCAGTTGAAAATCCCAGTTTCGGCGCTACCCCGCGCAGTTCTGTTTCTTTAAACCCCTTTCTTTGTTCCTCTGAGGAGGCCGAGGCCATGTGGTCGATCCCTTTGTCTTCCCAAGATGGAGGGCGGCCACATGGCAGGGTGTCTTCTTCCCACAACCCCTTTCTGTTCTTTGTTCCCGGTGTCCCCGCCTCTGACCGAACCCCAACCTGCCTCCCTGTGGGCGTGGGCGCCGCCCCCTCGGGAGTTCAGGTTACTCCCTCACCCATTGTTCTCCCTCGAATGGGCGTTCCCTCCAGTCCTTTGCATGTCCTCCCTGCTGAGTCATCGACTCCGCCCTCCTCCACCGGGGAGAGCTCTGCCATCTCCACCCCGCTGCCTGAGGGAGGCAGCCCCCGTCCTGTTGCCCGCACCCTGTCCCCATCTTCCCATAGGTCCTGGAGATCCGGGCGGGAGGGAAGAGGAGAGGGGCGGGGACGGGAACCCCTACCTCCAAGTTCCCATGGGCCCCAGACGTCTGGGCGGGAGGGAAAAGGAGAGGGGGGGGAATCGGAGGCCCTGCGTCCACATTCCCATGGATCCCGGAGACCCGAGAGGGAGGGAAGCAGGGGGATGTGGTTTTCTGAGCATTTTCCAGATTCCGTGGAACGGGTCGAGCCGACAGATGAGAGGCATGTAGAGGGATCGGAGGTTAAGGACAAGTCTGTCCTGGAAGCGGCATCCATGAACACTGCTGCCTTGGATGCCGTGCCTCCAAAGAACGCTGGTCCGAAGCAGCCTCCAGCAAGACGCCAGTGCTTCCATGGTGATCAGAGAGGACATTTTGTTGTTCAGTGTCCATTTCTGGGCAGGGCACCCCCAGGGACAGTGGGAGGGGAGGAGGGAAACCCCATTCCCCCCAAAAAAACCTGAAAAAACAACGCGCACCTGCCTCGCGTGAAGATAAAAGTAAGGCAGGCCACGGCACCTTAAGGGGAGTGTGATTTATCAAGCAATTGTGCAGGTGGTAGTTCAGAACATCAGGGTGCCTTGGAGTGCGGCAGATGACCCCACCAATCGGGGAGTTGCATCAAACCGCAGGTGACGCAAAAAGAAAAAGGACCCTACGATCTCCTTAAAAAATGTTTTTCCCCAAAGCCCCAGGAAAACTTTCCAGCCACCCCAGTCTGTGTGTGTCCCAAATCCCCATGTTTGTAATAAAGTTGTTGTCCCAGTTTCCCTATCCCTAAACACCCTAAGAAGAACCAGCACCAGCACCATCTCCAGGCCCTCTCCACCTGCGTAGCAGTCACTGCAGTTGCAGCAGCAGAATAAGCTGGGAGAAGAGGCCACCGCTTGAGAGACTGAATCAACACCACTGCTTTCTTTTTATATTTTATTAAACGGGGAGATGTTGCATCCCGGAGTTTGGGTATAGATTAGGGTTTTTAATTTATGTTAAAATAAGTTCTGTAATCCCGCGTTTCCCCCATGTTGTTCCCCCCCCGTGGTTTCTGGCCCCATGTTGCCTGCTGCCGGATTCTTACCCCTGTGCCGCTCCTGTAAGCACCCTGCCGTCCAGCCCCGGGAAATCCCGTGCTGGCCACCCCAAGCCATACAATCCCGCTCAGCCCGTGGCTCGGTGCCCGCCCCTGCGGGGTTCTCTGGTTGGTCACTGTTGCTGGCGTCACCGCCACGGCAGCCGCCCCTATTGGCCAGCAGGCTGTGGATCCTCTTGCCCCGCCCCTCCATAAAGCCCTATCCCACCGGCAGTCAGGCGACATTTTCTCCCATGCGAGTGCCGGGAGCGGTCGCATCTTTCCATCGAACCGCACCATGTGCGACCAATAAACCGTTCCTGCCAAGCACGGAGTAAATGGACAAATTCCTTACCTCTTTGCCGAGTCCCTAGTGCACGGCAACAGAGGCTGGCCAGCCCACGCGCCCGAGACATGGAGCCGTGTCCAGGAACCCGCGGCAGCAAACCCCGGCAGCACGTGAAAGCTACGCCAAAGCCGGGCTCCCAAGAGCCGCGTGCAGCCAGGGAGAGCAAAAACCCATGCCGCAAAAGGGGAAAATCAAAGCTGCAGCAGACAAAAAATTGTATAATTCCAGTCAATTTCTATCTCAGAGATAAATAGGAACCCTGCATGCAACCCTGAAAATACTGAGAGCTTGGTATTCTGAGAAAAAAATTGGGCTTTTCTCTGCTAATGATTAGCATGGAAATAAAGCATTTGTACTTCAGATTCTTCCTCCTTAAGGTAGGCAGGGTCTGTAAACTACAGTCTGCAGATAACAGGCTGAAAATTGCTGGATGTTGGACCACTGCCTGTTACTGATCTTCCATGGTGGGGGTGAAGAAGTGGCAGCATATGGGTGACCAAAGGGTGACCAAGGTTGACCAAAATTGCCTTCTAGGGTCTTGGGGCAGTGGGTAAGGGAATCTGGGGCTCAAGTTGTATTCTCCTCTATACTTCCAGTAGAAGACAGATAAATTGGAAGAAACAGACAAATTGAGTCTATTAATATATGGCTCCACTGCAAAAATGTTGGGTTCTTTGACAGCAGAAAGGCTTATGCAGTACCAGGGGGAGCTGGAAGCCACTACGCTGCTGGAAATCTATGTCCTAGCTGCAATTACTGAGGCCTGGTGGGATGAATCCCCTGACTGGAGTGCAGCTATCGAAGGCTAGAGGCTGTTCAGGAGGCACAGGGGAGAAAGGAGGGATGGAGGGGTTGCCCTCTATATCAAAAGGTAGATTGATTGTGATGAGCCATCTCTGAAGAACTCCCTGTGAGCTGAAGAAGAACAACAATGAGCAGGTAAAACTTGTGGGTAAGAAACAGAGACTGAGGCAACAAAGGCAATCTTGTGGTTGGTGTCACTACACGTCCCTGACCAAAGGTAGCCTATAGATGAGACCTTCTTGCTCCAGCTTGCAGGTTCTTGTCCTACTGGGAGACTTCAGCCACTGCAGTGTCTGCTGGAAAAATAGCAGAGCAAACTGTAGGCAGTCCAGGAAACTCCTGGAATGCATAGAAAATAACTTCCTGACTGATAGAAAGGGCTAATACACAGCCCTAGTGGAGGAGTTGCATTACTTAATCTGTTGGTCACCAACAGGTGAGTTAATTTGGCCTATCAAAATGGGAGACATCCTGGTCTGCAGTGATCCTGCACTGGTGGAGTTTGCAGTCCGGAGGGATATGGGTGGGTAAGACGCAGCACAGGGAGAGCATTGACCTGTAGAAACAAGTCCTGAGGAAAGCTACCAAGTTCATAAGAGGCATAGGGCATGTCTCCAATAGGAAAGGCTGAATTGAGATTGGTCATCCTGGAAAGGCGAAGGCTTTGAGGTACCTAATTGCAGCCTGCCAGTACCTGAAAGGAACCTACAGGAGAGTTGGAGAGAGGCTTTTTCCAAGGGCATATAGTGACAGAACAAGGGGATAACTAAAAGACAGTAGGATTAAATTAGATATACTGTCAATGTTAAGGAAACTTCTCAGTCTGACCATTCATGAACCTCTCTTGGAAGTCACACTCCCAAGGCCAGTGACTTTCATTGAGGAGACCAACGCCCCTGCACAGTGAGTGGCTCCAGTGACCTGACAGGCCCCTGCTTTGCTCGCTACACACCCACACATTCACAGCAGATTTCCTCATAGCAAAGTCTCACGTCTCATTCCACAGAGAAGTTTGTTCACAGCACAGTAACACAGAAACAGCCTGAGCTGTTGTCTCTGAGGAGGTGGTGTCTCACCCCCTAGCAGAGCAACCCCTGGGCTTTTATACTCTCACAGTCTACCACTGCCCGAGTCTTGCTCTTCCTCCTGACTCCTGCTGCTTCTGCTGTATCTCTCAATGTCCATTCACCTGTCAGGCTCCACTTGTCTTCATTCCCCCTTTTATCCAAAGGGTTGGCAGTTCCTGGCCTTTTGTTGAGGCTCCTATCCAGAGCTCAATATGCATCTCAAACTTCATCTCAATTTGCAGGCTTGCAGAGCGAGCTGTATGCTTCAGATGTATTCCTCAGCTGGGAGGCCGGTGAGGCACTGGAAAAGCTGTGGATGTCCCACCCCTGTAGGCAAGTAAGGCTAGGTTGGATGGGCCTTTCAGAAACTTGTTCTAGTGGAAGGTGTTGTACATGGCAGGGAGGTTGAAACAAGATGATATTTAAAGTCCCTTCCAACCCAAACCATTCTGTGATTCAATGATTTTATTATAGCTCAAGACATATTTACAGGCTGGGGAGGCTGGAATGGTTTTCTTGGTGATGCTGTTTTTATCACAGTATTCCATCTCCATAAATTATGATGCTCACCTGATATTCAATGTCTTTCTTTAACCCCAACATAAGCTGCTTAACTGACAAAGTAAAACACATGAAGAGTTATATCTACAGGTATGCTTTGGCAAGTGCTATATAAAATGCTTTCTTTGAGGTTCTGATAATTTTAGTCAAGGTCAGGTTGCATGAGAAAAAAATCACAAAATAATTTATCTTAAGCTCCTATATTTAACAGAAATGTCCTGTTAGAAATGTTAGCATGCAGAAACAAGCACCATGTCCCCAGATTAACTATGAAACATGAAATAGTGAAATGGCTATGGAAATGAAGCATCTATTAGAAAGTCTTCAGCTTTTTCTGAATTTTGGAGAATTTTCAGTTAAGTAGAAGCCTTGTACCTTAAGGAACATATTGTGGAAACAGTAAGAACCAAATTTTGATAGCCTTTGACAAAATGTAAGAGTGAAAGCACTGAATTTGCAGTGCTTTCCTATTACCTGTCAGCTACTCAATAAAAAGTGTGCTTTCATCAAGTTTCATACAGTTCATTCAATATTTTCATTCCAGGTTGGTATCACACTTGTGACCTGTGATACTTGGAAAGCCCTGTAATGTCCAGAGAATGCCTTTTAAAGTAGGCAAGTGTGTTAGCACTTCCAGAAACAGTTCCAGCCATTACCTGGATATGGTTCTTCTCCTTGGGTCTAGAGGAGAAGGCTGTGGAAGGCAATTTGAGATGCTATGGGAGCCCTGAAGAAAGCTGTAACTCTCTACAAAGGACCATCTATCAGTTGCACCAGGATTAGGCACTTTGGGTACTCAGCCTTAGGAGCTTGCAGTGCATGGCAGCTGTGGAAATTCAATTTCTATTGAATAGGGCCATTAATGAGTAACAAAAGAACCATGTGCTTCAGTTAATATTAACAGCAGAACTCCAACAGGGTGCTTAGAGATGCAAAAGTCATGGTAAATTAAAGCTCATCTAATTCAAAGTAACATTTATTGCAACCTGATTGTAACATTAGTAGTAAATCCTGCACAATTTCTTCTCTGAATGGTGGGAAGTATAAATTCTGGCAGGTAATGTATAGCTGGGACTCTGTCCATTTCCTGTAAAAAATGCAAACTGCTTCTCTGATTGTGACATGACAGATTAATTGAAATTGCTTAGCAGAAGATCTCTTGAATATTCATAGCCTTCCAGGTACTGTGTAAAATGGACACTCACATACAGTTAACAAAATTAAAACAATATAATAAGTTTACCAATAGGTATGATCTTGCCTCTTTAAATAAAAAGCAAATACAGGCTTGTGCTTGATTATGGACAGAAAGATTTTTTTAAAAGTATGAAAATTTGATATTACATACTATCAAAGCAGTCATTAAAGTAATATAGAGTTCAGATCTCCAGCGCAAAATTTAGAAATGGGTTGTCAGTGGATGAAACCATCTGTCATACCTTCTTTGAATATTTATATACCAATTTTTAATGTTTGTAAATGTGGATCAGACTTACTTTTGCATTATTTTGGAATCACAGAATCTTTAGGGCGTTGTGGTTTGACATTGGCCACTGCCAGGTACCCACAGGAGTTGCTTGCTCACCCTCCTCTGCCACAGCTGGGCAGAGGATGGAAAAGGAAAAAAAAAGTTAATGAAGGATTCCTGAGTTGAGATAAGGACCAGGAAAAAAAACCACTTTAAGGGCAAAAGAAGCTGAACTTGAAGTTGCAAGGTTAAATTTATTACTAACAGAATCAGAGGAGGATAATGAGAAGTAAAATAACCCCTTAAAACACCTTTTTCCTCCAGTCCCTCCCTCCTTCCCACTGACAGGGCATGGGGGTTTTGGTCAGTTCATCACCGAGATTTTCTTCCACTGCTCCAGGAGAGGAGTCCTTGCCTTATGACGCCGTGGGGTCCCTCGCATGGAAGACAGTTCTCTGAGAATGTCTCCAGTGTGGGTCCATGTTGCATCCCGGGTTTGGGTTCAGATTAGGGGTTCTGATAGTTAGTTAGTTAGCCGTTTTGGTGTACCCGTGTATGCCCCCATGTTCCCCCCATGGTGGTCTGCTCCGGGTCACCTACCATTGCAGCATCCCCATGCCAGTCTTGTGGTCACCCCCCTGTTCACTCCTGAGAGTTCTGTGTCTGTTACCCCATCCCTGCATTCCTTATTCGTCCTGGAACCCTGTATCCGCCCCCGTTGCGTTCCCATTGGTCACCATGGTCCACATCACCGCCACGTTACCTGTCCCCATTGGGCAAGGGGCTTCTGCCCTCGTTGGCCTGTCCCCTATAAAATCCCATGCGCCTTCAGTCCCCGCACCATTTTGTCCATGCGGCGCTAGGGAGTGGCCGCGGTTCTCCATTGCAGCTCCATGTAACAATGAAAGCTCTCCAGCCAACCACGTGGACAGACTGGACATTCCTTCGCCTCTTTGTCTCGCCCAAGCACCGGCCACAGAGTGTGGCCAGCCCCACCGCTGGTGCACTGAACGTGACAGTGCCCGGGACACGCGGCAGCTCCGGTCCCGCTGAGAAGCAGTGCCTTAGCCAGGCTCTCCAGAGCTGCCCAGGGAAAACAACACAAGGCCGCAGGTCCATTCTCACGACCAGCAGCCATACTGCACCTGTGGCAACATGAACTTCCCCCACAGGCAGACAATCCTCCCAAAACTGCTGCAACATGGGTCACTTTTTCCACGGTGTGCAGTCCTCCAAGGACAGGCTACTCCAGTCTGGAACAAGGGCCCTCTCTCTCCACTGGGTCTCCTGCTGGATCATAGCCTCCTCCAGATCCAACTGCTCCAGCATGGGCATCTCCTCCATGGGCTCTAGGTGGATTTCTGCATCCCCTGTGGATCCCCATGGACTGCAGGGGCACAGCTGCTTCACCACGGCCTCACCACGGCCTGCAGAGGAATCCTGGCACCTCCTCCCCTTCCTTCTCCACTGACCTTTGTGTCTCCATGTTGTTTCCCTCACATGTTCTCACCTCCTCCTCTTCTCTGACTAGAAGCAAAAACCTGTGACTTTGTTTTGATTTTCTTCTTAAATATGTCATCACAGAGGCGTTACCAGCCTCTCTCATTGGCCCAGTTTTGGCCAGCAGCATGTCCATCTTCAGAGCCATCAGGGTTTTGCTCTGCTGGACATGGTAGAAGCTTCCATTGGCTTCTTACAAGACCCATCTTTGTGGCCCCCTGCTACCAAAAACTAGGCTGTGCTAAAACAATACATAGGGTTAGAAGCAATCTCTGGAGATCATCCAGTCCAACCCCCCTGCCAAGGCAGGGTCACCTACAGTGGGTTACAAGAATGAATCCAGCTGAGTTTTGAATGTATCCAGAGAGGGAGGCTCCATGACGACCCTGGGCAGCCTGTTCCAGTGCTCTGCCACCCTCAATGTGTGGGTACTTATCTTGCTGTGAAATTACAATCAGTCCTTATAAGTGGGAAAAAACAGAGTGGTATTTACTTTTTGTTTCATCAGGAAAAGCTGCACTGAACCTAAGGGACTCAGTTCTGGCAAAAATAGCCATTTTCTTTATGTTGTGGAAAAGTTATCCAGCTCACCTCTCATTCAAGAGTTTTCAGTTAGCACTTTGGTGCCTTCCTTAGTCTCTTCAGATGTTATTCAGTACACCAGGAAAGTTTTGCATCTGAAAACAGTGTATCTTCCTCCTTTTGAGAAAGAAGATCATCCAAAAAGAGCTGGAGTTTTAGGATCTTTCCTGGATTTGGGTTTTAATGAGGGGGTCTAGAATAGTTACAAACTAATGTCTACATCCAGGTGTCACTTTCTGCTATCTGGATTATGGCCACTGAGATGAAAGAACTTCTAGTGGAAACCATATGTTGTGGTTTCACCCCAGCCTGCAGCCCAGCCCCAGGAAGGCCCTTGCTCACTCTCCTCTCAGTGCAGCTGGGGAGAGAATGGGAAAGGTAAAAGCTGGAAAACTCCTGAGTTGCGATTTGGGCAGTTTAATAGGGAAGACAGTATCCATGTACATAACCAAAGCAAAACAAGAAATTATTTCACCCCTTCCCATGAGCAGGCAGGTGTTCAGCCATCTCCAGGAGGGCAGAGCCTCATCATGTGTAATTCTTATTTGAGAAGACAAATGCCATCACTCCAAATTTTCCACCTTTTCTCCATCTTCCCCTCAGCCTTATGTGCTGACCATGATGTCACATGGTATGGAAATCCCTTTGGTCATTTGGGGTCACCTGTCCCAGCTGTCTCCTCCCAACCTCCCATGCTCCCCCAGCTTCCTCACCAGTGTGGCAGCACACACAGCAGAAAAGGTCTTGGTCCTGTGTAAGTCCTGCTGAGCAAGAAAAAAGCATCTCTGTATTATCAACCTTGTTTTCAGAACAAATCCAAAACACAGCTCCACACCAGCCACTGTGAAGAAAATGAACTCTACTCCAGCTGGATCCAGTACATTATACTTCTGGTGTGGAAATAAAAATTGAATTTTGTTTTGAATACTGTGCCTTGGGTACAAAATACAAGAGGAGAACTGACTGAGTTGCTTTTAATGCAGAACTGCAGGTTCCTCTTGGAAAAATGCTTTTTTGGTTCTCTGCTGACTTTTATTAAGAATTTTAGTGTTTAATGTAATAGAAGTAATGAATTTATATAATAAAATAATAACGAATCCTTTTTTTTTTTCAAAGGAGTTTCCTGACTTATGTTGAAGTGCCTAGGTACTATTAATCAGACTCTGGTAATTCTAACGCTACTTATTTTAAGAAATGTTAAGGAAGAAAGAGACTACCCATTGTTTTCACTAAGAATGCAGTAGAATTTGGGTATACAATGTAATTGTGTCTACTTGCCCAATACAAAAAAAAAGTTAATGAGGTTTTCACTTTAATAATTTGAAAACTGAATTCAGTAAAGATATATCTCATTTTGCTTTCATTCAATATCCATTCTTTCCTTATTCTTATTCTTTCTGCAATTCTTTGACAGCTCTAGAGATAGGTCCAAAACTGAAAGTGCCTTTGGAGCTCTGTTGGCCTTTCTGCTTTTTCAGTCAATCCACATCATCAGTTAAGGTGCCTTTGATCACCTTTTAGGAGGTGAGATTATAATTTTTTCTCCCTGTTTCCTTCATTACGCTTTAAGATCTACCTCCATGGCTAACTGCCTTTCACTCTTATTTTCTTGTAGCCTTTTTTTCCCTAAACAAAGGAAGCTACTTTTGCTAAAAGATAGGTGTGTGGAGCAGTCATATCTTAGGAGCATAAAACAATGAGTGACCCTGATCATTAGAAAAAATTATTTAAACACTGCAATGAAATGTATTTATCAAAGATATCCCAAATTTACAGCTGAAAAGTGATGAAGACATACAGCTTTCAATGTTTCCAAGGTATTATAGTCTTCTGGAGGTGCAGATATGTATTTGTTGGAGTTTTAAAAAATGCTTTTATGCTTGTACAATATTGAAAGTTAGTGATATGCAAGGACCTTTTGAAGGATCTGCAAACGTGACTAGATGCTTTAACAAGTGCTTAAAATCTCATGGCTCCAAGAGGCACAGCTCCAGATCAAGCAAGAAATCTTTCAGAGTACCAGGAATTGAAACCTTCAGCATATAGCCAGGGCATTAGCTGCAAACCTGCATTTCCTTCTCTTTGATAATCACAGTTTGAATCCAGTTTTAATGAAGGTGCAGGATTACAGTTATTTTATCTTAGCTGGTTTGTTAATTCCTGGATGACAGCACATTTTCTAATACCAGAGTAATAACTTCAGCTCATATAGGAACTGTAATCATGCCAAGACTTCCTGTCAGACTTTATAGAAACCACACAGGAGTTAAATAGGACTGTGTGCAAGGCCAGACTAGCAAGTAGAAGCCGGATAAAACATTTGAGCATTCATATTTGATTAAAGGGCACAGAATTGGCAGCATCCTTGATCTCTTAGCAGAGAATTACACCATAATATAATATGATATAATATAATATGATATAATATAATATGATATAATATGATATAATATGATATAATATAATATAATATAATATAATATAATATAATATAATATAATATAATATAATATAATATAATATAATATAATATAATATAATATAATATAATATAATATAATATAATGTGGATGAGCTGATATTTCATTAGCAGCCAATGATTTAGAAAAAAGTTTTCAACACATTGTTTTCGAATAGGTTATATATTAAATCCATATAACTAACAGTGCTTAACTAGGTCTGAAGGATGATTACATCATCTGTCATTGACAGATTCCAAAATGACTGTCTTGGAGAAAGAAAGAAAGAAAAATGAGATGTCTCGGGAATTTGACTAAAATTGGCTAAGAAAGTTATTTTGACTAATGACTTCAACACATGAAGTTCTGTAATACGAGGGCTGGTTTTGGAAAGCAGGAAAACAGTTATTTACTGATTTTTCCAGGGTTTGAACACTTTATTTCTAGTTAATAAGTTGTGAATAAGAGAGAGTTTTCTTTTTTAAGTGTGGAGACTGTTTTAGTTATTTTCATTCTTGTAGACTGTCTTTGCATCTAGGGGAGTATGTCCTTCAGAATTTTGATAAGTTGTAGTGTTCAAGCCATCAATTATCAAGAAAACAAGAGTTCGGGTAGGGTTCCAAGATTTGGTGGGCTTGAACAGGAGACCTCATAGGTGTTTTATGTCTTTCATAAAATGTTCTGTATTTTTGCATGGTTTCTAGTTAACCTAGCAGGTTAACTCTTCACACCCCCTCCATCCTCCACTTTCTTTCCTCCTTTTCTCCCTTTCTCTCTTTTTCTCCTTCCTGATGAGACTTGGCATTGTGGTGGTCTTCTTAAACTGTGCACATGTTTCTTTCATGCAGTACATTTTAAAGGAAATCCTTAACATTTATTAAATGTATTAAAATGCATTAAATTTTAAATCACACCTCCTGTTCAGGTTCAGTGGTGTTCTTCATTAGTGTTACTGTAGCTGTTGGGTTAATATAGTTGTATCATACCTGATAAACAGCCTCAACACCTTGAGGTATGCCACAGATGACTGGTTTGTTATGTAAAATTATGTGAATTGTTTACCTAGGCAAGACAAAAGTCTGTCAGGACAGGATTTGGGAGCAGAGGCCTGGAAGTGCCTGCAGGACATGGAGGGCACCATGGTGTAGCAGCACAGTAAATACAACTCCTCCAAAACAGGGCCTCAGTTTTCAGCAACCTGTATCTTGGGTATGCCTGTCTTTTTATTTAATACCTGTCAAGTAGTGCAGTCGCTCTGTGGATGCCTGTAATTCACAGTGCTCCATGGCAAGGATTTCCAAAGCTTGATTGATGTGATGAATGCCCATTTGAGAGCGTAAGCAGGAGACACATGCACCACCTTGTGTCATTTGCTTTGCCAGTCCTTGGGATTGCAAAGGTTTGGCAAAGACTGTTCTTTCATTTCTCCAAGTGGCATGAAGGACCTTGTAAGTCCCTCCTAGCAAACCCATCTCCACTTTCCCCCAGACCAGAGAGACATTGTTTGTCTAGTAAATCCTTAGGCAGATACTATCTGCCCGTGATCATCTATTTTTCTCCTTCTAGCTTAATCTTTTTGCACAGAGGTCCAGAATTGCATGCAGTATCAAAGCATTTCTGTCCAACAGATTTGTACTGAGGCATTTCACTCTTCCCTGGTTTTGGTCGCTATCCTTTTTCTTAAGCAACACAGTTTTATGAAGTTAAGGCTTCTCACCGCCCTATAAATTACTGACCTGAGGTAAAAGCAATAGGAACCCTGCTTTTTGTAACATCACAGCTATCATACTGTCTTCCCACAGGCTGAGTATTAAATTGTCTTATGTTGCTAGCTGTCATTATATTGAGTCATGTAAATTGTCTAAAAATTAGTGAAGCTTCAGACACTATACCTGTTTCTAACAGATATTATAAATTATTTAAATATGATTACACTCCGTGAATGTAAAAGTTGATATTAGAGTGGCAATATGAGCCTGCTTTTAGCTTCAAAA
This sequence comes from Vidua chalybeata, assembly GCF_026979565.1. Lineage (NCBI taxonomy): Eukaryota > Metazoa > Chordata > Aves > Passeriformes > Viduidae > Vidua > Vidua chalybeata. The sequence goes on from NC_071570.1 coordinate 54,189,049, forward strand.
TATAAAGAGAAACTGCTACTCTTTGGACAACCATGTGGGTTTTTTGTACAAGTTCAATTTTCAGGTCAGAATCACCACAAAATAAAAACACACACCATCCCAACAGCAACTAAACCCTTGTCTCTGCATAATATTCTATCTCCTGGGTGTAAATAGCTATTAATTAATAAAAAATTTGTATGTTTTCTCCCATTCAGATAAGCAAATAAATTAAATAAACAAAAGGTTATATGAGGTAAACAAAGACATAATTTATATTTTGAATGTCTACACAAACAAAAACCCGAACTATTTATTTTGATGTAGCATTTACCAATCAAAAGCAGAATTTAGAATATATTAAATTATATTCAAGTGTTTTAAATAGATATTATTTTATTTTAAAAATGCTTCTAGCTTCAGGCATAAAATAAAATTCTTAATGTTAGTTACCCTTCTCTCTGTACATGTTACCAGCATTCAGGGATGCAGTAAAACTTACCTTCTATTTGAAAAGGTTGTTTCGATGTATGTTGTCTTTAGAGGACATTGCAGAAATCATCAATGTTTCATAAGGCATCTTAGCTTGCTCCCAGTATTGTAGGTACACCAGGGATTTTAATTTCCTTTGCAAGTGGTTTAGTTTGTGAATTTTTACATGGATTCTTTCCCAAATAAAATCTGTTGGTCAGAAGTTCAATATAAAAAAAATAATTAACCCATAGTTATTTTATTCCAGTTTTAGTGGACTATTCACAGATTATGGATATTTTGTAGCATTTACAAGGGATATGGAAATGGATATGAAGTAAAAGAAATGAAAAAGAAAAATTACAGGAATAGGGAAAGTACTGTAAAATGTCATGTCCGTTTTAATTGCTGAAACTCTCTTACTTATCAGCTTTCCTACACAAAACTACTGTCTCCAGAAACGTTCAAAAATCTATTGCTAAAAGTATCAACAATTGCATCCAGCAATTTTAGTATCCCACAGATACTAAAATCTGTGGGTCCACATTCTCCTTGATGTCCAAGATTTAGCTGCTTTTGTTTTGTTTTGTTTCTTAAAATTAAGCAAATAGATTGTCTACAATCATGCTTGTTTTAAGTTTGTGTGATCTTGTAGGATACATTTAGTGAGTAGTAAGAGCGTCACTGTGTGTTCTGCAGACACCATCCTAATTTAACCACATCCAGGGAGCTTAGCTGTAACATTACAAGCAAAGTACAGGCTTGCTCTTGTTCCCTGTGCCAGGAGAACATGTCTTCAGCTCATGTTTTTGGCCAGATGTTAATATTTTCCTGGTACAACTGTCAATGAACTGGTTTGAAGTTAGCAATGACATGTTAGCCAGAGTTATCACACTCTACGTCTGGTATGAATACCCTAAAATAAAGTGTACACCCAGCTTTTCTGGGAGAACTCAGAATGTTTTTGTCGAGTGCTTTCTGGGTGAACTGATGCAGTCTACCTCCTGGCAAATAAGACACTCTGCTTGATGATGATATTGCATAACATTTGATAGTGTTAAAGTCATTAGTGGCAGTGGGTTGTCTTTGATAATAGTGACTCTTGTAAAACATCTTTCCTGCATTATGAAAAGCTTTCAATATAATTGTTTTTGCTTTTGGAGATTCAAAAAAAATTACAATTCATGGTTTAGCTCTTTCATGACTTAGAGGTAACTTGTCAAACAAAAGTTGACAAATAGTTTGCAAAGAATGTTTACAATAAGAAACAGATTCTATTCTTATTTTGTGCTCAGGTCTGGGTCACTCTCTTTACGATAATCAGATAACACTGATTCAACCCTTATGTAGAACACAGCCAGCTGGTTGGATTTCTCTTGTGACCTTTGAAGAACATCATTAACATGATCCAGCATTTGTGAGCTGAGAGAGACCAAATGATCAATTGAAATACTTGTAGCAAAAAAATGCTGTCCTCTTTTATACAACTTTGATATATCTGAGTTTGAATGTTAGTTTTACAGTTTTCATATAAATGTGTTTTCAAGAAAGTATGTTGTTTTGACAATGCAAACTCCAGATGTGTTTCCATCATCTGGATCTCTTGCCACTCCTTATATGCAGAAGTTCTAAATGAGAAAAACCAATTTTAAATAAAATTGTAGTTTATTAAAATGTGAATATTGGGTTTTTTATGTTCTCTTACCCCCATTATTTCTGTAAAAGAAAAATGGCAAAATTGTGATGAAACTATTACTTTTCTTAATGATTCTCTTAGGAATTAGTAATAGCTCTTCTTTTCTTTCTAGTTACCAGGGTGGGTTTTTTGCTATTGTCACTTTTAATTGTATCATCCAAAGTACTTATGAACCTGCATTGGTACATCAGGCTTACTTCAGAACATTTAACCTGTTGATGAAGAAGCAAGAAACACTTTTAACTATTTTCTGAGTTAGAAACATCTTTCTTGGGTGTCTTTCCTGCCACCAGTTGTGCACACTGACTGCCATTTCTTTTCTCCCACTCGACAAAACACTAGCTTTGAGATTTTGGGCTCAAATGAAATTTTTCTTGTATTGAGTAAGGCACTTGAAGGAAAGTCTTTCTTGAATATATTAAGAACAAACACTGGGAGACTATGTGAATAGCAATATAACTAATATGATTTTTGGAATATTTTTATAGATGGTTCTTTAAAGAAAAAATATTTTAGAACAGTTTTATAAGTAATTTCTTAGATTTTTTAGATTTCTTAGATCTCAAATCTCCTTGTGAAGTCATGTTAGAGCTCTATCTATTGATTTGCAATAACTAAAGGTGTGCATTTTTATTTAAAGCCATTTATTTACTAATTTTAAAGAACTATTTTATTCCTCAAGGTATTTTCTTTCAGCCAAAATCTCTCAATGAGTTAAAAGTAACTTCACAGCATGACTGTGACAGAACTAACTAGCCTAAAGGCCAGAGTCCCAGATGAGTGGGAGGGAAATTGAGGTTAGCCCCTTAATCTTCATGGCAAGAGTTAAACTGCCATGTTGCTGTATATTATTTAAATTCTCTTTGTAGACAAATCTGAAAGAAAATATACTGTCTTAGCTGCAACTGCTTAACATGTGTTAGGGATTGATAATTTTTTTAGATATAGGACTTTTTACAAATGCAGAGTTTAATTCTCACTTTTAGGTCAAAAAGGTACAGAGGTCATTCCCCATGGAAAAGTCCTGAAGAGTGAGGAATATCTAAGTAGAACTTTTCATGCTCCCTTCCCTTGCAAACGTCCTGCTGCTCTACTGCTCCTGTGCCATCAATGCAGGAAAGCTGCTGTACTCACAACGGGCCTGTCCTCCTTCTGTGGTAGAGATGTGAGCTGGATTTGTTTTCAAATCCTTGGCTTTTTTACTTCAGAGAAAGCAGTAGAGGCAGACATGGAGCTGAAGATCATTCCTCTAAATTAGTGTCTATTTTTTATTGACTTGTTGAATTCCTTGCTGAATTTGCTTTTCTTATATGTATACTTTCCTTTCCTGTTAGTAGAATTCTGTATTCCTTCCACTATCCACTTTTAATCTCATTGCAAAAGTTTTATATGTCTTTTTCCCAGTAAAAAGTGGCTGTTCAGCTGCCTTTGAGCTTGTCATCACATTTGAGATTTAAAAGGAAAAATTTACTAGCTTGTTTCCTCTTTACTCTTTGGCATTGTCCATGCACAGCTGGTTTCTGCAGATGTTTTCTGAACAGAGCTAGAAACCTTGCAAATATCATCAGTGTTGCAAGTTTCTACTTTGCTTAGAGCTGCATCACACAAGATACAGATGTCCTTTGCAAGATCTGGCTGCCCTCCTTGCCTTAAATATAACCTTCACCTCATTGTAAATATGTTTTCTCACAGCAGTAAAGTTATTGATGCTGGAATCACCTTTCTAATGTGAAAACCATGGTTTCAAATAAGCTGTGTGTTCCATTCACAGACTAAACATGCTTTTCTAATTACCTTTGTATAATTTTATATTGCATCAATTTGCAGATGAACTTCTCATTAACTATTTTTTTTTTTTTAGCTTTAATTCTTCTCTGCATCCTTTTGTGTTATTCCCTGTTGTCTATTTCCTTTCTCAGCTTTCTCCATTTAATTCCCTTCAAATGAAGAACACTTCTGCTCATGAATATCTTTCATGTGTCCTTTCTTCTTCTGACCCTGAGAGTTCCCACCTTCTGTAAAGCATTTTTTGCACACCACATTTGCCAAGTTCTTTACGTTTTGAGCTTTTGAAGGAAAATATGTTAGAAAACCAGAAATGTTCCTGGCAAATACCCTTTATTCTGTTACACCCACTCATTTGTTAGTGGCTGATTAGGGTATAGGGAACAAAGGTCATTTATTCAGTAGCTGGTATCTATGTAGGCAACCTTGTACATATTTTTAAGCATTGTAAAGCAAATAGTAGAAAGGGGAGTTTGGATCTTGGCCATGAAGAACTTTACTGGCTGGAGTATGCATCCTAAGGGGCAGGGGGGGGCTGTTTCCTCAAATCCTGTATGGTGTAAAATCCCCGAAAGTTAGAGCATTTGTTTTTCATTATTTGGGTTTTATTTTAAACTAGTGAGACTTGCTAGTGATTACAGGCCATATCTCCTAGTTTTAGAACAGAACTAGTCGACCACTAGTGGTCCATTAAAAAAAAAAAACAAAACTGTAGTGGTCCATTTAAAAAAAGCCAGCCTAAAGCCCATTGCTTCCCTTACATTTCAAAGATTCTTACCTTTGGAGGAGAGTGTTTAACCTAAATTTTACAGGAAAGAAAAGGCATTTCAAATGATGACTTGAAAGTGTCCCAGGAAAGAGCAAAAATGCCACTGGTGAAAGTGGACAATTCTGGTAGCTGCAGTCATTGATCCCAAATGTAGAGAAGCCAATGCTACCTTCAGAAATCAATTCTTTCTTCAGTCTGACTGCTCTTATAAATTAACAAGAGGGAGAGAATGACATTGGATTTGTTACTAGTTGTGTTTGGGTTTTGTCTTGTACTTTTGTAATGTAGCAGGTACCTTTAAAGATTCCTATGAAGAAATCTCCAGTGGGTTTTTTTTTTTTAATGGTTAAATATTTTCTTATATAAAATTATATTATTTTCATAGAGAGGAGTATGGAAGGGATAACATGAAACAAGAAAGGAAAAGGAGGACACAAGTCTGCTTTATATTCCTTTATTTTGGGAAACTGGTCCTAAGTGAGATGCTGCAAGGGTGCTGTATCTCAGTAACACCAATTGTATTAAAGAGATTGTGATGTTCCCAGTGTGTAGAGAACTCTGCTCAGAATAGCTATGTTAGATTTCTTGAGCTATTCCATATGGGGTTTGCCTGATTTGGATTTTGTAATTTGTAAAAATGGCATTTTAAATTGCTTTCTTTACTTCTTGAAACATGGATTTTAAGAGGGTGCTTACAACTTGTCTAGAATTTGATATGACAGATATTTATATTTAATGCAGAGCAAAACACAAAATACACTTAACCTTTATTCAGTTGCATTGTAAATGTATTCTACTTTCTTTCAACTGAAGTGAATTATATTAATAACTTATTTTTGTTAAAATGTCAAGAGTATTTTCTTTCTCTTTGAATTTCTTTGCTCAGGGTATTGAGTTTTGCTTATCGCTCCTGACATGGAAAGGAAGAAATGTAATCTTACGTGAAATGTTTAGGCTTCTCCTGAATAGGTAGGTTATTTCTTTTAGATTAACTCAAGTAATAGTTACAGAGCTGACATACAGAATGTGGAAGGAGACGGGAACTGGACAATACACTGAAACTCAAATACTTCCTCTTTTAAAAACATAATCTCCCTGGGACTAATAGAGTGATGAGTACAACATGTCAGGCATTGCCGTATGTGGCTTCTTTTTATTTTCACCAAGTTGATTTTGAACATATAGCTTTTATTTTACTGTGACATTATCAAAATAATTTACAGTTACCTTGCAGAGTTGAAGTATACCTGTTTGGGGATGAAATCAGAGAAGTTCAGGAAGAAAAAATGTACCACAGGAGTTTTGAATTTCAGTCCATCTCTGCAGCTGAATAAATATATTCACTGTAAAGTATCTGGTTAATTAGATAGACCTTAAATGGTTATCACCTCTCACCACTTCAGAAACACTTCATTCTACCTCTTAAAGGAAAGCTATATTATAGGAAATATGTTAATCCACTGTCAGTCTAGAAGGGTTAAGGACTTTATGGATTTTATAACCAAGAACTTTCCAACCTGACTTATAAGAAATGTGAAGCTAAAACTTTGAATAATGGTATTGTTCATAACCAGAAATATATGAGATACTCCTTCTAATGGCTTTAGTCCAGCAAGCCAAAAGAAATTCAAACGGCTGTCTTCATCACAAACTCTGTCTGTTGCAAAGATGAATGTAAGGTTTCACTTTAAATTATTGTCCTTCCTTCCAGCTTAGTAGAAAGTAGTATAGTTTTATATTTCATCAACAAGGACAACCTGGATACAATGCTGGCAAAATTTTCCTTCCAGTAGAGTTGGTTTAAGCCAACATGTGTATATTCTTCATTCTTGTTTTCAAATTAATTTAAGATTCCCAACAGCTGCTACTGATTCATTTATAAAACTATCGGTGAAAGACCAAGGTCTAGGATAACCTTTTTTCTGTGCATTTTTCTTTAAAGTAAATATTTGGCCAAAGAGTATTAGTAATAATTTTATTTTCCAGATGGAGTGTTTTGTTTATAGCTAAAAATGTATTAGCTATTTTTATAAATTTATTAAATTAAAGCACAATATACTAAACCTGGCCCATAGCAATCCCAGACACAACCACAGATTGGGTGGGAAGGGGTTTGAGAGCAGCCCTGTGAGGAAAGACTTGGAGATGATGGTTGATGGAAAACTCAACACGACCTGGTCATGAGCACTCCCAGCCCAGAAAGCAAAATGTGTCCTGGGCTGCATCCAAAGCAGCGTGGCTAGGAGGGGAGGGAGGGGATTCTGCCACCCAACTCTGCTCTGCTCTAGTGAGACCCCACCTGGAACCCTTCATCCAGCTCGGGGGTCCCAGCACAGGGAGGAATAAGTCCAGAGGAGGCCACAAAATTGCTCAGAGGGCTGGACCACATCTCTTTACAGAGCCAGACTGGGAAAGCTGGGGCTGTTCAGCCTGGAGAGGAGAAGGTTGCATGGTGACCTCACAGCAACTCCCAGTAACAGAAAGGGGCGTACAGGGCACCTGGAGAAGGACTCTTCATTAGGATCTGTAGTGATAGGACAAAGAGTAATGTGTACTAATTGAAAGAGGCTAGATGTTAGGAAGAAATTCTTCACTGTGAGGGTGGTGAGGCACTGGAATAGGTTGTCCAGGATGCTGTGGATGTCCCAACCCTGGCACTGTTCAAGGTCAGGTTGGATAAAGCTTTAAAATCAACTTGTTCTAGTGGGAGATATCCCTGCCCTTCACAGTGTGGTTGGGACTATATGATCTTTATGGTCCCCTCCAACACTTAATATTCTAAAATTCTGGCAATGAAAGGAACGTAAAAGTAAATCTTAGTTTTAGTATCTAGATCTTACAGTGATGCCAGAAATTTTCATATGCTGCCTTATTTATAAGAAGTTTGCATATACTTTAACACTACTGGTATGATTTCTTTTGTGACTTTAAATTCTGAAGAAATATCATTGTCCTGTCTAATGTTAATGTTAGCTCTTTTTTCATTTTTATGCCCTTATAGCTTCAAAATTAAAACTGTAAATGGGAGTACCATTGAGAGTTGGGGAAAGCACCATTCAAACCTCATGCTGACCTACCCACAGAACAAAGCAAGCAAACAGACAAACAAACAAAGGAAACTAAAAAGATGTCTTTTTATTTAAAATCATTGTCATGTATTGTTCCATGCCAGAAAAGGAGGTGAGAATAAAACTTGGGTTTGCATATATCAGAGTCTGGGTGAAGTTCTGAGGGTAATCTCATTTGTGAACTTTCAGGCATGCTTCCTATTTCTTTAACAGAAATGCTAAAATATGAAACCAATTTACTATGCAGAAAATTTATCCTGGCTGTCTGACATTTGCAAATTTTACTGGATTTCTGTGAGATGGAGAACATATTACAGACAGTCATTGTTTTAAAATATTGTCCATTGTCAATGAGAGATTTTTTTTAAAGTGTACTCACAATTTATCTCCCCTTCCCAGCCCATGGAAAGGAGTGTACAGAATATGTTTTGGAGACTGCTGTTCTTAGTGTGACTGAAAGGGATAATAAGAAGCATTTTATTAGTTCTTAAACCATATCCCAGAGAACAATTACTTGTCATTGAATGTGTCTGGAAGAACAGCAACTGCTTCCATCATCTTGTCTTGTAATACTAAAGCCACATATAGTACCTCCCCTTAGTAGTGAGTCAGTTTGAACGACAAATTAGTCCTGAGCTTTGTGTTTCCCAAGAGCCTCCCAAATGAATGGGCCAAAATGTTATTAAGGGCATATTTATACTGTGTTTAAATCCTCTTTATAATGGCATAATTTGAAGTTAAGGATTGTTAATGAGTTGGATTTTCCTAAGATCAAGTGCTTGCGTGAATATAAACACAGAAAAATCCTGCATTCTTCTTTCCACCCAATAAAAACATAATTTTTTGAGCTGAAAAAATAAAGAGAAAACAAATAGGTATATTACTAAAATGGATTGTAAATAAAAACAAGCTTCCATCTATTACCTACTTATAAGAACTATCCTCCTTTTTTTTTTATTGTGTTTATTCTTATTTAATGTCTTAGAAAAATAATTTGCTTGTGGGATAGATAGAACTGCTGGAGAAAAATTCTTACTTAACCTGCCAGGAAATGTCTTAGTGGGTAGTTAGGCAGCCCAAAACAGTACAATTTTGCTTTGTAAAAATGTATGTGTTTTGTAGAAATTAGTTTTGGAATGAACAGCTGTCTAGACATTTCACATATTAAATTGTAAAGAACTGAAGCCCTGGATTTATTTAATACAACTGATTGAGTGGAAAGTCTTGTGTTTTATATACAGGGCCAAGAACCATAAAACCCTGGACTCTGGTCCCTTTTTTGATGCTGAGTGACCTTAATAATTCTTTACACTTACATAGTACTTGGCAAACATTATTAATTTAAACCTCAGAGAGTCCCCATGAGGTACAGAGCTGTAATTATCTGACTTTTTCAAGTGTGAGAATTGAGACTTATAGAGGTTATGCTCTGCAATAAAACAAGTTGAGAAAGAGAGTGGAAACCCAGGTCGCTTGGCACTTACTCCTGCTCCTAATCTGCTGGAGTACTGCTTAAAGCCTCAGCTCCTTAGCCTAGCATATTGGGAAATTCCTTGTAGGCAAGGACGGGCAACTCTAGCCCAGAAGAAGACAATGAAAGGATGTTTTATTTTGACAGATATTGAAAATCCAAGAGAGGCTGCCACAAAGGCACTTGAAGTGGATGCAGAACAGGGCAGTAGATTGACTGCACAAGCAAGACCTGAGGCTGTCTTGGTTACTCACTGCATGAGTCTGAGGCACGCACTCGTCCTTTTTAAGCCTCAGATTTCTTTTTGCATGTTCTTAATTTGCTTTTAAGCCATGTGGTGTTGCCAAAACATGAGCTTAGGAAATGTTAGATTTTAATGTGGTGTTTTATAGCTTTCAGATTAATGTGCCTGAATTTCTAGTGCAGAGGATTTTTCCTAACTAAGGCTTTCACTTATTTGTTTGCTGTTCCTAAGACAGGCCAAATTGCTGACATCAGAAGACAAGATGACATGATGTGAATGTGTAACTAATTTTTATTGCCAGAATTTACATCTGGTGAAGGTGCCTGTGGGTGGTCAATTTGCAGGAGGGGCAACACAGGAACCCTATCTGAGCCTTCCAGCTCGTACACTAAGAGGTTTTCCGTTCCTGAACTTCATTCAAAGGCACTGTGGAGCAGGAAGAAAGAAGAAATTTTAATTTACCTTTCTGACAGATCCTGAGTGCCAGCTACAGAAGAACAGGTGCAATGGTACTTCTAATTTATCATGATCTATACCAACCTGCCAAAGTGGCCTTAGTGCACCATTCTAAAGTTTTGTGTCTTTTCCTTGCAATGTATATGAGCTGCCCCTGGATCATGTACTCAAACAACATTTTGTTTTTGTGGATAAATTTTACAATAACAAAAATACGCTACCCCTTTGCAGGACTCAATAAAGCACTTCTGTTTATTCCTGTGGGTTTTTTTTTTTTTTCACCTTATATTTTGGTTATTTTCTGTTTTTGTTGTTTCGGGGGTTTGTTTTGTTTTCCCCCAATTAACAGTATTTCCTTTTGTAAAGGTAGTTTTATTTGCTTTGCATCCCAGCACTTCTTATATGTCACCTATTCATAATAATTTTGATATAGTGAATTATTTTTTATACAAATGTGCATTTGTTTGTATTTTTCAGAGTCTTCTGTTCTCTCGGTTTTCCAGTAATTATTATTTTCTCTGTATCACTTTACATGCTGTCATTGCTTTGTTATCTATAAAATAAAGGTAGGCTTAGTTTAGTCCTTTCATCACTGCCAGAACCTGAGTGAATGAACTGCAGTTTCTCTCATTACCATACCCTTGTTCTGCTTTGTTCTAGTGATAATTGCCCTTGTCATCCTCTTGTAACATTTGCTGTGAAAACTTGTATTTAAAAACAGAGAGAAAGTAATATTTTGCAAAACGAGTTGATAAAGAAATGCTTGTATTTCACGTCATTAAATAACTGAGTCAGAATTGATTATGTAAACAGCAGCACACATGGAGGAAAGGCTAAGCTGCTTTACTGCAGCAGATACAGTAAGAATATGGCTAAGAGAGTTTGCATTGTTGATTCATGGTGTACTTTTGGTCAAGTGAAGATAAATGAACATTTTCAAATGTCTGTCTTTAAACTTGTTTTTTTTTTTCTCTCTCTCTGGTGTCCTGTGCCTTGCTTTCTTACAGCCTAATCTCCCTGTTTTTACACTTAAGAGTTATTTTTGTAAGATGGTTATACTGCTTTTTAAACAATGTCTTTATGAATCCCTTTCCCAAAGGCAAAGAAAGAAATGTGTTTTGCTCACAATGACCAAATTAGTGAACAAGTTTGAAGTTAAGATCTGTTTTGTGCTTCTAGAGGGCTCACTAACAGTGTCACAAATAGTTTCTAGGATCTTGCAGCCACAAAATTTTGGTGAAGCCAGCTAAGACTTCAAATTGAATCCCTTTTTTATGAGAAATAGGTGTGAAGTGACCAATAGAAAATACAAATAATAAAAATATCAGATTCAGCTTCATTTATATGCATACATTGTTTCCCTAGTTCTGGAATATTTAGTCAAACTACAGTTTTCTATAATATCCTTCAGTAAATACAGACTTTGCTGTTCCTCATTCAGCATTATTTGTGTCCTGGGAGTCTTCCAAAGGAGACTAAAGATTTGGCAAGGCCTGGAAGCTTATACAGAAGACTGCTTATTTTAGGGGAATTTGGAAGATAAACTTGTCGTCAAGGAAACTAAGGTTACCAGGTGAAAATGAAAGATAATGTTACTGTATAAGAGGACCCATGACGGAAGTGTTCCAAAATAGTGGAACCAGTCTGGGAAAATGCCTAAGCCAGAGGGCTCTGGCTCATAGCTCTGAGGGCAGTGGGTGTGTGTAGCTCTGGTTCTGTGTCTCTAATGACATTGTGATGGAGCTACCCTGTGTCTGAAATGTAACTTTGCTCTTTAACACATGGGTGTATCTTCTCCTCTGCACTTTTAATAAAACACAGATTAATGTGTTTTAGGGGACGCAGTTGCTGAAATCCAGTTCTCACTTCAACACTTGTAAGTATAGTGGAACTGATACAGTCCTTATTGTGAGCACAACCTCAGTGCAGATGTAAAGGTGATCTATTCTTGGAGGACAACAAAACAGTTTTTCAAAAGACTCAAATTAGGCAGTTGGTAGAGCAAGGGAATGTGTGTTTAAAAATGTAAAAATTCTAGAGACTACAGGTGTAGTCATGTCTCCAGCAGTGTTTCCAAGCCTATATCCAGAAAGCAGCAGCTGCTGTCACCACAGGATGCTTGCTCAGTTCATATGGAGAGGCATGGAAATCCACAGCATATTTTTTCATCTTGCTCCCTCCAATGGAAGGTATGCTCAAATGGAGAGAGATATTTAGTGATTGCATTCATTGGTTGAATACTGATAACTACATATTCATGATATACCATCGAACTGCACAAAATTCAAGCTAAAAAAGTCAACCCTGTTGATTTTGGAGGCTGTTTATGTGTGTGGTGTGTGATGCAGGAGAGGAAGGAAAGCACTCTGTGCTGTGAAACAGTTGCCAACTGCACTCCAGTGCTCTGGAGCTGTGGTGTCTGGCCTGTGAATTGCCATGAATAAAATGAATATATCCCAGTATTTTCATAATTTTAAAAGAGCCTTTGGTTAGATACACAAAGTCTCATAGAATTAAGTAAATGAGAATGAACATCTACCTTTAAGTTTTTAAGGAATTGGTAAACTAATTGCAATTGACTGTTACAAAAGTACACATTTTTTGCCAAATACATAATAAAAATACTCTATATTAAATCAGAACACGAGACCACTGATAAAGAAAAAAGCACAGAAAAACCTTGGAAAGATAGGTCAAAATATCGAGTAAGTGAAATGGTTTCTCTGTATGTAGCTGTGATTTGAAGTCCAGTATGGCTCTAACTAACTTACATATCAACTGAGAATGGAAATGTTTGCTTCAGTTGATTATAAAAGCAACTGATTTTTTTCCTAATAGATTATATACCCAGGTATTTGTCACAGCAATGAGAAGTGGTTCAACTGAGAAGCTTCTAAAGCCTGTTAATTAGGAATGAACTGGATACAGCCCTATGCATCTGCCCATAATCTGTCAGAACCAGGCTAACAATATTCTCTCTGTAGATTGAGTTCAAGTCAAGTTAATGGTGTTTGTCTTTCTCTATATTTTTATTTCCTCAGTCTGCTTCAGTTCTTTGGCACCTGCTAAAGAGCTATTGAAAATGTTGACCCAATGCTCATATTAAAATTTATTTTCTTTTTTTCCCCCCTCTGTTTAAGCATTACATCTCAATTCAGCAATGGTTTTCTTGTCAGAGCAGTAAGTGCTTTTCATGTAAGAATCATGATATCCAGTAGGAACTCCTCATGCACATAAGCATTTGATGAACCATTACCAGAGTGTGTCTGTGCAGGGAGATTACAGGATGTTTATGAGACCAAAGATTTTACCCTCATATGCTTTAGCTTTTCATGTGTTTCCTCTCTTGCTCTTTTATTTTCATAGAATAATTTTTTTCTCCATAAACATTTCCTTTTCGCTATTTTGCATTTTGTTTAACAAGACAAAATAAAAAAAGGCAAGTTTATTTATACTTAAAATGAAGAAAGGTTTATGGTGCAGATGAATAGTACAGAAATGAAAAATGGTCTGATCTCTCTGTTTTGATTTGTAGTCTATGTAAATTACATAACTGTCCCCTACTAATGCTGATCTCCAAGAAGAAACTCCTGCCAGTAGGAGTAGTTTTTAATATGAAATGCAGTGTCTTCAATTTTACTACAAAAAAAAAATGAACATACTTTGTGGTCCCCTCTGGAAGCCACATTTTTATTTAAGAGGGACTGAATTTAATTATCACAGTTTGTCTTGAACCACTTAAGGATATCAGTATAAGAGTATAGCAAGCAGTCCCTTGACCTGTACGTAATAATTTCTAGCTGTGCTATTGTAATAGATTTGAGATTCTTCTCCTGGAAAAAAAAGGTGAGTATAAGTTATATAAAATTGTTCAGCTTGCTAATGCAAAAATCAGTGAGAAAGAATTAAAATCACAGTTTGAACCAGGAATATTTCTGTCTTACCATCAATAAGTAGCCTGTTACCACTATGTAAAAGCATAATCAAATAAGTTATTCCTTCTCTGAGAAGGTGAAAATACTCAATAAAAATTCTATAAAGTCTTGCTTTTAATGATATTGTTTATAGATAAAATGTTAGAAGGTGAAAAATTAGAAAAAGCCCTATATTAAGCATACAAGTCCATGGAAAACAAAAACATTTGTTAAAGGCATCAGAGAGAACCAATGTACTGCTGAGAAAAGCTGTTGTAGTCTTGTTGATGCCAGCCAACAATGTAACTCTGTGCTTTAAAGATTCACTTATTTATTTTCATGGGACAATTGTATACCTTTCATGGTTTTATCACATTTTTTGGTGTTGTTGATGATGGGAAACGCTTCTAAACTGATTTTGGATAAGTGATATATTTTGTGGTTTAGAATCTCTTTATTCATTATTTGCAATTTCCTTCTTAAACCCACTTCTATTTTTCATTTGTGATACCATCTCAGCTTTGGCATGTTTGTTCCTTCAAGTCATCAAAGATATTTGAATATATGATCTGGGAGAAATATGTAGTGGTATGGTCTCTTTCTAGACATAGTTTTAATTTATTATTACTGATTTTGCAAAAAGTTTACTTTTATGTCATTACTTGTATTGTATAATTATGCTATTTTGTAGCTTTTAGTTTGAGTATAGCTGGACCCAGGTCACCAAAATTTAATTTAAATTATTATTTTTTAATATTGTTTGAAAATATTTTCCCTCTATAACTATTTTTTCACAGCCTAGAGAAATAGAGTAATTCTGTCTTCAGCTTTATAGAAGAGCATTTTAAGTTGCTACACCTTAAAGGATAATTCCTCTTCCCTACCAAGAATTTAGTATTTTAAAGAAGTAATTCAGCTTTTAAACTGAAATACATTCCTTAAAGTTTATCCCTCTGTTTCTGTGTAGGATTTCTTGATGCTTTTGCTTTATAATTTGAAGAAATAGCTAGTGTATTCTCTTGTATCTCTTTCACTAATTATAAAAGTAATGCTGTGAGGAAAGAGTGTTTTAGTTTTTGTTTTATGCAAATAACTCAGTACATAAGTTAGAAGTTCCTTCCCTGATGTCTACATATTACCTTTAATATGTTCCAAAGGACTGGGTTCATTGCAGCTGTATTTTTAAAGTCTAAAATTACTAAAGAGCAATAGCCATGAATGGCTAATGCTCAGAAAGTGAAAATTAGGAGCAGTAGTAGTAGCAGATCAGCTGAGGGAGAAAAGAAAGAAAGAAAAGTGAAACCTGTTCAGATGAGCCAGCTGTATTTTTATGTCTAAGGATATCTATTGATAAAATGGGGGCATAACCAAAGGTGGAACAGAGGAATTACTGTAATATTTAGGTGGTTGCTAGTGAATACGCTCTGTCTTTTCTGTAGCAGTATCCAAAAAATATTTCTGAAATCACTGGGAAAAGTATACCAAAGATTGTAGGTTATTTGCTAAAGCCAGCATCAATATTCAAGAAATTATCCATTACAAAGCTATTATGAGAGATATTTTCTGAACCAAGGCAATAGAAAGAGCTATTCATAAGAATTCCTTCACTTTTAATCCTATGTTTGTAAGAAAAAAGTAGGAATCTTCACAAGTAATAAAGGGTAGTATTTCATTCATCTGAGTGAGACAGTAAAATCAATAAAATCCTGCCTGAAGAATTGAGTAAAATAACTGAAATCTGTATTAACAATTACTAACATTTTTAAATATCTAGAGACTTTAGTGTCTGGGATTACTGAAGAATTGGACACATATCTGCACATAAAATCTGTCACAGACAGGAAGAATTGAAGGGATTTCCAAACTTCTTGGAAAGGTTAAACAAAAGGCTAGGTAAGTGGTTTTATTCTGATATGTCTACCGCCACAATTGATTCTCCTGTGAAATTATTTGTCCCCTGAAGTACTTTTGCCTTGGTGACCTTCAAGAAGTAAAATACTTTCTTCAATGGCTTCTCATGGTTGTGGTTTGAATATTAATATTATGCATAAGTCAGACTTGCTCTAGTAAGGAAAGGCTACATTCTTCAGCTGTTCCTCAGCTGGGTAATGATGCTATACTCCAAGGTCCTGTTGCTTCACAGTGGTAGTAAAGGTGACATAAAATCACTGACAAAGGACTTGGCTGAGAGGCTTGGATGCCTTTGAGGAGAGTAATGATTCTGTAACTTCCATAATTTAGACTTGGGATGATTTGAGTACTTTTGCTCTGACTCTTGGAATCATTTTCTTTTTACAGAGTGCAATATAGTAGCTCATTTTTTTTTAAGGAAAAGGTTTTTTCATATAGCATGAAGTGATGATATTAGTCATACATCATATATGGATGTCACTAGATACACTGAGTGAAAAAGAGCTTGGATTTCTTTATGTGACCTGAAAAATTTATGTCAGAAGTAATGGGACGTGCTGAGAAATTTCAGAGATTGAGGAGGGTTTTCCCTGCTTAGTTTCCATAGGAAATTCACAGTTATAAATGTTTTCCCATGGATTTTAGCAAACCAATGCAATGGTGCAATCATATTAATTTGAACAATGTCTATTGAGCGTGACTGATCTTTAAGTTGTTAGCTTCATCTGCAACATTCTTCTATTGATTCTTATCCTGTTTTTCACTGCCTCTTGAGGTCTTTTCAGTGTCCTTGCAGTATCTTCCCTCTTGCTGTATGTATATAGCTCCCACCTGGTTAGCTAAACTTAAAACAAAGTGTAGCTAAATATTTGCCAGGGAAGGCTGTTTTGTTACTCTGATCTTCCCACTACCTATGCTCTTTAGTCATGTATGTTTTATCTTAGGTTAGCCTTGCTTTTGACATCTGTGGTTTTACAACTCTGAATTTACTTACATTTGTTGGTACAAACTGGGCCTTTGGCCTGACTTGAGGAATAGTAGTTTTGAGTATTTTGAGTGAATACAGAAAAACAAAATGTTTCCAATGAAGGAAAAATATCTTTCAGATATATCTTTTCAGATATTCAGAGAGATCTTTTCAGAAATATCTTTTCAGATATTTCTCAGAAAAATATTCTGGAAAATAAGCAGTAATTTTCTTGAAGAATACAGAATTTTAGATCAAAACAACAATAGGATTGTCCCCTGTTGGATTTTTTTTTCTTTTTTTTTTTTTAATATGACTATTTGTGCTAGCAAATTACATAAAGGGTTGATGGGGATCAGACAGAGAGATGGATTTGAACAGGAATGATGCTGAAAGGGAGACTATACAAATGTCATAGTAAGGGAGAATTAGGTGATGGGCACAGCTCTTCTTTTTGTCCAGCAAACCACTCTAAGTCTGGAAATAAAAGACAAAATTCCAAATAACTCATTTGTGAAAGAAAGTTTAAATTTATATCTTTCTCCGCAAAAACATTGCAGAGAATTGTGAAGCACAGTGATTACCTTTCCAAGGACCCCTGACTGAGTACAAACAACCATATATCAGAGGCAAATTGTGAGGAGTGTGGGACTTCAAAGGCACTCTCTATCTGATTCCAAGCAGAGGAAGAAGTCCCTGCATCTTACTTTATTGGGAAATAAGAAAGAAATATGTTCATTCTTCTCCATGATTTCCAGGCTTCAGATTTGAATTTATTTTGCTGAGGCAAAATGGGAGAAGCAAAAATGAGGAAAAGATTACACTCTTTGAGGTGATGATTCAAAGTAGGTGCTCTGTAATAGGAGCAAGAATTAATGGAAGTTTTGTAGAAAAGCTTTACTACAAGAGCTTACCATTTATTGCCATTCAGCCCCAGGCCTAGCTCTTACTATGTTTTTCCAGGAGTTGAAATAATGTGACTCTGTGAAATGCTGCAAGGGAATCAGATTCAGTTTCGATAAATGTATTTAAAATACTGTTAGGCATATATCATTTTTATATCCCCTAGTAGAAACATGTGGGAAAATGAGGACAAATGTACTATGTTCAGGTTTATTCTAGACTTCAGTGGGTCATCCAGAGTGCAGGGAAAAAGTATTTAAGAAAACTTGCACTCAGAAAGATGAACATCTACTGAAAATCATTGCACTTATTTACAAATGAGATCATTGTGATGTTAAATGATGCTTCTTTTTCTCTCTCATTTTTTCTTAGACCTGAAAACCTCTGCTCTTTTACTTTTACTTGTATGCTGAATTCTGAACCTTGAAGGATTTTCTTGAAAAAAGACTGCTTGAGGAGAAGGAAATCAGATAACTGGCAGACAAGTTGAAACAGTGATGGGAGGGATGGTAAGTCATTGCTCTGTAAATCCTTTATAAATGGCAATGTGGTTTACTGTGCAAGAACAGAAATACAGAAGAATATCTAGACTTGCAAGAATATGTGAGATTACAAAATGGAGATAGTTTTTGCCACTAATCCACCACTTCATTTGGTGGAAGAAAGAAAGCTTGGGGCCAGAGATTTAAAAATTGGGCAAACATCTGATAAGGGATATCCCTTATTTTCATTATCTCTTTTCTTTTTTCCTGAGCGCTGCTTTATATTTTAAGCAAAGTGTAAAACTCTTGCTAGTGACAAATCTGTTGGATTTTCATTTTCATTATATATATTGAAATAGAGACTTTGGCTAAAGTGATTACCCCAATTTCTTTTTTATTTATTTTCCTGAGTCAAAGGAAAAATGCTGTTTCCTACAGCAAGTTTTCTGCTTCCAATTTTCATGCTAAAGGCTATGTTAACTCTAGCCATGATCAGTAAAAATAAAAATAGATCTGAACATGCCTGTATTATTTCTGGGTAAAGTTCTCCTGCTTCAGTTTGACATGAAGGCTACAAACACTGGATGAAAGATAAAATACTGAAGTTTCATTGACATATAGTGCCTTAACATCACTGTAATTGTGTACTGTACTTGTGCATAAATTACAAGAATTTCATGGGTTTCCACAAAAATACTAGAAGAGCTAAATCCAAGTGGTTTTGGCTTAGAGCTAGTTGGTTTTGGTTTTTGGTTGGGTTTATTTTTTGGATTTTCTTTTTTTAGATTTAGAAGGAATACAAATACTGATATCACCTTTTACTTGTTCTACTCTGTTTGATCCATATACTTTTGAATACAGTATATATATGTTACCTTTTCTTCATTCATCATCTTTCTGAATTTTTTTGATAATTTCATTTGCACCTGAACTTTGGAGGTGCTTATATTATAACCTTGTCACTGGCTAAAAGTCAGAATTTGTTCCAGATATTTTCAGTATTCCTTTTTCAGATGGTGAATGGCAACAAATTGGAAAGAATTAATGTTGATGTTAAAGGAAAAAGCTGCTCTAATTTGATGGTTTTTATGCATAGAGAAGAATTTCTGTTAAGAATAACAATATAATTTTATGTTGCATGCATATTGGTGTCAGTTTTGGAGGATTTTTGAATTTTATTTACCTAAAAAATTATGATCTATTTGAATGGCTGGTTTGACTAACAGAAGTGGTTGTCAAAGTTAGAGAAATTACTCAAGATTTTGAAGACGTGATGTATTTTGTTTTGGAAGGTTAAAGTCATTAACTGTAAGTCTTTTTAAAATGATCCCATTTGAAGGACTGCCAAAATGTAAAGAAGCATATGTTCCTATGAATGAGGAAAGTAGAAGATAAAAGTGCATACTCTTCAGGATTCAAAATGAAGGAATATTAGAGTGTGCAGCTTAATGTGAAATATGCTCTAAGGCAGGTACAGATATTAACAGAAATCCCAGGATTCTTTTCACCTGCAAAAATCCTTCTAGAGGCATTGACATTGGCCTTCATGGTTGTTTTTCTGTCATACTTAATAATGGGAAAAATGGTGTGAACATGACACCCCTTCTTCTCTAGCCTTTTGGCGGAGTGCATGAAAGCAACTTCATTCTGCTTTTGGAACTATTTTGCTTTTATGGAAGATGCCAAATGTGGGGATATAGCTAGATGTGTATTTGTAGGTAGGAAGTGATTGTGATAGTGTTTAAACATTAAGGCTCATTCATTAAAAGGAATCTCCAAATATTTTGATGGGTTACAATCTAAAACAAATGTTTCATGGAGATACCATGGTACAAGGGTGTCAGAATAAAATTTAGTCAGAGCGTTTTAGACCCTGTTCCATTCTGTCTTAATTTTCCTGCCCTCTGCTCCAAACTTGCTTTCTTACAAACAACCATCCAAACCACCTTTCTTCTTAAGTTTTTTTACTTTTGTTATGACTACATCCCAGACTGTGGTGCAGTACACTGATCCCAGCTGGGCTGCTTAATACAATCTCAAAATTGAATTGCAGTTATGTGGAGGTCTGTCAGCAAATTCATATGATGGGTCCATTTTGGGCTACAATGTATAGATTGGAAACACATACTATTAATATTTTTGTCTCCCACATTGTCTAAGTTTGGAAAGACAGGTGTCTGCTAAGGAAGGCAGGAGCCTCCCGTTTCATGGAAAATGTAAACCCCCTCCCTCCAAATTGTTATAAATTTGAAATTAAAGGGGCTCTCAGGCAAAAATATGGGAGCAGGAATAACAGTTCTTTATTAGGGAAGAAAATTTAAAAAAATAAAATAAACAATGCAGTAAATCAAAACAACACTGACAGAGTCAGAATACAACCTGGCACCCTGTTGGACAGGGTGTTGGTAGCATTCCAATTGGAATTGTGGCTGCAGTCCTCCTGGAGTGCCAGGTGTGGTTGTGTTGGAGCAGTGATCCTGTAGAAAAGGGTGTAGTCTTCCTCTGAAGGTCCAGTGGAAGAGACAGCTATTCCTCTGGAGGTCCAGTAGAAAAGGTGTTCTGCTGTCCTGAGTCTCAGATTATATCCAGGTAGGAATGCTTGGCTCCTCCCTCTGGGCAGAGCATCTCACAATGGAATGATGTAACTTTATCAGTCATGCAGTGACACTCAATGGCCCATTAACAGAAGATATTTCCTTGAGGGAGGATTGGTTTGTGGAAGAGATAAGGAAAACTGCCCAATTAACAGAAGATAACTTCTATGCCTCTAACTGATGGCACATAGAATACATCTTGCCTTGCAATCTAGGACACAGGTCTTTCTGGAGAAGCAGGATAAACTGGTTATCTGTCAGGCCAAAAACCAGCTTTAGCATATCCATTATTACCCCAAGCACGGATAAAAATTGAATGTCTGTTGATAATTTACACCTGGTTGGAAGTATTGCGCTTCATCTGTCTGCCAATTCACTTACGATTTGTAGAGGAAAGAGGGAATTTTTTACACTGTGTGAAAGGCTGTTGAGGAAAACAGGCAATGAGTGTATTGAAAACCAAAGTCTGAACACCATGTCCTCATGCAGCTCTTAAAATAGGAGTAAGAAACAAAGCAAGAATCAGTGGATAGTTGTAGGAGGAGGGGTTGGGGAAGGCAGTCTAGGGTTGCCATGGGAAACAGCAGTTGTATGAGTTCCCCACTCCTTTGTAAGAGAATTGTATCCTCCCCCCTGTCCTGTCAGTTCTTGTTCAAGTCTGCCCCTTAGTCTAGAATCTTCTCTGTTCCATGTTTCCCCATTGGTTCCTCCACCAAGACCACTCCTCCCCCTTTCCCCCATTGGTTAATGTTATATCTCCCCTCCCTTTAGCCCTTTCCCGGCTGGCCCCTCGTACCCTGGACCCGCCTACCCTTACACAGTTAAAAGGTCCCTCACCCCAGCCCTCTGGGCTCTCGGAGCCTGCCTCCCTTCTGCCTTGTTGTCTCCCTGTCTGAACCTTCTGCGATCCTGCAATAAACGAGCAGGATTTCAGCAGCCCGAGTGTCCCTCCTGTTCTTCCGGTGGACCCTCAGATAGTGCAGCTATATGAGCCATCGTGCTGAGAGGCTACAAGCCCCCGCAGCTTGACAGATAGTATCAGCATCTTCCAGTGTCTTGGAATATTTTGCTCTTGCTAATACTACATATTTAGATTCTCCAGTTTCTTGCATCTTCATTACACAAAGTCTTAAACTAATCTGCCTTAAAATTGCCTTGTTCAGAGATCATGCTGGAAGACTGCATGCCAAAACAACATGATAACTTTAAAGTGACTTAGATACTCATGTACAGTACATGTACTAAAATAATACATTTACAGCAAATCAAACAGGACTTAACTCTTTGGGTGCTTTGTTTTTGTTTGGTCGCTTGCTTTTTGGTTGGTTTTATTTTTGGTTTTTTTTGTTTAATTTTTTAATTTTTTATTTTTTCTCCTATATATTTGAGCCCTTGTCTACTTATGGGAAATAATTTTATGAGATTGGAGTTTTCAGCAGATGGAAATAAATGATCTACATGGTACAGTGGCTCAGACAACCCACATCTCTGTGTCTGTTGAGATTCAGAATATTTATACAAAGTGCTGGAAATCTGTATCCATCAATATAAGAAAAGTTGTATCAGTGATCAGTTTGATGAAAAGATGAATCATTTTCTACACAGCTGGTCTATGAAAACAAAAATCAGTGACATTTCACTTCTAATGCAAATTAAGGAGAATAAAATTCAGCTGTAAATTTTTACACCTTTTAAGCCTGACACAAATAATGAGATTCAAAAATATCAGTTAATAATAAATATGTGTAGGAGGAGATGAGATGATATGATGTACATATTTTCCCTTTGTTTTCTGACCAATGAATGAGACTTTGTTTTTAACCAATTATTCTATCATTGGGCATCAGCACTATTTAGACACATTTGTTGTCTTGCTGCCACATACTGGTTTTACCACAGTAGAAGAGTAGCCCAATAATAAATAGGTAATTTCAGTCAAGCTTTCCTGCTATATGTATATATCTGCCTGTCTTAACATAATAATGGCAAGTGACATGGGTATAATTTTAAAATTCCTCCCCTGTACAGGTTGCTCAGAGCCCTGCTTTAGCTCAGCCTAAACATGAATGTTTTCAGAAATGGAGCCTGAATCTATTTCTTTGGGCAACCTGTGCCAGTGTTTCACCACCGGCAATATTAATTATTTTTTCCTTTATTTCTAGACTAAATCTACCCTATTTTGGTTTAAAACCATTACCCCTTGTCCTATTATTATAGGCCCTGCTAAAAGTTTGTCCCCATCTTTCTTATAAACCCTCTTTAGGTACTGGAATGTTCTATAAATTTGCCCTGAAGCCGCCTTCTCTCCAATCTGAACAGCCCCAACTCTCTCAGTCTTTTCTTATAGATGTGGTGTTCTGTCCCTTTAATCATCTTCAATGCACTTCATCTAAATGTCTTAAGTCGTTTGAACTTGTTCTTTCACTATTCTATATGTATTTGATTTCTATTATTTTCTTTCTTGATTATTTTATAATCAGAATTTTCAGTGGGCTGAATATACCTTGTGGATTTAAGCTTTGGTAGTATGGAACAAATGTGGGGTCTCACCTTCTTGGAAATGAGATCTTGACAGTTGCAAATGAGAGTGTTTTGGAGCATGAAGTTTTCATGTCTTCTGTATTCTGTGTTGAGACAAAGGCATCCAGCTCAAATATCTGTCACACAGATGAGCTGACTTACGCAGTGAACAGTCAGGGGAATAAAATAATTGAATTCAACTGCTAATTTTGTTGAAATACTCCAGGTATTAGAAAAATCCAGGAATGCTTCCAAAACTGCCTTGCCTATGTAAAAACGGCAGTTTAGGTTTTTCTTTTCAAGTTTCAAGCTTATTCAGACCTGGCAGCTTGTTCCAGAGAGCGAGTGAAAACTCTCTGGAGGTGTGAGTTTTCCAACACTGTT
This sequence comes from Vidua chalybeata, assembly GCF_026979565.1. Classification (NCBI taxonomy): domain Eukaryota; kingdom Metazoa; phylum Chordata; class Aves; order Passeriformes; family Viduidae; genus Vidua; species Vidua chalybeata. Next base: position 54,212,663 of record NC_071570.1, read on the forward strand.
TTTTTGATCCTACAAGTATTGTCAATTAAATATTTTTTAGCTAATCTTCTCACTGCAGCACTTAAAAAAAAAAAAAAAAGAATATACATATATGTGAAAAAATAGGCAATATCTTCTCTTTAGAATTGCACCTGGACTGATGTTAATACATCAATTCTGCCTGCCCAGTCTTCCCAATTTTCTTATCTCTTTGACATAGTCTGATAGCAGAGTCTTTTTCACTCTTCAAACATCAAAATTTGGACCATAATATCTAGCATGTCATTATTCTTTGAGATGTCACTATTCCCACCCTCCTTCTTCCTGGCCACTAAATGATAGATTTGGCATTTTTATATACATGGGAAGTTTACAATATGGTCTCAGTTCTTTACTATAGGAAATTTAATTTATGTTACTTATTGCTTTTGTATTACCAGTATTTGTCTCTTGTAATGTTGACAAAATTTGAATTTATAAGAGTGAATACAAAAGAAAACCAGCGAATTGTAATGGAAGCACTCTGGAGGCAGGTAAATATGAGATGGTTATGACTGGCTTGTACTGGTTGATGGTGTTGTGCTTTTAAAAATACTTTGCTTGTGCCGATGCGGTGATCATTATCCTTTATATTGTTTTCTGTTTGGACTATAGATAAAATTTTTACTCCTCCTAAACATTGTTGGTTTTAAAGATGCAAACATCTGTTCTCTGGGAATGGGCTTAGACTTAGAGCTGTCAAACAGCTGTCAGTTGAGAATTATTTCAGTCAGGAAATCTCCAGTTCTACATAAAGACCTTTAAGAAATATGGAAGTCTGGTTCTTTAAATTCAATTTCCAATACTGTAAGACTGACCCATAAATAGCAGTCATGTATAATCTTGTTTTAGTTTCAGATATTTCCACATTTGAGAAGCACTTATAGCAAGAAAAATGCCTTTTAACCAAACTAATTGGATTGAGACAATGTGGTATTTTGAATTGCTGGAAAACAGAGAAAACCCATCAATTTATGACTGGCAAAATGTTTCAGGAACTTTATTGTCTGGTCTTTTGCTAATTTAAAAAATATTAATTCACATCAATCTGTCAGAATAGTGTTCAAGGAAAGATATCCAAACTAAAGATGGGTTGTCAAAGATGACTATTATCTGAATTTGATTGTTTAAAAGACTATTAATGTTGTAGTCCTAATTTCTATGAGTCTCTTAAATGAGGTTGAGGGAATACTTTCACTTACCTTTTTGTTAATGGAACTTCTTTCAGGCACAGGCTTCCCACACAACCCCCCTCCCAAAAAAAAAACCCAAACCAAAAGCAAATTAAAAAAAACTCAAACCAAATAACCCTCAAACCAAACCAAAAAGAACCTCAGGACTGACAAATAATTCAGGACTTTACATCATCTTTTGGCATGACCTACAATAGTACTATTCTGCCCATCACCTCCTGTAAATTACTGAGCTGTCAGTCTTCCATATTTCTGCCTGCATAAAAATAATTGTAATTGAATGAAATGTTGGACAAGTGAAATGGCAGTAGAATGATCCCATTCTCAGATTTACTACAGTTTTGTAGTGGGAAAACTGAATATTTTATTATCTTAATAGCATAAGTGTGAATTTTCTAGGTAGATTTTTAATGCACGTAAAACCTCCTTAAAATGTCTAGAAAACTCTGCATTTCCCTCCTCCAACGCTTCACTCCTAGGCTAGATTAGTAAAGCAGAACATTGCAGAGTATTCAGAAGTGTTTGTCATGTGTGATCATCAGCCTTGTCTTGAGTAGCAAGAAGTAGAGTCCTCAAAACTTGTGGGAGTCTGATTGGATGTGTGGTAAAACTAATTTCACAGAGAAAGTAAATTCTCTGTGTCCAGCAGAGTGAGGCTAAACAGATATAGTCGTGTCTTACTTTCATCAGTACTGAATTGTCCTCCAACATAAATATTAAACCAAAATGCTAGCAACAAAATTAACAGTGAATATCAATGCAATTACACATGCTTACTTCCTTTATTTTTACCTTTCTTATTATCTGTCTGCTCTAACCAGACATTGCACACTAAATCAAGAATTCTGTGGAAAAACATTTGTTTACTGAAATAGCTATTGAGTCTGACATGTGTCTGTGCTGAAGTGGGAGGGCAGAAAGAGCTGGAAGGACAAAGAAATTAACTAGATGGCAAATAAAATTGACTCCTTAATACAGAGGGAAGAATACAATGCTTTTTTTTCCTTCGCTTCAATGTATAAAAATCATTGAATACATTTCCAAGCACTGGGATTGAACAAATTAATTGTAAATAATTTGCATTCTGAATTTTTCTTCCTTCATTATCAGTGAACTATCAGCCAGATTGCTGCCTATTTCTTGTTGTTTTCAAGGGCAGTTGCCAGGGGAAACCCCTTGCCATGCAAAATGAGCAGGAATTGTGCTACATATCCTCAGCACCAGCTACAATCTTCTTATCTGTTAGCAACCATAAACAAGCAGGCTCTGGAATGTTTTCATAACTTAGGTCACTTGTTGAATAACTTTTGCAAGTACATACTTTTATCATTATTATATTACTTTTTATCATCTCATTTTTGAGTGTACAAAATTCAAGGTATGAGCAATTGATGAGTTCTGATTTCTCATATATATGTCATTATCCTCTAAATAATGTGTAATAGGAATAACGGAGTTGATAAACTAGAGAATCCACTCTGTCATGGTTTGACCCCAGCCAGCAGCAACCAGGCAGCCACTTGTTCATCCCTCACCAATGGAACTGAGGGAAGGGTAGAAGCTGGAAAACCCCTGAGCTGAGATATAGACAGATTAATAGGGAAAACAAAATCCATGTACACAAACAAAGCAAAACAAGGAGTTCATTCACTGCTCCCCATGGGCAGGCAGGTGTTCAGCCATCTCCAGGTGAACAGGGCCCCATCATGTGTAGTGCTTACTTGCATAGACAAATGCCATCACTCCAAACATTCTCCCCTTTCTCTTTCTTCCTCTCATCTTTATGTACCGACTATTATGTCAGATGGTCTGGAAATCCTTTTGGTCAGTTGGGGTCACCTGTCCCAGCTGTCTGGGAAGAAAATTAACTTCACTCCAGCCAAAAACCAGCACAACTGGGCATTGAAAAGTAGGTTTTAATCTAAAAGTATATATGTCACTCTGCAGAACAAAGAGAATGATTCTATAACTTTGCAGTTATAGAAAATAACAAAGTCCATAATACATAACAAAGTCCATAAATGTGATTATTAGAATTATTTAAAAATTGCATGCATTTTAACTAATAGCAACTTTTGGGTTTTAGTTTCCAGTGAAGTTACAAAGTAGGATCCATGCCCCAAATGAAAATATTTTATGAAATTGTCAATTTTTGCATGATTAGAAAGGAAATAATTGATATTTGCAAACTTTATTTATTTGTTTTCGCCAAAGATTAAGATTTTGAGTGATTCTACATATACAACTTCGTATTTGTGTTTCAGAAGAAAGCCATAACAAAAAAATGGTAAACTAGATTTTTTTTTTTTTTTTTTTTAAGACTGTTTAGAGAAAATTATTTACTTCAACTTTATTGGCTTTTTTGGGACCCTTTTTTTTGGCTGTACTGGGCTTGGATAGACTGTCCATTTTCTATGTAATTTCAATTTCAGATATTTTGATATCGGACAATTTTAGTGGAGAAATGTATGCATTTAATCTATATTATATATTAAATTACACAAAACATGATGTAATCTTATACTTATTTTGACTTATGGTAACTTTTGGTACATAGTTTAGAGAGTGGAAGAGGAGACTGTAGCTTTTAAATACAAACAGAAGTTGCCTGTGTTCATGCTACCTGGGAGGCTTGTGGAAATCTATATTTGGAATGTAAATTTTTTGGGGTAAGTCAAAGTCTGCCAAGAGCATTGCCCATTCAGATGGGAGCTGACTCAGTCTGGAATGTGGAATCATAACACACAGTTATTTGGATAGGCTGAATATTATTTTGCAACTGGTGCTCACAGCAAATTTTTAAAGGCCTAAAATAGCACAAAGTGGTTTACCATGGGAAAACTGTTGAAAGCATGTTTGTTTTCCAGGGGCAGATTGCTGAAATCTCCTTAGCACCAACAATTCCACAAATGCTTATCTTAAAACCCCTTGTTGTCTGTATTGTCCCACCACGTTTTTGGGATGAAAAAGACTGCTGAAGTCCAGGACATACAGACCACAGTGAGAAAACAGTCAAAGAAATGGTTGCACAGTTGCATTAATGCCACACAGAATTCCAAGAAAGCACTTGACACGAGACATCTCTGTCACAATGACTTGTACTGGAACTAGATCTGCTTTCTGGACCATATGGCAAGACAATTACTTTTTCTAGTCTGCCAACCATTCTTTCTGGTAATGAAACATATTTGATTTTTTAAAAAATGCATTTCTATGCTTCTGTGAAGGTAAGCCTGACTCTAGCAACAAATAAGAAATGACCACATAATGCCAGTTTAGAAAAGAAGATGCAGAAAAGATCGTTTCCAGTATGTACATATCCACTAGCCCACAAACATGATACTCTGAACATTGAGAAAAAACAGTATTATTTTGTGACTCAATGAAAATAGTTTACATCCCTAGCTATTTGTAATCTAGACATCCTGACTTGGTTGGTTGACTTATTGTGTCAGCAAGTACAGGGCACACACTAATAAATGAGGAGAGAATGTTGACTATGTGGGCAGGAAATGACCAGTCATACAGCTAACAGTCAGTCTTGGCAACCAGTATATGTAATGGCTTGGTACTGCAAGCTGTTTGTAGTTAGCATTACCAAAGCTGCCAGCCAATTGCCTCATAAGGTCTGCTGACAGGCAGTAATCTAATTTGGCCTCCCATTTGTTCTTTGTTTTTATCTTCTAAACACAACTTCATCTTTCTTGTGGTTGAATTGTATGCTATTTGAAATCTGAACATTGCATTCAGTCTTGTGGACATGAGAACAGAGGTGTTACAATCAAAATCATATAGAACTGGGCCTCTGGAAACAATTTTTCATGAAGATGTGCTCAGATTTCAAAATAAAATTACTATAAAACAGGAAAGAAATGTGGTTGCATTATTTTCCCCATATATGTCCTACTTCAAGATGAGGTTTGAACATAGGGATTTTTTCCATTATAAGGAATTCTAAATAGATATCAGGGATAGACTGGAGGGAGGATTGCAGGTACAGAAGAAAACAGATTCAGGGTTGCTGGCTTGATCAAAGCACAGAAATAAGTAGCATGCGTTGAGCTCAAACAAAGTAATTTACCTGTAAAATAAGTGAGGCTGGACAAGATATGTTCAGATTTGCTGGTTTTATTTCATTGAAAAGCTGTTGGCTTAAGCTTCATCACTGAAGAGTTAATGTGTTCTTGCCTTGATTAATGAAATGTTATGTGCCTTGAGTTAATGTGCCTTGATTGACATGTAAACTATAATTTCAGGTCCAAAAGTACTAATCTACTATGTCCGTTCATATAAAGTCAGGGTGGTCTAGTGGGAAGGGTGCTAAATTAGTGACATTATTTGCTCCTCCAGAAGCTCACTGTGTTGTTGATGGCATATTTGATTAGGACTAGTTCAAGAAAAGTGTTGTGTATCAAAAAGTGTTTCTAATAAATATTAAATGCCTCTGCCTAACAATTCATTTCTCAAAGCAGCCAGTTTAGTAGAGTCGAGCCTTGCAACTGCCAGTATTTCCAGGTGTAAATTTCCACTCACTCAGTGCTGCTGGTCCAGTGCTTGTGCCCAGGTGTCACTTGCTCTGGTCAGCATGTAGCAGCTTGGTGTTCATGGCAACACCCTGCTGGTATTCCAGACCAAGTATTGCATAACTCTTCCATGCAAAATGAAATGAGCCTATCTGGTTTATTGTGCTTATCTCTGGCCAAATTATGTTGGTGAGGAAGATATGACCCCAGGAGATGCAGGGTCATTTCTGCTCCGTGGTGAAGCCAACTGACTCTGGGTTTTCTCTGTTGGCTTCCCTTTCCTCCAGTGTGGTGTTATGAGACCCACTCTGAAGTGCTCTTTGGAAACCTTGCTTGGGGCCATGTCTTCCTTACACCCTGTTTCTTTCCTAACAACATAAAATCAAGGGATAGGAATTTTCTGTCTTACATGAGATCTTGTGAAAAAAATTTGTGAAAAATTCATGTCTTTAACAGTAGATGCCTGCTTGCCAAAATATACCTTGGTTTTCATTGTCTACATTTCTCAAGGCTGGCAGGACACTGAATACTCATGAAGGAACACAGATGATAAAGGTGCTCAAGCTTGGGAATTGTTTTTTCTATAGTGTCAGCGGTTAGTAAAAAATCTGAAACTGTTACCCAGAATCAGCAATTTTTAAAGCACTGCTGGTAGCACAGCTTATGACAAGGTTCTGTTTCCTGACCTGGAAATATTAAGAATCAGTTGGGTGAAGCCTCTGGGCATCAAGAAAAAAGTCTTTTTCTGACAGCACAAATCCTCAGAGAGCTAAAAAACATTTGCCAAAATCCCATTAATATATAAAGATAAAATGATGTGCCAAAATTAATCTCTAGATAAATATTAAGAACAATTTATATATTAGAATATAATTTATATGTATATTATACACCTATATAACATATTTTTATACCATATATGCATCAGAATATAAATTATAAAATAACCTAATTTTAACAAGTAAATAGAATGAAAAATTACCAGTATGAGTCATTATCCATTGCCAATCTATTACTATTTATTACTTAGTAAGAAAATATGCAACAATTTAATGCAAATTACAAACCAATACCCACTTTTTTCACCTTTAATTACTTAGGTGTCACATGGACATTTAATGATCTAAGCAGATATTCAGAATGAAATGCTGAGGAAGAAAGTGCAGTCAGCTCTAGATAAAAGTAAAGCTTTTTCACTCACTGATGGGAAAAGAAGTGGGAATTGATGCTTGAGAGAAGGAAGAAAAAATGAGGCCAACAACATGTGTTCGCATGGATTTACTAACTGTATTGGGCAAAATGGATAAGGATAGTCTCATCCAAAATAAAAAGCATTTTTTATGTAAACTCCATTAGAAGCCTCCTGTTCTGCAATATTCCTACAGTAGTGGGCGAATAATTAGATGGTCAATTGACACAATACCATTTGATCTATTTACATGATTTCCTTTTATTTCCTATGGCTTTTCTCTTTTCCTTCCTAACACAGGTGGTGTTTGATCTGTCTTGAAAGAACAAGATGTATCTCCACTCTTCAATGAAATGCCTACAATTTCTGTTGCATCTGCTGAAGTCTTCCCTTGCTGTCTCCCTATTCTAACAATATCTCAAGAAAATTAGGCATTGATAAGGAGATTTGCCTGCAATAGAGAGAATTCCACTTTCTAGGAGCCTCTCAAAATAAATAAATTGAAACTACTTTTGTATAATCTGAAAAATTATTTATTTTCAGAATTTGTCCCTCTTTTCTTAGCTCAAAGGGAAAAGCAAACACCACCAGGCTCAAAAATCACTGAAGCCCAAAAGAGCTTGCCCAGATCACAGGTCTATTTTTCAAAGTACATCAGAAATTTGCAACAGTAAAATACCAGAAGATGCAACTAAGATGAAATATGGATATTAATGTGTCCGTGTCCCTTTGTGCATGTAGGTTTTTTTCCAATCAATAAAATGTCAATGATAAAACATATGTGTTAGATTGGGCAAATGTGGGGGTTTAGGGAAGCATTACAGGAGCATTTTAAGATTCTGTCAGTTTTCCTGGCTAAAAAGGAATTCCAAATCAACACAGCTGTTTTGGCTTAATATTTGTAAACTTAAACCTTCTTAAGAAATGCCAGTATTCTCTCTTGAATGTACCATGTCCATGCATGACAACCAGGAGAATTGCACATGTAAAACAAGAGAGAGAAGGGGCAGAGAGGAAAGAAAGAAAGTCTACAAAAAAAAAAAAAAATTGTATCTTTATTGATTAGTGGTCTGTTTTGCATCTACTTAAATTTTTCTCAACTCATTTGAGGCTACCACAGCTATGAATTGACATGATGTAAAACCCCAGTGGGGAAGACACTTTTGGGATGAAGTTTTTCAACAAACAGACTTGAAAAGGCACAGTCACATTATTCTTCACATACTTTGTGCTCATAGGAGAAAATTGGACCCCACATCAGTCAAAGTGTAATTAATCATGAAAATGAATTATAAATTTCAAGGGAGTAAGTTTCTCTTTGCGATTACATGAAAACCAGAATGGGTTGGATCTAAAAACCACTGAGTAATTCTTACAAGTAGTGCAGCACAATGCTTATATTTGGGGCTTGACTGAAGTAAAATTTTATCTGTGATCTTGTCCAGATTGATATATTTTTTGTTTTGATGATCATGATGATGATGAGCATGGAGTCATTCTCCAAAATGCCACTACAAATACAGGCTCCAGTAGAAGGCCAAGGGTAGTTACTTTAATTAGGAATGTGCTGAATGTGATTTATCTCTATAGATGATTACCCTGGGGATAGTAGAAATAATACTAGGGGCCACAACCCATAATATATAATCTCATTGTTCTGAATTATTCTTTGCATAGTATTAATATCACTCTTTAATCTTAATTTCCAAATAGTGATGTGACTGTAAACTTTTATACACTTGTATTAAAATTTGTTTGTTTGTGCAGAGATAAATTTGAATTTCATTTTTAAAGTGATCAAAATACTCTAACGTCTCACCTTGAAAGTGAAAAATTGAATACTTGCAGGTTTTAGGCTTCTCAAATTCTAAAATGGCAAATCATTTAAAAGAAAAACAGGGGGGAAGAGAAGTTTTTGAAACAATTCAAATTGCAAAACATGTTATGACAGACTATGATGATGAGCAATCAAAAAGTGATTCAAATAATACCCCGCTCACTGTGTGATTTTCACCTCCTATTTGGCTATCACTTTGTCCAGCATTTTTGCTAGCTTCCACACTACGAGAGACCTTTGAGATCTAAGTCCTACTTTAACTTATGATCTCCTTCAAACTTAGGTATTGAAGCATATTATCTATAAATAAAGTATGAGTTGAGAGGCCTGGGTGGAGGTTTTAGTTTTTCAAGATGAATTCAGTAATTGAGAAAGAAGATTTTTTCATAGTTCCAGCAGAACATGAAATATGAATTTTGAGCTGACTCAAAATTCTCTTTTAATTGTGATGTAAGATTGTTGAATTAAAATTCCCTTCCCCTTCCCCTTCCCCTTCCCCTTCCCCTTCCCCTTCCCCTTCCTCTTCCCTTCCCAGAACTTCCCTTTCCTGAACTTCCCAGAACTTCCCTTCCTGGAACTTCCCTTCCCTTCCAATAGTGTAAAGAAGGAAATTGTGGAGAGCAGAAATAGATCCCAAGTATGAATGGGAAGCAAGAAGATATGACATATGTGTTTTATATCTCATAAATCAGTTTGAATTGAAGAAAAAACCCGATTGGTGTGCATTATACCTTTCATGTTTGGGGTATTTTTTTTCTGACTTAGACACTATAGTTCAACCATCTTCATGCCATTCTCAATTCTGACAAATTACATTTATTAGTTTTATCTTGACTTAATGTCAAACTAGTACAGATGAATATACTAGAGATGGTAATAAAAACATAGTACTCAGCACAAAGAACATGTAAAATATTCGTGGTGGTTTGTATGTCATTGGAACTGAAGGTATTCCAAGGATACTTTTGATATCTTCCACTGGGTATGTGTTTACACAGCAATAACTTTGTTATATTCATTAGATATGATGATTAGGTATGGGATTAGGTTAGGATCCTATACAACTGCTATGGGATAAATGAACATTCACTTATGATTTTTTTCACTTTACTAGGAGGGAAAATGAGAGAATGTTTATTGTTGATAAGGTAATTTAGAGTGGAACTACATTGTACAGTATTGGTATCAATTTACTGACATTTTAAGTGTTTCTAATAAGACATTAACCTTGGAAATACTTCCTCAGAATATCACATAAGGTAAGCAGGCAGTAACTGTTGCATCTGTTTCTATCACTAGCTATTCTTTTAAAAGTTGATGTTTTGCATGGGATTAGGTGAAGATCTGCAAAATAAAAGTATTTTTCCTTAGTTTGCAAATGTCTGAAGGCAATTCTCATTTGTCTTTGATTCTTTTGAACCTCCATCATTAGGGACAGCTCGGAACTTTAACTCAGCCATTTGTGATAGAACATCAAACAAATGGAAATACATGAACACCACATGTTTATAAAAAGCCCCCACACATGCAAAAAACCTCTAATGGTGCTCATCATCTCTTATGTAAATCCAAATGAAGCTTAGGTGTTTTATGTATCTCCACTGCACTATCCTATTCAAATCTTGTGGTAACAAAATGATCAAGAATAAAAATTTTAATACAGCAGTGTATTGAATATGACATACTCTATTAATTTAGAAATTCAGTTTTTATTGACTTCAGTTTTCTACTTCCTCTTTTTCCCCCAGCTGAACTTTGAAAAGGGCACTTTTGACCTTTCTCTTGTGCCCATTCAACGCTTTGTAAACCAGTTGCATATGTACATTTCCGTGGGTTTTTTTGCATGTAGATGATGGAATGTAAACGTGGGAGAGTTCTCCCATGTTTTCAAGAGGATGGGGTTTTAGAAATGCAGCCTTGGTACAGGAAATGTATTTGACTGAAAGCTGTTTGATTTATTTATATACAACTTGGAAGAAATCCTTTTAAAATCAGGTGTTGATGCAGTATTGAAAAACTGTGCAAAAAACGCTGATAACTTATTTGTCCCAATTTATTCTGGAGATACTTGCTTATTTACTTTATTCAGTCTTCTGTAAAGTATATTTTTAATTGTGCAGATAGGTGAGCAGGTAAGGGGCAATCTTTGCGTCATTTGAAAAATTAGAACCTGCATCCTGAAAATTCATTGTCTTGTTCTTTTTCTTTCCCCTCTACAGGTAATTGAAAATATCCTTGCTTTTATAATCTAACTGAAGTTTACAACTGTAATCTTGCAATCTGTGAGTTGGACTCCTTTTGTGGGGATGTGGAAGTGCTGCAGGATCTGTGTTGTGGTGTTTTTCTCTCCCCTTGCTCTTCTCCTCCCAAATGTTTGGAAAACAAGAATTCAGAGAGCTTTAAGACTTACTGAGATTTTGAACATCTCAAGCTCTATTGAAGCTTCCATAAATATACAGCATGCCATTATTAGATTTTTGGCTATTATAAAATTATCTTCCCCCTTAGTTCACTTAAAGGCATTTAAAAAGTAATGTTTTAACCACAAAGTCATGTAGTCAAGTATTAGAAAAGACTAGTCTGAGTGTCAGGTACACATACATTCTTATGTTTATTCAAAGATCAAAACAGCCTCATTATATATTTTAAAAGGATTAAACAAAGATATTTGGCTTTTTTTTGCAGCTGCTAATTCATCACACCTTATCTTTACACACAAGCTTTGACCACAAAAATAGTCATTTCCTTTATCCATCATGTCATATTTTAAGACATGCTAAAAATAACACTATGAAAGGCAGGATATTGCCACAATTGAAAACATCTTGTGTTTTCAACATTTGGATTATATTAACCTTGTGGTCTCCTTTCATTGCAAAGGTGTAATGTTGGTTTCCCTAACCTCAGAGATGTGTTAGAAGAACTGCATCCAAGCTTGGTTACCTGAATAATGTAAATACTACTTCATGTCCTTGGAATTTCTCATTGCATTTGCTGTTACTTCATATGTCTACTGGGTTATTTCTTCTTGGTTACATTCTGAAAATCATTCTAAGTTGTGCTGGCTGTGAGTCTGTATCAGTAGAGGTAGCAAACACATTGTTGTGCATTTGGTCACAGCCTCAGCTTTGGATTTGCTGATAGTCACATCACAGAAATAATTTACTACTTGCTGTGTGTTAGAGCTGCCTGTTGCACACCTCTGAAAGGCAGCCAGGGCTTTCTTGCAGCTTCATTAGATACAACAGAGATTTGCACTTTAGTCTCTGATTCTCAAAGAATACTAAGGCTTCTCTGTGCATCCACTTATAAAAGAATTTTTGTTTGTGTTAATTTAACACAATGCTCTAGGTGACAAATACCTAAGTGAATTTGAATATTTTTTCCCAGTGCATCACTAGTATGGAGTGAATTTATGTCATCTCTGTGCAATTGTCCATGGTGTTAATAATGCCAAGGTCATGGGTTCAACCTCCATATGGGACACTCACTTAAGAGTCAGATTCAATTATCCTGTGGGTCCCTTCCAACTCAGAGTATGCTATGATTCTGTGATTCTCTTGCAAGAAGGTTAGCTATGATTGCCTATGTTATGCATCAAGAAGGAGGTACTGACATCCCAAAACATGATCTAGACCTCTGATCAAAAAGATTTAACTTGGGAAATATAGAAGTAAATCATAGTGGTGAAGAATTGTAGAGCCAACAGAGCCTGTCTAATAGTTAAGTACTGCCAGAACTGGTTCAGCAGCAATCTTGAATGGAAAGAAACAGTGGATTAAAAATATGCTCTATGATACCACTCTAGAAAATTACATAAAAATTAAGCAATTAATTAATTGTGAAGCAATTTTTTTCCATTTTGCTTGATAATATGATGTGCCATAAAAGTGGCAAGGCTTTTATCAGACATTTATGAAATGTTGTGAACTACTGCCCTGCTTGAAGGAAAGGAGGTGAGACTAAAACTTGACTATGATCTGGAAGATTAATTAAGCACTCATTGCCTGATTTTTGTGGGAAACTAGAAAAGGAGAGAAAAATATCCCATCCTTAAAGATCTATAAAATTTAGAATATCTGAAATATCTGAGATTTTGTATCATACTTCACATAGCACACACATTAAAGAACTTTCTCTATTATAACTGCATGTTACTCTGTAGCTCCTCATTTCAAGCTGTTCTTTCACAACTTATTTACACTGTATTTAATAACACACAATGCCTCATATATGAATAAATGCAAACAGATAGAAAATTGTAAAAACACACTAAAGAGGTACAGAATACTAAAGAAATACTAAACAGAATTTATTTTCCTGTAATTAGGACTATGACACCTCTGGATGATCTTTGATCCCAACATATTATGATATGACAGATACATATTACTGTGATTTCTCTAGTGATGCCCACTGTTGTTTTCTTGTCAACTTTAATAGCAAAACAACTGGACAGGCTAAATTGAAATGATTTATCCTCTCAAAACTTCATAGTCAAAACAAATTTTCACAGTAACAGGTTAGACTTTCTCCTGTATGCACAACAGATTTTTCTCTCGGAACCATGTCATGCTTCATGATGCCACTGGTATTACTATGCTTTACAGAATTACTTTTATGAGGTCTCTTCCTCTGCCCTGCACTCATGTCTTCTGCCTCCTCCTCCTTTCTTCTGTTAAACAAGAACAAATGTTATCCTATATGTTCTCATCCCATTCTTGCTTAAAGAATCTTATTTAATACTTGAGCTAATACTCTTAAGTGATCAGATGTTATCCTTCTTAGTCTGTGAAATGGTTTATCTGGAAAATACAAGACTGTTCTCTGTGTTCACTGAAGGGGCAGAAAGGTATTGTTTGAAGATTGAGAAGAAAGTGCAGAATCTGAGAACAGTTTCACCTCACACTTTTAGTTTTGAATTCTGTCCATGTTTATAGTCCTTCTTTTCTGAAGTTTGTGGAATTTAGTTTCTTAAATTAATGCATATACATACTGCATACATTACATAGAAGTAACTTTATGTGATGACTTCTAGCTGCATCAGTGAAATAAAAATTAACCCATGTTGAAGCAGTTTGTAAAGGAGGACTGTCTGTCTCTCGTGGGAGGGATCCTATCCTGGAGCAGGGGAAGAGTCTGACAAGTCATATCACTTGAAAGAGGGGGAAGAGCAGCTCAGGGAATCAGAGCAGAAACTCTCCTTGAGCCCATGGTGAAGTCCATGGTGAGACAGGCTGTCCTGCAGCTCACACATTTCAATGGGGGAGAATGTAATGGAAATATCTTTAAACTGTTGTAACCCATGTTTTGAGTTGCATGTTATGAAAACTACTACAGCAGGAAACCCTTGCTGCAGCCAGACTGAGAGAAACGGGAAATGTTCGTTGCAATGTTGAATCCTGTATCCTGGCCCAAAGGGATCAGGGGTGAAGAATATAATGGAATGAAGAATGTAATGAAAATACATCTTTGTTGAAAGCCATAATTTGAGTTGCATGTTACAGGATTGTAACAGGAACAACCTGAGCCAGTGGAGGAGGAGCCTTACAAAAAGCAATGCAAATTACAGCAGAGACCTGAGATGGCCTTAGTTCCCAGGAACTCCAAGAAACATACCACCTCTCCCATCTTGAGAGACCACTTTAACAGGTGGAGCCCAAAGTCATGGACTAAATTAACTCAAAAGACATTTTGTGAACATTTGTGGATATTTTACAGACATTTTGGGTGGTCCATAGGTCCAAGGTAGTGATATCTGTGTATTATATTAAAGAACAGGAAGAGGGAGCATGGTTAATGATGGTGTATTGAGTAGTGTGGGACCTGATCATAACATAAATGGTACGGAATTAGGGTGAGATAAAATGATGGTTTTGTCTGTGTAGAGTTAATTTTCTTCACAGTAGCTAGTACAGGGCTCTGTTTTGGACTTTTGCTGAAAGCAGTGTTGACTAAACATGAATGTTTTCATTACTGCAGAGCAGGGTTTACACAGAGCCAAGGCCTTCTTGGCTCCTCACCCAGCCCACTAGTGACCAGGCTGGGAGTGGAAGAATAGTGGGAGGGGACACAGCCAGAACATCTGATCACAACTGAACAAAGGAATATTCCAAGCCATATGGTTCATACGTAGCACATAAAGCTGTGGGGACAAGAAAGAAGAAAAGAGGAGGGAGACATCTGTAGTGATGGCATTTGTCTATCCAAGTAAGTGCTACACAGCCCTGCTTTCCTGGAGATGGCTGAACACCTGCCTGCTCGTGGGAAGCACTGATTCCTCATTTTGCTTCACTTGTGTGTATAGTTTTTGCTTTCCCTTTTAAACTGACTTTATCTCAACTCTAGGGTTTTCTCAGTTTTACTCTTCTGATTCTATCCCCAGTCCCGCTGAGGAAGATGGAGTGAGCACCTGTGTGGTGCTTGGTTGTTGGCTTGGGATAAATTATGACATGGGAAAAATATTTATTGTGGTGAATCTAAGACAGATGAGGGTGATTCCTGAATGCCTGATAAAAGTACTGATGAGTTGCAAGAGGTACATTTCAGATGCAATTAAGTCATACCTTAATGTTTCACTGTGGTTATCTCAGTCCAGACCCTGATGGGTATAGTGCTTTTCTGGGGTCCCAACTTCAATGACTACCAAGACTCTTGATGATGATGAATAGGAGAGATGGGGTTTGCCATACCTAAGATTAGGGTATTTAGGAGTTAGGCATCCCAAAGTTCAGCACTGTGAGCTCCTACTTCTGGAGGTTTCAGACTGGAACATTAGTAAAACTGACTTTAGACAACAGTGTATGACAGCAATTACTGTTCAAGATCAGAAAAAGAAATAGTTTGATCATGATAAACATAATATTGCAGCACAAACCACCTCTGAATCTGAGCCCATTTAAACCACTCAAGATACGTCTGTGCTTTAAAGTTCTTGAAAGATTATGATCTTGTTTAATTTAATTACTTACCATTCAGCAGCTTACTTCTGCTTGTGGATAGAAGATATTTTGGTCTTTATTTATGTTTTAATTTTTAATAGCAGCCATTTACCAATTTCAAACATGTTTACCTAGAATTGTACCCAGAGGGAAATATACCCAGCTAATTGCTACTAGTGTTTGCAATGCCTGATTAACTTATAATAATATGTTAGTAAGGCCGTCATTTAATACTAGGATTGACATAAAGAAAGAAGAGTGGGTGACATAATTTTAATAAAATCCCAATTATTTGCAAATGGAATGAAAGGATAGTGTGAGTAGCATTTATTCATTGTATAGCTTCTGCAAGGAGAAACTAATTTCTATTTGATTTTCTACTGTTTAGGTTAATTTATCTCTGGACTAAAGGAGTACACAAAGTTAAGATAGTACTCTAGAACACATAGTGCATGTACCAATGACATAAATTTGGTTTGGTATGTGGAATGGGATGAAAAAGTGTGTCATGATGCCTAAGTAATTTTTTTGTGTGTTTATTTTCATAAAACATAATTATTCAGATATTAATAGTTAATGGGATTATTGTGTTTATGTTGTGGCAGCATAAGGGAATTGTTAAATATTTTAACTGAACTGAAACTTTCCATGTAGAAATTAGTAGGAAGGAAGAAGGAGAAAGATCTAGTAACTAAATGTAATACACAGCAACATATTTTAAGTAGAGGCTGTGTGTTTGGTGAGATAGTTAAAATTTTTATTTATTTACAGTGTTATGCTACAATACTGGGTTTGTTTCTATTGTGGCTTGCCACAAAGGTAAAAAGCACCTTTTCATTACAAAGTGGAAAATTTTGGGAAGCAAGTAATTCAACTGAGTTGCAGGAAAGAAAAATACATTAGCTTTTCAACAATCAATTCAAAATTTTGTTCTATTTGGGAATAAAGGCTGCTCTAAAAACCATCCATTGCCCTCAGAATATTGCATGTACTATATGGATAATGTGATAACGAATTGATTTTATTTTCTTGGTTTCAGTGAAACAATTTATATTGGAAAGTCAGTCTTGGTAAATGGTCATGAACTGTAGGCTAGTATAAATCATTAAGCACTCTGATAAAGAATGTTTTGTATGAACTTATCAGGTGAGAATCTGCAAACCTACAGGTCATATTTTTTCTTAAATTATGTAAAGCCTCACACTGTACCAAGTTAAAGTAACTTTCCTAAAAATAATGACTTGCTGTATGAAAATAAATCAGAACTTAATTTTCAGCCAGCACAATTTTGCACCCAGAAAAAAAAAATAAGCACAAATAAACAGTTACTTTACCCCACCCTTGATTAATGGGATAACCTGACTGAACGTGCCACAAACCATTTCTGTATTACAAAACAAGACTTTTTTTTCTGTGAAATTTTGAAATATTCAGTATTATAAATCAGGACTGGGAATATACATTCCTTAATGATATAAATCAGAGTGGCTTATTTGAAGGCACAAGTTCATTCACGTTGTAATGTCAAACCTGTGATTTTTCAATTATACTATAGTTTTAACTTCACTTGCAAGAAATAAAAACCAGAAATTAGGTAAGTACTCTTTGCATTGTTTCCTTACTTTGGATGATGTGCTACCTCCATCGAAGGAAGTGTTCTTCTGAAAATTAGTAAAATTAGTGTAGTTTTATGACTAGCATGGAAAGAGTTGATAATTCATTCTCTACATCTTAGAACTGATTCTACTTTCTGATATGGCCACAGCTGACAAACTTGCTGGCAATTTCAGATAGGAAGCCCAGTACTCAATAAGCAGTCCGGGCAAACACTTGTTCCAGCAGATGATTCCTTTGCATCTGGCAGGAGACATATTGGTGAGGAGGAGAGCAGAGGTTGGTAATACCTCTTTTCTGTGCTTAGCAGCAGAGAAAAGTTAATGCTAATTCAGGCTGTTACTTTTCTTGGGTTAAATCTGTGATGACATCTATGCAGATAGGGCCATGTGAAAAATTGTGGTGGTAATGTGCAGCTCACAGCAAAATATCTCATCAGACAATTCATGCAATTGATATTTACAGAAATCAGCAAGCATGATGATTGGTTCATAATGAACTTTTCATAATATTAAAGAGTCTAGAGACACTACTTATCCTATGCTTGTCTCACAGTTCCTGAAGAAACAACACCTCAAACCATAATAGTCAGATGATATCAGGATGCAAGAATCCTTCGGATGTTTCTAGAGTTCTCTTAAAACATGTTTGCATTTGAAAAAAGTAGGAAATGTTAATTTCCAACCCTTTTATATGAACAGGAATTCCCTGCAAAGGGAATTCTGTTACCCAAATAAATGCACACTTGAGTGACTCATACCAAATTAGTGGCTTATGTGGTTCCCTTTGAGTATATTTACCATAGGAACATCTAAAAAACCAGCTGTTTGAGTTTGTGTGTGAGATAAATCCACTTCTTTACGTTTCCAAGATATTTCTGATTCCAGCTCACTCTTATGTCAAATTTAGAAAGCATGCATCTATTCCTTACCTTTCCTTCAGACTCCTTTGTTCTTTCCTCTCCCTCTACCCAAGCATATAACACTCAGATATGTGCCTTTTTTTCAGTGGTAAAATTTTGATGAATCAGGCAAGAGAAATACCTGTACAATTTGCAATAACTCTATTTGCTAGAAGTATTTAAAGGAATTCAACTACAGCTTCTCACCTATTTTCTTTATTTCTGCTAGCTGATGTTTTCCAGGCTGCTTGCTGTATTAAAAACATGTGTTTGCAATGCTAGTAGTCTGCACGTTGTTCCAAGAAAACTGAAAACACATGTAAGAAAGATGACTTAGCATTCTGTAGCTTCTCTGTGGAACAAATTGGTGAATGTGTGTGTGAGCATAGTATAAAAGTTAGTCCATGTGTTTATTTCATAGCAAGGAAATAGTAACTGAGTATTTTCCATACCAACATAAGAGAGTAGTAAGTGTGCTGTGTTTAATTGACTGGAAGTCATTAAAAGTGCTTTGTGGCTGGTAGGAAGTTTTATTCTTGATTCAGCTGTTCCCCCATGCAGCCTATTGTTAAGAACACAATAATGCACTCCAACTTTGTAGTCTGGAACCACATACCTAACTCCATCACCCTCAGAAGTAAAGCAAACAACTTTGGGTATCAATGGGAGGGCAAATAATGTCTCACACTTTTCTCAGAATTTCTGTCACAAATGTGAAAAGATGAAAGCTGATTCTGATGATTGCAAGCTGGTGGAATGTCTTCATGTACAGAATAAACCACGTATTTTTAGTAACAAATCAGGGCCAGATTTTCCAGGGAATATATGCAGACTGCATTCACCAAAGAAATGTGTGGGCCCTTCTTCTTTAATGCTTTTTCTTTCTTTAAGCCACAGTCATATTTACAATAAATTGTAATATTTTGGGGAAAAAAAAAAAGATGTGCATGTGTGGGGAATAAAGAAATTTTCATTAGAAGTTGTCAGAAATGAGAATACGCACACTCAAACCAAAACGAAAGCTTTCTACTAAAAAAGGTAATGTGTATATTTTCTTATATAAGAAGGCAAAATTTTTAAACTTTGGTTTTTGTAGGCCTGCATTACTCCCAACACAGACTTTTTGCTTTCCTAAATCACTTTGAATATTCAAAATATAATTCTAAATATAATTACACAAACTTAATATTCAGGCCTTTTGATAGTAGTCTATAAACACCAGTTCTTTCCTCCACAGGATTTGCATTATTCTCTGTCTCATAGGTTTATGTTTTATGGATGCTAGAGCATCTATCCTACAGGTATATGTTGTTTTACATATATTTTAGGAAATAACAAATTATATTGGCTGTAAGGAAAAAATTCTTAAAAATTACCCTGCCAATTCAGGATAAGCATTTAAATTTCATTTAGAAAACCTCAACTACCAAACAGTGAACTCCTCCCTTCTCCTCAGAATAACTCAATAATCAAAACTGCATCAATGCTTTGTCTGTCTCCTGTTTTCCAGGTTGATTTAGTGTAAGCCCAGTTAAGCTACATGTCCATAGCAGCAGTGATGTGTTTCTCAGAAAGTTTAGTTCTTTCTCTAATACACGTTATTTTTTTTCTACTGACACTGTCAATATCCCTTCACCCAGACTAACTCACAGCATGGTATTTTCTTGGCAGTAAGGGGTGTAGGATCTTCGTTCCTCCAGCTGTGCTCCTCAATTGTAGGTTTACCAGTGTGGGAGAGAGTATACATAACTATAATTGCAACCAAGCCAGTAAACCAAGCCTTTCTGCTTTCATTAGATAGGCCTTGATTAAAGGATGGGAAAATTGAGTTCTGAATTACCATTCAAATTTGGATTTTTCTTTTACTCTCTGCCTTGTATAGATGGAGAAGTCCTCTGACCTCAAGTCATAAAAAGCCTATCAGAACTGCACACTGTTTTCTTTCATTATTTTCTTCTTCTCAGGGTCTCAGGTACCTTGAACAAATCATTGACTTCTCCTGACAACTGGCAGGTGAATACTTAGGCAGGTCTCCTGTGACAGATGTGCTGTAGCTTCAAAACACACAGGAGCCCTAAGCCCCATGTTTCATGGTATTGGCAATGCAGTCCAGAATGAGTTCAGCTCTAGGCTACAAGCAGTATTCATCTGAACAACATTTTTATTTTGTGAAAAACTTGGATAATTTTGTTCGACTAGCCTGACAAAAGCCTGTGTTAGGGGCTCTACTTTGAGAAGTAAACATCAAAATTTGTCAGCAAAAATGCCCACATGAGCAACACAGTTCATATTTGGCTGTTGAGATGCAGTACTACAAGACATATTATATGTATTAAGAAATTGTGGCCATCAAGAATTTTACATTTTATAATAAAATTAAAACTAGAAAGTATAGGTTGGTAAGTAGCAATGTTGCAATTTCCATTTAATGTGCAATAAGTGTTTCATTGTTGAATGAAACATTCTGATACATTTTCACTGATGTTGCAGTGAACATCACTGTAAATTATATACATTCCTGAAAAGTATTTTGTGAGAACAAAATTTGTTGTTGATTGGTTTTGTATAGAAATTGCATTTGTGAGCTGACTCACTGAAAGATAGGCAACATTAATGAAGCACTTACCTTGTGTGCAGTTCAGTAGCTGTGTAAAATTTTTTCTATGAGGTCTGCCACTGAGAGGCCTGGTTGTAGAAGTCTCTGTATAATCAAATTTTGGTTCAGGGGATCAGAATAAACCCAGTCTGAACTAAAATCTCAAAGAGAATATAGGGTAGATGCTATGTGCTCATGTGAATCAGAAATTTTGTGGCAGATATTATAAAACCAAAGGAAAAAGAACTTGGATATTACTTTTAGTAAAATAGTCCAAAATATGCAGTTTAACTTGAACCTGATTTTTCTGGAATTCACAGAGCCTTATAAGAACAGAGAGGCAGCCCAAGAATCATATGAATATAGAATGTGGCTATAATCAGACCACATATATGAAGGCAGGAAGATTAGTTCAAGGCAGAATGGGATGAAGTCACACAGGATGGAAGGATAGCCTGCTTGAGCTGTTCATATCTGAAATTCAAAACAGACTTGAGAGAAAAATGAATAAAGCAGAGATCACTGAACTTAAAGTGAACCGAAACAAATGAGATTCATATGTCTCTAAGAGCCAGCTGATGAAATCTTTAAATACATGAGTATTCTTTTAAATGTAAGTGCAGCTGTGACTGCTTAGGAGCATGTGGTTTTGCTAGCTAGCAAGCACTTTGTGCAATGATTGATCTGTACAAATTAATTTGCTAAGAGAAACAAATAATGGGGTAAGTGTTCCCATTTCTCGAGACACAGACAGTTTCTCCCTGTTGGCTGCTGCCTGAGTCCCTTTCTAATGAATCAGTGCAAGGCTAAGGTTAGTGTTATAATTAGGTGATTACAATTTTTGGCTATTTAATTAAATATGACTTTGTGCAAATATTTTGTAACCAGGCTCTTGAAACTTGCTAGGTACACATTTTTGGAAAGAGCATGTAAACTTGGGAAATGATAGTCTTTGAACTTGGAGATTTTCTGTTCTTTGGAGTTTTTTTCTAAAGTCAATATAATACAAGTGTTAATTTAATACAGCAGAGTGGAAAAATAATCTTAAGTCAGGGAGTATTAGCATACAAAACATTCTAGCTTTTCATGTATCTCTTAAATTTAGTAATCCTCCCTTTTCTAAAAAAAGCTCTTCTAGGAGACTTATTTTTTTTCTGAACTATTAGGAACTCCACAATAACCATTTGTGGTTTTTGATCTGTGTGCTTTAGCTTAGTCTCCTTTCATTCTCCATTTTTTTTAACCTTTTAGTTCAGGTTGAGAGGTATGTTTTATTCTATACTTAGGAACATTATTAAAAGTATAATTGTCTGTTTGTTAAAAATTCCTTATGTCTCTGATTACCACTCTTTTCTTCCCGAAGTTTCCTCTCTGAAACCTCTGTTGCCATGATTCCAGAGCTTCTGATTTCAATGATGATTTTCAGAAATACTGTCATGAGTATAGCAAATATTATTTCCAATGTGTGAAACATGGAAGGAAGACCTCTAAATGCAGGGTTTCCAAAGTCCGAAGTCAGGAACCTCAGAGATATTTCACTGTTGTTTTTTTTTTATCTCTTCATGTTTGTGATCTTAAATACTTGATTTTTCTAGAAATATATCTCATCTTCTCTTAATGATATATATATGGTAATACTCAAGTAGTTTTTTAACACTAGAAGTTTCTGGGGTACCTCTTGAACATGGAAAGCTTGTTTTCAAGGATATGTTTATTTAGTCAGGATTTTGAAAAAGCCTGTGGACTTGGGAGGAGGATGCAACCTAATCTTTTTCTTATTCTTTACTACTGTGTAAAGGGAATACTGAGTGTACTCCATAATAAGGTGGTGTTAGGGACAGAGATATTTTCTATAGTTATTTGCTCCAATTCAGGTGTTAGAGGTTAATAATTTGTGATGTGGATAGAACAAATTTAAGCAAATGCATTATTCGGATTGCAGGGAGACACAATTCTGTTTCACCTTCAAGGGGATGTGAAAAATATTTTTTTCTTCCTACATAATTCTAAATGGGTCTTTCACTTTTAAACTGTGTCTTGCTGGAACAAAAAATTAACTTGCTCATAGCTTAGAAAAAATAATTGACTGCTGTCTAATGTGATTCAGCAGGCTGCAGTACCAAAATAGATCCTCTTTCAGTTCTCTGTTGCTGTCTTTCCAGTAGACAAGTCTCTGTCTTCATGGCACAAGGCATCACACTACTGTTTCAGGGAAAAATCCACACTGCTGGGGCTGAAAGGATGTGCTTTCCTAGATGTGTTTATCAAACCATATCCAAACAGCTGCATTTTAAGAAATGTGGCCCTCTAGAGCTAGTGGCAACACCTGTTGATTAGCTGTAAGTCTTCAAAATAGGGTTTGATACATTCTTTTTTTGCTTCAGAATAGTAGAGTCTAAGTTTCAGTGTAAATATAATTGAGCTATTGTGAACCAGAGAGAGCCTGCCTCTTTTATAGGAAGTTCCCTGTGTTTGTTCACTGAGTTTTTCCTTCAGAAGGGTTTTTTTCAGATGTAGCCAGAATTACTTGAGTTTGCCCAGTTTTACTATATGCTTGCTACATTATTTAAAAATTTCCTTCTGCTGAGTGATGGTGAACAGTGTTATCGCTTTGTCTTGTAAACTGTATTTTCTATTCTTGCATCAAAATCATGTCTGGATTTGAAGCTGGACAAACTCTTTACTAGTCAACAAATACTTGCTTCTTTTCTCTTAAAGAAAACAGATTAATAAATTGAAAGACAGAACATTTTGGCAGAAACATTCTTCTAAATCTGATTAAATTGCTGTGTTTTGCCATGAAAGTATTGCTAAAAGTATTACATTTTCCAAGTGAGTGCACCAGTGTAATAAGCTATCTTTATGCCCTTTCCACATATTTTCATATGAAATGGTAATAAAATCTCTGCAACTGAAGAAAAGGAGGGTTTGGAAACAAAAAGGGATGAAATAAGAAAAAGAGAGAAAGAGGGAGAAAAATCTTTAATTCACCAATTACTTGTATATTCAGGAGCATAGTGGTTAGAAATGCATGAAACAACTTTCATAAGAGGTGTCCTTATAGCAAGGATATTCCTTTCCTGAGATGCCTGACTTTCTGCTGTACTGAAATGTTATTTTGCATCTGAATTAGGCTTTCCAAATGGAAATTTATTCACAGCTGGATATTTTCAAAAAAAGCATTTTATTTTAGACAAAGTATTACATTTCTGAAGTAGAAAATTGCACAACTACCACCTGAATAGCTTTACTAACCTGGATTTAAATATTACTGACCTGGAGCATAGGCTTTATTTCACCCACATTGGTATCTGAATATTTACAAGCGAAGATTAGGTTCACATTTAATGCTCCATCAGGAAATTTTTCAGTCTGCTGACATTTACTATATATCTTAAGAAGAAATTTTATTAATTACTGCTTACACAAATAGGAGGCAGTGGGATCCTGATAATTTGGTGTTTCTAGTATACACAGTGCCTGCATTACCTTGGTTGGCATCTAGGAATGTGGCTAGCAGGACAGGACTGACTATAATGCAATTATCTGAGATAGCCTTTTTTTTTCCTCCTTGATTCCCAATTATTTTTTTTTAACTTGGTGTATAAATAGTTATATGAGATTAAGAGTGGGGTCATAACAATTCATGCATCTAATTTTTCTGTTATTTGCAATGTCGCTATATTTTCTGTTTCATCTATTGCACATTTCACTTTGCCTGGTGTTAGTGTGGGAATTTCCCAAAGATTCCCTTTCAGATTCTGTAAGTTACCCATTCTACACAACATTAAATGCTTTAGACAGCTTTAATTTTAGCTCATATACTATTTTTGAAATGTTTAATTGACTGAAATACTGAATTTTTAAGAATTGAATTGATTTGATATAGAAGTCCTTCAACCATGACAGGGAAAGGGTGATTGGTTGGGTAAGAATGGATAACTGAAATTTGCTTCATTACTCTTCAACCCTTTTGCAATGATAGTTTAATAAAGTTCAAAAGGCAAAAAGTACAATTTTATTTGTAAACTAAGGATTGTCCCTTTTCAGTAATCACCTTTCCCCCCCTAATATATCTGTTGTATGAATAAAAACACATCGTTTATTTGGGAGAAATAGAATAGAGGTTGCATTAAGAAGGTGTTTTCCAGACTTTAGGGTAGGAAGATAAAATTTTCTTCTCTGTGTAAGTAGTGCCCTTAAATGACAACATGTGAACCTGGTCACTTCTGAAAAATAGTCAGACAGTCTGACATGCTGAATTCTGATTTTTATTCACTTGTATGCCTACTACCATTTCAGACCCACAGTTTTCCGAGACAACAGTGCAGGGATAACATATAAGACACTGGAACTATGAAGAAGAGTGCTTTTCTGGTTGGCATGTGAAGGCTGATAAAATTATACTGGTATATCTGAAATGGCACCAAATATATGTGATTGATTTTAAAGATATCTTCATATCTAATCTCTTATTTACCTAGTGTCTTGCTCTTTTATTTTAATGTTGTGATTGACAGGAAAGTTTATAGCTAGATGGAAGTAAAATTTTTGTCCCTTTATCCAGAAGCAGCTCTGTACTTTGGACGTCACTGCAGGAAGAAAAATGCCTGAGCCATGAGGGTCAAACACAAAGTTCCTGGATCCTACTCATATCTAATCCTCTTTTCAAGAGGGACTTGCAGAAATTGTCTATATGGAGGTAGGTGGGAGACTAGAGTTAGAAAATACAGTTCTTTCTTTCATTTGACCTTAATCTCTTTCCATAACTCTACCTTTGAATACTATCTTATTAGGAACTCATTTTTATGTAGTAGAGGAAAATTATTAAAGTATGTTTTATCCTTGCTTTAGAAATATATATATACACACACACACACACACACAAAAACACACACACACACACACACACACACACACACACACACCCACCACACACACACACACACATATATATATATATATAAATATATATATAGTGGAAATGTGTGATGATGTCTGATGATGGAGGCCCAGAGCATCGCCTCACTTTAACTGCAGTTAAAGAACAGCAGTTTGCCGCTCAGCACAGACTGATAGTCTCCTGGGATCCGTAGCAGTCAAAAGTGCTAAGGGTAGGAATAGGTAAAGAAGTGCTAATGCAGTGCTAAATTAGATCCACTAAAATCTCCTACATATCAGCAGGATATTTTGGGCTTGAATCACATGAGACATTTAGGTTTTTTTTTTTCTTCAGGCTGCACCTAGACAGATCAAGATTTTTTCTGCCCAGCCTTTGAGCAAGAACAAGATTGCATTGGTTTGAAATAGACACTGCAAATGTAACCTTTGCTGGCAATGACAAGGCTTTTTTTCTAGAGATATTCTTGTTAGCTGTGCTTATCTGAATGTGTTAGCAGTTGACTCATGGAAAAATACTTATTGTTGGCTGCAAAGTAGTTTACAAAATTGAACATGTAACTCCTAAGGATTTTCTGCCTAAAGGCAAAGGTCATAAAGAGGTCTGTGAGCCCTGAAATCTCTTTTTACTGCCTCAGAATAGGAAGTCACAGAAATATTGGTCTTGGATTTGCAGTCAGATTTCATTCTTTACAGAAATGAATTTCATTCCAGTTCAGAATCTCCCTATGATGTTACAGCATAATCATACAAGTAATTAAAATAATGAATCGTGAGTGTTGCTCACTCTTCAGGTAGGATTAGATCATCTTACAGTGTAACAGGTTGGAGAAAATAATGAAGGTGCCTTGGAATGGAAAGCTGCATAAACATCCTGATTTATAAGAGACAAAGAAAATTCCTCTGGAATTTAATATAAGATGCATTAGTAGTCCTTGGTGTGTGGACAGGTATCATGTATTCATATCTCCAAGAAGCTGATTCATATCTCCAAGGAGCTGCTCTCAGCATAGGTTATAATTTCCTTGTACTTTCATTCCGTTCTGGATGAGTCTTGCGTTCTCTGCTGCAATTACTACAAAATACTTTTTTTTTTTTTCCTGTAATGAGCTGGGTTTATAAGAGACTGATTTATGTTGAAGAGGTTATTTACAATTCTCTCTCAATCTGTCCCTGTACCTGACTCTCCAGCCTTTTAAGTATTGTTCCAGTATTGAATTCAAGGGAAAATGTGGCTGCTAAATATTGAAATATCATTGCAAAGAGTAGAACTCCTCTCTAAATACTCACATTTCCCAGCTGAAGTGCATCTGCACCAATGCACGTGGTATGGGTAACAGGAGAAGCTGAAAGCTGTGGTGCAGCAGTAAAGCCTTGGTGTAGCTGCATCATGGAGACATGGAGTGATGGATCACTTCCTTGACTGGAGTTCTGCAAATCAGCTCCTCAGAAGGGACAGGCAAGGCAGGAGGGATGACTCCATACATTAGGGAGAGTTTTTACTCTATAGGTCATGGAGGTTAGGACAAATTGAATCAAGGAAAAACAGAAAATCCAGTTGAGCTGGATTTATGATAAAATTATAAACTTGAGCTATTTGTTCATATTATCTGTCATTAGTATGAGCTCTGTTGCATTTACCTTGTGTAGACTTCTTATTAAGTAAGGCTCCATGGCATAGGATATATTTCAACTAGAGGAATGCTGTCTGAAATGTATTCTCTGAAGACTACATAGACAAGAACTTCAAGATACAGAAGGAGAGCAAAGTGGCATGGCCTCCTTAGATTTTTCTTTTCTTTGGGTTATATGTTTGTGGTTTTTTTCCCCTATTATTTGGCTATGAAATTAGTTTCATATGTGAAATAGTTCATGTTTCAGTTTTTCAAGACTTCACTGTTTCTCACTTTAAAGAATCCTTATGGAAATCACTTTAAATAAGGTCACTGACTTTAGGAGGCAAATAATGAGTTTCACATCTCGAAATACTGTTCTGCATAATAACTGTAAGTCAATTCACTTGATTTCCTCAGTTTTAGTTGTTATAAATCTAGTCAATAACATGAATAATATATTGCTTTTGATCATTTCTATGTATTGACTCTTATGTGTATATTTGAACATCTCTTTTGTCAAAACACAGGATACTGATCCTATATGTTTATAATCTGGAATGTTTATAAATTAAATTGGCTGAAGGTACATGGTCAAACAGCCCAGCTGAACATAGGCTATTTTTCAGTCTGCATTCTACTTCTGTGAGGAAACTTGGTATAAATAACAAGTCTACATCAACAGTACAGCATGTATAAAAAACATATCCATTGTTACTATGTTTCAAGTCCTGACACACTTTTCAGTAGTTCTTACTGTGTGTGCCTGCTTCCTGCTATGCTCCTTGGATTGCATCAGTGAAGGGCAGAGCTGTTGTTGCCTTACCTCATTAGCATGCATTTATTATTTGTTTTCTGTGTAATTACTATCCTGGAACAATTCAAAATTACATTAGATGTTAGAATTCTAGGTGTCAAGATAAAAACTACAGCTTATTTATTCTTCCACAGTAGCTGACGTTTTCATTGCCTGTCACCTGGATCTGGTGAATTATAAGGCTCCTTATGGCAAGGCCAAATGATTTTTCAAGATCTTAAAAAGAAAAGGGATCTTCTCCTGTTCTATTTATTTCTCAGATTTATTTTCCTGGTGCATATAAGTTCTTACTATGTGTGGTTTTGGAGAAATTAATTTCATCTTGGACATTCTCGAGTTTGTGTTCAATTTTTTGTTAAAGTACAGTTTGAACTGGTGCTTGAATGTCTACTTTTGGACAAAAGGTAGACATTTGAATTTGAATCTTACAAATGTATTGGGAAGTATAATGTCACAAACATTTGGATATTGTTTATATTATTGTAAAATACTATGAGTTTTGATCAGATCTTTGGGGTGGGGGGGTTGGGGTGCAGTCAGGTTCTGGTATAACTGCTTTACAGTGTCATAGCTGTAGAAGCAGAGTAAAATGATCATTAAAAGCGTTAAGTCTGTTTTTTTATCAGAAAATTGAAAATTGTGTCCATAGACAATGGAAGGAATATAAATTATGGTAAGTTATATTTGAAATAACATCTAATCAGGCAGGCAGTGAATATTTTCGAATACTTAATTGCTCTAAGCATAAAAATACATAATAAAAGTATTTTCAAGCATATAAAAAACTGGAAGCCTGCACTTTACTCCATAAGGCTGATAGGTGTCTGGCCTATAAAGTGAGAATTGAGGTTAATACTGATAAAATCGACAAGTTTTCTTCATATTTGTGCCTATTAGTCTTAAATAGGCATATCATTGGAAAAGATTTTTGAACAAAATATGAGAGTAATGAATTTTCAGAGCAAAAGGTTTCACCCAAGGGGTCTAGAGTGAGTCATTACCACTTTATGATATAAAACCTGTTGCTTGAATCCTGAAGAGAGTAAGGAACAAATGAGAACAAGTTTTCAAGGAGGTTTTCAAAAAGCTATCTGGGGATCTACAGGCCATTATAGCTTACTTCTATATCAGTCATACTGGCAGAAATGATAAGAAAGGATAGACTTAGTCTACTGGGAAATAAATGTGACAAGTCACATCTTGCATTTCTGCTGGTGTGCTTTAAGTCTCCCCATCAAACAAAGATGAGGGCAGTTGGCTGGTAGAATGTTGGATTTGCAAAAAAAATGGTGATTAATTACTGAGCTGAAATAAGGAAACTAGTGATGAGTTTCCACTTTGAATGTATGCTGTCAGTGGTATTCCTTGATTGCCTTTGCAGACAACAGTCCTATTTGATGCTTATCTTCAGAAAACTTCTAGAAATGGGGTGAACAATGACATGGGAAGGCTTCAACATTACAACTCTACTCAAGGTCGGGAAGAATTGCAAAAGGTTGTCAATAACAAATGCGTAATGGAGTGCCAGCTAATATCTAAAGTCAATAAATATGAAGCAATGCAGATGCCAGGACAATCTTGATTGTAAACACAACTAATTGTCTTGAAATTAGTGGTCCCCCATTACTGAGTCTATATTCAAAGTAACTGTGAACAGCACTCTTGAACATTCATTTTGTTTCTTCACAGCAGTGAGAAAGGTACCTGAGGTGTTTACAGCAGAGTAGAAATAGAGAACAAAACAATGTGGCATCACACAACTAGCACATTTTCTGCAGACATTTTAAAGTGAGCATACTACAAGATTCAATCTTAGAAACATTTTAATGGAATTAGGGACAGTAGAAAATGAAATGGGAATAATCAAAAGTAAGCAGATATTTACTTTACAGAAAAAGTAAAAGAGTCTAGATTTTCTCACTATAGAAAAGGGATGACGGTAGGTGGTTTTGATAAATGTCCATGTAATCACAAATTTTATGGTCAGAGTGAATAGGGAGTTATTGTCCGCTGTTTTTTTTTTACAACATATATGCAACATCCAGTGTACCTACTTTGCATGCAATAAAAAATAAACTGAAATGATGCTACTGAAGTGTGGAATTAATTGCTAAGTAAGAGTCTATAAACAGATTTAAAAAGTCATAAGAAAAAATTATGAAAGAAATGTCAATCCAAAGGATTGTAAGCTGTAGCTGATGTTTCAAACAGATGATTGAAATGGAGAGGATGTTGTCAGCACAAGATAAACATCACCTCTCTTTCCTCTAATTTTTTTTATGCACTGCAATTATTATAAGATACCGATGAAATTACTGTTCTTAATATTTTAAAACCTGGTTTTATTATTATTATTATTATTGCTGTTGTTGCTGTTGTTAATTATTATTACAAGAAGACAGCAAGTGCCTTGACACTAAATAAAGAAAGTGCCAGAATAGCATTAGCTCAAGCCCTATATAATAAGTTAGTCTTTACATCTCTGTTGAATAGTCAAAAACACAACTCAAGGCTACTGGTTTATCTGTGTGTTGCAGACTTATTACTCTTTAAACATTCACCAAGGCTGGGAACTGTCTGAAACATTTCCACAGAATTTGATACTTACTGTTCAATATTGTATCGTGGTAAGGATCCTTTAAGTATGAAGAAATTGTATTCTTCTTCTTCCATATTCCTGCCAGGAAACAGCCCTATTGTACATTTGAAGGGAGTTTTGTGTGATCTGAGATTTGTAGATTTTTGCTTGGGATTAACACTATATGATGAAATCTAACATAAACCCTAGCACTCCAGTTTGCTGTGTATACTGGATTTTTGAACATTGCATAATATATATTCCAAAATATGTTTGGGATATTATATGCTCTCAATTAAAATATGTCTAGGTATGTCAATTAAAATTTTCAACGCCACTAAACTTTATTAAAGTTACTCTTTACTTTTAAGTGCCACAGTGAAATTTAAAAATAACTTTAATAATGAAAAAAATTCCCATATTTTAAGCATCACTATGAACAATATGTTATAATAAATGCATTCTTAAAGCAGGTGAAAATACGGGTTTGAAGTGAACATTTTTTTACTTGAATGGAAAAAATTGTGCCTTCTCTTATGCCAGCCTTATAGAAGAATGTTCTGCCTAAGTGGTGGTAAACCAGCTTGAACTCCACCCTGCTTGCACAAATTACTGGCTGGAGAAGTTACCAGATGGAGAAGGGTGGGTCATACTGCTTTTGTTGTTGAAGACTATTGATACCAGTCTGATATTTCAGTCCCAAATTTATACATTCTGAGGAAGTGAAGAACAAAGTTTCCTGAGAAAATGTGGCAGATGAGGAGATGTGGCAGATGAAGTACCCGATAAAGGAACCATCTCATGATAGGAACTGATATCTTATATGAAGTGGCTGACTGAAATGCTGCTGAGCTGACAGAGCTGGCTTAGAACTCTAAGACTCACCATCAATCCCAGTCCTACTTCCTAAGAGCAAGATCTTCTAATACACTTCTTCTAAGGGGCATCTGTGGAGATTCCTCCTTGGATGGGGAACTTAATGTTACTCCTTGAGTAAAAGGTATTTTCCCATGGTCATTGGTATGGGTGAGTAACATCAATCTCTACTCAATAATAATTTTAATATCATTGTTTCAATATTACTTAAAAAAATGTGCATTCAAATGCACCTATACATAAACTTTTAGACATAAACCACTGACAAAGTATGGGGCTAGGATTAGATCCAGCTGCACCTAGACTCCTCTCTGAGAAGAAGTGTAGAAAACACAGTGGTCCTTTCTGCATCTCATTGCTCAAAGAGAGGATCTCCCTTATAACAATTGTCTAAAATTTCTATTTTGTCTGCAACAAGCCCCTTATAGAAAACAATAGATAGTAAATGTAGGTCAAGGATACTTTTTAAAATTTATGTTGAAAATATACTAGCCATGAAATTTTCCCAGGAAAGCCCACTGGTTTATATACATGGATTTCTGTGTCTGTTTTGATGATCTGCTGTATGTTCATTTTCACATATGCCACAGATTTATGTCATAGAGGCAAGAGGCAACTGTACTATGAATCAATCAAGTGGATTGAATGTAGAATGAATAGTAGGCTGGAGTGTGATTGAGGCTCCCAGCCCCAAAAAAACAATATTT
Organism: Vidua chalybeata; assembly: GCF_026979565.1. Classification (NCBI taxonomy): domain Eukaryota; kingdom Metazoa; phylum Chordata; class Aves; order Passeriformes; family Viduidae; genus Vidua; species Vidua chalybeata. The sequence goes on from NC_071570.1 coordinate 54,244,965, forward strand.
GGTACAGGCTCCGAAGAAGGTACGAAGATTTGTACAGTTACAGGAAGAAAAGGAAAGAAACTAAATTTGGAAGAATAGATGGAAATTATGCTTATGCAAGACCCATACCTGCCTAACCTCATGAAAATTAGGAAACTAATAGTGTCTCCAGAGGACAGGGATGGTGACATTTGGGGTGATCTTAATGACTATGATGAAGGAAAAGAAAACCTCTTGTTTTCCCTCAGATTGCTCTAAATATGGGTATAGACCCATCATTAAAGCAGATACACTTAGATTCCAGTTGGTCACCAATTACAGCTGATAAAATTTCCAATAGATACAGGTGCACAATATTCAAACCCAACACATGGTACTGAAAAGATGGTGATGTGACCCAGATAGAAGGGAATTAAAGTCAGAGGACGTGTTATTCACCAAACCACAGAAGGTAATTTATGGCTCTGGGGGAAGAAGTGCTGTGGGTTGGTTTTATTTAGATAGTAGTTTTATTAATGTTAGTTAGGTTTGTTCCTTGTACTCCCCCATTTTTCCCCTCACAGTGGTTTGCTCCAAGTTGTTTACCTGGAGAGTTCCCGCCACTTGGATCCACAGTTACCTGTCAATCTTCTCACCTTTCCCTGTTTTTTCCTTATTTGGTTCCATCAGTCAAGGTTTGTTCACTCCCTGTTAGGTGTCAATCCTGTAACCACCCCCAGCTTCTTCAAGAAAGTTCTGTATCAATCACCCCACGCCTTTCTATTTGTCCCAGGACTTTATGCCCACCTCTGTTATGTTACCATTGGTTGTTATATTTGATGTCATTTCTCTATCGTTTGTCCCCACTGGGCGAAACAGGTTTCCACCCCTGTCCGCCCACTCCCTATTTAATCTGCTGCCATCCTTTGTTTCATCAGCATTTTGTCACTGCACCCACCCCGAGAGCATCTTTGTTCCTGCCCCGCCTGGGGAAATAAAGACTCGTTGGGCTCGCAAACAAGTGTCCTTCTCTCATCTCTTCACCTCCTCTCAGCGTGTGAAGCTACCAAAGCTACGTAACCCACGCCGCAGCACTCAGCACTACCAGGGTGGCAGACGCCATTACCCTGGGGTGCCCTCTCACATGGCGTCCACCTGGCCTCACATGGACAGTGCTAGCCGGCACATCTCGACTGCTTGAAGTCGTGGCAGGTAGCCGCCGCACAGAAGCACAAGCTCTCTATTTGCTTTGTAATTAAAAAACATAACAAAAATATTTGGGGGGTTGATGTTTTGACTTGGTGCTTTCCAGATGGCACCACGTGGCTCTTCAGTACAGTGCCAATCAGAGCCCTGGAAGAAGCTGTGAGGCTACAGGGCAGATACTCCAACCAGTTCCTGTGCTGCCGATTCAAAAATTACCTATGTTCCATAGTATCTGATTCCTGCCATCTGTGCTGTAGAACAAAACAGATTTTTGATGTAATAGTAGCCTTAGAAAAATGGCACAATACTTCCATAACCCACTCCCCATGCAATTCATGGCCAGTTCAAAATTCAGATGGGAGACAGCACCTAACAACTGATTACCAGTGCCTTAATGTCATACAGTTCCAATAATGGCTGCAGTACCCAATATTGCAACTTACAGAAATTGCCCTTTCATACACTAGAAATAGCCTGTGCAAATCAGAGGACCAGTTAATTTCATAGAAGCATTCCTAGAGGGATTGCTGGTCCAGAAGGAGTCGCACAAATACCTTTGGTCAGAAAATGGTCTGCCTATTTGACAATTAACCAAAGAACATATAAAAGTTTCCAAATTGCAGATGACTTTGAATTCAGATCTACTGGCACTACAACAACTTCATAAATTGTCACCAATTTTAAATGCACCTCTCCTCACCAAACACCAAAGAAATTTAGTTCACTGATGCCTCAGCAAAAAGGCATCATAAGGCTGCTGCATGAATCATTGCAGCTGGCAAAAAAGCCCCTCAGGATATGGTGGATGTAGTACATAAGTAGCAATAAAAGGACCATGGTTTTGCAGCACCAAAAGGTGCAAAAATTATATGTGTAAACTTCTATGCTGCCATACAATGACAGTGGGAATTGAACTGAGAAAGAAAGTGATGTCCAGTTTGGAAAAATAAAGCTTGGCAGTTGTTACTAAATGTAGCCAGGAAAGCACCAATCAAGATATGTGAAAATTCAGGGGAAAGACAATAAAACAGGCTAAAAATGGAGCCAAAATGTAAGTGAATTTACTAAAATTATGAAAATAAAAATAGGAACTCCTTAAACCCCAAGTGGTATCAGCTGGGAGAATGGCTACACCAAAATTTTTGTCACACAGGTAAAAAACCACATTATTTTGTTGTACAGAGCAATGCTTGGCCAAGAGACAGAGTTACTGCATAGGGGATTTTTTCTTCCTAATAGGGTGATCTGCTAGGAGACTCCCCTACAAAAATGTCTTTATTTTCCCTTGCAACACTCTAGAGGATGGCAGGCAAAGGTTCTGTGTTCATGTTAGTCGAAAGCTAACATAATGCTGCTTCTCCAAACCAGTGACTGAAGAACCCTAGAGTGATTGTGATCTAAAACTCATATTAGTTGCACCAGGAGTGTTAGAAAACACTCTGATGGGAGAAATTGAAATCTTTCCACCACTATCAATACTAATACTAATACTAATACTAATACTAATACTAATACTAATCAATAGCTCTGCAATTAAGTTTACCTGCTCACCATTCCTGAATTCATGTTTGGGTGAATTCATGTTATACAGGATGGTTAGCTGGATACATTTACAAACCCTGTCCTGTCCAAAATTATCCAGGAGAGACGTTTCGACAGTACATAATGCTTCAGTATACACCATATGCCCTATGATTGTGCTGGGATAAAATCACTATTGAAATGTCATCTATCCATTAGTACCTAGATTATGGGCCCAACTAAATGGGAACAAATGACAAACTGTTGGTATTGATGCATGGGTTGAATGTGAACAACGGGGATTTATTTGTGAAAATAGTACCATTAAGTCCCAAGACATTTGTCTTGACACTGAGCAATGTATTTCTCACTTTAAAATACATCCTTATGAAACCCCTGAAACTGTAGTTGTATGTACTGGAAATGGATATGTTCGTATGAGGACCTATCATGAAACTATATTTACAGAGAGCACCAGTGTAGAAATGTGTAATCACTGAAATATCCGTAATTGTAATCTTACTGAAATTGTGGAAAGTGACTTCAACTATTGAGCTCCTGTCACAATCTACCAATAGCTACAGTCTAACTATAGAGTGTTTCAAATGTTCCTGCCTACCTCCATTGGAATGAAACTCACTTTTGAAATAATACAATTGCAATATGATCACTTCAGTACATTGCTGAAGAGAATCCAGAGCAGCAAACTATCTCGATTAACATTTATCTTCACATAGTAAAGATACACCATGTCCTAGCAAGACTGGAATGGGATGGAGAACATAATTTGTGGGACATCAGCAACAGGAACTTTGAATCTAAAGCTTCATCCAATTGTGGTTTTCTTAGCTCTAACATTATACTTATTGCTTAAAATAATTTTATATACAAAAGTCTGGTAAATCATGAAGCAAATGCTCTTTATTCATTATGACAAATTCCCCTATAATATAATTAATCGTAATATTTTATACTAAGAGCTATTTGCTTACCTTGGGTCTGCAAGTGTGCAAAAATAGTATATAATTAACATTAATTTTGGCACTTAAACTAAACAGTTTATCAAACAATTGGACTCTCACCACTGTCTGCCATGTACTTATGGTATAGAGGCAAGAGATAACTGTACAATGCCTTTATGAATCAATTAAGTAGATTGACTGTGTTTGTGGGGTGGACTGTGACTTATGGGCCCCACTCCTTAATTAAACTCAATATAGTTGGTAAAGGCTCCATAGGATGTATAGTTGTGAGTGGCAGCTGGGCCAATAAAGCTTCAAAGAAACCTAAAGAGGAACACAGTGACTTTATCAATACACATGATAGTGGAACACCAATCATACAGTTAAGGGGTGTTTTTTCCAAGATTCCTTTATAAAGAAACGAAAAAAATAATTGTGGATGCAGGGAGATTTTTTCACACCCTTCCCATGGTAAGCAATTTGACCATGAGCCAGACACTTTATCCCATACATAAAATTACCTAAGTGAACCTTCTTTGAGCTTTTCTTGCTGGTCACTGCAGATGGATGGTGGTGATCTCCCCTGGAGCTGGGATAACTCTCAAGGTTGCTCCTCAAGGCAGAGAGACCTTTTGGCAATGATAGATCTTTGTGTGATCCCAGTCAGAGTTCTCCCTAAATTGCAATTGGACTGCACTCCAAGTGATTCTGCTTGAGCCTCAGAAAAAAAGAGGTGAGGAAAGGGAAATATATTTCAGGCTGCATCTCACCTGTTGCCACTGGGTGACTGAATAGCACTAGCCTGAGAGAACTGACTTCTTCAGTTCTCTCTTCAGTTCAGTTCAGTACTGACTTCTTCAGTAGTTTTGTGGGGTTTTTTTCTGCCTGAAAGCCATCCTAGGATGTTACAGTATGGACCAGGTAATAAAATACTCAATGAAACCAGATTCTGAAATAATGGACTTCAGCAACTGGCAAATCAGGTAACAAATTAAATATATTGGAAATAACTCAGAACTGAACAGAAGGTTTATAATTTCACTTTACAGTGGCACACATGAATGAGTAAACAGTTAATTTAGATCAATAGCATGTCATTGAATTTAAGAGCAATACTGCAAAGAGTAGTCTGTAGGAGTCAAGTGTCATGTTTTTCAACATGATGCCTCGTTAGGTTTGTTGAATAGACATATTGGGAATGTACATTAAAAACTCCTGCAAGTCAGCTATTATTTTCACCCTTAGAATGAGATTACTTTCATGGTTTTAGTTATATGTTCTCATCATCCATCACTGTGCTGCATGCAGTATATTAAAATTCATATTACAAGCTCCACAGGATTTTTGTGTTGTAGGCCTATATACTTGTTATAGTCCCTAAAACATGAATCCTTGTTTGTCCTTTTGCAGCTCAGATTCGTCTCTGTCACGATCTTCAAATATCAAGGCCATATTTTTTTTTGCATGGAAAACAAATAGTTCAGCACCTTGAAAAGAAAACTACATCACCTTACTTTTTTTTGTGCTTGAGTATGGTAACAGTTGGCACTGTTAAGAGCATGGGTTTTCTGACCAGAGAGAAGAAATGGTTTGAGCCTCTCCTGAGTCCCTGGGAAACACCTCAATGATAAAATTTAATGCATTTTTCTTTTCAAAAGGATGTATGCTGATGCTTTTTTCTTCCCTTCCAGGGCTTGTGAATAGCTGTATAGGTCTATGACAAATGAAGGTCTATTTATCTAGCTGCTGTGTTACTTTTCAAAGTAACTTAAAGAAATGAAAAGTAGATTGAAGACAAATAAAATAAGACTAAGTTGCTTAAAGTGATGTGATTTTTGAAAAGTGCTGCACTTGTAACAGCTTTTATGGAAGTCTTCAAACATGCATGTAGTTATTTTTGTTTCTTGGATAAAACTGAATGTACACTTTCCTACATTTTTATAGCTTTCATATTTCTAGTATATAAAGTATATTGGAAGTAAAGTAATTATTTTTTCTGGGATTTTTTCCAGACAGACAGTATTATTTTTTTTCTATATTCAAGTTTTCTTTTGACTTTCTTATGAATTGGTCAATGGAAGTTAAAAGTCTTTCACATAAATCTACAATAAGAGGAAGACTCTCTGGAAATACAGATACAATGTTATGCAACAGATTTTTTTGCAGCCCAGTCAGTGCAGAGCAGTAGTATCTTCAGGTAAGTGCTGATGACACCGAGCTGAGAAATGACCACCTAACTCAGTGTGATGGTTTAGTGTAGGTTTGGTTTTTAATTGGGGAGGAGGGGTCCATGACCTGTGGAAGTGGTTCCCTGTGGGCACCTGGTGGAACCAATCAGCTGGCTTATTTTAAAGACTGACAGCTGGTTAAACCACTTAAAAGAGCAGGATATACCTCTGTGAAAACACATTTATGGATGGGCAAGCCTGTGAAAAGCTCTCTTGCTTCCGGCCTTTGAACAGGTGACTGGGCGGTGGCTGGGCTGGCCCCGCACGACCCATGCAGCCTGGTGAGCCTGGGCTTGGCAGGTTCTGCTGTGGCACTGGCCCCTTTCTGGGAAGCCTGCCAGGCCCTGTCTTGGTGCGGTGGCTGGGGCTGCGGGGCTGGGCCCCTTCCTGGTGGACCCTGCCCATCCTCAGGAGCAACCATGTAGCCAGGACCAGTGCCAGGAGTGGCCCTGTGGCTGGCACTGGAGGTGGCCCCAAGGCTGGGAGTGGCCATGTGGCCCAGACTGCTCAGCCAAAATTGACATGCCAGAGAAGTGTCGTGCAACTGTGGCTATCTTGGCATGGCTTGCAATGGGCTTTGTTTGCTTAGCTGCTTTTAGCCAGCCATGCCGCGGACAGAAGAACAAAAGCATTGTCAGCTTTTCTTTCTTTTTGTCGCCCTACCATGAAGCAAAGGCAGGGTGGTGCCAGCAGCCAGCGCGACTTGCATGCTGTCAGTGGCGACCACGTAGCCAACAGAGACGCACAGTGAGCTATTTCCCTGATGCAGAGCCTAGATAAAATCAACCTTTCAGTGCTGTAAAACTCTATAAAAACTGTTTCAATTGATAAAGCTTGAGAATAAATGAACCTACCAATTGTCTCCTGAATCAGGAAAAAGGAAAGTGTGAAGACATGTGAAGAAAACAACATGAGACAGTGAGGTCAGTGAAGATAGAGTCAAATTCTAGATGGGAGGAGATTGAAGAGATGCCTTAGTCTTGGCTGGAATTCTCTTGTAAGGCTATGGTGAAGATATAACTGATATGTCAGACTTTTTTCCCTGTAATTCATGGAATGCACTGGGGGGATATAGCATTCTAACTACAGCTGTGAGCAGAACCAGCAGTATTTAAATAAGCAGATGTTGCAGTAGCTGTGATCCAATAAGAAGCTTGAACAGAGAGTGATGAGAGAGATGAGAAACTTTGCCCCAGAGATAGAAGAAAACTTTTGCTCCCAGAGGTAAGATAACTTATGTTTCTATACTAGAACAGCTAATCCTTAAAATTGTACCCCAATAAGCTGAAATGACCCATGGTGCTAGTTATGAGGAAAACTACCAAAATGTAGGAGGGACTTCACAATTGCAGATTTCCTGGTGGCTGCTGATTCACTGTGATGTTAAAGCCATAAGAAAACTGTTTATTGTGGAGATGTCTCCATGGCATGGCAAGAGAGACTCCACTTCCTAAGATAACTGAAGAAAGACTATTTTAGAAGTGGTAAACTGACTGAAGGTCCCATATTTTGTCTCTTTATGTTGTCAGGGGGAAAGAAAAGGGGGTGTGAGGGGAGCAGTGTTCTGAAGGTTTAATCTGGTTTTCTTATTATTTTTCTTTTAATTCTGTTAATAAAGTTTTCTTTATAACCTTTAAAGTTTAAGCCTGCTTTTCTCTTCCTCCTAATCCTTATCTCGCAGCATAAAATGAGTAAATAATTCTAGTACTCTGATTAGTGAACCAAAACCACTACACTTAATTAGTGCTTCTGCCTGGTTTACGAAACTGCTACACTCAGGTGTCAGAGCTGGTATTGGTGTAATTGTTTTCTTCCCATGGACAGTTGAAGGACCTATGCTGATTAATCAGGTCCATGAAGTTAATTACAAGTTTACATATGTGGTGAGCATTTAATAATGAGAGTTGCAAAATGGATTTGGTCTGTGTGAGGAATTACAGCTGCTCCTGAAACTTCAGCCATGGTACATTTTAATATGATGTGAGTGGTAAGATAGAAATTGATGAAAAGGCTGAGGAAAATACAGCTACCTAATGTGACATTTTTCAAAAGGGCTAATAAAAGGAAGTGGCATTACTGCTGAGCTTAAAAACCAATGCTCCTTAAATCTGATTATCTTTAGGTAGTGAAGAACGTAGGACAAATCAAAATTTCAATTAATATTGTCTAACAGTTTGTGGAGCTGTTTACAAGGCTCACTTGCATTTCATTTAAAACACTGAGGCAGTATTAATGTTTTTCCTGCAAACTGGTGCTAAATCAAAAATTCACACATTCATTCTAATGTGTGCTTGGTGCTTCACCAAAAATGGCTGCCCATGTCCCCGCAAGTTTGCAGAGAAATCAATGAGAAGAAAGTGTTGCGGTAGATAGGAACAGGCGAACGGAAAATCTTGGGATGTGACGGAAAGCAAGACCCTTCCCCCCTCATCCTGCTATAGGTAATCAATCACCCCTGAAGCATGCAGCCCTCCTAACTCCAGTAGTTTTCCACTCCTTACTAACCCTAGCCGGACCCACCATCCCCCTTTGACGTAGTAAGACCCCCTTGATTATTTAACCTCACGAGATGAGATAATAAATGCCATTTGACCATCCACCACATTGGTGTCTGTGCATGTCAGTGGACCGAGAGACCCGGGCGAGGCCGGGTTGCCGTGCTGTGTCTTGAAACCAGGTCGCCCGCCTTCTCGGCAAAAGGCGACAAAGTGGTGCCGAGACCCAGGAAAGAGAAACTCTCTCGGGTAGCGGGTATCGCCTGGACAAGAGCAGCGGCCGGAGCGGCGGGACCGACTCTCGGCGGGGGAGACGTCCCCGGACCAGCGATTGACATGGAAGCCATTGCGAAGGTTGTGAGTTCAGTTTATAAGCAGTGGGGAATTAAGTGCAGGCTCAAGGATTTTTATCTCGCTATTGCGAGACTCTTAGAGCTTGGGGCGATTGAACGTCCTGTGGAAATATTACACCCGGAGGTGTGGGAGAAATGCACGGCCGCGCTGGCCGAGGATACTAAATCCTCAGGCAGCGGCAAAAGCCTCAAGGCGTGGGGAAAAGTCGAACAAGCCCTGCGCAGGGCGCTAGGAACAGGAAACATGGAGCGCCACGCGCACATGTTTATTAGCTACACCCAAGCTGGGGATAGGAGCGGCAACGCAAACCGCCCCTGAAAGTGGTCTGCCCGGGAGCGGGGATCCGGGGGGGCCGGGCGCGTTCCCCCCCTCCCCGAGCCAGAGCCCAAACCCCCCCGCGGAACCTCCCGAAAAACCCGCGGGTTCCCCATCCGTCCCTTCACCGCCGATCAGCGATCCGGTGCCGGGAGCGCAGCAGCGCACACAGTCCTTTTGGGAGAAACTGGCAAGGGAAGCCAGAGACGCGGAGAACGTGTCTCGGAAGGAGGCGCGGGCAGCGCCGCCGCCATACCCAGCCGATCATGGCGCCGGCGACCGAGGGGATGGGCGGGGCACAGAGGCTCTCGGCAGGAAGAGCCCGGAGTTGCGGGTTCTTGCTGATGCGCATCCGCAGGGAAAAGAGAAGGAGGAGAGCGGCAGAGAGCGCACGCCTAATCGGGAGCCGCGCTCAATGCTGCTACCATTTAAGGGAGAGACCTCCCCCTGTGGGCGACAGGGCAAGCCCAGGGGGTGGGAGCGGCACCACCCCCGAAGGGAGGGGCAGGGCCGGAGCCGCACAAAAAGGCACCGAAGCCCGGAAGTGCGCTGGCATTCGACTTCCGGCTCTGAGTCCAGCAACAGCAGCTCCACCAGCTCGGGAGAGCTGACGGAAGCTGATTGGGACTCAGAAACGGAAAGAGCGGAGCTAACGTGGTTTAAAACAAAAACGAATAAAGCCTTAAGCCACATCGAAAGGCAATCACAATGCAAACCAGCCCAGTTTACCGACTGGGGAAAAATAAAAATAGTCTGTGCTGAATGGACCCCTTCAGCCGCGGTCCAAGCCTTCCCGGTGAGAATCACCAGACCAGAGGGGAACCAGCAAAGGATATATAATCCGCTAAACCCCAAAGACATACAGGCAATTGTCAAAGCGATCTCAGAAAAAGGGACCGGAACAGACGGTGGCAATCTACCCCTACATTCTACAAAGCCCTCCACCCTTGATAGGAAGGGATATCCTATGTTAGGAGTCAGGATCACAAATTTATCCTGAGGGCCACTGCCGTACACCCACCGCTGCCAATCAGCCACAACCCAGTGGACTAACGAGAACTGCGAGTTTCTGTTTACAGGACATGCTCATGGGCTGTCCCCGTAACGCGTACACCCCGGTTCCAGAGGAAGACGATGAACCACCAAAACGCCAGACAGCACCCAAGAGTCCTGCACCGGTGAGACCCAGACAGCAACGGTGGCTTTGTGCAATCTTGCTATTAGGGCTCATCGCTGGAGGGCGAGCCAACCCAGACTATTACCCCCATCAGCCATTCAGGTGGGTCATGCAACATCTTTCAAGTGACAAGGTATTCAAAGAAATCACCACGGCAGGCACCCCATCCTTCGTGTTCCACATCGCTGACCTGTTTCCAGGACGACCAAAAATACGACCCCAGCACCCACACATCATGTGCATGTACCTATCCTACTGGTGTCCAGCCTCCAACCCAGGGAAGAAGTACTGTAACTACCCGGGGTGGGCATATTGTGGACACTGGGGCTGTGAAACCATTGTCACAGATACCAGACCATCAGGAGAAGGGTGGGAAGCGCAGGAGCCTGACAGATTTTTACAGTTCACCTGGGCACCTGCCGGCTGTAAAAAGCCCACCATTGCGAAAGGGGTCTATAGCAACCATTATACACAGCCCGAATATCGGAAGTGCACAGACTATAATATGACGGTTTTGCAGCCAGAACACCCTAGTTGGGGCCACAGGCAGAACGTGGACTGTAGTCCTCAAAGGGCCAAAAGAGTGGGTGAATGTGCGAATTATCAGGCTCCAACCACCGGCACCCCGACCGGTAGGACCCAATAAGGTTATTAAGGACGTGCTGAAAGGGAGAAACATAACCCATCCCAAAACCTTACCCACAAAGGCCACTGATATCCCGATCGGCCATGCGGATGCCTTCCAAATAGGCTGCTTAGCCGAGTCGGACTCAGACCCAATCTTCCGCATGCTAGAGGTTACCTTTCTATCCTTAAACGAATCCAACCCAAACCTAACCAATTCCTGCTGGCTTTGCTACGATGTTAAACCTCCTTTCTACCAAGGAGTTGCTCTAAACACCCCCTTCAGTTACTCCACAGCTGATGCCCCCCACCAGTGCAGATGGGACACTCCCCGTAGGGGAATCACCCTGAGTCAAGTCACAGGCCAGGGCAAATGCTTTGGCAATGCAGCCTTGGCAAAGCAGAAAGGCAACTTCTGCACCGAAGTCGTCAAGCCCAACAGAAAGATCAACAAGTGGGCGGTCCCATCCGCATCTGGGATGTGGGTTTGTCAGCGATCTGGGGTGAGTCCTTGTGTGTTCCTTGCCAAGTTCAATGACGCTATTGACTGCTGTGTCCAAGTTCTGATTGTTCCTAGGGTCCTGTACCACTCAGACGAAGAGGTATACCACCTTTTTGAGGAGCCTGGCCAACTTCACAAAAGAGAAATAATAACAGGAGTGACTATCGCAATGCTGCTCGGCCTGGGAGCAGCTGGCACAGCCACGGGTGTCTCAACCCTCGCGACCCGACACCAAGGGATTGCTCAGCTGCAAATGACCATCGATGAGGACCTGCAGAGGATCGAGAAATCCATCTCCTTTCTAGAGAAATCAGTCTTCTCGCTTTCGGAAGTGGTCCTACAGAACAGGCGAGGACTGGACCTCTTGTTCATGCAAAAAGGAGGACTGTGTGCCGCCTTGAAGGAGGAATGCTGCTTCTACGCGGACCACACAGGAGTCGTTAAAGACTCCATGGCAGAACTCTGAGATAGACTGGCTCAAAGAAAGAAAGACAGGGAAACCCAACAGAGCTGGTTCGAATCCTGGTTCAATCAATCGCCATGGCTCACCACTCTAATTTCCACCCTAATAGGTCCGCTAGCGATACTGCTTTTAACCCTTACATTCAGACCATGCCTGCTAAACAAGCTGGTCTCATTTGTTCAGGCTCGCCTAGAACGGGCCAACATCCTGTTTATAGGCCAGCGACAAATGCTGTGAGCCAAAAACTGAGAACACTGCCAGTCGCAAAGGTTTTCTAAACTTGCCTTGCGAAGATTACTCAGGTTTACCAAAACCCCTTTTCCCTTATCAAATTACAACTTTGTACCTCACCTTAGTGCCTATGTTTATAACTACCTCATTCATTAGTAAAAAAGGGCGGGGGAGGTGCGGTAGATAGGGACAGGCGAACGGAAAATCTCGGGATGTGACGGAAAGCAAGACCCTTCCCCCCTCATCCTGCTATAGGTAATCAATCACCCTGAAGCATGCAGCCCCTCCTAACTCCAGTAGTTTTCCACTCCTTACTAACCCTAGCCGGACCCACCATCCCCCTTTGACGTAGTAAGACCCCCTTGACTATTTAACCTCACGAGATGAGATAATAAACACCATTTGACCATCCACCACATTGGTGTCTGTGCATGTCAGTGGACCGAGTGACCCGGGCGAGGCCAGGTCACCGTGCTGTGTCTTGAAACCAGGTCGCCCGCCTTCTCAGCAGAAGGCGACAAAGTGTTGGGAGGAATATTGTTTTTTACTAGTGTGAAACAATGCCACAAGAGGATAAGACTATTTTTTTTAAGTTTTGGAAATCTCTTTCCCAGAGGGAATTCACGCATTCCCAGGTGTGAATTTATAGGTCTGAACTGCATTCTAATGCTTGGAACTCTTTCTCCTTGGCCCACCATATTAAAATTTGGTTGAAGAAATGAACAAATTCCTTAAACCAAGACAAATTTCCCCTTGGGTCCATTTTACTGTGTGTAATCTATCAGGTTTCCTATCCTTCAGAGAAGTCATCTAAATGAAGAAGCCTGGACTTCAGAAAGGTCAAGCATTTAGTGGTCCCATGAAACTTACAGAAATCAGAGTTCAAAAATAATCCTAAAAGCACTCAGAAAATTATTGCAGAAGGTGAAATTAGATAAAAATAGAGGCAAGAGAAATAAGGATGATGATGATGAAGGAAGAAAAACTTTTGATGTTTCTGTCGGTACATACACGTCAATGGTGTTAATTTTAAGATAGTTAATTTTAAGATAGTAGTGGGTTTCTCCCCTAGAATTTCTGAATCCAAAGAAAAAAATTTCAGACAGGGATGTTGAGCCAAAACTTTGCTGCAGACATGGAATGTATAACCACGTTTTAGTGGGATAGGTTCCTTGTAGGTTGTTTGAAAGCAAGCTTTAATTTGACTTGTATAGAGGGTTTTTGCATGAAAGGAAGCATTATGATCACCACTGCCTTTCAGAGAAAGATCCTTCAGATGCCAATGTGTTTTGAAGAAAGAATGTTTTGAAGAAAGACTATTATCACGCCATTGTTGGAAAAGATGTTAAATTTCAAAATCTACTAGGGATTTATTTTGTGTGTGCCTATGTGTGTGTGTTTTGGTTTGGCTTTTTTTTGGTTTGGTTTGATTTTGCTTGGCTTTGATTTTTTTTTTCTTGGCATTGTTGGTTTTAATATTTGTAATTTATTTGTTTTCCCTAAATAAACTTTTAGTTTTTAGAAATAAGAATATTTCAAACAATTTTAATATTTTGGTTTGTTCAGGTTTTGGTTGCTTTTTAAATTATTGTTTCTTTGTGAAGAACACTGCCTGATTCTTTCCAGAGGATGATTTATTTTATGGAATAGAACCTCAGTGTTTCTGTAAATATATGACTGATTGTTTTCCTCTCCAACTCATGTGCTGTAACAACAAGTTTAATTATACCATTTAATTTAGGGTTATTGTGCTACACAAGTTTAACAAGCCCATTTGCTTGTAGCAGGGAGAGCATTGCTTTCATCAAATCTCTAAAATATACGTTGTGTCAAAGCACTGTAATTAATCTCTGCCATTGCTTCTGTATCAATAAAAGCATACTTTAGGTCTATGTGATCCAAAAGAAATCCAGTTTCAGTTTATTGAGGTCAGTTAAAATTAATCCTATTACAATGCTTTGTCAGCCCCAGGAAATCTCAATTTATTCCATGATGAAAAGTAAAATTTATTTGTGTTTTTAGGAAAATCTTATCCATCCCATTTGTTTGGTGTTTTGGTTTTTTTTTTTTTTTTTTTTTTTCCTTGTGGCTATTTTGTATACTGCTTGTTACAGCAACCATGTAAGGGCAGTGTGTGCTGTGGAGTTTGGGTGCTGGAAGTGGTTGGTTCAATCCTTGCTTTATACTGGTCACGTGAACATAAGGGGTTGTCTAGAATGAAAGTCACTCTCATTTTTCTTCTCAAAACTTACATGAAGGCATATGTCATTCAAAAGTGGCAAACATGAAGCAGGTTTGTATATTGATTGCTGCAGCACTTAAATTTAAATATTATATTTCAATTGAATCTTTAAATCATAACCTCAAGATGCATTTATAAAATATTCAATTAGAAGATGTGTAAAAGACATGAACTACATGAATTCTACAATTACTCATAGTTCATATGTTAAAAAAATGTAATCTTGTATATCAGAATAGGTTTCAATATGAAGTAATTATCAGATGTGCACATTTTGGTATATTGACTTACAGAACAGATTATCTCTTGTTGCATCCCGGAGTTTGGGTTTAGATTAGGGTTTTTAATTTATGTTAAAATAAGTCAAATTCTGTAATCCCGCGTTTCCCCTGTGTTGTTCCCCCCCGCGGTTTCTGGCCCCACGCTGCCTGCTGCCGGATCTTACCCCTGTGCCGCTCCTGTAAGCACCCTGCCGTCCGGCCCCGGGAAACCCCGTGCTGGCCACCCCAAGCCATACGATCCCACTCAGCCCGCGGCTCGGTGCCCGCCCCTGTGGGGTTCTCTGGTTGGTCGCTGTTGCTGGCGTCACCGCCACGGCAGCCGCCCCTATTGGGCGGCAGGCCCTGGATCCTCTCGCCCCGCCCCTCCATAAAGCCCTATCCCGCCGGCACCCAGGCGCCATTTTCTCCCATGCGAGTGCTGGGAGCGGTCGCGTCTTTCCATCGAACTGCGCCATGTGCGACCAATAAACCATTCCTGCCAGCACGGAGTAAATGGACAAATTCCTTACCTCTTTGCCGGGTCCCTAGCGCACGGTAACAGAGGCTGGCCAGCCCACGCGCCCGAGACATGGAGCCGTGTCCAGGAACCCGCGGCAGCAAACCCCGGCAGCACGTGAAAGCTACGCCACAGCTGGGCTCCCAAGAGCCACGTGCAGCCGGGGAGAGAGAAAACCCACGCCGCAATTGGCGCCCAATGTGGGACTGAGGCCAGCGCTGAGCTGATCGCGTGGACGGAGGTTCACTGCGGAGCTCCAGGAACAGCGCCGGGAGCTGCCGCCGCCGGCCAGGGGCCGCGCCGCCGCCAAGGGGGGAGCGCCGCCACCAAGCCAGAGCGGGCAGCGGTCCGCGCCAGACCACAGCTCCGTGCCGGACGGAAACTGAGAGCAGGGGCTCTCCAAAGTACGTCAGTGAAGTCTCCGTCGCCCACGGGGGACCAGACAGTGTGTCCTGCGTGGGACAGGAAGTGCAAACTTTCGCAGCCAAGAGGGCAGCAGAAAGGACACTTTTCGGGACTCCCGGACCCTGGTGGCAGCTTTTCTTTGCAGAGACTTCAGTCTGGTAAGTATTAGTCGTGGAAACGTGTCCAGCTAATACGGGGAGGGCTGGCCGTGTTCCCGAGGTTGGGACGTGCGGCGCGCAGCACGAACGGCAGCCGCTGGAGTCGCCTGCGTTTTTTTGCTTTTTTTCTTTTTTACTGCCCCAGGGGTGAGGTGGTTTGGGTGGAAGAAGCATGGGGACCGTGCTATCTGCCCAACAAAAGGAATTTTATTCCCAAGTTAAAGAAATCCTTTTGGTGAAGGGCCGATACCCAAAAAATTTAGTTAAGAAATTTGTCCAGTGGTTGTTCTTTGCTTTCCCCCGTTTGTTTACCGAGGACGCACGCAAAACAGAATTTTGGGAGCAAGTGGGAAAAAGGCTAGCAGAGGGGATCGGTAGGGATCCCTCTATAGATGACTGCTTCCCTAAATTCCATTTGTTGATCACAGATGTGCTAAAATCAGACCCCGCACAAAACTCGATTGGGGAAAGGAAAGAACCATCCAGAAAATCTGTTACTCCCTCTGAATCTGTTTCCCCATCCCCTTCTCCTACCCCTTCTTCCCCTAACCCGGGTGGGCGAGGGGGGGCACCCCGTCGATCTGAGATGCAGGGCAGCTCCACAAACGTGGACCGTGCTCCTGGCTCCCCCAAGCCACCCCAGTGCCCCTGCCTTAGCGAGATTGGTCGATTCGCTGAGGCCACGACCCTAAACCCTCCTTCCAATCCCTTTTTCCCAGTTGAAAATCCAAGTTTTGGCGCTACCCCGCGCAGTTCTGTTTCTTTAAACCCCTTTCTTTGTCCCCCTGAGGAGGCCGAGGCCATGTGGTCGATCTCTTTGTCTTCCCAAGATGGAGGGCGGCCACATGGCAAGGCTTCCCCTTCCCACAATCCCTTTCTTCCCTTTGTTCCCTATGACCCCACCCCCTCCTGCTTCCCGGTGGGCGCAGGAACCGCTCACTCAAGGCATCGGGTTACCACCCCTCCCCCTGTCCCTCCTCGGGTAAGCGTGGGCGTTCCCTCCTTGCATGTTCTACCTGCCGCGTCAGCAGCTCTGCCCTCTCCCACCCGGGAGGGCTCAGTAGCCTCCTTTCCACCCTCCGAGGAGGAGGATTCTCCCTGCCCTGTCCGTCCTCTCCCTCGCGCTCCGCCCCCGCGTCCTCCCGCTCCTCGGAGACCTGGGGTGGGGGGAGGAGGGGGGGGTGCAACGGAGCCCGGTCCATGAAGTCGAGCAGTCGATCCACACTCCAGTCCCCTACACAAGGGGAGGGGAAAACCCTGCGTGGACACCCCTCTCCTACGATTCACTCAAAGAGGTCTGCAAGACATTGCAAAAATTTGGCAGAAAGAGTCCTTTTTTTAAAGGGATTCTAAAAGCCACTTTAACATCTAAAACTGTAGTGCCGGCTGACCTTAAGCGTCTATTCAACTGCCTGCTTCTCCCTTCTGAATACGACCTGTGGGAGAGGAGGTGGAAAAGGCTAGCGGCAGACCTGCTTCCTGAAATCCACGAGGGGCCTTATGGCCTGGATTTCGCGGAAGAGCAAATCACCCTAGACCATCTTGTGGGCGAGGGAGAATGGAGTGAGGGGCAACTGCAAGCTCGGGGAATTCCCACAGCAGCGTTGGACATGTCCAGGAATGCAGCAGAGCGTGCGTTCCTGGGCATGCCCGCCAGGGATCCGGGGATACCCTACACGGCAGTCAAGCAAGCCGTGGGGGAGCCTATGTTAGATTTTGTAGATCGGGTCCGGGCAGCCGTGGAGAGACGCATAGAAGTACCTGAACGCCGGGAAGGAATGATCCTAGAAGTGGTGCACATGAATGCCAACGCCATGTGCAAAAGAGTCATCATGTCAATACCGGCCTCACCACCGCCAACCCTCAGCCAGATCATCGAGGAATGCACACTGAAGGCGCACCTGATGGAAGAGGAGGAGGCCCCAAAGAAAAAGGACAAGCAAGTTGCCTCGGCCGCTGCTCCTTCGAGGAACCCAGCACTGAAGCGACTTCCATCCACACGCCGGTGTTACCATTGCCATCAGGAGGGATATTTCCAAGCTCAATGCCCACTTTTAGGGACTGCACTACCCAGAGTTGCGGGAGGGGGGAGGGGGAATGGGAACCCCGCGGTCCAAAAAAACTGACCCATGAACGCGCACTTGCCGCGCGTTCAGACAAAAATGAGGCAAGTCACGGTGCTGCAAGAGGAGCCATAATGCACCATCTAGTACCATCAGTAAGCGGCTGCCTCTCAACTAGTGACAACCGGGAGCCTTATCGACTCCGACTCACTAACTGTGTTCATTTCCGTTCCCAGGACTGGCAGTTTTTCATGGCAGATGCAGAGCTTCTATCACACATCTGCCGCTGTGAGACCAGGAAAAAGGAAGATCTCTTAAATTGCAGGTACCTCGTTGTAGGGGACACAAAGAGCACTCCACTGCAGATAGAAGTCCCTCCAGTAATCTCCACCCTCAATCCGAGGCTCTTCTATCTCGCAGCACGCTGTGTCCACCCCCCCCTCTTCCTGCCTAAGGGCCAGGTAATTGGACAAGCAATTCCCATTCCTCGTGCTCTGTGCAATGACCTGGAGCTCTCTGTGTTTTATGCTGGGAAGTTGGGAGAGGAAAAACCCCTCATATGGTGCAAACTCAAATGCGAGGGGTGATCTGTACACCTACAGGGGATGTTGGACACAGGGGCAGACGTGACAGTCATCCCACCACACAAGTGGCCGTCACCCTGGGAGCTGCAAAGCGTGGCCACACCAGTCTTAGGACTAGGCGGGCCACAGCCGGCAAGACAATCCAAAAACATCGTCCAAATTCAGGGTCCGAATGGGCTGCTGGCCTCAGTGCGTCCGTTCGTGATCGACTGCAAATTTACATTATGGGGGAGGGATGCCATGTCGCAGTGGGGAGCCAAATTGGAATTTCCGGTCCCCCAGCATTTTTTAGTGCGGCCACTGAAGAGCGCCGCACACAGAAAGTAACATGGCTCACAGATAAGCCTATCTGGGTGGAGCAGTGGCCGCTGAGTAAGCAAAAGCTGCAGGCGCTCACCAAATTAGTTAACGAAGAGTTAGAAAAAGGACACCTTGTAGAAACAAACAGCCCCTGGAACTCTCCTGTGTTTGTAATAAAAAAACCGGGGTGAGACAAGTGGCGACTCCTCCACGATTTGAGAAAAATTAATGAGGCAGTGCAAGATATGGGCTCCCTCCAACCAGGTATGCCATCTCCATCTATGCTACCCCAGAATTACAATTTGGCTGTAATTGAGATTAAAGATTGTTTCTTCCAAATCCCACTCCATCCGGATGATGCTCTCCGTTTCGCATTCTCTGTGCCTTCCATCAACAGAGAAGCCCCAGTGAAGCGCTACCACTGGATGGTACTACCACAGGGTTTTAAATGTTCCCCTACTATATGCCAGTGGTATGTCGCTAGTGTTCTATCCCCAATGCGTGCCAAGTGGACATCCTGTATTTTCTATCATTACATGGATGAT
Source organism: Vidua chalybeata (assembly GCF_026979565.1). Lineage (NCBI taxonomy): Eukaryota > Metazoa > Chordata > Aves > Passeriformes > Viduidae > Vidua > Vidua chalybeata. The sequence goes on from NC_071570.1 coordinate 54,264,075, forward strand.
GTGCTGATTTGTGCCCCTGACAGCGAGATCCTGCAAGTAGCACTGGAGGACACTGTTAGGGCCTTGTCGATGGCTGGATTTGAGTTACAGAAAGAAAAGGTACAGTTGCTGCCACCCTGGAAGTATCTGGGCTTGGAAATTAACAACCGGACAATCAGACCCCAACAGATACAGATAAATGATAACCCCAAGACGCTGAATGATCTCCAGCGCCTGTGCGGGTCATTAAATTGGATCAGGCCATGGCTAGGACTCACCACGGGGGAATTATCCCCCCTCTTTGAATTGTTAGCAGAAAGGGAGGGGGATGAGGGTTTAGGTTCCCCGAGAGTCCTGACCCGAGAGGCCAGAGCAGCGCTCGAGAAGGTCCAGAAAGCCATCATGAGCAGGCAGGCCCACCGTTGCCAACCAGGGCTGCCTTTCCGATTCATCGTCTTGGGTGAGTTGCCCCATTTGTATGGTGTGATATTTCAGTGGGACAAGGGTCAACGGGACCCCCTCTTAATAATAGAGTGGGTGTTCCTTGGCCACAGGCAGTCCAAGAGTATCACCAGGCCACAGGAGCTGATGGCGCAGCTCATAATACGGGCCAGGGCTCGTCTGCAAGTACGAGCCGTGACTTTACATGTATCCATCTCCCCATCAAAACATCCACGGGGAGGATGACCAAAGAGGCTTTTGAACACTTGCTAAGGCAGAATGAGAACTTACAGTTCGCTCTAGACAGCTTCTCAGGCCAAATTAAGATCGGACATCCTGGCCATTATTTGTTCAATACTGAATTCAAATTGTTACCCAAAGAATTACAGAGCAAAAAACCCCTCTGAGCACTAACAGTATTCATGGACGGGTCAGGGAAGTCCCACAAGTCAGTGGTGACTTGGAGGGACCCAGAGACTCAGGTGTGGGAATCAGATATTAAGGTAGTAGAAGGTTCCCCACAGGTGGCTGAGTTGGATGCTGTAGTGAGAGCTTTTGAGAGGTTTGAACAACCGTTTAATTTGGTAACAGATTCGGCATACGTAGCTGGAGCAGTGTCTAGAGCTGAACATGCAGTTGTAAAAGAGGTGCCAAATCAGGTCATCTTTGGGTTGCTCTCAAAATTAGTACACCTGGTTTCTAACTGTGAGCATCCCTTTTATGTGGTACATGTGAGATCACACACGGATCTCCCAGGCTTTATTGCCGAGGAAAACCGCAGAGCAGACGCCTTGGCAGCCCCTGTACTCCTAGGAGGCCAGCTGAGCATAGTCGAGCAGGCCAAGCTGAGCCATCAGAAGTTCCATCAGAATGCCCCGGGGCTGGTACGCCAGTTTAATCTGCGGCATGACCAAGCCAGGGAAATTGTGGCCTCATGCCCCAACTGTCAGGAGGCATCTTTACCAACACTGGGAGCAGGTGTGAATCCCAGAGGTCTCCGCAGTTGTGAGGTGTGGCAAATGGATGTCACCAAGGTCCCTGAGTTCGGTAAGCTCAAGAATGTCCATGTAACTGTGGACACCTTCTCGGGGGCAGTTTTTGCTTCAGCACACATAGGGGAAAGGGCCACAGACATCAGGAAACATCTTGTCCAGGCCTTTGCCACCTTAGGGGTCCCAACCACGATTAAAACAGACAATGGTCCAGCCTATACTTCCAAGGTGTTCCGCAGCTTCCTGCAAGATTGGGGGGTTCAGCATAAGACCGAGATTCCCCACTCCTCCACCTGCCAGGCCATAATAGAGAGAACACACCAGACTCTAAAGCAAGTCCTCAAAAAGCAGCGAAAGGATGTGCGAGTGCTGTCACCGCACGAGAGGCTCTGTAAAGCATTGTTTACCATCAATTTCCTGAACTGTTCCTTTGACAGACCAGAACCACCAGCCCTGAGACATTTCAAACAACATCAGGAGCTCCAGCCAGAGGAGCAGCCTCCAGTGTTAGTGAGGGATCCAGACTCTAAAGAAATCCAGGGTCCATTTCCACTTTTGACTTGGGGACGGGGATACGCCTGCGTGTCTACGCCTTCAGGAGTCAGGTTGATCCCCAGGAGGCATGTTAAACCCTACACAGCAGAGCAGTCAGTGAGTCAGAGTGATACGGTGCCAGTGGATGCAACCTGTGATCCCACCAACCTAGGGGTTGCATCCAATCGCAGACGCCACAAGGAAGGAAAAGATTCTACCTCTCTCTAACCAATGCTTCCCTTACAGCTACCTCAGCCCAGTTACACCCCCAGTTCCTGTGTTTGTAATAAAGTTGTCCCAGTTTCCCTATCCCTAAACACCCTGAGAAGAACCAGCCCCAGCACCATCTCCAGGCCCTCTCCACCTGCGTAGCAGTCACCGCAGTTGCAGCAGCAGAAGAAGCTGGGAGAAGAGGCCACCGCTTGAGAGACTGATTCCAGCACCACTGCTTTCTTTTTATATTTTATTAAGTGGGGAGATGTTGCATCCCGGAGTTTGGGTTTAGATTAGGGTTTTTAATTTATGTTAAAATAAGTCAAATTCTGTAATCCCGCGTTTCCCCCGTGTTGTTCTCCCCCCCGCGGTTTCTGGCCCCATGCTGCCTGATGCCGGATCTTACCCCTGTGCCGCTCCTGTAAGCACCCTACCGTCCGGCCCTGGGAAACCCCGTGCTGGCCACCCCAAGCCACAGGATCCCGCTCAGCCTGTGGCTCGGTGCCCGCGCCTGCGGGGTTCTCTGGTTGGTCACTGTTGCTGGCGTCACCGCCACGGCAGCCGCCCCTATTGGGCGGCAGGCCCTGGATCCTCTCGCCCCGCCCCTCCATAAAGCCCTATCCCGCCGGCACCCAGGCGCCATTTTCTCCCATGCGAGTGCTGGGAGCGGTCGCGTCTTTCCATCGAACCGTGCCATGTGTGACCAATAAACCATTCCTGACAAGCACGGAGTAAATGGACAAATTCCTTACCTCTTTGCCGGGTCCCTAGCGCACGGTAACAGAGGCTGGCCAGCCCACGCGCCCGAGACACGGAGCCATGTCTGGGAACCCGCGGCAGCAAACCCCGGCAGCACGTGGAAGCTACGCCACAGCCGGGTTCCCAAGAGCCACGTGCAGCCGGGGAGAGCGAAAACCCATGCCGCAATCTCTAACACCAGATCTGAGTAAATTACTTTGACAAGATATTTCTATAGCTGTAATGTTGCTTTTGTGTACTCTATGTTATTCACTATAAACCTCCTACCTGCTAACAAAAAAGCTTTTGTGACAACATGCTTTAATCTTAAAAGATAAATTTGGTTTCTGATATTTAAAGTAGAATAAGTATAAAACAGGCATTTGCACAACATACAGCTTCCTGAGAAACACCTTTTAGCTGCTTCCCATATAACTGATTCCTGTGCAAATGCCCCTGTAGAACATCTGTGCAATATGTATCTTTCCAGGTAGAAGGAAACCCCATGTTTTCCAGACTTTTTGAAGTGTCTATAAATGTGTCATGATTTAGTATGATTGCATACTTCAAATGCTGAAATTCTCATGGGCAAGTGGATTGTGAGGGGTTATGACTTGGGTGTTTGTCATTAATGAATAGTACTGCCTATATACAGACAAGTGAAGAAAAGATGGAGCGAGGGGTCTGCCATGCAATTGTTTTCATACAAATTTACATCATTGACATCAACAAGGATTTCATCTTGAGGATCTTTGTGGTACAATAGAGCTGAGGATTTATTTTCTTCCTAGCTGCCTACAGGAGCTGGCCAAGTGCCACCCTTCAGTTACATTTTAGAGGTGATTCTGTAACCTATGAATATTTTTTAAAATTTCACTTTCAGGTGCTTTACTTTTGTAAATGATATTACATTTGTTGACTGTGAACAACATCAATGTGATATTTATTTATGCTCTCTGCCCAATAAGTCTACCACATCATAAAAATTTATTGCCAAAGTACAAATGCATCAAAAATTGAATACAGGAAAAGGAAAAGGGGGCTATAATATCAGCCATTAATATCAGAGTTAAGGGTGTTGTGTAAAGAAGCATCAATTATATATATTTCTCTTACATGTGGCTTGTGACAATCACAGTTCTAAAATTGGAATTTGAAAACTTTTATCAGTAGTGGCAATTAATTACTGAGCATAAAATTGAGTAACTGGTAACTGAAACCATGAAACCTGTAATGTTTTATGTTCAAGCTGTTTTTCCCTGTACAATATATCTTACCTGGTTCTGTTTGCTTTAACATATGATGCTCTCTTCCCAAAATCCATTTTTAAGAGTATTTAATAATTTCACTCTTTTTTTTCCCAGTTATATGTGTTTTGATACTTTTGTGGTTAAAAATTTTATCTTTGTGGCAATAAGAGTCCTTTTAATTAAATTTTGTGGTAGCCATTGAAATTCAGTTCCTAATGTGTTCTTCAAAATTGCAAACCATATAAGTTTCAAGTGTCTCATCACCTGAAGATACAGTATTAAGATGTATGTGGGTTCTTCCCTGCCCTGTCCCCTCTTAACTTAAAGAATATTATGTTGCATTTTATCTCTTGCTCTTCAGTGTGAGGAGAGCTGACGACACCTGATAACCATTAGCGGTATTGATGCCAAGGTGATTTTTTGTCTTTTATATACATTTTATACAACTTTCATGTATCTTCAATATTCTTAGCATGCCTACTTGTAATTCCTTAAGTCTGATAACTTAGCATAGTGCTAGTATTCTGTTAGGCCAGGAGACCAAACATCCTAGAGGCCTAGAAGTAGGAGGCTGGAAAACCCTACGCTATCTTGAGAAACCAAGGCCCCCTCTAGAACATATCCTATAAACTAGAGATTTGGGCTAACCAGGGGAGAATTCCTCAGATGGGGGAATATTATGCCATTCATCCCGGCCTCCTGTTGGGGCATCCTTGTTAGATATGCTAATTTGTAAGGTCTATAAATTGTATACGTGATCTATCATGTGTGTTCATTGTGGCACATCCCACCTCGGCGAAATGGTGCACCATAAGGATCCTTGTTAAAAATACCAAGGTAAAAACCCCTTATCCTTTAACCATGTCTGGCTCTCAACTTTTTAAGACCAGGAAAGGCATAAGCATCAAACCTTTTAAATATATTGTTTCTTCTGCTATGACATGCAGTTTGCCTGAGTTTTCAGAATTTCTCCAGATGGACTGCTGCCTCGCTCAGTCACTTAGAAAAGTTGGTATGAACTGCCTTTAGTAGAAATATATGTCTATATTCGTAGCAAAGCTACACTTTTTTGGAAATACTCCATCTATAAAGGAACATGAGTAAGTTTGGATTTACCTTGTCGGTGCTGGTAGAGAATAAAATTAGCATGACCTAATTTATGTTTATCCACTTCCCTAAGGCATTGCTGAAAATAAGTAACAGCATTCAGATATATACAAGCAAAACATAGTGAGAAACAGGCAAACAGCAAAATGACAGGGTTGTGTTCTATCAAGACTCAGTGATGTACTTGGATGCTACACTCTTTTTATTGTTTACTTTGCTCTTATTTTACTGCCCCCATCCCCTTCAGTTTAAACCCATGATTTCTTCAGAAAAGAAATAGTATCATTTTTATTAATGGTCTGTGGTTTGAGCTTTTCTGTGTCTCTATAATATAAAGGGTCACATTAGTCAGGCAAATGCATGCTCACCCATCACTTTTTTTTTGTCTTTGAGACCTTGATCTAGCGTTCTCTTTGTTTATCACATACACCTGTCCTCATTACAGCGGACTGGAGTCAGTGGTACTGAAATCTGAATTTTGTCTTTACCAGCTATCTTATATGCCAAGCTCACATCATAGCATTTGAGATCCAACTGTGCAAACTTATGGGGTGAAAGAAAAACCTGCATTATTCTGGTTTAAGATTTCTATAAGGACCTATAAAGAGAATTCTTGTATTCAACCGTACAGGTATTCTGAAGTAACAGACAAAAAAACCCCATGTCAAATATAATTAAATGCTTATTCACCAGTAAATGACATATGAAGCATAGACATTTGGGGACAGAATGATCATCTGTGTAAAACTAATAGAAAATAGCCTATGTGTTCACCTTGAGGTGTTAATTCCATTTTGGTTTGGTTTTTTACATTTTTTTTCCATTACTTATGAAGATTTATTAACAGGCAGTCATGCTTGGTGCCAGACTCTGATAAACTCTTGTCCACACTGTAGTGTATTCAGATGATCACTGGAATAAATTATAGTTTGATTTTCATTCTCTGAGCTGCTCAGTATTTTGTGGGCAGATTTACAGTGAAATGGTTATATTAGAAAATTTAGCAGTCTCATGAATGCAAAGCTAAGTTCCACAGGGTAATATTAAATACATGTGGGTGAGCTGCCAGGAAAACACTGCTTTTCAGCAAAGAATGATTGGTTGTTTTGAATTATGGCATTGAGAAATTTCTTTTAATGGTCAGGAATAATGATAGGAAAGGTGTAGCTGTGTTCCTTAAAATGCCTTTGGAGATCAGCAGAAAATGGTCTCTAAAAAATTGTCCACATCTCTTTTCCTGTTAGTCTGTTTCAGGTTCTCTTTGTACATTGACTCTATTCTACAACTAAATGTATCAGCAAAATTTTAGGTCCTCTGTGATGAAGCAAGGATTAAGATTGAGTATACTTGTTACATTCAAAATTACAGATAAAAGCCAATTTCCAAAAACAAATAAGCATGTGGAGTCATGTCTCTGTGCCTGGTCAAAGATCTTTATAGAACCTATTCAATCATCTTTCACTTTCAACTGTGTTGTAATTATAAATAAGTTCACAGTGAATTCTCAATTCTGCACATGTAAATCATGCCACATATCATTATCTGATAGACTTGAATAAGGCACGCATGGCTGCTGAGGTGCTAAAATATCAGGCCAGGCAGTCAGCTGTATCTCTTAGCAATAACTGCTGTGTGTTACAGACTAACAGAGAGGCAATGAATAAAAAATTCAAAATTCCACTGAAACCTGGACCAATGCCAAAGATCAATAATGATTTGCTTGAATTTAAATGCAGACAAGAGTGAAAAAGGAAAAAAGAAATCTTAGCAAAGGGGTAAAACATCCAATTAATTGTAGACAAATTTTATTTATGACTGACTGGTACATTTACTTCTTCTTTAGATGCCTAACTTGGATACTACTTATCTCCATTACGTGTCGGAGTCCAGAGCATCACTTTGGCTGCTCTGGATCCCTTGAGACCCTGGCAGGGGGCTCAGGGACCTTGGCAACAAGTCAAAAACACCTGTGGCTTCAAATTTAGCCCATGGGAGAGGCTGCCAACCTTATATGAGGAATTACGAGCCAAAAGGGTTCGAGTAGTGTAATAAGTGAATTGATACCAGGTGAAAAAGTAGAATTTTGGGGTTTTTTAGAATGTAATTCAGGGATACAATATGGAGGAATCTGGGTGTGTCCTAGCCTTTTCTTCCTTCTTCTTGTCCTCCATGTCTTGGTGTGATAGTGACATTTTTCTATTGGTCTAGGATAGGGACACACTGTCCAACATAGATTTTAGGTATTGGTATGGGAACTGAAAACATGGTACACAAAATTTTGAGTATATAATGTGGGAGACGCCCAGGGCTCGCAGCAGACTGCCATGGCTTCTGTACTAGGTGGACTTCGTCAGGTCAGAGAGAAAATATTTTAGATAAGAAGAAATAAACAACCTTGAAAACTCAGCTTCACGCCTTCAAGACCTTTTCTTTGGCTGCTGGGCTAGGGAAAAAAGACTTTCACACTGCTGGGGTCTTGCCAACCCGACCCCGACAATTACTCTTCTATTACTCCTTTTAATAAGATGCAGATTCAAAGGATGAATTCAGTATGTTTTATCACTAGAGAAGTAGTTCTTGATGAGACTTATTCTATTAGTGATATAAGCTCCTTGTGAAGGGAAGCATGCTGGAAAGGGGAAACCTCCTTGCATGTCTGGTAACCAGTGCTCCTTAACAATTTAGACTGTTTTATATTAGCTTTTTTTTTAAATTGAAATTAATTTACTGCTTAACAGAAAAGCTGTGGAGAGAACTTTTTTTTAATTCCTTATGGGCTGCAAAACAACAAGTGTCTTTAATATTCTGTGAGATTATTTTTCTTCTCTAGCACTCCAAAAATATATGTGTATAGCAGCTGAATTAATGTTCCTTTAATTCCGTTAATTTCCTTTTTAAGAAGGAAAAGCTAACTGACTGGAGTTTATAGAAAAAATAATTTTCGTTTCATTTGACTGTTGCTTTTTATGCCCAGATTGTGTTTTAATTAACTATGACACAGAGACTTAGCTGGTAAAATTTATTCAGATGAACCATAGCATACAATGAAAATGGCAGGATTGAGTGTAACACCACACTTTTCTGTTTTTCCCCTCCCCCAAATTTCCCCTAACTCTTGTGTTTCTCCATGAAACCAATATTAGGAAAAAAAAAAAGAAGATGTGAGCTTTCCCATGATGAGAAAAATATTGTTGATTCTGCTGGCAGAGTAATTCACCAGCTCATTTCCATCAGCTTTTATTTCACAGCAATTGTAAAATAAACCACTCATAGCACATGCTGTTAATCTCTAGTCCCTGGGGTGTAACTGCTGTTACACAGTGTCATGTGCTATCTAAAGTGTGAATTAAAAAGGTAGAAATTAATAGTAGTAGATCTGATTCCAAGATAAATGGTATTCAATGGGCAAGGTAATTCCCTTAATGGCTGCCACCAATAGATTGTTGTGAATGTTTCTTTTTTTATTCCTGATTTCCTCCATTTACAGAGGAAAAAGCAAAAATCATTATCACAGCAAAGTTTAAAGAAAGTTCATTCAGGGCAAAGCCTGTGTGTTACTGTGATGTCCATCTGTCCTCAGTTTCTTCCCTGGCTCATCTTGTGCAACTGCAAAAATTTACCATTAGAGTTAATATGTCAGTATTAAATTTCCTATGCAGTTAGTTACATCATCTAGCTTCTTTTATAGTCTCAAAAACTTTGGCATTAGTTTATATATCTATTCAGTGGCTCTCTCATAAAATATATTGCAAGGAAGAATATCAGGGTTTTTTCTTTCTGTAAAATTTTTCACCTATAAAATAAGCATTGAACCAGTTTCAAAACACACAGAAACTTTTGTACTACTGAATTCTTATTCAGTTTTTTTACAAGAGTACTCTAATTTTAAGGAACGATGAAGCCCTTGAGAAAAACTGCAAAGTAGGAAATAGAGACAAAAAATATGTCCACAAAGCTGAATTCCTCATTGCACATGAATAAATAAATTAAAACTCAAATCTGGGTTTGGAGCCCATTGAGAGTCTTGATAGCACTTTGCATATCTTTGAGAATATTGTGGTCTGAGGGATTTGTGTTTTGTTATGAGAATATATTCAAACTTCCTTTCCCAAAGCATGAAACATCCAATCTGGTTCTTAGTGAACCAAGTAAAAAAACAGATATTGATTTCCATGCAGGAGAGGGAAGATTGGTCCCCAAATGAATTTATCACTTAATGCTAGCTTTATGTATTGTAATACAGGATAAAATGTTCTGAATAAAATAACTCTCCTTCTTGCCTACTGCACACCTCATGGTACTGCTGAGTTGGCATGTAAGGAAGGAGTGATAAAGAGGAATAATCAACTACTAGCCTACATTTACATTGACTAAAGCAGACTATTTCCCTCCTGAGGCAAAGGAGGCAGCAAAGAAAAATGTGTAGCTCTTAACTAGACTGTTTCAGCACCTGCTCTGTCTCTCTGCAAGGAAGATTAAGTCATCATGAACCCTTAACTTCTATAAAGAGTGATTGTTAAGGAACAATAGAGAACTTCAGATGGAAAACCCCACTAAAATAACCATTAAACCCTAAATTTATAATCACCAATCATCTTTTATTTTTTTTTTTTTTTTGGAATGGTCTGTAATAGCATTGCATTGCCTTTCTACCAATTGTTAGTTCATTCTTGGTGCCTCCTTGATAAATAGATACTTTATAAGTGGTAATGTGCATTTGGGTTTTATTTTGTAGCTTTCTCATTCTGCATCAAAAAATAAGGTACCTGGAAGGAAATAATGCTGTACTAGGTATTCTTTAATATTAGAAATACATGGTCCTCTCTCTTTTTGCTAGTGAATTATAATTGTTACAGGGCTGCCTTTAAAAAAAATTTAACATATTGGAGAAATTTATCATCCTAAATCTTAACACCAAAGCAGTATTCTTCTTGGTCTTTCTTAAACCATATAGAAAAAATATCTGGAATACTATTATTGCATTCATCTACTGCTATTAAACACTTGTATAAAGAGTAAATAGGTTGAGAGAAAAGGGATACTTTATATTCAACAGAAGAATGCATTCGTTTAAAATTTTTGAAGTGTTGCATGTTTTCAGACAGTTGAAGAGGTCTATAATTTTATTGTGTATATGTTTGAAATCTTGCTGTCATTTTTTAGTTGACCTGCTTTATTTAAACAGGACTCAAGCAACTCAAGGGCTATGTTTTATAAATACAAAGATGTTTGATTTCTCATAAGAAAACATTTTTGCCCTCTACCTCTATTTTGAGCAGTCTTTTTTGCTTTAATATGCAGGCTCTGTTTCTGTGTGACTGGAGAAATGTCAATGTTTCTTGACCTGAGAGGAATCTTCTAAAATGATTTTTCCTTTTAAGGCAATCATGTAACTAAGAATTCACACAACTGTTTTTGCAGGACTATGTCAGACCAAGGTTATAGAAACTTGCTTGTATTTGGATATTACATAAATAATCTTTAAAAACCTTGATTATCATGAGTTTGCAGGTCAAACTGTGTACTTCATTCCATGGTGCTGGACTTTTAAAGTCCGTTTTCAAGTAAAGGAACACAATACTTGGGGAACTTGCTGGTTGAGCTATGTAACTGAAATATATCTGCTTTCCCATCACTAGTCTTTGTCTTGGCTTAAATGCTGAGTTGTATGAACAGCTGTAACCTCTTACTAGTTGGATTGAATTTATTAGGAGTTCCAGGTGTTAGACTTTTCATAGGAGTTAGAACTTTAAAAAAAAGTATTTTTTTAATGAAGTTGATTATGGGAGGGCAAAAGAAAGCAAGGGTACTAAAATGTCACGTGGAGAGATTTTCTATTGAAATCAAATACTTGAAATCTGTTTATTCAGCACTGTAGATATGCTTTACCTAAAGAGTCCCTTGTTCCTCAGGCTCAGTATCAAGTTACTCACACCATAAGTTTGAGGTGTCAACTGGCACCAGTCCACAGGCAAAACATTCATCAGAGGGAAGAGTTCAAAAGGCCAGTTCTGCCTTCCTCCTCAAGTATGGAGGAAGAAGAGTAGGAGAACCTCTCTACTTTAATACAGAGTAACTACTCTGCAAGATCAAACCAGTAGTGGCAGAGATTAAAAGACACTTTCTGTTCTAAATGTATTCTGTATTTCTAGCAACAGCATACTTGAAACATCCACATATCTCATTTCAATATTACTTGTTTAAAGAAACTCAGCTGCTGGACCAGTCGGCATGGTTCTGCAGTCCATGCTGATGGAGAATACAGAAGGTGGAGAAAAATATCACTATTATGTATTTGGCAACCAAAAATCTATAGTATGATTCTTGTACTGTGCATGTTCTGTTACACATTGGTGATTACATGTAACTCAATATAGAGTTTTGAATAAGAACCGATTTCTCCATATGTACTTTTTTCAAAGAATAAAAAAATGTGACTTCCATATGGATTCAATATTTGACAATTAAAATCCTCAATGTCATACATTCCAATTACAATATTTTTAAGAGAATGCTTTGTTTTGTGCAAAGTCTACTCAAATATTTGACAGATAAGTCATAGCTATTTATGTCAAGTATATGCCAATGTAAATTTTCCCAATTCTTTATATTTATGTTTATTTTTTTAAAAAGGAACCCCTTCATTTATATTTTTAATACCTTGATTGATTTTTCTGGTTTCTTATGATATGTATATTTCGAAATGCAGTAGTAACATTTCTGTGTCTTTTTATTTCCTTGGCAAATATGTGGTTTCTGCATGGAAAATGGAAAGATACTCTCAAGATGTTTCTAGCATGACTTAAAACTGGAAATTATACCATAAACAATCTGCTCTGTGAAATGAAGAACACAGTGGAGATACAGTAAAGAATTGAGATGTGGAATGCTGATGGAGAGTAAAGAATCAGACGAATCTTTTAAATTTTTTATTCTCACTGTAGTCATGGATGTTCCTAATTCCTTCCCACCATTAATAATACGGTATCTTCATCCAATTTCTTTATTAGGCTTGCAATTACTTTTCTAATAAAAATAAGTCATTTATTGTCAGCAAGTAATAAGTGACAATTATGTTGATAAAGACTAATTTGGACTAAATCTGCTTCGGACTCTACGGATTCATACTCTATGTACCTGAATGTTGTTTTCAAGTACCATCCAACTGTTTATCATTATCTTTTCTAGAAGAAAGAAGTGCTCCTCAAAAACAAAACAAACCCCTTCATTTTCTTGCTTGTCTGTGACATTTGTCCATCAAACTGGTGTTAACTTTTTAGTACTGAAAGCAGTCCATCATCAAATGAGCTCAACTGATTACAAGGTTCAGACTGTAGAAGAATTGTTTCTGCTAAACCCTATTTACTCAATAATAATAATAATGACAAAGCTCATATATATATATAAATAATACATATTGTACAAGCTTCAGAGGCAGCATCACTCTGAGTTGACATGTCAGTTGAACACATCTAACCCAAATTTTTTTTAAAATGTTGTTAGAGAATGTGACTTGTGTTATTAAACCTTTATCTTTTTCTGCCAACTCCCTTAACAAAAAAACCAACTTTTTCCAAGTATGTTTGAAATTGCTAGCATCACATGCTAACACAAGTGGTGCCTAAGAACATCAGATGGTAAATCCAAGCATGTTAATTACATCATTAAACTAACATTTGGTATACCACTGAGATACATTACAATAACAATAACCTTCATGTGTAATAAGATGCACAGCCAGCATATAATGTGTGAGCTATGTCTAACTGAGAGATTCTATTCTACACTTGCATGGGGTAATTGAATTGACACAAAAATAAGAAAGAACATACTCCTTTAAAACTAGCACTGTCCTACTTTTTATGTAAATCTTTATACATGTAAGGAAGGGGGTATGTGCATTTGTGTCTAAATATTGTCACACTCTGAAAGCCAGATAAACTATTTCAGAGAAGTCAGAGTTGCTTGGTTGCATCTGTTGAAAACAGTCTGTTCTGTGTATAAGAGCTCATTTCAGTACAGTAATTACCATAGCTGAGATAAATCCTGTGCTAAATGCCATTTTCAGCTGACAAACACATGGAACCAAGCACCACTAAATGATTCAGTTGTTCTGAGAGTGCTTAGCTCTATGTCTGGGATAAAATAATTTGTCCTGACTGCAAAATAAATAAACAAAAGCAAAACCAGAACAGAACGAAACAGCTTAGACCAGAGGGTGGAAAAAAGTCAGTTAATATACCTAATCAAGTGGAGAAGTTTGAGGAATATCTAGTAGCAATTCTTAACAATTATCCTAAAGACTTTTTATTTTGCTACAAATTGTTTAAATGTCATCAGGATATAAATTTCCACCATGTTAGCAAGTAACCAGAAGAATGTTGTTCCTTAAATTGATAGCAGTCTAAATGTGTTAAAACCAGCATTTTTTAACAGATTGCCAAAAGATGAGGCATGCACATATTACAAAGAGTGGGGTGTTGAGAAGTTATACATCATTGCTAAAATATTCCTAACTGGAGAAAAGAAGGAAGTAGCTTTCCATAACTCGTTGCATGAAAAATAACCAGTTTTTAAAAATGTAAGAAAAAAAAATTAAAGGTATGTTTGGGGGAAGTCATATATCTTTCCTTACAACAAGGAACTGTTAACTCCAAGCAACATCTTTTCTCACTGGAATAATGTTGGACAATTCCCATTAAGATAGAAAAAGTTTTATTGACTTCAAAAGGTTACTGATGCCAGGTGACATTTACTAAATATTTTATGTTGCAGGAGAGGAATGTGGTGTACCTGCTTCTGAAATACAGTCACAAGCTGAGCAGTTACTCTAGCTCGTGACACAGTGTGATGCAATACAGAGAACTGAGCTTGGCTTCCAAAACCTAAGTAAAAGGACTAATGGGATGTCATGTTAAAGGTAAAATGTCCTTCCTCCATGCTGTTCATGCTCTGTTCTTCATCTAGATGTGATCTGCAATGATTAAAGCTGGCAAAGGTGGTGTGTGCATCATCTGTAGGATTTCCTGCATTGTACTTCCAGACCCAGCTGCAGAGCTCTTGTTGGCCAAACACTTGGCAGAAGCCTAAACTCAGCATCCATTTAATTTCATTTAATGTCTTTGGAATCCAGGCTTTATTTTCTCTTTCAGTTTTATTGTAGAAAGGAGAAAAAGTCCTGCTTCCCATTCACCTTTTGTGTAATAGGCAGGACAGGAGGTGTTCTCCCTCTCTGAATGCTCTACAGGGTATTTCTTTCAAACACCTGGCCATTTACAGTCCCTGAGTGCTGTCTGTCATGTAAACAATATGCAATACCATGCTGTTACACCAGGAAGGATACTGGAGCTGAATGGTGTGCTATTAGCACCAGGAGAATTTCAGTGAAGAGGGAATGTGTGGAAAAATTCATTCAATAAAGACAAGGACAAGAAATATTAGCATCTAAGATAGAAACTAGTCAAAAACTCTTTCTAAATGTCTTTCTTTGCCCTTCTAAACATTTTATCTGTTAATGAATGAAGAATGAATGAACTGCAACTTGTGTCATCTTTTCTATCAATTAGAGAGATATATGTATAAGTAATTTATAGTAAATATATGGTAAGATGATTAACTGAATTAAAAATTGACCTCAAATTTTGCCTGTATGCAAATTAAACTTGGAAAGGAGCAGATCAAGAACATGAAACACAAAATATACAAAAGATTACAGGATGATATTTTTAGGTAGTTTGTTTTAAAGTAGTTTACAGTAACAAATATTTGTTTTCAGACAATATTTCATTATTATTTTTTAGACATGTTGCATATGCCAAACATAGTATATATGAATTATCAAAAAGTAGTAAATATGCTAAGTTTTCTTTGCATTGTGGAAAATCTCTCATTGCTCAAATAAAATATATTACTCTTATAGTTTAAATTAAAAAAAAAAAATAGCGAAAGAGAGAACTCCCAGATAATAATGAATTAGGATGCTGGGAGAAAATGTTGATTTTTGTCTTTGTCAAGTATTTTAATAAAATTTTGTGTAGATAGGGCTCTTATTTTTCAGTGGTCTGTAGCAAACTGTTTCAGATGAGACAGTATATACAGTGGGGTTGGTATTTGAGAGGTCTGTCCCCATGGCAAGAATATCTAATACCACTCTATCCTGTTTTCAGGCAGCAGCCTGTGCAGTTGCACCAGCAAGTTTTTCTCACTGCTGGGTATGTCCATTATAGGACTTTTCTTTAGCACATAATGGGTTTTTTTGGGGCGGAAATCATTCTAAAGCAAGCTGCTGTTCTGGTATCTGAAGTGTGCAAGCTCTGGGTGAAGTGTGAAAATTCTTCATAGAATCATATGCTTTGTTTTGGGACACCCCTTACAGATTACCTAGTTTCAACCCTCACACCACAGGGATACCACCTACTAGAGTAGGTTGCTCAGAGCACCATTCAACATGATCTTGAACACTTGGAGAGTGCCCACAGCTTCTCTGGGCAACCTGTTCCAGTGCCTCACTGCCACCCTCACAATAAAGATTTTCCCAATGTCTGATCTAAACCTGTCCTCCTTCAGTTTGAATACATTCCTCTCTGTCCTGCCACTTTGGGCTCTTGTAAATAGCCTCTCTCCAAATTTCTTGTAAAGTCCCTTCAAGGCCTCAATTATGTTCAAAGCCTTCTCTTTTCCAGGCTGAGCAATTGCAATTCTCTCATCCTTTCCTCACAGGAGAGGTACTCCATCCCTCTAATCATCTTCATGTCCCACCTGTGGACTTGCTCCAACAGGTCAATGCCCCTCCTGTGCTGGGGACCCCAGAGCAGTACTCCAGGTGGGTCTCATGAGAGTGGAGTTCTTCACCTGATACTCTATGTATGGTTTTCTCTGGGCATGAAAGCAGAATTTCAGTTTCTGCTGATAGATAGGATGATGATGATGTAGCACAGTTCCTGTCATGAGAAGCAGAGGCTTGTAAGTGTGCCATTGTTTTATGACAGCTTTGAAGGTCATCAGGTGCACTGCTGGGAAGCTTTTGCTGAAATTTGAAGAGAAGCACAAGCATCTGCCCTGCCAGTAGCATCAGGAGTGGGAGTAAAAAGAGGAAAATATGGATTGACATTTCCTTGGATCAGATTTGTACTCTGATAAGTAATTTCTGGGCTTCTGCAGTACATGCTGACTAATGAGAAAAGATTGAGCTAGAGGGTTTTGCTGACCAGTACTGGCTGCAAAATACTGTGATGGCAAGTGACACTTTTCTGGGATATGTGCAGAGCTTGGCTTCTGTGACAGCATTTTGACAGCACAGCAGATTTTTTGCTCAGTTTGTTTACCCAGATGATTAATTGTAGATAGGCTTTACTGTTAAAATAATGTTTCTTGGCCCAGAAGTGGTGAGTATTAGCCATAGATATGAATGTGGAATGAGACTTATGGAAATGTTTTCAGTCCTTCTGCAGTGGGCCTTACACTGAATGGGTGGAAAGAACTATTTCAGTACAATTTTTCAGCGTTGACAGATCTATCATTTTTAAGACACAAGGTATGAAAAGATGTGTTATACCTGGGGAAGCTGAGCATTTTAAATCTATTTAAATACTGGACAGTTTGAGAGAGACTAACGTTCATTAGCTATGAACATGAGCTCTAGGACTGATATGTCTTTTTATATGGGTCCTTGGTTACCATATCTAGCTGTATTTGGACTCAGAATTATGATTTTGCCTTATGGAAGGTTAGTGACTCCCTTATTTTACAGCAACATGGTGTTTGCACATTACCTAAAGTAGTCTGTCTGAAATTATAAATGTAGTAGCATTTTCTGATTATATGAAAGAAGCTGGTAAAACAACACATGCAAAAAATGTGTTCTGCTGGTATGCGACCAGGTTAAATCTTTATTTTGATTTCAAAGCTTCTATGCTAAAACTAAAACCAAGTCAGTTTCATAAAGATTGGATTTGGTGTTATGTACAGGCATTCAGAAGTACAAAAATATTTTGTGAAACTACCTGAAATATAAATGGAATTTAATAATTTATTAGTGCTCATATAATTCTCCTGCTATATTTCATACAACATTGAGAAAACTCATGAAATCATTCTGCCTGTTATGAAATATTTATGAAATTGCAATATTTTCAGAAACTCTCGTTCCTCATTTAAGAAACATGGTTTTCATAAAGTTATACTTTTCTTTAATTGTGTTTTACACAATTAAATATTTTTTAAAATTAGTTTTTATTTTTAAATAGGAGGGGAAATTTTATCAAGTTCTTTCAAATTGTGATATTTGCATTAACAACAAGAAAAGTGCAGAAACAGGGCTCAATACACTGAAGTAGCATTGTAAGGTTAATCACCAAAAAACCATGGCTGCCCAACTCTTTTCTAACAGTGCAGTGTGCAACTTTTTTTTTTACTATCAGTTTAAAACTGTGTATGAATTCAGTCTCTCAGACTTGTCTATTGCCTGACTGCAAACTGTAAAGTAGCTTTTTATGCTCAAGTTCTTTAGAGATAAGAACAACTGTGCTCCAGCATGTTTTCAAAGAAAAAAAGTCTGGCTGTTCATGAGCTTTGCATTTCCTGGTTCTTTAATCTTTTTAACTTGCAGTGAAGTCCTGTCCTTCCCCTTGTAAGTACAGGAAATCTCCCTTTTTTTTTTTTTTTTTTTTTTTTTGGTGAAGACTGCTCAGAGCTTTCTGAAGGTATCTTCTTTTCCTTTTTTTTCCTTTCCCTTCTTCTGTTGCATTTGCCAGACATCAAGAGATAGATAAAGCTCCAATACTTAAAAGCAAGTCAGCCCAGTTGCATTGAATCTGGGAGGTGAGGAGAAGAGCAAGCAATTACTGGGTTTTGTTCAGTTGCCATGGTACTAAATGGAAAATATTTTCCGTTTCAGTTTCGAGTTCCTGTTGTTTGAGACTCTTCCCACTGTTGGCAAGTGATAGCCTATGCCTTGGAGACCTGTCTCTTTTATTTTCTTTAGCTCTGGGAGGATTTGCTTATTATCAGTGTACAGTGGTATGTGATTGCTTTGCAAGTCTGAGGATCAGGATATTGTATATGGCTTTAAGAGAACACAGGAGTCAGTGGAGAGTGGATAAAGAGGACCAGGAGAACTACTCAGGAAGAACAGCAACAGGTTAGCACTACTGGTACTTGTTACACTGGAGTGTACATCTTTTCAATATATCCTTTACTTGTATGGAAAATAAATGTGTCCATTTGTGAAAGCAGAGGCCAGCCTGGAGAGCCTGAAAGCACATTAATAACATTATTGCAGATGAGACAATAACCAGAACAGTCCCCTGTAAGATGTTGCAGAATTGAAGGAAAATAGCTCCCTGTGCAGGAATGAGACAGAGTAGTCTGGCCTTCAAATATTAGAGCACAAATAGAAAATTTTTTGTTGTAAAGTTTGCTTTATATCCATTGTAAGTTTGTAAAAATGCACTGTGAATATTTTGCAAAGATTGTTTGGAATTTTCAGCAACATTCTGAGTATATCATCTCACTGATGGCATATTATCCCTATGAAGCTTCATGTGATACACCTGTTTACCCTGAGAAAATATTTACTCAGGAGAATTGTATTCTCTTCCACTTCTGTCTATTGCTACGTCAATAAAATAATAAAAGTAATAAAATCTCTTTTGCTGTTTTAAGACATAGCTTAACTCTCCCTTGCCCCAAAGCAGAGCTAAACAAATACAGACCTAGTGCTTTAAAGTTTTGGCTTTTTACAGTAATATTGCTCAGATATTGAGATACGCTAACATAGATATTGTACAGCTTACACAGTATTCAATGAACATATAGAAATAATAGGTCTTGTTACTTGATATTGCTCTGACAAACAACAGTATGGGATAAATACTTCGAGTGTGTGTCATGGCACTTTTTCAAATTTCACTTGTAGATTTGGACTGGTAATGATCAAAAAACAGCAAGTGGAGGTGGTAACCTGGATGGCAACAGAATTCATACACACTTTCAAAGAAACCATGTACTTTAGAATTTTTCCTCCCACTTTCTAGTTCTCAATTTTAATGAGGGTGTGAAATAAAGAATTAGGGAAAGATATTTCAGTCTGGTAAATTACTGACAGCAAAATAAATACCCCATATTAATTGCTGAACACTAATTATTAAAATGATTTAGTCACAGTGAATGTAGTTTTGGCTATGGTTCTTCAGAGTTTTCAGATGATGCATTTCAAACATGTGGACCATTTGCAGCTTTTAATTGCAAGAGAACTTATTTACAGTATGGACCTTTTCACATGAGTTCTTTTCACAATTTTGCTCCTGGTTCTCTGTGGTAAATATCAGAGATCTGAAACAAGATTCTCCTGTCATGCTTTGAGTCTGCATAGCCAAGAAATGGTACAGCTAAAAAATACTTATTTTACTTTCCTTCAAGGCTCATTTCAGCGTTCTTCCTGGTTATTCAATCCATCCAGGTGTGATATATTTTTATCCTTTATTTGGAGTTTGTTTCACCACATGGTTTATTCTGGTTGTTCATCACGGGTGCTTCTTGCACATTCACTTGGTGGGGCACAAACTTTTATCAGATAATAACTCTTGAGTCGGTTTGTAACGAATGAGTAGTTGGATGGATGCAACAAGAATGGCAGGATACAGAATTATGCAGATTCATAGTGAACAAGTGCAGTGTAAAGCAGAAGACCTTCTGCATAAACTTTTCTCCTCAGAATTTATTGCACATTACCCTTTGTTGGTTATCAAAGCAGAGAACTGTCAAACCAATGTGTTTATTCAATGACTAGGTGGTTTTGGTTCACTTCAGAATACAAAATAAACTTTAAGAGTTACTGAAAGAGGACAAATCTTAGGTGAAAAGATTTTGTAGACTCCTGTTTACATTGGTTAGTCTTCAAAACTGAGCCTTTATCACTTATACCCAATGCTGTGGAGCTGAATGCAGAAAACAGGCACATTAAACTATTATGTTTTCAGATCGTATGCTAGCAGGTGCCTAAACCAAGACATCATGCATAACAGTTTAAAAATGCAGCAAGCTCAGCTGTTGTCTGTTATGAGACAATACTTGGGAATGATTACAAAATAAGTTGTTTGCCAAATTGCTGAAACTGTTTGGAATTTCATGCCAGATTTCTGATCTCCATTCCATGGTGGATGTTTGATGACAGTTAAAGGATTTAATTTTGGGAGAGTGAGCAGGGGAAAAAAAGCTGATATGAAGGCCAAGGCACAAACAGACAATGATGAGACAGTTACAGAATTGGTAGTTGGTAATACTCAGCAGATTTATTCCCCAAACCCAGAGATTTCTTAATAAAACTCATTTTCACAAGGCTTTTTTTTACCTGCCACATGATTTCTCATGGCATATAGGATTAATGGCAACCGCTAACATTTCACATTTGTTTTGCCAATAGCAGTCCATAATTCTAATTTCATGTCATTTCTAAAATGATTTAATTATAAATTAAATAACAATTTATTCTCTTAAAGTAGAATGAAATAAATTAGTGCAGTGAGTGTAACCAAAATGCTAACGCAAAAAATGCAAGAAAGAGTAGAAATTAAACTAAACCTAACAATAGCTTGGTGTTACGGACCTAAAGCTGTAAAACTGCTATTTGGGAAAGAAGATAAGTGAGACTGGAAATATGACTTACTATTTTTCTGAATTTAAATCCAGTGCACAGAGAAAGGAGATTACAGGTAATTCCATTCTCTCTGCCTTCCAGACACCTGTAAAAAAGACAAGAGTTCACAGCAGATCATTAGGTGGTCTCTTTTTCAACCTAGTTGATTCTGTGGTTTTGTGTGGTGTTGGTGGGAAGGAGAGGGAGAGGCTGTGCCCCTTCTCCTCTTCACCAGGGTACTCCCTGTCACTTAGGCACACCAACAGCTGCTGCTGCTGTAGATATCATCATTATTTTGCCATCTGATGTCTCCTGCTGGTGAGGGTGTGTAAGCAGGCAGCCTGCACAGAAGAGGGAACCCTGCAGAGACACATGAAATGCCTCCATCTCCCATCTTCTTCTCCTTCCTTCTCTTCCCACCCTCCTTTCACAGACCCCTGAGACTGAGCAGCCAAGGACACCAGCAACTAATGGGATGGAGAACAGCAAATTGCCTAATCTGCAAAAGCACCAGTGCACCTGGTCTGGTCAAACCAGCCAGATCATCTTTCTCTTTACCATAATGCCTAAGTTTCTGACCCCATTTATCAAAGTCAGGAAAAGCTCATTTCAGTCATACATATGAATTAATCAACAGAGCTAGCTCTTTCTGCCTCAGTTAAACAACTGCTTGACAGGATAAAACACTTTGACTTCTCCATTAAAAAGGGACATTGATAAGTTTTGATAAAGTTTGTGTTGCTTAATATTAAAATACTTTGTCATGCTGTGATTCTCATTCTTTTTTCTAAGTCACTCAAACTAAGTCATTCAAAAGCTAAGTCATCAAAACTTTGGTATGAATCTCTTGGCATGTTTGTCACAAAAACCCCAAGTGTGCTGAGGTCTTGGTAGTCCAAATTAAACCTTGGGTGTGAAACACTTCTAACTGAATGTCCTAATTAGTCTGTCTAAAATCAACACTAAGCTGACCCTACCAATGTTCGTGTCTTGTTATTTTGTTTTGTTTTGTTTTGTTTTTAATTTCTGATAAAACCTGTTTTTTTTCTCTTTATAAATATAGTGTATTCCACTTTCCGAAAAAATATCACACAAGTGTAAACTGTTCCCATCTTTATCAGTTCTAAACATTATTTGTATGTGAAAACAGGTGCACATCCTGCAGCTGTAGTGTAGCACAAAGACTGCTCAAGTATAACATACTTAGAGATGCAGATCCCAACCTTGTCAGGGGATTGGCACAAATTCAATAAGGAGACAATTTAGGGAGAGTCCTGATGTCCTTGGGTTAACAGGTAGTGGTTATAAATTGAAGGTGATATGCTTGGCCAACAAGAAAAAGAACAGATAACTTCATGGAGGAGAGCCCAGACAGAACTTGCTCATCTGGTTTATACACAGGAGAACAGCAGGGACAGAGCAGTAGGACTTAGTGGGCAATTTCATTATGATATGAAAATATTATTGATATAAAAAAAATTTTTAGTAAGTAGTTACATATAAAAGAATGACAGAGGATTTTGATCACAAAGTATTTATGTAAGGAATAGAAAGTAAACTGTATTTTCTATGGAGTAAAAACAATCACAAGCTAGGTGTACTTAAAATAACAAAAAATGATGAAGATATCTGACTGAGGAGAAAATAAAACAAAGAATGCAAAATAGCTATTTCTTGATGTATTTTTCATATTTCAAAACTAGGCAGGTATATTTTATATTGCAGTGTTTTCTCTTTTTTCAGGTTATTAAGCAAGTTTTTAATAGAAAAGTTGACAAATAATAGAGCAGACATGATTTTCCCCTCTCTGTCCCACTGCCTTGTGAGTGTTCAGGTCAACGTTGGGTGCATTTGTGAGAAATTGCTATAGTTGGACCCAGGTTACTGAGTTTACTCAGGAATAATTTTTTAAATCTGGAGGTGGTGACATCCATTGGTTCCATTGGTTCCCTAGCAAATTTTTCTGGCCTCTTTGTCACACTTTTGTTGACTGATAACAAATTGTGTTAGGTGACCTTGGCAGGGGAGTTGGCCTAGATGATCTCCAGAGGTCCCTTTGAACCCTAACAATTCTGTGATTCAGTAATGCTTTTCACTAAAGAACAGTTGTCAGGACTTACAATTCCTAGATTTTGATGTTTAAATGCCAAATTATGATTTAATATACTTGCTGTCCAAAAGCTGTAATTTAAAAAAGCTAGAAAATACACAGTTAGGGATCTTATATACTTTCCAGCTGCCCTAAGTGCATAAACTCCTTCTTTCATGTGTTTTTTAAAACAGACTAATAATTGTCATTATTGTAAGTGCCCTGAAAAATGCTTAGGTTTACCTCCAGAGCCTACATACTAGCAGGGCTGAGTAGTGAATAACTTGCCTGATCAGACATCTCATGACAACTTGATTATGGCTGAGCCTGTCATAGAGCTTGATCTGATAAGATTTCTTTGAATGCCACTGTGCAGATGACACCATCAATAAGTCATAAATGTGTTACCAGAGACAATGGCTCTCCTTCTGCAGTGTCTAGTGGTAGACAAATGCATTCCCAAAAAAAGGGAAAATATAACCCTCTCCCAGGCATTTTCAGGGAGCAGAACTCTTCTCCTCATCTAGGTATGGTTTACCGGTGTCAGGCCACACAGTAATTTTTCTTATTCCCTCTTTGAGCCAATCTTTTTCTCAAGGTGCATTAAAAGCAAGGTGAAAAGGGCAATCTCTCTGCTCACCAACAGCACTTGGTCACTGTCCAGTCTTTACATGGACAAACTGCTACTTTGACACCACCTCTACAGGAGCACAGAGTAAGACAAGGTAATACAGCAGCAGCTCACAAAGACATAGCTTTGCAACAAGGGCTCTGGGTCCCACCTGGAACCCCTCTGACAGGTAGAAAATGAATGCAGAGCATCTGCTTCACTGGTACAACTCTAAGCCTACGTCTGGCGAACTGTTTCTTAAAAGATGAGAATTTCTTCTCCTCTTGCCTCATGGGAAAGTGAAACAACAATTCCTGCTTAATTCTTTGAAAGTGAGGTGATGGTAGTTACGGTCATAGTGCAAGGGTTCAAGACTTAGAACCCTTGCAGTGCAAGGGTTCAAGACTTAGTTCTAGGTTTCTATTTCTGTTTACTAAGCTGGAGGTAACACCACTTTAGGAACCAGGTATTCTGGAGCCGTTTTTGAGGAAATAAGATCTTTGACTGTATTGAACAGTGCACCTTTTTCAGGCGACTAGAAACAATTCATAAGCATGTATTAAAAAGTCTATTTTGGCAACATAGGGCTGGGCTCATTATGAAGTTAACAGTGGTGAAAAGGGTCCCAAAAGATGTATGATCTGCCCTAATATACCAAGAGGAATACTCTTTCTAGACAATCATGCACAGCAGGAAAATACTCAGTAGTATTTTCCCTTCTATTTATTTTTCTCATGTTCTTCAGTTTAGAGAAAAAAAAATGAAGATGGGAAAAATAAGGATAACTACATGGAGGAAAAAATCATTGCTATTAAAAAACCTGAGCACTCTGCTTCTGTGCCCAGGAAGCATGTAGGAGACTAGTCCTTCTGCAAAATGGTAAGCTCTGAGCCCTTCTGATGGGGTAGCAGGTGCTGTAATCAGCAACTAGAAATGTAAAGGTAACTGGAATTCTTTGACAAACTACTTCTGAGGAGAGACTAAATGAACAGAAAAAAGCCTGAAGAAATTTGAAAAAAAAATAAGGAAAAATTACAATATGGTAATTGCTCTCAGTCTTTCATTAGCTTACAGAGAACTTTCCTGATCATGGTGTTGGGGAAAAACACAGAATGTGTCCCCTGGTGAGAGTGCTGAATAGCAAAACCTTACTAGAGAATTACATACACTCAGATATATTGTGTTAGTGAAATCATATTACAAAGATGTGTAAACATGGTCTTTTTGACAAAAAGGAGGAGACAAGTAACACAGAATATCTTTGAAGAGTCAGAAAAGTTTTTGATTCCAGACCTTGTTTCCTGCATTGCTGCATGTTTCACTTCTCATGCCTTTGATTTCTGGATAATTTCTGAGGACCACTACAGCTTTAAGCAAAAGACCCTAAATTGAGCCTGAATTTGAATTCAGTTGATGGAATTTCTCTTAGACTGCTGTAGTATCGGAGTACTGTTTTGTTTTCTTGTCTACGGCCTGTGTAGTTTTACATCTTTCTGTAATAAAGTCAAAAAGGCCTAGCCTTCTGCACCTGTCAGTCCACAAGTCATATATATTTTTATATATTTTATTTATTTATATATTAGCTTTAGATATATTGCAAGTGGCAACTGGTTTGGATATAGGTGTCAGAGGTGCTGTAGTTTATCTGTTTCAGGTTGAAATCCAATGCCTTATGACTTTTTGCAACACAAGTAATTTACAAGTATCTTAGCAGACTATAGTTTTGACTGTATCTAGGAGTTTCAAACTTCTGTGCTTTACTCACCTTAAATTTTGGATGAAAATAACATTTTTTTGCTATTTCTGAATACTTTTACTCAAATGATGAAGCAGTTTCTAGGCAACTGGTACTTTCGTCATACAGCTTACTTCACATTTTGAAATAAGTTCAGTTGTATGCTTAGTCTCTGTAGGTAACATTGTCCTTCTTTCTATCTTCTGAGCATTTATGCATTTCATTTTAATAAGACTGGGTAATAGCAAAATAATATTTTCAACTTAAAAAATGTAACTGCAAAAAATGAGAATCCATCTCTCCTAAAAGTGGTAATTAACATTGTGTGTCAAATGATGGAAATGCCCACTACAGTAAGAAAATTTAGAAAATAGGGCTTTTGCTAGCCAGCTCAAAATATGGAGGAATAGGTCAAAATAGCCTGATATTACAATAAAGTGGCTGGTACTACAAAGGAACTGTGATTTACTATAATAAAGAAGGAGTTCTTATTCCAGATACATTGATTTTTTGTTGAGATGGCTTGTGAAAACAGGAGATTTATTTTATTTCCTGATTCAATTTTCTGGATGGCACTAAGTATGTCCATCATGTATTAATTAATTAATTAATTAATTAATTCA
Organism: Vidua chalybeata; assembly: GCF_026979565.1. Classification (NCBI taxonomy): domain Eukaryota; kingdom Metazoa; phylum Chordata; class Aves; order Passeriformes; family Viduidae; genus Vidua; species Vidua chalybeata. The sequence continues at coordinate 54,290,020 of NC_071570.1, forward strand.
TTTATTCACTCACTCAGAGACACTATCAGCATATTTCAGGGGCAACAGGTAACATAGTAGTGAATGCCAAACCAAATTTCTATCTACATATTCAGTTCTTCTCATCTATGTATACTTCATAATGCTTGAGATTTTATTGTGCACGAAGATGTGCTTGCGATCAAGAGTGCAGCTCCTTGGGTAGGTCCCAGGTACAACAGTGAGTATTCTGCAATATCCTTAGTGCTTCTGAAAGAGAGACTGGTCTCACAGGAAAACAAATATCTTCCCAGAACCTGAACTTCAGAGTCAAATGTTGATTGATTAAGTAATTCTCAAATGTTTTGATGTCTCTGTGCTGTATGAAGAATTTCAGCATTTTTTGCTGAATTTTGTTGATGGTATGAAGATGAATGTAAAATGAATTTTTAGGGAAGTGTTTCATAAGGAGAATCCATTGCATACAATTGAAAATATCCTAATCTAGAAGCTTTATGACACTGCACATCACTGACTAATACACACACTTCTTTTTTCACATTTCCAGTGGAGGTGAGGCTATTGCTTTCTATGATACATGCATTAGTCCTCGTTGCACACACAGAGAGCTACACTGCACACAAAATTCAAGGCATTGTAAACCTTGCCAGAATATATATGTTTAGTCAGGCAATGAAGTCGGTCTAGTTTCATGTCACCCTCCTCCTGGTTTTGTGTCAAAAATTTTTATATCCACAGTGGTTTTGTTTCAACAAACAAAATCCTGTATATCGGCAGAAAGGTTCTCCACCATTGCAATTCTCATCAAAATGTGAGTTTTAGAGTCGAGGTGAGCAACGATTACAAGTGTATGTCAGCCCAAGCAATGGCATTGGACTGTGTTAGCCTAAAAGGAACCTATGGCAAGTTTGTGGCTGAGTTACTGGGGATTCTAGCAACACTTATAGGTGCTTTTGAAGCTTTTAGATGTGACAGGGTGTATGCTAGACTTCAGACAGTCAAGGAGGAGCAAAGAAGATGAAATGACTCAGCAGTTCATGAAGATCTTGCTGCCAATCAAATGTATTTTCTGTTATCCACTCCCATCCGAAAGACAGGCTTATCCTTTGTCATGGTTTGCAAAGGAAAACTTTTTATTTAAGGCAGTTTGGTACCTAAATGTTAGTGTTGCTTAGTGATCACAGGACTAACTTCACTACCAAATTGCCTTTCATAATTATATGAATTCAATAAATATTTTCTGATATTAATTTGTTCCTTTGTGCTGATTATTCTGAAACTCATATCCTAGATTCTGATCTTCTGCAGAGGAGGAAGAATAATGTATCTGTCTTAAGCATGCACAAAAGAGTGGTGAAGCTGGTAGAAATTGATTTGGTACTGTTCTGAAATCAAGCTAAGAAACAAACCTGGACTTGTATTTTGTCCTCATATTTTCTTGTGGAAATGATCCGCTCTGAAAGGGGCAGAAGGGGAGGGGAGAGGACCTTGTGACTATTGCATCTTTAATCTCTCATCCCCATGTTCTTGGTTTGTTTGTCAGTGACTCATAGAAGGAAAAATGATTCACCAGGTCTTTCACCAAATGTAGCATTTAAGCCACAATAATGTCTGAGCAACTTTGAGATATTCAAACAGCTGAGCAGCAGCTGACAACTAGATTTATTAATCAGGAAATAATATTTTTGCATTAATTACAGAAAACTTAAAAATTCTCATATGACCTTTTTTAATTTTTGTGTTAACTGTGAATTCAGTGCTAATAGTTCAAAAACCTGATTCTAGTTGCCATAAAATGACTTACTATTGTTTCTCTATTCCAACATTTTGTGAAACTACCCTTATAAGCAAAAGATGTTTTCATGTATCATGATTATATTCATAACTTGAAATAATAAAAAAGTACCAAGCTAAAATTTCAATGTGGCTATTTTGGTATGGTGCATTTATCTTTACAAACTAGATTTTTAGTGCAGTCATTGGTCAGAAAATATGCAACAGCTCAATATTTCATGCAATAGGCTCTGTCTCAATGTAATTAAATAACCCAGCATTGCAGGTTTTAAGAAAGAGTGAAGAAGAATATTTCTTATCCTGGAACAGGCTCATCAGCTTAGGCAATTTTGGAAACTAGACAAAATTATTTATCTACATAGTTTTCCTGCTGTTTGCTCTGAAATTGCCTACTATTTGCACTGAAATTAAACTGGGGAGGAGGCTGTTGCATTATCATCCTACTTCTGAGATTCATATATGTCACTGAACAGCTTTCAAGTAAAATGACAGAAGGCCATCACCTTAAGCTGTTTAATTAAATTGGGAAAATTAAAGAAAAAAATTGTGTGGATTTATGCTGGGAAGTATATTATATGAATATTGTATTTTATTTTTTTTTTCTGCAGAAAGCTCCTATGACAGATTTTTTGCATTAGAGAACATTTGAGAAAATGAATACTTTGTCAACGAATGACTTCTTCACATTCTTTTGGGGAAAATGTTTCTTGTGCAAAATTTAGTAAGTATTACTTAAGGTATTTATAAAATAAAATGCTTCAATAGAACAACAAAGCTCCATAAAGTTATGGCATAATCAGTATCAACAGCACAAAAATGAGAGTAAGCCTAACTCCAGCAGTCCAAGTCATTGGCTTTCCCAGACAGAGTGATCTTAACAAAATATTTGCAGTATGTGTCTCTAAATAATCATGTAGCTGGACGTAAATGCCAGAAAAATGGAATTTACTTGCATCTAATGTTACCACTATACAGGTTAATTTATTGTGATATACATCAAACAGGTCAGTTTACCTACCTTTTTTTTTTATTTACTGCTACACAATTGGCTCTAACCTAGTATGATTTATACCAGCTGCTTAATCACATGGGAGTATACCTGCCATTGAAATAATAGTATTACTACCTGCTGGTGGCTTCCTTTACTGTGACATGAATTACATTGTGCAACTTACCTATTGGTCCTTTGCCACAATCCTACAGAATTTCTAGTGGATTATCTGCAAGTTTACTCCTTTTTTTTTTTTTTTTTTTTTTTTTTTTTTTTTTTTTTTCTTTTTGGTAGCAAAATCTCAGTTTTGTGGCTCTGGAATTTCTCCTAAATTTCCAAAATTAAACATATTTAATGTGAAGAGTTTGGGAGTTTAATTAATATTTTTTTTATTATTCATATTTCCTAAAATTATAGTACCTGGAAATACTATGTGCAACATCTGAACCATTCAAATAGAACAATGCATGTCTTGGTTTATTTTGTAATTTAATCTATTGCATTAAATGGTAGACTTATACTGTAACTATCTGCTCAAGTGGTGATAAGGTTGCTGGAATGCTACCAGTACAGAACTAATTTGACTTGCTTGAAGTCCAAACAGTTGTTATTTATTCTTATAACTTAGCTATGAAAAGTTACCTGTAAAATATGAAGAAATAATTTTTCACAATGTGTATGGCAAAACATTTGACTCTAAAATTTTCAACCTTATGCAGGATTGGCAGTCAATTTTTGGAGGAACTACACCACATCAGTGTCCAAAAAGCAAAGTTTATTTTTCAGAAGGGTCATTCACAATGAATGTAACAGGTTTTAGTTACCAGTGGGATGAGCATCTTCTTGAAGTATAATGAAGCAGAAAACTGAGCAGAAGATAGAATGTAAGTTTATTTCCTGTGACTGTGTCTGGTGATACTGTCCTGATTAGATTAATGTAGATTAATGTAGATTAATGTAGATTAATGTAGAGTAATGAGCTATGCTAAACATGTAGCTATGCACAACACATAGCTCAGGGGTAATATCCATGGCAGTCTAGAAAGCAGGATATATCAGAAACAGAAGATAAAAATAAATTGAGAAAAGGATAGGGTTCATAATGCTGCATGCCTGGGACACTGCCAAGACACCAGGTCTCAGTGTAACAATATGAAATGAAATAGAATAGCTGTGATAGAAGGAAATTGTTCCCCTCTTTTAAAGGTAAAATACTTTAAATCATATAAATTACACCAAGTATGTCAGCTTATATTCAAACGATTCTTTGGAGATGAGGCCCAGACTTAGTGGAAACATTCTAATGAACTTAACACATTTTCAACTTCTTTTCTAGAAATAAGGGATATTGAAACAAGACCACAGAAATGCATGTAAGCACTTTTGTCAAGATCCTTACCTGACTGCAAGGAAGAGGGAATGGTGTAATTGCATAATCTGTTTCTCCCAAAGTGGTGGCTGAAGCCATTGAATAGAAAACCATTACTACTGAGCAGTTGGTATCTGTCTATCATGGCAAGGGGCTGAGCAGTATCAATTGTTTCATCATGCCAATTGCTGTATTAACATCTGAGTTTTCCCTCAAATGATAGACAATGGGGAATTCCAAAGACAAAGGGTGAATACAGTAATAAATACAATGAAGTTAATTTGACATCTCTAGTAAGAAGTGATTATGACTACACTGTCCAAAAAAAGGGATTATTCCACTTGTCTACACACTAACATCACAGGAAGGATATATCTCTCTTGAATATCCAAATTTGATTGGAAATCATTGCACTTAGATTATCCTGGATTAACATTGTTGACATAATCATTTGGGAATAGATGACGCTTTGCAGAAAACCTAATATGGGTGAGATGAAATCAATAAAATTCTCTCAAATAAACAAAGACTTCTGAGGAACTAAGCATTTTTAAGGAGGATTGATGATCATAGTACTTGCAAAAATTACACCCTTTAAGTCCAACTGCTGATTTTAAACAGAATCATCAACTATTCCAAAGACTCTTTCAGTTGCTTGCGCAAAGCAATGTAAAAAAGATACTAAGAGGATAACCCAAGAAAATATTAGATGATGGTATTCAAAATAACCAGATGCAGCTGACACAACAGAAGGAAGGGAATCCATCCAGAGGAGAGTGAGCCTAAGGGAATCTCATGAAATTCCACAAATCATGGTGCAAGGTGTTGCACCTGGATTAGGGCATTCCATAAGTACAGACTGAGAGAAGTCACTGAGAACAGCCCTGTGGATAAAGTCCCAGAGGTTCTGGTGGATGACAGAACCTGATAGGTCCTGAGCCGACATTGTGCACTCAGCCCAGAAAGCCAGCTGTATCTTGGACTGCATCAAAACAACATGTCCAGGAGGCTAAGAAAAGGGATTCTGCCCCTCTGCTCTGCTCTGGTGAGGCCCCACCAGGAATGTTGCATCCAGCTCTGGAATTCCTAACATAATAAAGATGTAAAACTGTTAGAATGTTGTAGGATGTAAAACTGTTAGAGGGCCATGAAGATGATCAGAGGGCTGGAAAACCTCTCCTATGAAGACAGGCTGAGACAGATAGGGTTGTTCAACCTGGAGAAGAAAGGATCCAGGGAGAGCTTACAGCACCTTCCAGTATGAAAAGGAGGTTTATAAAAAATGGGAAGATTGCTTTTTGCACAGGTATATAGTGATAGGACAAGTGGGAGAGGTTTTAAACTCAAAAAGGAGAGGATCAGATATTAGGGAGAAATTCTTCACAGTAAGAATGGTGACGCACTGGTTGTTCAGAGAAGTTTTGAGTACCCTGTCCCTGGAGCTGTTTGAGGCCAGGTTAGTGGGGCCCTAAGCACCCTGATCTGGTGGGTGGCATGGAGGGGCGCATGATGCCAAAGTCCAAAGATGATCTCCAAAGTCCCTCCCAACCCAAACTATTCTATAATTCAATATTCAGTTGATGTTCCTTGCTTTCAACAAAGATGTACAGAATCAGCTTAAATGTGATCCTTTGGAAGATTTTTAGAGGGACTGTTTATTTATTCATTGGGTGAACCTTAGTCAGGTGCAAAATATCTTCTAGGTCTGAACTGTGCTATTGACAGTTACTTCCAGAATTCATAAACTTTAAGATTTGTTTAGACTTTTCTGAACTGTAACAAACTCAGGAGGGTCAGTTATACATATACAATGAGGCTATATACAAAGTGCCAAGACAATAGCCACTTTTAGACCATTTCTTTCTTTACAGAGCATATCTGCTTATGAGTGCCAATGAGTAAGTGCTCAAGAAAACAGCTATACCTCATTAACATTTAGCTCCCAAATAAGTGTGATCTCAGAGCTAAAGAAGTCTGTACCACTATTCTAGTCTGTTTTTAAAATACAGCCTGAATCAGAGAGTGAGTGTGATATTTTAGGATTATATCCCTTGTGCTCTGGGGAATAAAATGCATCTGGGAGTTGTTTTTCCCATTTGATGGAAAGGAAATATTAATGAGTAGGCCAGAGTCTCATTGATTCCATTTAGCTGGCCTAACACAGATAGCACTTTAGCAAAGGGTTACATTAATAATCTATCCTTTTAGCCTTCCTGTTTTCTTGTGGAGGCAGGTGCCACTGTTTTCCTATTACTTTAAACAAATGTAATTAAGCAATGGTTCAGTGATTCGAGTTCATGAGCCAGACTTTGATTCTTTTTCTGGACTGAATCTGCTAAGTTGGTAAGCTTTTTTTGTCACCTTAAACAAGATCAGGATCTAACTTCATGTGTCTCAACCTTGATGAAACTGTTCAGTGATGAAAGCAGAGAATTGCTATTTGTTTCCAGATGACTCTTCAGTAAAAAACTACCTAATAGCTTGACAATTTTCATTATCTAGGCATCTATATGAGTAAATTAACATCTAGTAAATTAACATCTCTTGTGAATCACAGGTTTTACTTGTCGAGAAATGCATGAAGACTTCTAACTGGGCTGTAATAGAGAAGGTTATTCATGGATCCACAGTATTATTGCAAATTATTCTACTGCCTCATCTATATTTTACTGCTTTTTTCTGGACCGCGTATTTTAATAGATATCTAGAAAAGCACAGCTATTGTGGTAGAAGAAAGTTCATTGAATACCACCCCAGCTACAGGAAGAGTAGTATTAGGCAGCATGTCTGAACTGCATGGTTGTCCCAGCAGTCATTCCTGTGCAAGCACTTTGACACTGCCTGTGTCCTGAGAGTAAAGATGTTGTCATGTTTCACCAGCCTCAGGGAGATGTTTGATTCTGCATCCAGTTCACAATATAAGCAAAACTCCAAAGTTTCAGAACTGGATTGGGATCATTGCAAATTTTTGTTATCCAGAAAGCAACATTTTTATTGGTCTGTGGGGACTACTAGAATTGGTGTAAGGGGCAGCTTGTCAGAAGGAAGTATAAGGAATTAATACAAAATTTCATAGTAGCCAGGACAGGCAAAAGAAAGTACTAGAGTTATGGAGAGATGCAGGGTAGGGGGACTGCAACACAGAAAAATGTGTTCCTGCAGATGAGAGTAGTGACTCAAGAGCTCTCATGCTCTTGACTGCAGATCTAGAGATTTTACCTAGTCTGGTGATAGACAAAACTACAAAACTCAGTGGCAGTCCCTTCTGTACCTCCTTTGCTAATTGATTTAACAATGAAAGAATCTCCCACTGAGGCAGCTGTGTCATTAGTTCAGATACTGTCTGCTCTTCTGCTGGAATTAACAGTTTAAACATCCCGAAGCTCTGTATGGGTTCATGTATTGAAAAATTATTTTTAAATTTAGGAGAAAAGGAAGAAATTGTAAGTTCTATTAGGGGTGGAAGGGCAAACACTTCAAAGCTAGGAATTACCAGTATTTGAGGCAATAGCAAGTAATCATGTAGTAGGTAATCATGAAGATTGTATCAAAATACATATGCATGAGGGAGACAATTAGGTTTGCTTAAGCAACTTTGCACACTGTGTTTTTTTTCCTGAGTAGAGCACTGGATTTTGAAACCTGAAGGATTTTTAAATGTAGGCAATCATAACCAATATTACAGTAATGCCTAATCTTGGCATCCTGCTAAGATAATAATTCCTAGTGATACATTCTACTGATGATTTCTGCAGATGGGGTTTTATTAAAGTACTGTTTCCTTTTATGAATTTAAAATTTTCTGCCTTTCACTGTCTTCTTCACCTCTTTATTCTTATGAAGAATGCCATGCAGGAGCTGCTTGATGTATGTTTTTCTGTTACAAATATGTTTTTATACACATCTATCTTATTTTGAATCTATACAGCTCTGACTTTCTCAGTTTTTCATGTGGTTTTATGAGCTGACATCCCTAGGAGGTAAATAGAGCTTTTTTACAGTCTTTATGCCTTTCCAGAAAACTTAAAATTATGTTCAACATTGAAAATGGATTAACTGGTGAGGATGTCACAGAAAAAAACAAATAGATGTAGGAAAAATAAAAAGACAGATACAAGAATGGGGCAGTTTTCTCTGTTTCTGAAAAAGAGGGGGAAAAGGCATGGTTTACAATGGCAAAATATAACAGGCAGTGACTGGAAATGTTAAATATTTAGCCACATAAATGTCTCAGAGTCCTCGCTGCATGTTCACATGCTTCTGTTCTTCCACCTTCTTTCCCACTATATCATGGAGATAATTTATAACTGAATGACAGTCACCTTTACTGTATCAGTCCATGCTAGCACACTATTGAATGACATTCAGACTCAGAGCTACAGCCCTTGTGGGTTTTGGTGTGTAGAAATATCAACAAAATTGCAGCCAGCAGGTAGAATGAGATGATTACTCCTGTGTGTTCAGTGCTCATGAAACCACACCTGGAATGCTGTGGAAGGAGTCCAGTGGAGGTCCTCCAGAAGAGGTGAGGACTGGAGCATATGGTACATAGAAAAAGGCTGGGGAATCTAGGTTTGTTCAGGCTCAGCAATGAGATTGAAGCGAGACCATTTTGCAACTTATGCTTATCAAATAGGAGGAAATAGGAAAGATGTAGTCAGACCTGGAGGTGCAGAGTGGTAGGAAAGAGAGTCAGAAGCTGGAAAACAGGAAATTCTGACTATATCAGAGGAAAATATTCACCATGGGGACAATTAAATACTGGAACAGATTGACTGGTAAGGTAGTGGGATCTGTGTCCTGAGAGAGCTTCAAATCCTGAATTGATGAAGCCCTGAGCAGCCTGACTTAATTGACTTTAAACAAGGTTTGAACTACCCACATCCTCTTCAAATTCAACTATTCCACAGATTCGTGTGGGATCAAATAGACAGTGGTCAAGAAAAAAAATATTTCTTAAGATTTACACTTAAAAAGCCAAACAATTCATATACTAAGTTATTTTATTCACTTAAAATAGAATTGAATGGAAAATGTGCACTTAAATTAAATATATAATTTTTTTTTCATATCAAAATCTTTTGCAAGAACAATCAAAATTTGCTTGTAACATATTTTAAGATTCTTTTGTCAGCATGCCTTCTTGTTATAAATCTTTTTGTACCATATAAAGATGCAATTCTTGATATTTAGGGCTTTTTTTTGGTCCATTTTTGAGGGCATATTAATCCCTATTAATACCAGACGTAGCAAATAAAAAATTTTGGTAATATCCTGACTAAGAGATTTTGTCTGTTAACTACTTTTTGTATGTGCAGTCTTGTATGTCTGGTGATTTGTTTCTCTGGAATCACACAGTATGTTCCCAAAGTACACCATAAAAATAACATAATCATGATGTTATCTGTTATGTTGTAAAGTATATGACAATATTGTGTTTATTGTTAAATACAGCCTCAAGGACCTCATGACAGTGCCAAACAAGTAAGTTGTTTTCAATTAAGGACATCGTCTCAGTGCTCAGTAAACACAAAAGATTATTTATGTATGAGCTTGATGTTGTTAGAAAATGTGTAGCAGAATCATGCAGTTCAGCTTTTGTTTGGATGCAACTAAAAGCAACAAAGACCAAGCACAACTGTAAAAAAAATCATGCCTACAATAAACCTAGGTCATAGATGGTTAGTTCATTTTGTATTGCTCATAATGTATGGGTACCCCTAATGATTCCATTAGAGTTCAAATAACAGAATTCAGCACAAATGTATTTCTTCTGAGCAGTGGAAACACAATTTCTCTGGAACTGTAGTTGCTGTAGTTGAAGATTAGTCTCTTACTATCCCTTAGGGAGATGACTGTCTCTACCAGCTGACTTAGTTTTCATACTGCCAGCAATTTATTAGATTGCTTTGCTCTTAAGTGTGATAATAGGCCTTATGCTTAGCAAGGTTTAGAGACTTCCAGTGCATTAATATTTTATGGCAATGGCAGTCAAGACACATTTTGTTTACCTAACAAGACAAGCCAAGCTACAGCTGATGTGTACTGGAGATTAGATTTAACTGGTAGGAACTCTGACAATTATATCTTTAATGCTTTGAAATTATTTTTATAATTGTAATCTAATCATTTACATATTTGATGCATCAACATTTTGTTGCACTACTGTTTTGTGTGACTCAAATGCTACAGAAACCTTTTGTCTGTAGCCATTTTACTCAATTATATATCAATATATCTTCTTTAGATAGTTTATTTGACCAAAAATAACAATATTCTGCGCTGAGAAAACTCCCATCTAAACCTGCTTGGGGGATTCCTCCTTTTACAATGAAATTGATTGAATGTTTCAATCTTGTGAAAATACACCCCAGTTGCTGTACTTGTTCTGTATAATGGTCAAAATAGTACCCTGGTTTGCTGTCACTCAGTTTCAGTGACAGTGATAGCTTTTGCTGCCCAAATATATATTGCACATGAAGAAGTCCTGTCCTGATTTCTTTTTTGCTTCTTCTCAACAAAGCATATTTATCAGCTATTAGTGGTGGAAGACAGAGAGTGAAGATCAGTGGGTCAGGTGTCTGGCATTGATTCAGTGTTGTCTACAAAAAGCTCCAGGGACAGGATTGAGCATATGTACCAAGCAATTGCATATGGAAGGGTTTGATGCCTCAATTACTTAGGCTCAAGTATATCAGAGGATGTTAGATGTAGGTTCAACAAGTACTGGTATTAGCAGTTGTATGGTTTCAGCTGTAAGGGTGTGGTGCTTTTGGAAAGGTGTAGAAAAAAGTCAGGAAGGCAAAATTCAGCTTTTGTTATGAAATGTGCTGGTCTGTGGTTTTAAACACTTACCTTCTCTTTGCAATAGGTTTTAAGTAGACTTTGTAAGATTTGAGTTCATACAGTTCTTCAAAATCATCTGAAAAAATTCTCTGTAGAAGCTCAAAGTAACCTACAGGCTAATAACACATTTATTTTTCTCCAATATGTCCACAAATAATATGAACTAGAGTAAGAAGTTACAACAAATCTATATTGTTTCTGAGGATAATTTTTAATTGACAGATGGTGTGTGTTGGCTTGTTGTTTTATTTCGTTTTTTTTTTTTTTTTAATACCTATATTGAATATATTTTTATTTTAGTAGACCAGAAACTGAGACCTGATGCTTGAGTATACATATTCATAATAATGTAGAGGGTAAATGAGACTTCCAGTCTGCAGCCCAGTGATGGCTGGTGAGCTGAGCACTGCAGTTTCTCAACTGTAATGATTTGCAGAATGTGCAATGTGCTACTGCCTCTTCCTAGACACCCTTGTAGGTGAAGCTGTAGTAAGCTGTGATCTTAACCCCACACAGTCCCAGTGGAGTTGTCTGTGTGCTGGTCAAGAGAAAATTGATCACATACAAGCAGGTACACATCTGACGTAGTAATAATCAGGGTGGGTGTGTGCACATGGAGGCACAAGACAAATTTCAGGTAAAGTGAAAATAATAGTAATAGTAATAATAATTTTCTCTGCTAAAGAAATTCTTCTGTCTCAGTGAAATTTGTCTTGAATATTAAATGTTCTTTTGGCAAACCTCTTGGGATGCACAGGCATAATAACAAATATGATCAGTCACAGAAATAATTATGAAGTCTGCCTGTCATTCAGCAAACCTAACAACACAATCAGGAACCATCTCATTTGTGAATAGCAGGGAGCTAGGGATTTTCATTTTCATAGCATGTTAAAAAAAGGAGTAGACCTTTTTTTGTAGAAGCTGCAGTAGGCTGCCAAAATTATGGTTGCAGGATCAAATTTTTATCAAAACTCTGTTTTGACAATGACTGGTGGGGTTGAATACTCCAGTTTTTCAACCTCATTTGTCACCTTATTTGTGTGTACAGTTTGCTAAGGATGGTTAGATGTCTTCTCCTCTGTGTTTCTGGCACTGTGGAGGTTTGTGGCCTGCAGGATGCTCAAATACAGCCTGTGGGAGTGCGGTGTAGCAGTGGGGGTGGAAGCAAATAATGGGTTTCCAGTGAATTTAAACAGTCAGTATTATCTTGTCAGTGGTACTAGCCTAAGCAATTGTCATGGTTGTGTGTATGCTTATATTTCCCTATTTCCCAGGGATGAAAATATATGTAGATATGAATGTGAATTAGGTATGGCCCTCAGGCTCTTGGCAAGAGGCCAGTGTGGCCACTGATGGCAAAAGATATAAGTGTTTCTCCTGTGGGGAATATGAATGTGATTTTGGCTTGAGTGACTTTGGGGACATCACTGAGTGCAGCCTTTACCCAGATTCAGCAAAAGAATGGTGAAAAGAGAAGGCATCAAACAATAGGTAAAAAGCTTTTAGATGGATGCTCCAGTTTCTGGTTTTTGTCTTTATGGAGTATCTGTACACACCATTTGATCTTCTCTGCACTGGTGGTCTCTCCATGTGCTCTTCAGGAATTTTCTAATGAGTCTTATTCTACAATATGTTTATTTTAACAGGAAAGTATACCTTGTGCATACTTTAAGAAAGTATGTGATAACAATTATTTGACAAACAGTACAGATTTATGCACTGCAGCCTACATTTATGCACCTCCTTCATGCATTCAGATGAGCAAGTTTTTGTTTACTCAATGTATGTGGAAAGAATGTTTCATAAGTACTGGTGTGGACAGGGAGCCTAGCTCATGTGAATTGTTTGTACTGAAAATGCTTTTTAAAAGTATCCTGGAAGTTTTTCTGTGTGTTCTGCCAAATTGGTATAGGGAAGAATACCATATTGTTTAGCTAATCATCTATTTAGACAAATATCAAAATCACAGCAAATCATAGGTTAGTGGTAACCTTTGAAAACACTGAACATCTCTGAAAATTAACATCTATTTTTATACAATCTGAACAGAGATATAGCAAATAACAAATTTGCCTTCAGTAGTTTCTGAAATCTAATTTTTCAGGAATATTGTGAAAACTAGCAATTGAATTCATTTACTGTTAAAATGGATTGAATATCCTTTCAAGCTATTTTCACTTAGACTGAAATATAGTCTAAAGTAATGGTTTCTTTCCATTCTAATTAGTTGTTTTCCCTGATTACTGCTGAGAATGAAATGAAAACAGTTAGATAGGAATAATTCCTATATTTTATTTTATTATTTAGATTTATGTTGCTTGATACTTAACCATTGTAAGTAACATGATACTTAACCACTGTAACATTGTCAAAACATGAAGGATAATTAGTCCAAATAGATGTGATTTACTTGAAAATATTTGCAAACTGTGTTATTTAGATGTATATATGATATGAATTGAAAAAGAGGAAAATAAAATCAATTATTCTGTTTTACAGAAAAGAAAATTCCCCATGAGAGCTGAAAAATAAGACCATTCATTATAGAAGGGAACTTTAAAAAAATGTATAACCTTATATGAAGTGTACCTTTAAAATCTATTACATGACTAAAAAACAAAAAGTCATGTCAGAAAAACTTTAAAAAGTTGTACCACCTATTTATTTTTCAGGAAAATTTCCAAAGTATACAGGCAATAGAAATCTTGCTCAGAGTATTTTAGTTTATTGAGTTCTCTCTGCCTTGAAAATCACTGTAGAAATCTCCAAGGACTCCTATAAAGATGTATTACATCATAAAGCAAACTAAGGATAGCAACCCATGTTATTAAACTGTCAACATACATTATACTGCAATCTATCCACAATCCAACTCAATTTAAAGCCTCACTCTTGGCAGAAAGTTTAAAACATAAGACTACTCTCTAATCATCTAAAGCCTATGGTACTTTGGAAAAAATGTTGTAATAATCACTCCACTACTCCATTACAGTATGTGTGAATTTCATTGGTTTAGTACTGCAAATGCTCAACCATTACAAGGAAGGGTTCTGAAGGATTACCACTTAAAGGTTTTATTAGTGATGCTGTAGATTTCTTACTTCACAGAATGTTAATAAAGGTTTGGTATAACAGACAAAATGAAAAATAAATCTTAAAGCCCAATGCTTAAACCTTGCTTAATTTCCACCTTAATATTTAATAATAAACCAGATAAAATTACATTAATATAAAGTCTGCCTTTTCAACTAAAGAAAATAGGGCTATTGCTTTGAATTATGAAATACTGGAGATAAGTGTTACTTGGTAGGAATTATGATAACTGAAAATTTCAGATTTGCTGATAATGTATGTTGAGAGAAGAAAGTCCAGCTCTAAATATTAATCTACATCATCATTGTTAGTTTCCATTTTAGCATTACCAAGGAATCTTGAGGTTTGTTATAGGTATTCTTAACCCAGAATTTCTCATTGGAGGTATGATGTATAAAGGGTTATGGATACAGAACAGAAAGATAATTTAATCAAGTAACTGCCAAGGAGAGGTCAGTTTTGAAGTCTTTGTGAAGTTTTAGTGTGAAATATTTTTGTCTTCTTCTGCAAGATGGAAGTGATTGGTGATTTCTTTTTCCTTCTTCTTTATTTCCTTTCCCCCCCCCCCCCCCCCTTTTGGGTGCCTTAGAAAAGGAAAATAGGAAAAAGAAATGGATGGAATGGGAAAAGAAAGAAAAGAAACAGACACTGGCTGACTGGCTGGGAGGAGTCGGGGTGGGTGGGGATTGTAAGAGGTATCTACTTGTATGGTTAGATTTTCAGCTGATAGTCATAGATGCGAAGATAGCAGAACGGCTATGCTAATATATTAATAATGACTATTTTTATCTGTTCATAACAAGTAGATTGTGAAACCTCTTGCCCTAAAATGCCAAACAATGCAATTATGTTATCATGAAAAAAATGTCAACTTGTTGAAATAAATCCTCTGAGGCATTTTATTTAGTTTAAATATGTGTTTCTAAGTTGAAACATCAGAATCTAAAATAATTTAACCTCTAAGTTGTTAGAGATTAGAAGTGGTCAGAAACATGAGTTAAGACAGGAGTGTTGGAAATGGTAGGAACTTTATCTCTGTTCTACCAATCTGCCCACAATCCACATGCAATTAAACACTCCTGCTATAAATTCAAGAATTAAATAAATAGGTAACAGACTTGATATGAATTCTTACCAACATCATGTCAGCAATAGTGCAGTAAAAATGGAATATTTTTAAAACTTCTTTTAAATCTAAAGTTTCACCTCACTGAACTGTCAAAAAGTATATTTAACTGTCTCACAGTGGCAAACTATCATTCAAACTATATGGTATTATATTCTTTTGAAACCATAATTTACTATATGGTATTATATTCTTTTGAAACCATAATTTGTCATTATAGCTACAATTAGATATAGCTATTCTTTTTGTATGGAATATAAGTTAAGGATGTATTCTGCTTACTTAGACATATTTCTGTCCAACAGTTCCCACAGCAGGGAACCTTATTAGGAACATGTGAAAATAATTGAGAAACAAAATGTCTAATGTAAAATGTGTTAACAGTTTTCCTGAGCTAGACGGTGGTTGAGGGTTTTGTTGCTAATGAGAAATTACAGTATGCAACACAATGCTGCCAAAGAAAGCATCCATGCAGACTCTGTAGTGTGCATCTGAAGAATAACGTTTCCTGAATATATGAATATTTGGACTTAGTTGCACTTTGACATGTTCCTTTCTGGGATCCTTCAGATTTCAGCTCAGCAAATGCTGGCTATTTTTTTCCTCCACAACCTGTGAGATAAGGAAAGAAACAATTAGCCAACCCACAAGAGAAGCAGTAAAAATCAGCAACACCCTCCAACCTCCTTCCTTTCCTACATCCAGGGGTCCTTAATACTTGCTGATGAGCATCCTTGCAGAACAGCTCTTGCTTGCTTTAACACCTTATTAGTGTTTTAATGATTAATAATTAGAATTGGATCAAAATGGGATAGCAATTGTGATATTTTACTATGTATATTTTAACCTTTAGCTGAGAGAATACTTCATCTCATGTTGTGCCTACTGGAAGAAGTAATCTTATGTGGAAATGTTGGTGTGCTGTCCTTGAAATTAGAATGTAAAAGAAGGACCCTATAGTTCATGCACCAGGCATTGCATTTCTAACTGGCTCATCTGTAGGTCAGCTGACCACACAGCCTTTAAATACCTTGCTGTGAAGTATCACAGTTTTTAGGGAAAGTTCCTCAGATATGTTACTTAGAGCAGTGGTGTTTATTCCATACAATAATTCTGCAATAAGCTAAGGAGTATACGGTGCCCAGGTGCCCAGCATTAAGGGGTTGGACAAAAAAAAGGTTTTCCTCTTTTCTTCAGGACTTGAAGTTTAATGTGAAGGAATGAGTCACCCAAGAAAAGAATGTCACTGTAGCAGAATGTAAAGCCCAAAGAAGAGCAACATAAAGCAAAACACATTACTTTACATTTCAACATCAATTTACATGTCTCATCACGTTGATGAATTGTGTCTTACCTCACAGAGGTTATTGGTTGTCTCTGCCTGAAGTGACAGCCCCAACACGCATGTTTGTGGGATTGCCTGCTTTTCTACATTCTGATTGGAAAGTGGATTTGCAGACAAGCTACTCCACAGAGAAGAAGTCCTTGTAGCATGCAGAAGCCCTTGTTGCTGTGAATTCCAGCTAGGATGGGGCTAAGGAAAATTCATCTAATTATCCACAGGTGTGCAGAATTCACTAAAGAGGGGTTGTAATTCATTATGATGCTCCCATTCTAGAGGCATTTGGCCAAAACTGAAAGCTTGCTAATGACCTGGGGAAAAAACAAATCCTTCAAAAAGCTAAAACTGCTGAATTTGAAATAATGAAATGGAAGAAACTAAAACAAGTATTAAAACAGTCAGGACATTGACTGCTCTTTGTTACTCCTGTATTTAGAGTTTGGCTACTGAGACAGAAAGACTTTCCATGATGGTCTTTCCCTGTGTCTAGATTGTTATTACATCACAGAAAATAAATACCATGCCAGATATTCTGTGACCATGCTTGAGTAAAATCAATTACAGTAAATAGCTAAGTGTTTTATAAAAGCTAAAGAAAAGGTGTATTTAAGTTAACTTTTATTTCCCTATTCCAATGTGACAGCAGAATTCTACTTCACAAAAATGTGAAGGGGTATTCCTAATACCTTGATTTAATTTCCTCTGTACTGTGGGGATGGTTTACATCAGAGGCATTTCTTAAGATGTTTTTGTAACTAGCTGCTCACCAACAACGCCAAGAGCATTCAAGTGCTGGAATTATCTCCAAATACTGGGATAGAAATACACATATCTGTTGAAATAAGCAGACCATGCTATGCTCTTTTTAAACTGTATTCCAAGATGTTTGTGACTTATTCCTTTCAAAATTATCAGTCATGGTGAATCTAGCAATACAATGGGAGTGAGCTGCTAAATGTTGTGTACTTAATTAACACACAATTTAACAAGAGAGACTCTCTCCCTACCTCCCCCATTTCTATGCTCCATGTGCAAAGAGAAGAGAGGTCATTCCAATACATTTGTTCAAAACTTAGAAAAAGAAATCAAATCTTACCTGTAGTATTTTAATGTGAGTGTTAAATAATGATGTCAATAGCTTTAGTGAAAACAAAAGTGAATCAGTAGTAGATATGTAAACGGTAAGTATTTACATGCTCTGCAGGAGCAAGGGCTATATAGCAAGTAAATGGCTAAGATTTTAATTTCCTTTTTAAGCAAATGTAGTATGCAAAATGAACTTTTGATCTTTCAAAATTCAGTCAGTTGTCAAAAATCAATTTGAGCAAAATGTTTTGCCCATCATAAACATATAATCCCACAGAATTTGTACTGTTCTTTGCCAGCTAATTATACCAAAAGGCATCTGGGGTACATAACTTGGTATTGTTCAGTTCTGTGGGAGACTAGGATTCAGACACAAAATTAGTGTGGGAGGTGTTTCCCACACTCGTCTGCTCAGCTCATGAAGGCCAAAAAGAGCCTTGCAGCTGTGAATGCACAATTTTATATTTCTGAGCTAATTTTTCCAAGATCTGGATTTACTGTAGCATGTTTCTTTACCCACAGAAATCAGATGGGAATAAATAGTTATGTGGAAATTTCTATTTGGACCTCCTCTTCTCCATTCTCTTCCACACACAGTTTCTCAGTTGCTCAACCATATCCTTTGGTGATGTAGTGTTATGGCTGTTTGCAAGTTGGTCATAACCTTCAATTAGGGCATGGACGCCAAATGAGCAAGGATTTAAATGTCCAGCCTCAGGCATGACAAAAGGGCTGATTTTCTTGCAGAAAGATATTGCTACAATCATAATTTTGTTCCAATTGGTCATCCCTCCTCTATACACATACCTTTATCTCATTTGCTCCCCTTCCTTCCTTGTCTTGTTAATTTCAGTGCAGGTATACAGGCATTGGGTCTGCTATTAAAACTGGTTGTATGCCAGTTGTGGGAGAACCTCAAGTTCTGCTTTTTATTTTTTTACTCCAAGCATTTTGGAAAAGACAGAGTTCAGTGATGTCTCATTTACTGGACAATAGTTTCCTGTGCTACACAGCAAGGCCTGGGAGAATTTCAGAAGTATAAAGTGGTTTTCAGAAATGCCAAACAGGGAGGAAGAAGCAATGCTGGCAGCATCCAGATCAGAGATATCCCTTGATGTCTCCATATGGCCTAAGCCTCTCATTTTTGGCAGGCTCCTTCCTCCCTTCACTGCTGCTTCTCACTGACTGTGTGGACTCATTACAATTATAAGCAAGTATGAAGTTCAGAACAAAAGCTTACTTAAAACAGTAAGCCAAAGATATCTTTTGCTAAAACATTTTTGAAAATTAACTGAAAAATAGCTAACAAAATCAGCAGCTGGTCACGTACAATTTGTGACTGGAACAAAGAGCAAGAACAAATAGTTAATTCATTGAGACTGGGTACAGATATGCTCAGCTCAAAATAGACTTTGTTTAAGATGAAAATTTTCAAATATTTTTACACCATCATGTAATATAGGTGCAAGTAATGCTGGTAGCCCCTGCAGAGACCAAACAAATATTTTGCTCCATCAGCTCAGGTGGAAATT
The DNA here is from genome assembly GCF_026979565.1 of Vidua chalybeata. Classification (NCBI taxonomy): domain Eukaryota; kingdom Metazoa; phylum Chordata; class Aves; order Passeriformes; family Viduidae; genus Vidua; species Vidua chalybeata. The sequence continues at coordinate 54,309,181 of NC_071570.1, forward strand.
GATTCTTTCCACTGGTATGAATAGGTCAGTTTCTGCCAGTGTTTACTGTGGGCTTTGCTACAGAGCTGTGTAACAATCTGGGACACTTCTGCAATCCTGGCTTTGCTTTTAAGCCCTGCAAAGTCTGTGTTCTGAAGTTGAAGTCTTTGAGTCAAAGATAGGTGAAATGTAAGTTAATAATGAAAATATTTGAATGTGGGGTAATCTGATCCTGAACAGGTTTTTCAAGATCTGGCTCGGCAGAGCACTACTGAATGAAAAAAACTTCTGTTAGTTAAAGCACACCATATTTTTTTCTCTAGGTTCTAACTCTCTGACAAATGGAAAAAATGCAATGCACTGACATGGTAGCAAACAACCAGCAGCACAAGTGAGGAGGGACTGGTTTCTTTACAAGGGAAAATATTTGGCTTTATGAATATTTCCTGTGATATCTGAAGAGTATTTGTTTCTGAAGTATTATATAATCTGTGTTTTGCTTGTTTTTGGTACTACATATCCTATGCATAAGGATTACTTGTAATACAGAACTTTGGGAAACACAATTTGCTCTTGCTAGTAGTCATAATCAATTTGTTCCATCTTTACCCTGCTTTATTGCATGTATGTTCCTCTGCTCTGTTTATTTTTCATTCTGAACATTTAAAAACTGACTTCTTCAACTTGTTTTCTTTTTGGCATTATGTTCAAAATGAGTTTCAGACTTTCTATCAGGATATATACTCAAAAGTGTTTGTGTGTTTCTGCTTCTGCAGGGATCAATATTAAAGTTCCCATATGTTTCAGTGGTGCTGGATCAAGCCTAATGTTATGAACATCAAAGATAATGTATTATAACGAGCATATGTATTTGTAGAAGTGTAGCACATGATATGAACAGTATGGGTATTCTTGTAGCAATCAATTTAGATTTAAGAGACATCTTTAAATCTGTGGCTAGATGCTTCTCAGCAGAAATATAGGTTTATAACTAATTAATAGATCTGGAAAGCTATACAGACTCTTATAATAATTACCTGTTCCTTTTTTTCTTCCCTCATTTTAAATGTGTGTGCCAAATATTTCACAAGCAAAAGCCACCAAATTTTAGGACCTTAAATAAACACCCATTAGAACTGATTGCAACTTGTCACAGACTACTTCACGGATTTGCTGCATCTCTTTCATTAATAAACTGTCATTTTCATGTGGAGGATAAAAAACAATGGAAAAAAAGAGTCTCCTTATAATGACAAGATTTGTTTAAAAGGAAGTATTCTTTTCAGTTTCCAGGTTTTTCATAAGTACCTAACTGTCAAACACACCTCACAAATCTGTTCATGCTGCAGCTAAAATAATCGAGGATGCTGACACATGAACAAGGGTAGTATTAGTTTTTACAACATTTAAAACAAAAGATAAACTCATTGTCAAATGGGCAGGGACAAGAATGTCAAGAAGACATATTTTATACCAGACTGAAACATGATATGAAAAGCAATAAAGTAGCAACTGTACTAAAATGACTAGATAACCTTCCCAAATAGTTAAAATTATTTTCAAAATAGAATAATAGAAAATAGAATAAAACATGATAGCAGTTATAAGGGCACCATGCCTTTATTCAAAGAAATCTCAAATAATCACTGTAATAAATTTCAATATATAGAATATTAATATTTCCCCCTTTATCTTTGTTTACTGGATGATCTGAGTCCTAGTTATTAAGTTATTCAAAGGCAACACAAAAGTTCTTCTCAAAGTTATGTATTTCAGGACTGGCATCTGACAGTACTTTAAACAAAGATTCATACCTGGTATCTTCTGTTTTGTGTGATGGTGTTTAGGTATTAATCTCTAGCCCAGTTAAAAAAATGTCTGTAAGTTTCTATGTCTTTTTGGTTTGATATTTTTTAAGAGAATATTTCTGAACAACTGAAAAAAATGTTTAGAAAGAGAACTTTTTAAGATTTTTAAACCTGAAATTACTTTTTAAATATTTCTACTAATATAGGCATGCCAAGCAGTGACAAATATAGCTACAGCCATATATATTATATATAATGTAAGTTTTGCATTATGAAACAACACAGATGTGGCATAGGAAAAAAAAAGGATATTAATATCATCCTAGATAATTGTCACTGATGTGCACACAGCTCTTGGAAAATCTGGTACTTAACAGCTGTGCCACTACTGAGAGTTAGGGCAGCTGTCACGTCTGAGGCTTCCCTAGTGTGACATGCTGAGGAGAGGTGGGAGGTGTAGCAGAGTGCAAGAGTTCTCTCATGTTAATCTTTGTATGCAGCTTTAAGGTGTCCAGACTGTTTCCACAATGTTACAGAAAGTTGTTAGCAAAATTATCTGTGCAATTTTCCAAGGTACTGCTTTTTGAAAAATAAGAAAAAGCATTGGTACTGATGACAACCATCAGCTGAAAGACAAATGGTGAGGCCTTGTGTGTGGGGAAGAAACAGGAGGGCTTCCATGGGGGAAGGAGGAATAGTATAGTTCTTTTCCATAAATCACTGCCTAAATATTTTTATATTAAAAAAATGTAGAAAGTAGTTTACAATTCTGTACACTACAGCTATAATAAAATATACGTTAATGAAACAGGTTTGTGGAAAATAGGGTGTCCTAAGTCTGTGGGTGGTTGCTTGTCTGGTATGACAAGTTTTATTTCCTCTCCTTCCTTCACCATGCCAGACCACAATTTGCCAAGAGCTACCACACTGGTGATCTCATTTGAAATGGGTTTTCTCTAGATGAGCTGTGAGACAATTTTATCACAGGAAGAAACTGCACCTTTTCCTGGCAGCCAGGGTTTTCTTGAACTACACTATTCATCTTCTCACATGTACTTGGACTTAAAACAGCACAGAGTCCTCCTGTCAGGAGCAGTTTTACACCCAGGTTAGCAGCTGTGTCTGCCAGCAGCCAGAAAGCCAACATAAATGAGAGGGGGTGGGGAGGGCAGGAGGTGTTTTCTTATTGCGAGGGAGGAAGGGTAAGCGAACTGTTGCTAGGCAATATGTTTCTGGATGACAGATCGTCTCCTTTGCTAAGTGACCAGAGTAATTATTTTTGGCAAATCTATGCAGTACTCTGCAGGCTGTCATTGGCCTGTAAAGAAAGAAATGGGGGTGTATAAATATACAAAATGTATTTGATCCTTTTATAAAATTGGAGGTTTGCAAGAATTAGTCATCTGGCACACATACACTTTCCTTTGCCTATCTGTTTTTTCTTCTGTCTTTCTGAATTGGTTACCTTGGTGTGAATCAGGGTTATTCTGATCTTCCTCTAAGATCTCCAGCTGCTGTTGAGGCATTTGATCCATGCCATATTTGTTGGCACTTCCAGTCAGAATGATGGAAACGCAATGAGCCAGTGCTGCTCTTGGATAAGCTGCAGCAGCAGCAGGTGCTAACAGTGTGAACTGATAACAGCCACTTAAAAACCCAACACTCTTGCCAGCTTTCTCCCGAGCAGAATTGTGCTGTGCTTGCTGCTGGCTGCAAGGAGTTCTTCCAATCAACACTGAAATGAGAGATGGAGATAAATAGCTCTGGCCTTTACTGATAGTGTCTGAGTTAAATGCAGAAGCCTAAAAATACACTTTGAAATTTTTTGGTAGCGTTTCCAACAGCCATTAAAAGCTGATTTGGACCCTGAAGGTGAGGACTTTGCTTGCTTGGTAATCCTGCTGAAGGATCTGCAGGACATGCCCTTTAAGCCTTATGCCAGAGATATAAACTCTTGTTCTGAGACTCGAGAGACTCAGTGACATTTTTTTAATTGAAAAGAATTCTGAAGTAAAAATTCTATAATCTTTCTCATAGTGATGATGTTTTTTTATCAGAAGGACTACAAGACATATTGTAAATTAATATGCTTACTTATTATCTTAGGGTTGAATATAAACCTATGACTACCACTTATACTGACACTTTAAAAGTCCCTTAAACATGGCTTGTTTTTGTGTTCAGCCACAGACTTGAAATTTAGCTTGGGTTCAGAGAAGGAGTGGTGTGGTAAATGATTTTTTTTCCCTTAAAGCATTTTTTTTTCCCATAAGGCTTTTTGAGAAACCTGGGAGTGATTTTGAGGTCTAATAATCAAAACCCAGAGAAACTCAGCCATTCTACTTTCCTTTGTGGGAATATTTTTTAACACCTCATTTGAACTTGAAAATGAATCCAAACCTCAGGAAAAAATTTTCCCAAACATTAGAAGTGGAGAAGGTTTGTGTAAACATCTGACAAGAAAAACAACTAATTTTACTCAGCCTGTGCATTTGCATTGCTGTGTGAGGTGCTATTCTCTCATGCTGAGCTCCATCCCCATCCTGCCCATTTAAGCAGCATAACTGCCAATCCCAAATCCTTCCGGAAAAAATCCCAATCTAACCTGTGGCAACTTTCAAGTGACGTGGTCAGGGGAATGAGGTGAGAAAATGATGCCATGAGTGGCCAAGTCATCACCAGAGTGTCTGGGAGAAGTGGTGCCACAGGACATCAACCTTGTGTCATTTATCACAAGGTGTGATCACTGCAGAAAGGATGGCAGAGAGTGGAGGAGAGAGGCCTCCTTTTCTTGATTTAAGTTCATGCTTGGTCGTTTAGGTTGGTGTTGTAGTGCAGTTCACCTTGCTAAGGGTTGGAAATCAATCCCAAGTATCTTAAATAAAGATAGGAAGACAGAGCACTCTGTAATTACCTTTGAAGCATGTATTTTTTTCTGCTGCATGTTGCTGCTGGTACAACTCTGACTAAAAGAGTTTGCCTGGAGCATCAGCACTTCTTTTTCATCTGCTGCTTTGTTCTCAGGGGGCTTTCTGTAGTTGCCAGCCTTAGTGGAAGAAGATCAAATAGCTCTGGCAGCTTTTGTAGCAAGGTAGGATGTCATTTAAATAAAATGATGCACATGTATGGTGTAAACCAGCCTCCCTGCTGAGAGGGCATAACAAACAATTGAAGAGCAGTTTCCTCTGGGGATGAATGGCTTTTGGGGAACTATTTCAGTTATATGTGAATTATATATGTATTACCAGGGACAAGTGATCTTGTAAAGTGAAACAGCTGAGAAAATCCTCTGATGACAATGTGGGTAGTCACAAGGGAGCTTCCCTTTGTTTGCTGAAGATAGGGAGAACTTTGAGTGGATTGCAGTGAATAAAATATGTTAAAAAAGACAGAATAATGATAACTCCTAGTTAAACAGCAGAATATGAAGTGATAAAGTAAAATAAACTGTTTAATTCTAGCTTGAAGATCAGAGCAGATTACATCCAGTTTATTGCCAAATAGAATATGCATCAAAGCCAAAATCCAATATGAGATGGAATTACATGGAAACATTACAGAGTATAGGAGTTACTTATTTCCAGTAAATAAGTGTCTCTTATTTACTGGAAAAAGGACTAAAATGAGGGCTAAGGGAACAAAATAAAAGAGATAAGAAAACTACTGTAATTGGCACTCATCTTCTTCTAAAGAAGGAAATTTTCCATAGATGACTCGAGGAGCTACAATATAGAGTTGGGTCATGGCCTTATATATATTGCAGAGGAAAATCAATTGAGGTTTTATGCTTACAACAGCTGATGGCTGCTAATGTGGTCACTGTGAGAACTGCTCAGTGGTATAGCTACTGAATTAACAAACAGCAGGAGTCCTCTAAAGAGGTTTTAACATATTTTGATAAAGAGCACTGGCATGGGTTGCTATCAGAGATGTGCAGAAAAATTGAAAGGGAGGTCCCTCCAAAAAAATTTTTAGAAAAATACAAACCATGCAAAACCTTTTCTGAAGTACTCTTTGAAGTTGCATCCGTGGGAACAGCAGAAGAAAGGGGACATTTACTCCAGAGTCGAACTGTAGATGAAAGGAAATTGAAAAGTAGTTTGACATTTTTAAGAGATGAGTAATATTAAGAAACTTGACCCTGCAAAATAGGAAAGATGCTGTTTCAATGATTGTGGAATTGAAGACACAAATTTGAAACAGATAAATGGAACCATTTTTTATACAGAGCTTAGCTCAGTACAGTGCATTAACTTGTGTAATTCTTTATTATGTGAAGGGCTCTACAGGACTCTGAGAGGAACACATTATGTGAACAAATATATATCGAGTGGCATGAGTATTTTTATAGAAAGGGATATAATTTCCTGTAATTTGGGGCTCAAGGATATTATTTTGAGAAAATAGCAGAGGAAGAAACTTCCCTGATAGGCAGCTTTTTCTATGCTATTGTGTGTTATACAATTCTCTGGGTCTTTACTGGGTCTTTACTGCATGCTTTTGTTTGCTGTCAGCTCTGGGTCAGGTTACACTGTCAAGTACCTTCTAGAAGCTAAGAAAAAAATGACAGTTCACCCGTCTAAGCTGAATGGCTTTCTCTGAGAAACACAACATGACTGAACAATTAGTTTATCCTTCTGTGCTTTATCATTTTTTTTAATAGCTAAAAAGGATTCCTCAAAGGTTTTCACATGATCTTCATGTTTGCAGTCTGATATGCAAACATTGCATGTTAAATCATTGCTTCACATTTTAGAAAGATTGAATCACCAAGGATTGCCTAGATAGAGCATTTATTGCTGATACATAATAATTAATTATGATGCTATTTTGGCATTAGTGTTTAATCCCATCTGCCTGCCTGGAATTTAGTTGTTCATGGGAGCAATCAACTGGCATTTCATTCTTACAATTTTGATATAGAAAGGAACATAAGTCACTATATATAAACACAAATATGTGCACTCTCAGATCTGACTTTAAAGCTTTCATCTACCAGAGAGCACTGTAGTCTTGCTACTGTTGCCCTTTCACTGAACTCTTAGACATGTTTTATTTTATGGAAACCTACTTGGAACAACTTGCTTCAATGTGCTCTTATTTGCTTTCTTCTGATCTGCACACTCTATGACTTGCAGCACTTTGAAGTAAGAGCATTTCAGCTCTTTCACTGTTAATGTTAACTTATCATTGTTTCCAGTTTTTTTAGCATGCACAGTCTTCTGTTGTTTTTTCTGGTGTACTTAATGTTTGAAGTTTTCCATTGGCAAAACCCCAATCTGAACTGCCTCCTGCAAAATACCTGAAAGAACTTTTTTCATAAAGTATATTTTATACCTTTGTGTTGTACATATGCAGCAATGTCTACACTGTGATCATCTCTTATCCTTATGAGTATTTTGTTTTGAGACAATTTTCCAGACAGGATCCTTCTGTTATTGATACTGAGAAATTATATCCTAAAGAAATGCAAAGGTACATAGAAGTTGTAAAAATCTCTAATGGGATTACATTTAATCACAACTGTGAGCAACCTGGAAAAACACTGATTTATTCTTGTATTATTCTCTCAATTTTATATATGAAGTTTGAGCTGAATATTTTTTATTCATGAAATTAATGTGTGTCTAAAAATTAAGCTGTATTTGAAGAAGTCTGAATTTGAACATAACTGAAGATTCATAATATGGACTCATAAAAATATTCTTATACTACATCTGTATTTTTATGTATGTATGTTGATTTGGTTTTATTCCTGGGATAATATAAATCAGCCTTATCCAAAAATTTAAATTACTATTCTGTCACTTAAAAGTCTTTGTTACAGACTTGGAGTGAAAAATATTTTTAATATAAGAAATAAAGTCAGATTTTTGAGCATCTCCATGCATAATAATTGACAATTATTGAAGAAGTTTGATTTAATAGGCCGTATCTCTCTAAGAATAAGAAGCACTCACATTACAATGCACAAGCTCACAAGTCACAACCCGATTACTTCTAGATGGAAAAGCTTATAAAAAATGTGAAGTACTCTAATAATTTTAAATTACTCTATATTGCACATTTTCAAGTCTCTGATCACCTCCAAATTCAAGTGCTTATAAAACTGCTCCAATAATTTTAAATTGCTATGTGCTGAGTGATTTAAAATTGTTAAAGTGCTTCAAAGTTTTTTAATAATTGCTCTAATTTAGAAGTGAGTTGAGCAATACTCCAGTATACCTTCAAGAGATTACTTAAATATGTAAAAATTTACCATCTGGAAAGAAAATTAAACTATTTCTTTTAAAAAAGGAAAAAGAAGTGGGGGGGGAGAAGAGAGAGAGCAGAGGTGCAGGTGTAAGACGTAGTAAGATGTGAGTTGTGAAGAATACAAGGACAAGAAGAAAAAAAAAAAAAAACCCAAACCTCACAGAGTAACAAGTTTGTTTGTTGTGTGAGAGATAGGACTTCAAAACTTAGGGCGGCTGCCTAAACATGGCCATAAAGCTCTCTTTAAAGTTATTACAGCTCCACCCAGAGGGTTAGATCAGGTTAATAGTGATAGAGGAAAAAAGGTCTTTGCAGTTTAGGAAGAGCACACCTGACAGATACTGCATCTCTTAGGCTTTCAACACCTATGCTGTTAACTGGGTTGGTATGCAGATGCATGTTTTTTCCTTAACATTCCTTATGCTGTGAAATTATGTGGCATACTTAAGTTGCAATTATTTGTGTGAAATAAACAACTGGTTTATTAACTCATTTCTGAAACAACGGTTTTAAGAAGAGCATTTCTGCTTAATAAAACACCCTTCCCACAATGATGTTTCCTGCTTTTTTTGAATCCCAACCTGTTGTTACTTGATTTTTCTGCTAATAATTTGTAACAAAGATACAAACTTATTAAACACAGAAAATATCTGATTGCCATTGAAGTAATGAAATTTGCACTTCAGATGTTTCCTCAGCTGATGTAACACTTTTTTGCTTTTAATCATTTGACTTGAAAGTTGACATATTAATGATATGCCTAGCAGGAAGAGACCCCTCTATAAAAAGTAAGAGAGGTGAATTATCAGACCATCTACTTGTAAACAACCAAACCAAACATACAGCTATCAGTTTCATATGAAATTCTTATCTAAGTAGGAGTGTTGATATGATAGCCTTAGCTGAATTACCTTGTATGAATATGTATGTTTCCTGGATGTGTCCTTGCTACCAACCCTGCGAGCCTGGTCCAGGCAGTTTTGACAAATAAAGGCTGTGTTCAGATTTTTGAAATACAAGAAAAAAATAGCCAGGTCTTTATCCTTGAGAGATATCCAAGCAGGTAGTGGGGTCAGTTGGCTGCACTGATCCAGGAGGAGCTGGCAGGGACACAGAAAGGACAAGGACCGTGTTGGCAGCTGGGGTTTAGAAGGCGGAAAGGATGAGATAAGCTGCTATTTCCCCTCTGTTCTTTTTTTCTTTTTGCTATGGGAAGGACAGTGCTTTGTATGGTGGGAGTGTACACTGTGTTTCCAGTACTTGCTTTGACCTTTAGTCAATATTGATTGATTTTGTGAAGACCTGAAGTCTCTGACCTCTGCCTGGCTTTGCAAAAGTAAAGTTAAAATGTGCTAATATATTTTAGTTACTAAAAATACCGTAAATACATCAGGGACAAAAGCAAACACTGCTTTCAAGCCCATAAGGTAACTCCAGCATTATTTGAGGTGGGAGCCTAAAGGAAAGCTTTTTAATATTCAAACTCAACAAATGGAAATGTGACATTGAATGTACATTGAAGAGGGACCATATATCACCTTAGAAAACTAGAAACTCTTTCATAAACAGTTCACAAGTATCAGAGAACATCAACCTGCCTTCATAGGCTCATTTTAAATTGGTCTAGAGAAAAAATTGAAATCAGGCTGTATCTGTATTCTAGTGTGGGCCTGTCTTTAGTTCTCTCATGAACTCATGAGAGAACTAATTCAAGAATCATGTTGACTGTACCTTTTTCTACAGGAAACAATTATTTGAGAATAAAAAAAATCTTTCCTTATGGTCATGAAATAAAGAGCACTGCAAAAACTACTTGAATGGTTAGTCATACAGTTAGCCTTTAAAGAACTGAACAAAAAGATCAATAACCTGATTTCCTTTTCATCTGCCTGGACTGTGAAGCATAAACCTCTTGCTTTGTTTATTGTGTAATGAAGGAGGTAAGGCAGAGAGAAAGAAAATATTATCTCCCTCTGGTAAATATATTGATACAGACAGAGGCACAGTACAGCACAGATAGTAATGAGAAACTTGACTGCTTTTCTTCCTTTCCTTCCTTTCCAGCTTAGCACTGCTGCATCCCAATGAATTAGCTCCTACAAAGTGAAGGAACTCTTTAAAGACTGGCAACTAAGAGCATTTACAATTAGCTGAATTGATTAACCTTTACAAATGCTGTTACTCTACAAGGTGTTTTTTCTTCCACACTAGTGTAACAATATGCCTTATTGATTAAACATACTTCTTTATAGCAGCACTGATTTGTCTATGGCTTCTCCAGTCATAAAGCTGCCTCTATAATAGCTGCTGCCGGTTCCTGAGGAGGACTTAACACTGGAGACTGATTGGCATTTGACTGGAAAATGGAGACTCATGCAAACACTGGAGCAGGCTGTCCAGGGAAATGGTTGCATCACCATTCCTGGAAATATTTAAAAGATGGGTTTGACAGGCAGCTAAAGGATATAGTTTACTGGTGGCCTTGGCAGTGCAGGCTAAACAGTGAGTCTCAGTCCTAAAGGTTTTTACTGACTTAAATGATCTTATGATTCTGTGATTCTATGATTATGTAAATAGCTCTCCACATCTTTAGCATCAAGAATCACACTGCAAGAACAGAAGGAAATTTGCATTCCAGCTCTCCTCTAAAGTCAGGACTTGCTGAAACAAAGGGAGCTATCCTTTCTATTATATGTCACCTACCCTGCACAAAACACATTTCCTTGTCTAGCTGGGAAGATGGACAGCTAAACATAAATAAGTAAGGAACATTATTTATAACAACATTTATGGCTTAGGTTATGGTATTTCTCTGTATGTACATCATATAGAAATTAGGCAATGGCAAGATTCTGCTTTTTGATGATGTGTTTTTAAATCTTTTTGAGAGCTTATTTTGGTGGGGGTGTGATTGGCAGTGGATTGGCGTCCCTAAAAGAAAGAGCTCTGAGAGATCTTGATCTCTTGGAAGATGTGTGTGGTGCCAAGTGGGTTCCCTTCTAACCTTTCAACCTGTGAAGTTTCATGAGGATGTGTGTAAAAAATACCACTTGATGTTTCATTCTCATTTTTGGAGAAGGGGTGTGTGTGGGATTCTCATGATTATGAAGGCTAATGACAACATAGGCTATTTCTCTAGAAATTCGTTATGCTCTGCCCAGCGTTAGGGCTCACTGTACCTGGGAGAACTCTCTACTTTAAGAAGGGAAGAGTAGAAATTTAATTTCCCTGCCAGTTCAAGCTGAGGCTTCTTCTGTACAGTCTTTGATGTATTATGAATCATGCTGAATTACACATGTTGTCCTACGATTTGCTTTTCAGCTCAGCAGGGACTGAACAGAGAATGCCAAACTCATTTCATTGAGGACTGTATGGAGGTTCAATGAAATGTCCTTCAATGTGTAAAAAGACATCAGGCTTTATTTTTGTATATGAATCATGAAGAGTCAGGATTTTAGAAGCACTCTTCCAGATTTTCAACAAAAAATATGGCTACCCAGTAAAAATTGAGGACACACAGAACACGAAGGAGCTTAAATTAGACATTTGTTCAAATGTGGATAAACTGGTTTGAAGAGATCTATAATCTAATGAATATTGACAGGGAAGGTGTAAATAGTACACATATACATACAGTTTGTATATTGAGACATATGGTAGCATGTACATGTAATATGTTAAACAAATATCATCAAGTATTTAATGGTTAATACGAGGAAACTGATGTCATTCCATGGATCAGAAGAACAATGGTGGCACTCAGCCATTTCTTTCCTGAATAGCTGCTGTGTTTTTAAAAGTAAAAAATCAGGGAGCTGCTGTAGCATAGTCTGTAGCATTCACAGCATGACAAACAAATTAGAAAACAGCAGATGCAGCACAAATTAAGATGTATTTAGCACAGCAGCCCATCAGATGTGTGAAAGTCTTTTGTATATCAGCTTTGCAAGGTTGATGGATTGCACTTTAGACAGCTGCTAATGAATCCTTCTAGCAATTAGAGGTGGAAATACTGAGGATTTGAAATTGTGCTGTTCCCAGTGGGGGAAGGGCGGAAGGGGGAAAACCCTTAGTGAGAAATTTACTAATTCGTGTGTATGCACTGAGCAAAACAGAGCAAATATTTCAGTTTATACACATGTAGATTTTGAATTTCTCATTTATATTTTTTACATTTAATACTCATGTAATAATTATTTTTTTTGTAATTAAAAAAGTGTATTTCTTTGTTGAAATTAGAGTTTTATGGCTCGTACAATCTCTCTTGGTTTATGTGGTGCTTTATTTAGTCATCTGATGGGAGGACAGTAATCTCACGAATCTAGTCTTCATAGATTCAAAACCGCCATAACCCTTTTAATGGTTTAAGTAATTTACATCTTTGCAGTTCTATTGCTTTCCCCCCCCACCCCGCCCCGTGTTTCTGTTACACTTCCTTTTTCTATATCGCTTTCCATAGCCAAAAGCACAGTTTAAAAACCATGATGGAAGCTTTGCATAAGTAAATGTTGTGAGATTGAAGCCCAGAATCAGTTCCGTGCTTGATCCTCCTAGGTGCTAATTGCTTTCAGCTGCAAGGAGTTGCAATGGAAATGGAGAATACTTAGCAGCTCACATGCCTGAGCACCCTGAGCAGAACAGCATATTACAGCAGAGCTGGGATCTATCTGCTATTTGGATAATAATAGTTTCCACGTATATAGGGTCTTTCATCTGAGAATCTCAAAGTGCACTGCCGATTATGGATGTGACTGTTAAGGCTGAGCCGAGATTGGAAACTGAGGCAGGCATGAAAGCTCTTTGTTACTTGTGAACAAAAGAATGTATCTTAGTGCCCCCTCACCAGGCTTATTTTGACCAGGCTTTATAAAAAGTAACAAATGCTTTTTCTGTGAACTAACATATCTACTTAACTTGAATTATGGTTGCTTAAAATTGTCCTTGTTCTGGTGTGTGGGGCTATTATTTTATTATTATTAGACACGGTAATTGTAACTCCCCACTCTCAGCTGCCATGCTGTTTGAAGGTGAGTGCCTTTTGAGAAAACACACCACCGGAATCAGACTGGACAGCAGGGAAGCCCAGGCTGAAAGTACAGACTCATCACAACCTTCTGCATAGCAGTGTTGATGAAAATTGCTATTTCCCACAGAAAGAGCAGCAGTTGGTCTCACCACTGAAATGTGCAGAACAGTGGTATTGTGAAAATATTTCAAGGGTCTTAGTCCCTGCATTACTATTATGCAATCAGAAGACTGAGCCTTAATTACATGTACTATGCAGACCTCTGCAGAGGGAGGGATTTCATGAAAGCTCTGTTCTTTTACACTGTAGAGAGTAGATACTGCCAGGATGCTGCACTTGGGACTGTGGGGAAGATGTGAGGGATCTTGGGTGGGAGTGACTGGGCCCCTTTCCTGCCATTCAGCGTTGCACCTGCATTCATAATTAAAACTAATGACAAAATGAACAAAAATTGGCTTTTGACTTCCACTTATGTTCATTGATTGTAGGAGAAACTTTCCATCTTTGTTCTGTGTCATGAAAGACAAAAGGACGAGAACTGCTGGCATATGAGTGATGTGAAACCTGCCTGTCTAATATGATACTAGACTGGTCCACTGCCCAAGAAAACTAGGTCTGATTGGTTGAACTAGGGGTGGTAAATGCTGCACTTTTCTTTTACTTCTTTTGGCTTCCGGATGCTAATTCTTTGCATTTTCAATGGAAATGCACTTTGATTATACTTTTTCCTTAACAGGCTTGAGGACAGTCTGGTATACACAGACTACAATTTTGATGTACTTTTTCATGAATTCTGATATGGAATGAGTCATTCCATGTAGCTACAGTAGGAAATTCTGTTAAATTCCATAAGTAATCTGAGATTCTGCAAGTAGAATGGCTGATAAACCATAGTGTTCCATTGCATTTCTGCTAGTGTTATTTGTTTGAGGGGTGAATAAAATATCTACTTTGCACATTTGTCATAAGGACCATTTGGATTGTCTATCAGGGCTCTAAGCAAAGGGTAAAGGGCTCTTTCCATCAGCAACTATAATCCTGTCTTGGCTTTCAAACCATAGCTTTTGACCTTCATTTCAAAGCTATATAATACTAGTAGTTATTAACAGTGATCACTTGGTATGATAGTTTTTAAATTAGACCAGACTGCCAGCAAAAGCACTCTGATTGCATTTAATCAGGAAATGAAGATGATTCTCTCTGGGCAAATGAGTTACCTTTACATCACTAAAAAAAATTAAAAAGCAGTCAGGCAAGATTCTGTTATTTCCAGTTCTTGTTTATTGAGATCCAAAATAACAGTAATGTCCAATACATGAAACACTGCCTAACTCTCTTGATTTTATGAAGCCATGGTACAGAATTTTTTCCCAATGAAGGCTAAATATCACTGTGACAGAGACCAAAAAGGTTATTTTCTGGGTCATACATAGTTCAATTTTTATACTTAGTTTTTTTGTTCTGCTGACTGTGCTCTGAATGATTATCTTAATTTTCAGCTTTTATTGCATAGATGTAAATAAGCCATGGCAGTTGATTGTATACTAGTGAATTAAATGTTAGAAGTTTTAATAATGTACGAAAGTACTTATCATTGAGTTTTAACAAGTATGTACATATGTAAAAATGGATTATGCTTGTCATGAGTAAGTTTTCTGCATGCATAAAAGGGAAATTTTTTTTTGGAGGATTTTTTTCCCATCATTTTGTTTTACTGTATCTTGAGATTGCTTGGAAGAATGCAAGACATTGCTGGCAAAACCCACCCGTCACTAGGATTTTCAGTAAATAGCTATAGAAAACATGGAGTTAGACACATGATGGACCAGGTTATCAGAGTAAGCATTTTGCTTTTGCTCTTTTGTCCTTGTTCTAAGATGAGACTAGAGAATAACTCCGGGTCACATGAAATTGCTAAGATTCTTGAGGAAGTATCAAGTACATGTAGATTTATAAGCCAAGTTTTTTTCCTGCTGTTTACCTTCCTCTCTGAACCTGAGAAACAAAATGAAAATTTTTGCAACTTTCTCTTTTTCACATCCATTACATCAATGTAGGAACACTTTCCTTTTTATCATTGCCAGTATTAGCTCTCAAATTGTCTGAATAATTTTAATTAAGATATGGCAAGTTTTAATCTGAGTGGTTCGCATATTTAAATTGTGTTTGTAACAGACAAGGTAGAGAAGGTTTGGGTTTTGTGCAGTGTGCTCAACAACATACTTTCTGGTATAAGCTGTCAAAAGAAGGCCCACCCTGTAACATTTCTAATGCACAGCCTCTTTCCTAGTTAGTTAATGATAAGCCTTTGAAAGGGCCATTGCTTCCTATGAAGAAAACTCAACAGCCCATCCTCTCATCCTAATAAAAATGCAGACATTTAACCTATTTTATCCTCCACAATTGCAAATAGCTAATCATAATTAGGAACCCTGCTGTTGGGAAAACCGCTCACCCCAGCACTAAAAAAAAAAAAAACCCACTGAAGTTGTAATTTTCCTTTCTTGTATTCTTCAAATCTTTCTAAAGCTAAGTGTCTACACAGTCTGCCTGAAAGTAACACATGGACTCCTGCAGAAAAAAAAACTCTTCCATTGACCTCTCTGTGCTCCCAACTCAATATATTTTTCTGCTTTCTTACTGTAAATGAAGGACTAATTGCATATGATTCATTCTCCATTCTTTCCTTTGTAGGAAGTGCCTCGGCATGAGACCAGAGCATACATTTATTTCACTTGTACTTTTTTTTTTTTTCCTTATAAAATACCCTGATTGGTTGTGCTTACCTGAAAATTATATCTCTGCAAGCAGAATCTTCTAGTTAAAAGTATATCAGTATTGAAGAAATAATGAATGAAGTGTTTAGGAAGGATTCATAATCACTGAAAAGACAATAATAGTTTGAAGCATAGTCAAGGACAATTCATTCCTGCTGGGAATTCTTACAAATTCTGGAAATTCTTACAAATTCTTACAAAATTCCCTGTACCAGTTCTAATATAGTTACAATGTAAGCAAATATAAACTATTTCCTTTCAATATTTGCCTCATTTCCCATGTTTTCAGTTACAGGTCATGGAAATCTGTTTTGGTATTTTATCTATGTTGCATACTAGAGACCTGTGCCCCACACATTGGCCTGTCAAATTACATACCTCTAATCAGTCTGCAAGTGTGCGAACTCTGAGGCAGATGCGCACCATGAGACTTAAGGAGAGTGTTTGCTGCACTTTGAACCAGTTCAGCAATATTTATAACAAACACCTCTTTTGAATTTAGACCATTTTGGGGATATAAGCTGGATGCAAGTGCCAGCTTGCCTTGTTTTCATGTTCCTGGTAAAAGATGCTTCTCTAGTGGGGGAGGGGGACACAATAAACTGAATAATGCAATTTTTTTTTCCTGCTATCTGCATTCTTGTGACATTCTATTGAATTTGATTGGCATGCCATTAGCTTTACATTATTTAAAAGAAATTCCTGGAGTATTTCCAGAGCAACCAAATAATTGAAAGACATGTCATGCAACATCTTGGTTTAATGACATACATCACCATTCAGTACCATTGTAATGACATCTCTGCCACTTAAGATGTCTAAACCAATATCTGTGGTTTTCCAGTCACCCTATGTATCAGTATATAGAACCACAGTTTTTTAAATTTTGTGGGTTTTTTTTTTTGTTGTTTTTTTTTTTTTTTTGGTTTTTTTTTTTGTTTTTGTTTTTTGTTTTTTTTTGGTTTTTTTTGTTTTTGTTTTTTGTGGGAGGAGGGGATAAGGAAGTTAAATATAACCCTTCAAAACTGAACCAGGTCATAGAAAATGTCAGTGTTTTTTTGATTTGCATCATTAATGTGTTCTTTTATGTCATCACCAAGGAATTAAGATCAAAACAGGAAGACAGTTTAGCTCTATTAATTTACTACATGAGATCTGAGTACCAAAATTTCATATGAGCAGGAAAACATGGTAGTTGCCTCCTCAGACTGAATCACAGAATCACAGAATTTACTAGGTTGGAAAAGATCTCTGAGATCATTGAGTCCAACTTATGACCTAACACCACCTTGTCAATTAGACCATGGCACTGAGTGTCACATCCAGTCTTTTCTTAAACATCTATACAGATGGTGACTCCAGCACCTCCCTGGGCAGTCCATTCCAATGCCCATTCACTCTTTCTGAGAAGAATTTGTTCCTAATGTCCAACCTAACCTCTCCAGGCTCAGTTTAAGAGACTCTGTCCTCTCATCCTGTCACTGGTTGCCTGGGAGAAGAGGCTGACCCCTGCCTGGCTACAGCCTCCTTTCAGGGAATTGTAGAGAGTGATAAGGTTTCCCCTGAGCCTCCTTTTCTCCAGGCTAAACACCCCCAGCTCCCTCAGCCGATCCTTACAGGTCTTTGTTCCAGGCCCTTCTCTGGACACACTCCAGCATCTCAAGATCCCTCCTGAACTGGGTGGCTCAGCACAGCACACAGAACTCAAGTTGTGGCCTCACCAGTGCTGAGTACAGGGGAAGAATGAGCTCCCTGCTCCTGCTTTCTAAATTCTTTTTCCATATTTTTTTCCAAATTGCTGCTTTCCAAATTTTTACTTCTGACTTCAAGTGCCCATTTTTGGTTCCCAATATTTAGATGGGAAGAACAACATACATGAGTACACACTGTATGATATGTATACCTGCACAAAATCTCACCTCTATAAGAGATAAACAAATAGCTACTCTCTATGCTTTTGACAAAAAAAGAAAGACTAGAAGAAAGAAAATGCAAATTCACAGAAGAGGTATTAATGTATAAATATTTCTGATACTTTAGTGAATAAAACTTATCTTAAAAACCTCTAAAGCAAGACAAATTCTTGCTTCAAGAACAGAATTTTATGAGCTGACACTTGTCTCACAGATTTATTAGTGTTCTGGGTTAGGACTTATCTTTTAAAGGAAAAAAGAGAAACTTCCAGAGATGCACCATTATTTAAATTTAATTTTTAAGGAAATTTTGTTGGGTTTGGATCCTGTTATGCTTCAATATTTTGTTTAAAAGATTTTGCAAACATATAATGTTCTTATGAAGAAAAGCACCATGGAATTTAGGGAGTTGGATAAATGTGTTCTTCAAAGTGTGTACTTGAAAAATTAAAAATATCTGTATTTTGGGTGGTTTTAGATTTGGGTTTATTGTTGTTTTTATTTTCATATGCAATTAACTAAATGGAGCATTGCTTTAAAAATACTGTTTATTAAGAAACTTCAACCTGGCAAAGTGTGATCAGAAGTAAAGCAAAGTGGAGGGACTACCAGTAAAATAGTTAACTGTTGTTTGTAATGTGTGTCTTGTTCAATGTTGTACTTTTCAGAGTAAAGGAATTAGTAAAATACTCTGTTAAAACACTCTGATGCAACAGGATGGTGTTTGCATTGCCATGATGTTTTCTTACACCCATTTCATATTGAAATTGTCATCAAATTATATTTTCAATTAAAGCATAAGAAATTGAAAATTATATTTCTGATAACATTATGACATACAGTTCTGCCTCCTGTACAAAGCAGTGGTACCTGGCTGTTATGGGACTCTCTGGTGAATGACACAGGTATGTATCTTTTAGTATGAGCTTTTGGGTTTACATCTCAGATTTAGCTAAAACAAGCAGTGTATCTGGATAGTTCCCTATTGGTTGCATTTATGAGGACATAAAAGTATGTACATTATTTCTTTTGCTCTTCACTGTAGTTTGCACATTGGCTTCCTTACATGCTTTTTATTTACCAAAGCAATTTTTTAGCAAAATGCTCATTTTGGAGACTCCTGTTAGGTTTTAAGATACTCACAATCTCATGGAATGAGATTTTTAGGAGATTGAATATTAGTATACTCATAGTATACTAATGAAAATGAAAGTCAGCATGTATTCTGTCACTTTTATTTATTAATTAATTTTCAGTTGTCCATGCCCTGCAGGCCAGAGCTGCATTGTTTCATTGTAAATGCATAAACACATATTTGTCACTTTTTCCTCATTTTTTAAGGAAACTGGTCAAAGGCTAAGGTCTAAGGACTGATATAAGGTATCTAATGTTAACAGCTGTAACTGATATTCTCAACAATGCCAACCTCATTGAAATTACTCTGAAATTCTACTTTCCAAGGGATTTAAGTATTTTTAAATTCCAGCAAGCTGTCTTCATCCCTGCACTATGGAGAGAAGCATCTGCCTGTATTTCCTCTCTCTCTGATTTCACAAATATTGCATAAACTGCATAAAACAGCATATTGATGTTATTAGGACAGTCAGCTGGGCATATGAGTGCTATGCATTTAAATTCTTCATGCTGAAGTGACAAATTTTGGTATCCTGTTTCTTGGGTGAGATTTTGAGTGTAAAATAATAGCAGTAACCTGAACGTGGAAGGAAACGTTACTTTTATTTTTAAGAACTCTGGCAGTGACATCAGGGTTTGGGTGAACTTGGCTGTCATTGAAGGGAAAGATTTAAACTGCAGAATTTATAAAAATGGGGACGCCTAATTTGTGAGTCCAAAATGACACTGAAAGAAGAAGAAAATGCTCAAAATATCTGCTTTATAATAGATGGATTAGTCTTTTCTGGAGTGGGTGAAGGGAAGAATCCCAACTAAAAATCCTCCTCCAAATCAGAGATCCCCATCTCTAAATTGGAGAGAGAAGGATTTGATGAGTGGGCTGTTAGATAGATAGGAAATCGTGGGATATTCACATCCAAAGGGCAGTGGTCAATGGTTCAGAATCCCATTGAACTAATGCATTGACAAATGACAAGTGTTGACCTCAGGGGTCCCTATTGGGACCACTGTTACCTAATATCTTTAATATAATAGATTAAGGTATTGAGTGCACTCTCAGCAAATTTGCAGAAGACACCAAGCTGGTGCATCTGACATATCTAAAGGATGGGATGTCATCCAGAGGGACCCAGGATAAGCTCCAGAAGTAGAGACAGGGGAACATCATGTGGTTTAAACACACCAAGTGCAAGGTGCTGCACCTGTGTTGGGGCAACCCCCGGTATCGACACAGTCTGAGGGGTAAAGGAATGGAGAGCAGCCCTGCTGGAAGGACTTGGGTGCTGGTGGATGAGAGGCTGGACATGACCCAGCCATGTGCAAACACAGTCCAGAAAGCTGAACATGTCCTGGGCTGCATCCAAAGTAGCGTGGCCAGCAGGGTGTGGAAAGGCATGGGAGTTTGATCAGTTTGTCACCTGAGATTTTCTTCCACTGTACAGGGAGAAAAGTAGTGTAGGTCCCTTCCCATGGAAGAGAGTTCTCTGCAAACCTCTCTGATGTGTGTCCAATCTCACAAGCAGCAGTCCTCCCAAAACTGCTGCATCATGGATCTATCCCTTGGGCACAATCCTCCCAAAACTGCTGCAACATGGGTCACTTCTTCTTTGGGGTGCAGTCCTCCAAGGACAGGCTGCTCCAGACTGGAACAAGGGCCCTCTCTCTCCACAGGGTCTCCTGCTGGATCATAGCCTCCTCCAGATCCATCTGCTCTGGCATGGGCATCTCCTCCGTGGGCTCTGGGTGGATCTCTGCATCCTCCATGGATCCCCACAGGCTGCAGGGGCACAGCTGCTTCACCATGGTCTCACCACAGCCTGCAGAGGAATCTCAGCTCTGGTGCCTAGAGCACCTCCTCTCCCTCTTTCTGCACTGACCTTTGTGTCTCCATATTGTTTTCCTCACATGTTCTCACTTCCTCCTCTTCTCTGGCTGGAATTAAAACTGCACCACCACCTTTGTTTTGATTTTCTTCTTAAGTATGTTATCACAGAGCTGTTAACAAAATCTCTAACTGGCCCAGCCTTGGCCAGCAGCGTGTCCATCTTCAGAGCCATCAGGGATTGGCTCTGCTGGACATGGTGGAAGCTTCCAGCAGCTTCTCACAGAAGCCACCTCTGTGGATCCCCCTCCCCCTCCTCCCCTACCACCAAAAAACAGGCCATGCAAAACCAACACAGAAGCACTTGCCAGGTGACCAAACACTGTCAAATGACTACAGGAGGCCACACACTGGTGAGAATCTGCCTGGGCACAACATGCAATAAAAGTGGGCTTGAAGTCTGGAAGTATAATTTAAGAAAAGCTCATACTCCGGCTACATCTCCTTCCCTAAACTTATGGTGGAAACGAGTAGAAGCAGAGGCGATGTTAATTTTCCTTGCTCGCACCTAAGTTTGACTTTAAGTAAGATATATATTAAAAACTTACTTTTATATGTCTGGAGTTGTGAAGCTGTCTGCTAGCTTTCCAATCTGCTTTTTTAAACAGAATTTTATATCATAATACGGGTGTTAGAAGTGGTACTAGAAATGAGCTTTAGGGCTATCAGTAGTTCCTATTGCCCCCTTTCTCTTTTTTTTCTTGCTTGCTTGCTTCTTGCTTGTACAGAATACTTTTTACACATCATATAAAGAAAGTTTATTCATCTTTTTTAAGTTAAAAATAGATATTTATAAACTTAATGTGATTTGTAGGCAGGTAAGCATAATGTGAAAGGGCTTAGAGAATTCAGATTTGAAGAAGGGGTGTCAGAAAGAGAAATATTCAGCTTGGGGAAAACATGGATTAAGGAGTGTCAAAAGGCTTCTTGTGAGAAAGAGAGGAACTCTTAAACACAGTGCCAGAATGTGAAGATCTCCACTAGAAAAATGAACTATCCATCAGACAAAGAGTGACAGGGACAGCTAAAATTTGTTATGCTATTCCGTGGTCAGTGTGGAAGCACCATAGTTGCTGATACTTAAAAAATTAGGCTTGATAGAGGAAAGTATTTGAGGAAATTCCAAAGGGGCAATCCAAACTCAGCTAAACTACAAGTCTGCTTCACAAGTTGGCTATGATTAAATACATTTTGAGACAGTTGAATGGAAATATATGAAAAGCATGTGTGATGCTCCTTAGTTTACTTTTTTCATTCCCAATTTATTCCCAAAAAGCATGATGGTAATAAATACAGAAATATGGTTTCACAGTAAAGCTATCTTGAATGTTCACAATCAGTGTAGTGAGGATTCTGGCATTTAATTTCAGAATTACAAAAGAAAGAGATGCCTCCAACACAGCTTTTCTAAAATTCAGACCCAGGAAAGTATGTAATCACTACAGAAAACAAGATAAGACAAATATAGCATGTCAGTGACTTTTTTTTTTTCTAGTGACTTTCAATTCTGAAGAAAGCTTTTGCAGTTTTAAAAGTTGAACTATTAATCCATAAGCATATGTTTCCCCCAACAGTTTTTCAGACTCAAAACCAACCATTTCCATAATATTCAATCTTATTATCATAAACTTATATTTGTTTGGTTTTTTGTTTACTTTTATAATGCTGTTTTGTTTTAATGTTTTATTTCTGTTTTGTCTTTTGTGTCTTGGCAGCATTAGGACAAGAAAGGCTTGATCTTGGAATGATTATTCATATTATTATGCAGATGAAGAAAGCCAAGTGAAGAAAAGGTCTCTGTAAACTTTTCCTTGCTAGGTTTACAAATATTCCAAGTAGCATATTTGTAACTTCAAGTGTAAGTATTTGCATATTTTCATTTTTAGTAACTATATTGACAGTAAAACCTGAATACAAGTATAATCTGATTAAGAGAAACCTATGTCTGAAGTTTTTCAGACCATCTAGCTTTTCAACTCTTTCTCTAGTCCCTGTCATGCAGCTGTTTGGAGCAGGGACCAAGGCATTGTCATTACCCTGCCAAAGGGTTTCATTCTGACCATTGAATGGAGCTGACATTTCTGATCTTGCGCTTGCTTTGGTCAGGTCCACACAACTGTGGCATGTGAAAGCCCACTCTGTGTTATTGAGAGCTGTTGGGTATAATGAGAAGAGAAAGGGCTTAAAAATAAAGATTTTATATCCCAAATATTTTATATCCCAAAGATTTTATAACAATAAAAATCAGCAGATAAAGAGGGAATAAATTTAAGAAAGTGTAGTTTGGTTGTCATAATAATTTCTGCAGGAATCAGTGTAAAATGTGGGAAGTAGTAAGAAGCATTGTCTTGCTTCTTTGCAAGAGGAAGAAAAAAAACCTGTCAAAGCAATACAAATTGAATTATTCTGGTTATTGCATTCAAACATTAATTATAGTTCTAAATTTGCCTCAACCCAAACCATCTGATTGAATTATATTCTAACGCACAATATGCACCTATGAATGAGAAAAGTGATGAAATCTCAGGATTAAATTTACTAACTGGCAGATATGTCTCTAAAATGTACCGTTGGACATATCGGTATTTATAAGGATTTGTCCTCAGCAGATTTAGTCAGCATTTATTCTCTGAAGTGAAATGGTGAGGGGTTTTTATTAATACTTCTAGGTGGTGATAACAGACATGTGACTGTCCAGTTTGCTTGCACTCCTGATTTCCTAGAACAGTGTGGTTGATGATCATGAACTAGGAAGTCTGAGCACTTTTGGCATAACTGTTAATTGCTTTCTGGTTGTTACTGTCATTTTGTAATATTTTCATCACACTAACCTGGTGAATAGAACAGCAGATATGTTTTTTTCTTAAATAATTGTGTTTTCTAATTTTTTTATGTTAGAGTATTCAAACCATTTATTTAATAAGTCACTGTTATTATCTTCCACTGAATTATACTTCTTCTTGTAGTTTCTATATTTCCTAATAAAATATATGCATTGTTGTGAAATCTCTTTTCTTGAGATGCTGAATACTGATTTATCAATAAGTGTTCTTTTCTGTATCAGAAAAAAGCATTTGTGATAAACTGCTTCAAGCCAGACAATGTAGAGTTAGTAAGAGGTATCAAAATTATTACCTTGCTTTATTGTTTGCTACATTTTATTTCATTGTTCACAAATGGGGACTCTAAAATATCTTTATTGAGAGAAGCAGAGTAGTAGTGAATCTTTCAGCCCTCAGATATTACTCATTCATTTTTCACAGCATTTTATCAAAATCATCATAACTCCATATTGTAGGTGTTAATATTTGTGGGTTTTGTGAATTTTAAAAGTATGTAAAAAGATGAGTATTTTAATTGCTTGTCACTCAGCAAAATTGCAGGTGAAATTACAGGCTAGCAGAAGATGATGGTGGTGATAAGTTCTGAGTGAATAAATGTTCTTGCAGATATGAGTCTCATAATTTTAGTTCCTTAAATCTCAGTGGAAAAAAAAAGAGCATAAAAAACCAAATCTTTTGCAATTAAATAATTTTCTTAGATTCATTGCAAAAACAGGGCAAGCAGTCTTGAGTTCAGTAATCTATAGAATCAGGAAGAGATTAATTTGGTAGATTAACATAGGTATCATGAAACATACTGCTAAAAAAAGTCTTGTGTTGGGAGTGTATCTAAGACCATTTTTATATTTTGAGTTGGATATAGTCCATCAGTGAAAAGAAACTTATGACAGCCAGGAATTTTTCCATATCTAAGGTAGTTTCTTTTTGGTCTTTATCTACTAATACCATCTCCGTCTTGCTTATGTTTTTCTTTATCCACATATTAATCAATAAATTTGTCTTCTGCTGCTGATGAAAATAGGCTGACTAATAGACAGTATTGGCCTGTGACAAACATGAACCTGAATATTGGACTCACACTCAAGTTTGTCTGCTGCTTATAGAACTTGATTACGACCTAATGAAACTAGACATTATGAACCTGTGCACTGAGAGATTCTGTTACACATCTATCATTAACCTCTGGTCACCAAGCATGAACTGTTAAGACAAATGATGTCTCAGAAAATAATATCTGAATCCTTGCATACCTTCACTCTCAAGCACACTTTCTAACGGAGGTTGGGTGTCCTAAAAGGCATTATGCAGTTTGGAGACATTGCATATACTACAGACCTTGGAGTTGTCACTTAGTGACTGAAAGTCACTTCACTCATTGTTCTGATATCTGTCATAAGAATTTCTTTTCCATATCCTCACTGACTACTTGTTTGTTGTGGTTTAGCCCCAGTCAGTAACTAAGCCCTACTCAGTCACTTCCTCACTTCCCGACAGTAGGATGGAAGAGAGAATAAGAAGAGGGAGAGTGAAAAAACTTGTATCTTAAGATAAAGACAGTTCAATATGCAATACAAAAGCAGTGCAAAAAGGTGAAGCAAAACAAAGAATTCATTCCCCTCTTCCCATGAGCAGACAGGTGTTCATCCATGTCCAGGAGAACTGGGCTCCATAAAGTATAATGCTTACTCAAGAAGACAAACACCATCACTGAGTGTCCCCTCCTTTCCTCTTCTCCCCACAGCTTTATATGCTGAGCATGGCCTATCTGGTCTGGAATGTCCCCTTGGATCAGTTTGAGACAGCTGCCCCCTCCCAGGTGTGTCCCTTCTCAACTCCTTTGCACCCACAGCATGGTAGCTGGTGGGATGGGCTGAGGAGCAAAAAAGGCTCTGTGAAGCCCTGCTCAGTACTAACAGAAACATCCCTATCTTATCAACACTGTTTCCAGCACAAATAAAAACCACAGTCCCATGCAAGCTACTGTGTTGAAAATTAACTCTATGCTAGCTAAAACCAGCACATCATGATACATGTAATGATATTTATGGCTGTCACCTCTTGGATAAAGGAGACGTTGGTTCCAAGGAAGATTAAAGTCAAAGCTTGACTGACTGCAAAGGAAAAACCGTACTGCTGAACAAGACTCATTGAATCAAAACTGGTTCAGGTAGAAGGGACCTCAAACATCATGTGGTTCCAAGCCCCATGCTTGGCAAGGAGACGTCCCACAAGATCAGGTTGTTTGAAATCCCATCCAACTTGGTCTTGAATACCTCCAGGGATGGAGCATCAATAATTTCTATGGGCAACTGGTTCCAGTGCCTCACTAGCCTCTGGGTTGGATCACCACATACATTTGCCATTTTAATCATGAAATGTAAAATGATCAGCTATTTTTAATATATGCTATTAGCATGTCTTTCTACCTGCATGAAACCATTCAGTAAGGAGAATAGACATACACCAGCAGAGCAACAAGCTCTGAGATAATCTTGCATTTTTTACCTTTAAAAGAGAAGAAAAATTCCTTTGTCATTTTTGGTATGGAAATTGTTTGATAAACAACAGTTTATACTGAGCTAGCTGGAGAACTTTAGCTAATACTGTTCAAATATGAACTTAACTACTTTAGTTTTAGAAGGGGAAATGACATATGTAAATCAAAGCTAGTCCCAACAACAGTAAATCAAATTACTGTGCCTTACAACTCTGAATTACTCACATAATACAAGCAACACTAATCCTAAATATATTCAAGAAATAGAATTGAAAAAAAAATTCTGCATGAAGAAATATGGAATTCCTTAAGATGGAGGTATGCTTATATTGCATCAGCTCTGGGACAAAAAAATGCATTAGAATGTTTCTATCTGATATATAGTATCTGATACCTGAGATGATAAGCAGCGTTTTTCAATAACTCAGCTCAAATTCTTAGTTAAGGTTCCCACGAATAGAATTATAAATTGACTTTGACTGTGATTTCATGCAAAATCCACCTGGATCATGTAGTTTATACTCGAGGTCCACATCTCTCTTATGCTGAGGATCCCAGAGCTGAACACGGCTCTCCAGATGAGGTCTCACCAGAGCAGAGCTGAGGGGCAGAACCCCCCTCCCTTGCCCTGTTGGTTATACTGTTTTGGTTGCAGCCTGGGTTTGGACAGGCTTTCTGGGCTGCCAGTGTGCATTGATGACTTATGTCCAATTTTTCATCCACCTGTGTATTGAGTCTGGCTGAGATGGATCAGGAAGAATGTTGTGAGTGAGTGTCCCAGATTGAAAAGCAAGATGTATTCTATTTGCCATCTGTATGGCAGTTGTCTTGTGTTAAGTGGGCAGTTTTTCCTTATCTATTCCACAATCAATCCTCCCTCTGGGGAGACATCTGCTGATAAGGGGCCATTGAGTGTCACTGCATGACTGATAAGAACTATAACATTCCACTGTGAGATGCTCCACCCGGAGGGAGGAGCCAAGCATCCCAAGCATATAGTCTTGAGTTTCTGGCCCACCTGCACAGTTTTTTCTGCACTGGATTTCCCAGACATACAGCTGCCTCTTTCACTGCCTCTTCAGAGGAAGACTACAACCTTTTCTACAGGATCACTGCTCCAACAGAACCACACCTGACACTCCAGGAGGACTGCAGCAACAATTCCAATTGGAATGCTACCAACACCCTGTCCAACAGGGTGCCAGGTTGTATTCTGACACTGTCAGTGTTGTTTTGGTTTACTGCATTGTTTATTTTATCTTTTATTTTCTTCCCTAATAAAGAACTGTTATTCCTGCTCCCATATTTTTGCCTGAGAGCCCCCCTTAATTTCAAATTTATAACAATTCGGAGGAAAGGGGTCTACATTTTTCCATTTCAGGAGAGGCTCCTGCCTTCCTTAGCAGACACCTGTCTTTCCAAACCTAGACAGTGAGCATTGTGAAAGGCCTTATGGAAGAACAGATAGATGGCATCTGTAGTTGTTCCCTGGGATTCTGCTGCAGTCACTCCATGACAGAATTCACTAGAATGTGTTGTAGAGTGTGTTAAATTTATTACATAAATATATATGTATTTATGTTCAATGTAGCTGATTACAAGTGGTCTACATGCTATTAGGAGGTTTTCCATAAATCTCAGTGCCAGAGAAGGAGAAGTGAGATGTGTTTTATTACTGAGGAAATCCATACATTGCACTGTTTCTTGCACACCATTTTAAAGATAAACTTTGTGATATCTATAGGGCCAGATTATACATGAACTGCATGTGTTCATTCCTGACAGGATGGGCAGCATCCTCTGCATATTCTTCCAAGCTGTCTCTCTATGCTTGGGAAAGGCTTGGAAACAGTATAACATCTTCAGAATCAGCTTTGATTCACTGTGGTGATGCATGTTGTTTGGGGTTGAATTTGAATGAAATATAAGCACAAAACTGGTAAATCAAAAGGACAGAAAAATGGCAAGGAAGTACAATTTAAAATTAATAATTACCTCTACTGATTCAATATTTTGAGACTTACCCCTACCCATCCCCCTCCCAAAAAAAAAAAAAAAAAAAGAAAAAGGAGGGAATTTCATAATATGTTTAGGTCAGAAAATACCTTCATACCTTCTTTTTTCAATTTGTAGACATTTAATATATTTGTAACCCAATTTCTTCTCTAAAGAAAAGAGGTTAGCTTAGTTGCAGATATTCATTGGTGTTTGAAGATCCTGTCCATTTTCACACAATCTCTTGTCTCTTCACATGTTCAATTTTCCATTAATTTGAAATACTGTAAATAGCTTTTTAGGTCTTGAATGAGAAAGAAAATAATTCATAGACATGTAAATTTTTTATAAAAAATACAGACCCTGGATTGGGATTTGATGCCATAGTCATGAATCATGTACAATAACATTGTAGGCAGAGTTAACAGATCAGTAGAACTCTAGCAAGATGTTGTAGCTGGTATTTCCCTCTTTCTTTCAGAAAAGCCTTTATAAATCCTCAATTTGCATATTGGACCTGATTAAGTCCCAGTAGAGAAAATCCCACATTTAGTGGTTTTAATTTCCTAAGTTACTGAGTAGGGACCAAAGTTTATTACTATCATCAAATTTTACTAAGATACTCTATTGGCTTTCTTTCTTATTCACTGACAAGACATTTCCTAATAAAGGAAACCTACTAACATTCCTAACAAAGTTAACTTACAATGCCTCCAAAACTATATGCAAAGGTGGCCTGATTATTTTATTTTATTTTTTCTATTTATTATTGTGTGATTCCTGACAATGCCTTAATGTGTAACTGTCTTTCTTTATTTCTCAATGAATTTTTCTCAAAGAAAATAATTATTTATGTATCAGAACTTATGGTTTTGACAATTTCCCCAGCCTCTTGCCTATCAATGCAAATGTCTCAAACTAATGTCCTTGAAGGTCTCCTGTTGACTTGGTCTGTTATTAAACACTGCTACACGGTGCTCTCTATAGAATTTTGGATGTCTGCTAAAGGAAAGACAGTGCCTATTTAAGAAAGCCTATTTCATTTAAGAAAGTCTATTTTCCTTCATAGAAAACAGAAGTATTTCACTGATGCAACCTCATGTACAGAGACTTTTTCCTCTTCGGTGCACATGATTGTGGTATCTTCTATAGTATTGCATAGCAATGTGTTTTTCTTGGGTGATTCTTGCAACCCCGTTGCTTTTTACAGTTTTATGTTACTTAAGAGAGTGGAACAGAAACATTTTTAGGAAAAACATCCCCATAAAGTAAAGATACTTAACAATTTAAAATATTATATAGAATTTCATAAATTTCTTCCATTGATTTATTTTTAACTTCATATTGGCTTTCAGTTCTGGGGCACCTACTAGACATTACAGGAGACCTAATTTTTTCTGACTACATTTGCTGTTTTATAAGCAGTCTACTTCATCACAGGGAAATATTTGAAACTAACTGTATTTTTGACACAAAGGTAATCTGTCCTTTTGAAATATTTCACATACAAAGATTAATAAATTACTCATGTTGCTATAGCAACTATGAATCAAAGTATAGTAAGTCTAGACAGTGCTATTCATGCCCTTTGAAAAGAAAATCAAATACAAATATCAAGTTTTTGATTCATGCTGCCTAGAAAAATTTAGTAAAAATTAAAACAATAGTGATCTATTTTACCCTGGTCTGTCTGCTTGTGGAATTAATTTTAAAGACTCATGTTTAAACACCTATGTCTATTCCTGTGTATGTTAACATGTTATGCTCTCAGATTCAGCATTGGTTTCCCTTATGGGCCTTGGTAAAAAAAAAAAAAAAAAAATTCTGATTCAACAGTGACATGAAAAAAATCATTAGTATAATGATCAACTATTTCTTAATCAATAATAGACACAAATGATTTTCATTTACCTATGGGTCAGGAGGATGCAAAATATCCTTGAAAAATTGGCTCCCTTTATTATGTTAATAATTTTATGGAAAGTCTAGGATAAAATGTATGCGTTAAAGTCAGCTCTCTAGCCTCAAATGGTGGTGATAACTCAGTCTAAGAGAAGGATTGACCAGGTAAAATTATGATGGGCCATGTACCTCTTCTCTTTTACAGTTCACTAGGTATGCCTTGTTTGCATTTGCAAAATGAAAAGGCAAGTGTTTTTAAAACTGTTTCCAATTAATTTATACTATTTGTGAAGAATGTGGCAGGTGGATTCCAGGTTCTAGTGAAATAGACCAAAATAAGAGGGAGTGTCTGTCATGGATTTTGAGTGCTACTTAGTATTTGTTGCATCAGCAAAGGCATGAAATTATTTCCCCATGAGAATTGTAACTCCTGAGTTCAAAAATAATCTCTGCCCAGGGAATGAGTGACATTGAAGAGATTACAACATAATATTCACTCATGAGTGTCATGGAAAAAGTGAAAGAGGAATTACTATTTCTTCTCACGGTATGAAAACAAGGGAGCATCATATGAAATAGCAAGACAGTATTTTCAAAATAAAGAGGAAATTGTTTTTCAGTAAATGTGTAAAGTTCTTTCCACACAGCACATGAATGCTGAAGATTACAAAGATTACAAAGATTGCCTGAAGATGTTCAAAGCAATTGAAAAATTATTTGGGAAAAATTGAGCATGCTTGGTCAAACATGGAGATGAGACATTTGGCTCAGGAGGTCCTGCAGTTAAAATCATGGAGACTGGGAGGGGTTTTGGAGAAGTTTTGTTTTGCAATATTTCTGTTTCTTATACTTCTCCTTAGGTGTTCTCTGTTAACCATTCTTAGTAAAAGCTGAGAATGTGCATTATAAATAATATGTGTGACATTGTAAGGCATTTTTTAATCTATTTATTATGTCAAGCAGTGATAACAAAGTTGAGAGATGGGAATAAAAAAGAAGAGGGATTTAAAAGTATTTTTAAAAGAAGATTGTGCATTCTAGCAGCACCTTATCTTGTCAAATTAATATGCTTTTTTTATGTACTTTTCTCCATGAGCTTGTGTTTGGTGGTTTTGATTTCCATAAATCCAGGAATAGAATCCATTTGGCCCTAAAATTAGAAGGAGACTTAAGACTTTTTCCCTCAGAAATATTGGATTCAATTTTCTGTGTCCAGAAGACCTTGTTACTGGAATGTTTGTGAAAATTACATTTTTGCAAAATGTATTCAGCATTATGCTCCTTATCTGTTTCTTCTGTAAAGGAGAGTATTTGGTGATGTCAACATTCAGTTGAAAATTTGGAATATATGGTCAAAATATAGGGCACTTTCTAGGTGCTGATACACAGCTAGTCTGTGAGTAATCGAAAGGTAGACCCACATATCTCTTATGTGATGAGTTTTGTTAGCTGGAAATGATGAGACTTCCAAGGAGCACAGAGTCAATGGAGATAAGCTGAGAACACCTACAGTTTCGTACTTTGTACTTTTTAGTACCTTCTCCTTACATAAGCCATTTGCTCTGCCTTTACAAAAGTGAGACTGAAAGAATGATGATGAAAAATGAGATTCCAATAAAAAAACTTCCAGGGTTTGGTTTCTTTTAAGTCAAAGTTACAAGAATATGGAATGAGAACTTACATAGTAATAGTTGCCTCCCTGCCCACATTTTTTGACCAATTTATAAAATGTAAATATAGTAATCTCAGTACATTTTTCACATGGAATTCAGTTTAGCAAGAATTAATCTGTCCTCATTTGACTAATCCTCATTTGACTAATCCTATTGACAGAAGTACATTATAGAATAAGAGAATTCTCTCTCTCTCTAGATATATGTTTACATATGAGTAAACAAATTTAAAAAAGAGGCAATAAATGAAAAGCCCTAGGGTGCCCATATAGCTGAAAGTATCTAAGAGGTTTTCTTCAGATGATATATCATTTTCTCGGAGTAGCTAATTAAAAACTCTTCTGCATTTTCCAAAGCTGTGTGGGCTGGCACACTGATCTTGAAAAGGCCCATTCATGAATTCCCCTAGTAAATTTATCCCAAATAATTAAGAGATCAGTCTAGGCAGAAAGGGATGAGGTGGGGATGGTGTTTCCCTACTCAGAATCTATTGGTGGAGCTAGCACAAGTCTCAGGCTCAATAGTCTCAGCTGTCAGGCACTGTGCAACTTCCAGCTCTCAATTAAGTGGATGAATTTTAGATATTTTCTGGGAATACAACTCTTCTATGATTTGCATGTTTGTGCTGGGAGAATCTGGGTGTTTACAGAATCCTTTTGTTTTACAAATAGAAAAAAACAAGGCTGTAGCACCAGTGGCAGTTCTGTGATTTCTATGTCCTATCAGGATTTGTCACAATACACTGCAATGCAGCATGTATCAACAGAAAAAAGTGTCCTGGTTTGTAGATGTTTCAGGGTAATTCTAAGATTGCTTGGGTGTATTTGGATGACAGCAACACAAGAAAAATCTTTATGTCAAATTCCTACCTGTGAATCAAACCCCCAAACTCTCTCTTCTTCCTGATGTACAGTTGAGGGAACTCAACTGTATCTGGCCTCTGCAAAGACTCTGCTGTCAAAAAAGGTAGACTCATTTTCACTGGATCCTTACTGAATCTGTACAGCTACTGTTTGAGGCTCAAAATAAAAATTTCTTGAGGTGAGCACTGCACCTGGCATTGTGGCAATTCTATTTGGATTCTTGAAGCAATTTATCATCTAAATATTTTTTTAGCACTTGGACAACAGAATTTGAGGAAGGGGAGTATTTTTCATTCACATTGCTCAAATCTACATTGTAGACTTAGCAGATATTTTTGCTTTGTTGAACATTGCATCTTTAGTAGAGCAAGGCACCCAGATATTCCATATCACTGCACCATACTCACTAATGTCGTATACTTTATGGAGAAGGTTGCTATGTCCACTAAGAAGGAAAGCAGTCTCTTCAGGACAAGAGACCATGTTATGGTGTACCAATCAAATGATGAAATTACCTCCAAAAATAATCTGAACATACATTAGATTTTTTCCTTGTAGTACTTGTTTTTGAATTTAGACAACTTCATTAAACTCTGCTGGCTGTCTTGAACTACCTCCATGTCATCCTCCATGTGTCATCCATAGGAGGATCTGTTCCATGATCTTCCCAGACACAAGAGGTGAGGTTGACAGGTCAGTAATTCCCAGGGTCCTCTTTTCTACCATTTTTAACAATGGATGAAATATTTCCCTTTTTCCAGCCAGCTGGGACTTTACCTGATTGCCATGACTTTTTGAATATCATGGAGAGTGGCTTGGCAACTACATCAGCCAGTTCCCTTAGGACTTTGAGGATTTATGTGTGTAGACTTAAGTGTCTAAAAGTGGTGGCCTATCTTAGAAAATGATGAATCCTCTGCTATATATTTGTGTCATCACAGCTATGTCAGAAAGGATCCCAAGAAAATAACTTTTAAGTGAGAGTGCTTGTAGAAAAAAGAGCCATAGGTGCAATGGAGATTTTTTTAAGGGAATTTTGGTCAATATGAATATTTTTTGATTTTGAGTTTTTTTGATTTGTCAAAGGAATAGATAGTCGATTTAGGATTTTTATTCCTATTAATACAGTTCTGTACATTTCTGTGTAGACCTGTGTCTGTGATTGCACAAAGAGAGTTTCCATCCTCAAAATTCTGACTCCACCTTTCTAGTGAGACAATACAATGATAGATTGCAGATAATGGATATGGATCACATTTCAGGGAAAAAAAGTTAACCATAAAACCCATGGAGGGCTGTAGCTGGAATGGTTGTGTAATCTATGGATGAATATGAATAAACATAAATATGTGGACATATTTCCCCCTTTTACATTTAGGGATCGATCTGACAAATATCTGAACTGAAAACTTATGACAGGTCCTAGGCATTGGTAGGAAAAAGGCGTAGATGATTTTTGAAGTCCCTTCTAACACGTATATACTTATATAATGATCATAGAAGATCTTGGATCTGGAAAAAGCACAACTATTAGATTATTACAGGATAATTTAAAGTTAAAAATTGTCTCTAGAAGTCTACTTATCCAAAATCCTGCTTCAAGGATAGACTAGATTGATCAGGGCTATGTCCAGATGAGTTTGTCTAAGCTTTCTCTAAGGTTTCTCCAAACTGCCTGTTTTGGTGTTTATTCTCCACTTATCTGTCATGGGAGAAAAACCCACTTTATTCTTTTAGTTGGTTTGATACTAACTCCTACTGCTGCAGATTGATGCCACTGCCTCTGATTATTTTTCTTCTTATTTTTCATGACAGAGAAGGACCTGGCTCTGTCTTCTGTAGATTCCCCTGTAGGTAGTTGAAGACTGTGATTAGACAGACTTCTCCAGTGTAAGAATACCCAGCTCGCTCTACCTTTCCTTCTGTGAAACTTGCTGGAGTGACAAGATGTGTGTTTGTTACCAAGAGCACGGTGGATATAAATCAAATCTCTTCAAATTTCAGTCTGGACAAGAGATAGCTGGGTGTCTTTGATAGCTGTCTTCTGCGACCTTTCCTTTTAACAACTTTCTTTGAATGCATAAACTAGGAAAAGGAAACATAGTATCAGGAATGAAAAGTAATTTTAAAAAGTACCCCAGGCACAAGAGTAGAACAATTAAAAGCTCTGTTAGAGCAGATACTCTTTGGAAATGCAAAAGGCAATTGAGAAAATTCTCCCAAAGGGAATTTCATATAGTGCTTGTCCTATATCTGCTAGCAATGTGAGTCAGTAAATGGAAGATAATCTGAAGGCTGCCACCTTTAGCATTTGCCTTATTTTGCTTTGTGCAGAATGGGATATATTCAGCAGTTTTGAATTAAATAGATGAAGCTGAATGCAGCACAGTAGTCCAGAGGACTGGAAGCATTGCTATGAGAACTATATCATGTTAACACATATTTTCAGGGACTTCAAGGCATTTCTGATGAGAGGCAGGGAAGCCAAATCTTGCAGAGAGTGAGGAGACAAGTTGCTGATAAAAGAAAAAAAAAAGAAAACAAAATATTGGTGACTTGGTGTGGGACAGGAAAATTAGAGTTTCAGAGGATGACTGTAAGCAAAACAAGCTGAATTTGCTGTGCAAAGAATATCTTAGTCTGAAGTGTTTGGACTGCACTTTGGTGGTAACAATCCAAAAGAGCACAAACAATGGAAAACAGAACTCGACCAGAACTTCACTGCTGTACAAGCAATCAAAAAAGCAAGGTTATTTCTCACAACTTTAAAATAAGTGGTTTAACCCCTGATTTTGTCGTAATACCTCCTTTTCTAAGAAGGAGAACAATTACAGAAGGAGGAATCATGTAGAGAGAAGCTTGAGGATGCTTTCCCAGCGTAAGAAAGCTTTCAGAAGAGTACAAAAGCAATAAGGGCTCAGTTGTCTCATGATTTGATGTCGGAAACCTTGCACTTGAAGACCTAAAGCTTTCAAGCAGATAGGTGCTAGCCAGGCATTTTTCACCACTGAACAGAAGAATACTGAAACTTAATAAATTTTGTGCTGTTGAAAGCTACAATTTTATTACAGAGATGGCTAAGTACAGTGTCAGGATTAAAAAAAACCCAATCTGTTTATCAAAGATTTTGCTATGGTTGCTTGTATCTGTTTCCATTGCTAAGCCGCCACATATGAGGTAAAGAGGGAACAAAATCAGCGCTAGGCAGATCAGGATGAAGGGTTTCTTTTTTTTACATTCACTACTCTGGTGTTCCTTACTTTCTGACCTTGGGGGTGCCACTCTTGTTTAGCCTGGTTGCCCTGGACAGGTCCAGATTCTGAGAGAATCAATGGAGGGTCTCTTCTCACCAGAGCATGTCAGCATTGCCCTGACACAGCACTAGGATCATCTCTATCTGACTCCTCCAAATGGAATCAATAGTTTTGGCTGCAATTTATTGCTTCTAAAAGTACCCTAAAAATTTTCTTCATTCTTTTAGGTCTTAGCTGTAAAGTGGATGTAGGATTTTTGTCTTTTCCACTGCTATCTTTGTCTTTTGATGGTTATATAAACCCAGTCTTAAATGTTTTTTTTTGTTTTTCTGTTTGTTAGATAAAGCCTATTTGTGATTGCTGAGGATCTGAAAGGCTTTGTAAGTTCTCCCTGAAATTAACACTTGTTCTTTATTTGCTTATGAGTTCAGCAAACATCTTTCCACAAGGTCACACATCCATCTGATGGTTGTTATTAAAGCAGCCTGATCCCATTTATGACTTAGCTTTTAAGAAGGCTGTGCTACTTAGTGTATCCTTGCACCTTATTACTTTATTTTAATGCTTTAATTTGCTTTGGTGTGTGTAGATAGGAGTTGCATACCAGAGATATATTTCTTACACCTCTTTCTCCTGTTTTTTCTCCTGTTCACAGCACTCCATACATTGTTGTCTGTACTGTCCATTGTATCTTGAGTTTTGGTTTTAGGGGCTTTTCTTTGTTGAGCAGGTTGGGGTTTTCTTTTTGGTTTTTTTGGTTTGTTTGTTTGGTTTGGTTTGATTTGGGTTTTTGTTTGTTTGTTTGTTTTTGCCTGTTTGGATTTTGTGGGTTTTGTTTGTTTGTTTGTTTGTGGGTTTTGTGTATTTGTTTGCTTTTTTGTGTGTAGTTTTGTTTGTTAGCTGGTTTGATTTTTTATTATATGTGCATACTCTGTAATGGGTCCTCCTCTCATATGTATTCTGAAGCTTCTCCCAGTGGCAGTGATCTGTTGTTGCATCCAAGATCATAATTTAGACCACTGTGTGCATAGAGACCTAAGACAGTCACATTTGTCCTTCAGGAAACATTTCATTGGCGCAAAATATTAATTATGGGGGGGGGTACCTTGTTGTCTTCTCACTGAAATCAGCTGTGATTAGATTCAGTAGATGGAGACAGCCTTGGAAGCACACATTAGCATTAGAACTGTCCTTTTGTGAGTGTGCAGAGAGGCCAATAAGTACATGAATATAAATTAGCTTGGTGGACTAGTGTGGCTGTTAGCTGGGTCGAGTATTCCTTTTCCATATAATTGTTTGGCGCACCTGAATTAATTTGAGTATCTAAATCCTGCATATTAATTCTGTGCTGCAGTATGTAAAGCTTTAGACTAATCCCTTTTAATACTTTTCAGTATAAACACCTTAATCAAGCAATAGCTTTATAATTAGTTATACTTTTAGACTGGATATTATTTACTTTTTTATTGCTCATAACTTATTCTAACTTCTAATTGCAATGATTAGACAGATTTCAGAATGTAAGTGTAAATGGTCTCTTGCAGAAACCAGGATACATGCAAAAGACCAGGATTGTAACAATCCAAACATTAGAGAAAAAAATTATACTCCATTTTTGTTTTCTGACGTGTTACTAAAAATATGCCTTAATTTCACCATTGAGTCCTAAGATTAAAATCATATTGTCAAAATCATAAGAGTAGATGTAGGAGCTGAATTGATTGATTGATTGATTAATTGGTTTATGAGCATGATTCAACTATTATGTTTATTTATTCTGTTGTGTCTAAAAAAAGTGCTGACATGATTTCAATAATCCCCATATGCAATAAAGCTCCTGGTATGTAAACAGTGATTTAGCTTCTCAAGGACTGATCTATTTTCCTTAATATCTGTTTTACCAATGAATGTTTGGAAGAAGAAATCATCTTCACAAAAAGAACATTTTAGCGGTCAGGATGTATTGTTTGGAAGGCAGCATTTTAAAATGAGACTAAATTTGATATTTAAATTAAATATATTAAGAGAGTTATTGTGTTAAATGCATATGGACCTGTGGATTATTAAAACCACATTTGTTCAGCTCGGGTAAATCTGTTGGAGAGGAACCTTGTGTAGGAAGCATAACATTTTTAAATATTAATGAATACACTTTTATTAATCAGTTAAACCATCAATTGAATCAATTGAGCGAAGTACACATTTTTTATGTACTGAGTGTTTTAATAAATCAAAGTATAATGCATTTTGAAACACTGGATGCAGAGAAGTTATTTTGAATTAGTCCAGTGTAAATACAGTTAGAAAAATAGTTGTTATTAGCTTGTTTTCTGGTATTTTTTTCCCCCAAGCTTGTTAGTAAATTAGTTTTTGCTCCATATTTTTTTCCTTACATGTCACAAGCTTATTTTCTACTCAGCCGTTGTGGCTGAAAGCACAACACATAGTCTAGGCATATAGTTTCTCCCACCTGATATGCTGATAACTGTGGAAAAGCTAAAAGGTTAAACAACTTTTTAACCATTTCAAAAAAACCTACTCTTGTTTACACATATAAATTTCATTTAAGTGATAATAAAATAATTTTCTTATTTAAGGAAAGCATTAATTGAAAAATTGACATGAAAATAAATGTAGGTAATGGGACTTCTTTGTAAGGAAACTGTATTCCATTTTAGCTGCTGGACCAGCAGTTGTTTCAGTTGGTCCATATGTCCATTTTCCATGTGCTTATGTCCATGTGGATGCTGATTCTCTTTGTCATTAGACATTCATTCCTTTGGAGACAATGGCAAGGACTTGTACACTGCAGAGGGCCCTCTTGGTCAGCACATGGTTTAGTTCTGTTAGGGGTGCCCTGAGGGAGTGCTGATGTCTATGAGCGAGAGCTCAGGAACAGCCAGCCAAGGAGGATGGTGGGACACGTGGTGAATCCCTTTGATACCGGGCTGAGCCTCAGAAGTTCTGAACCTGGCACAGTGTTTGCTCTACCTGAGTTTTGAAAACACCCATATTTAGAGATTTGTGATGTGTCGCTGATCAAATATTAAATCTAGAACAAAACCAGATCTATCTTGTATGTAGCTACTACTCTATTCCCACAAATACGATTTTTGTAATTTTTTGCCATTAATCTTACTATTGGGTTGAAATTTCCTCTCAGGTAAAATGGTGCAGCAATTCCCTACACATAAGGAATTATTCTTCTTCTCAGTAATATAAGTTTCCAAAGAGAGGGGAGGTTGAGGAGCTTTATAAGTGACTGAGAAGAAGCAGTAGATGGTGCCAGTACTGGTGCAGTAATAAGAACAGTTCCCTTGCCCATTTGGAGACAGGGAGTGTGCTTAGGTCCACATTCCCAGGTGCTTTTTCTTGCAAAGTCCAGGAGTGCAATCCTTGGAGAGTGTGATCTGTTCTGTTACTCCTGATTAGCCAGAGTGTATGTCTGTGCATGATGCCTGGTTGCCCTCACACATTTACTCTCTGAGCTGGAACATCTCTGCCTGCCAGTAATGGCCAGCATGTAACAGAGAGAGCAGCCTGCTACTGCACATGTTTGTGTCAGTGCTGAATGAGGTGTTTAAACCACAGCTCCTCCCCTTCCATGGAAACCTGAACTTGCATCATGCCTTTAAATCTCTTTCTTCTCTTTATGACCCCTCACCAGCCGTTAGGCATTTGAATAAAACAGAATCGCCACTGATCCAGAGTAAGAGAGTCAGGATTACAGTTAAATGTTATTGTCTGTGAAAGAAATTGGGAACTGAATTAACAGAGGCTGAGGTGAGGAATAGTTAATTAGGAGGATCCAACATGTCTTTCCCATTCACCAACTTATTAGTTTCACAAAAATCTTAATTTTTCTAAATAGTGCCAAAAAATACATAGTTATTTCTTTCTATTTTATTTTTTTCGTACATGACTGAATATAAGATGATGGTAAAATGGGAACATTCCCTGAAATTCTGTTTTTACCTGGTTTGATTTTCTAATTGGTGCAGTGTTATCTAGTTAGAGACTTCCTCCAGCAGCCTTTTGGGAAGTGCTCTTTGTTAACAGAAGCCTTTTATTTCATTCTGCCAAGGAAACGAAACAATTTGATAGGATCCTTTTATCCCAGAGAAAGGGCACCAATTCTTTATTTTCAAGGTTGTGCATTTTTGCAACTGTAAAACATACTCCACTACTGAAGCCACAGTATATGCACTTGTCAATCAATCCTAAGCTACTACTGCATGGTTATGGCATTTTATATAAAAAGTGGGGGATTAAAGGCTCTGACAAAATGAAAGGTACACATAGAAGACAAAGTACAATACATGTTATTAGACCATGAGAGAAGTGTAGGAGAAAAGGATATACCAATATTTTGATTTTTCACAGACATTAAAGAATTATTTAAGGATTTCTGTAAAACATTTAGGATGTGACATTTTGCTTCCATTTTTCTTCTTAACACTTGCAGAATACTATTTATAAGGTGTTTTTTTAGTGTATCCACTATATGATATTAGGAAACTATGTCTAAAATTTTTAACTAAAAGAAGTAGGGAAAATAATGCCATGACATATATCCTAAGGTAGAAATACCTTAGGTATTATAAGGTAGAACTCTTTCACAATGTTGAACAGTTTTGAACAGTTCACAGTTTTGACTATCAGTTTCAAAATTTTAGAATTTGAAATCTGGAAGCAAATCTACATCATCAATTGTCAAATCACCAACTAGAAATTAAAATATAAAAAATTCTGTTCCTTTTCTTAGTTGGTTTTTTCCAAGGACATTGGAAAGGTGTGCTAGAACAGACATAGCAGTAAGGGGAAAATGCGCTTAAACCAGATAATAGGAGCATATTTGTAAAATATAATTTGTAAATTTGGTAAGGGGGTTCTGTAAGTACCTATGCAGCCTTCATAGGGGCCCACAAGAACCTGAGGTGCAGAGCATGTGTTTGACAGTCCTGTAGCCTGGTTAGTTAAGGAGAAGCTAAAGTTGCTGGAGGTCTGTGCACTGCCTAGCCTGTTGGTGTTTTGTCTCTGTGCTTTTCATGTGGGACTTTGATGAGTCAGGAAGGGGTGAAATTCTTGCTTATGCCTGATTTTCAGCAGTGTGGAACACAGTAGCACTGTGACTGAGTGACTGAGGAGCAGAAGTCCACAGGGCTGACAGGGAGCCTGTGAGAAGGTGTGTGGACTGGAGTAGTAGGATTTGAGGACAGGATGGAG
Organism: Vidua chalybeata; assembly: GCF_026979565.1. Classification (NCBI taxonomy): domain Eukaryota; kingdom Metazoa; phylum Chordata; class Aves; order Passeriformes; family Viduidae; genus Vidua; species Vidua chalybeata. The sequence continues at coordinate 54,350,208 of NC_071570.1, forward strand.
CAGTGGCTTTGGGAACCTGCCCTGAGGTTACTGTCAGAACCCAGAAACCTCTAATATTTATGTCCCAATTTCTATTGCATATAAACATATATAAGATTTTACTGTCTTCAGTGAAGACAATCTATATTGCTCCTGTACTCTAAGTGAAGATGGAAAAGTATTACTCGCAGATTCTAATTTCCAGTGGTAGTAATTCTTGTTTGGAAGCTTGGCCTGCAATCATTTGGAAAGCCTGAGGGAATGGGATTTTTAACTATTAGACCTTCCTATTTTTTCTGCTGCCTCAGCCTTTTTATGTGTTTTAATAATTATCCCCTACCTTCCTCTTGGTCCATCCTCTCACTATCAAAGTGCTAAGCTCTTTTTCATAAAAGAAGGAAGCTTTTCAGTATTTCTAAATTTCCTAATTCAGAAAATTCCCAGTTTCATAACAAAACATTTGTTTTCTGGGTCCTCCTGACCATCCTACATGCTTCCTGCAGCAGGATAGGTGACCTGACTAAACAGGCACATTCAGAGGGAAGAATAAAACTGCTTTGCTTATAAAAGTCTGTAACATTTTCCTTAGCAGCCCATGCTATTTGAAAATTTTCTTTGTGAATCTCACAATTTTTTTCACCAGTAAAAAGAACTTTTACTTATGTTATATTATAAAAGAGATACAATTAAAGTATTGTTTTTATACAGCTTCATACACCTCAATATACTCTTGCCTAAAGCATTAGTGATGGTTCAGTGATTATTCTTTACCCAGAGTATCCCTCACTCCAAAATGGGGAAATGGTGTTCTAATTTAAAATTTAAAAGAGGATTTAAAAGTTTAGATGATAGGTTTTATATACTTTATATTTTGAATCTACAAATATCAAACATATGTGTGTAAAAATAAAAACATTATATTTTAGCTGCATTCAAAAAATAGCTAACTTGTGGAAGGGGAAAAATAATAATAATGGCAGATGTGATCTTTGAGTGAGGAATCTGAGGAAGTATATAAAACTTTAATAAACAGGTTAAGTGTATCTTTCTTTTCCTTTCTTTTTACATTTTCTTAGAATTCAGCATTAGAATTTATGGATGCAATTTGTCTTAAGCGGTGGCATAAAATCAGTCTTTGTTAAAGTGGTCTCAAAGGCAAATTTATAAAGCTCTTCTGCTTTTATCTTTTATAAAAACCCCAAAATCTCATATATCTTATTCTTTCTCTTAGGAAAAAAACCAACAATCTTTATAACATACACATATACTGTCACCCAGAATAATCATACAGTTATATTTGAGTCTATAGAAGTTATAATTTTAGAGCACAAATAGAGTAATTTTTAATGTAGAGATTAAGTCCCGGTACTGCTGAAAAGAATGGTAAAGTACTCCCTATCTCTTCAGGAAAAAGTATTCCTTAAATTAAGAAAAAAATCTTAACTTAAGCCAATCTTAAGCCAAAAGTGACAATAAAAACAAAAGCACCCTTTTAGTTTTTTTTTCTTTTTTTTTTTTTTTTCCTCCTGAACTTCTAAATTAACTGTGTGAGAGAATATAAGTCTCATGATCACATAAGAGTTTTTGTTGGAGTATCATCAGATCTCTCTGGCTGGTGGCATTGTTGAAGCAGAGAGTAAGGAAGAGCAAAGAAGTGAATGCTTTTGGCAACCTACTCTGAAAACTTACCCACTCCTGAGGCTTTATTCTAGAATGGGCCCTTGCTCTGAATGCCTTCTGATGATGCAAGAGCATGACTTTTCCTTCCAGAACTCTCTGGTGAAGAAGGCACAGCAGAAACTTGAACTAGAGTTTCTTATGTTTCATGCAAACTTTTAAAAATATTTTTGTACTTCCTTAGTTTGAAAGTCTTGGGGCAGTTCAAGTTTTTCAGTGAAAAACTTTCAAAGAACTTTGGTTTGTTTCAGATAAGAGCTGAAACATGATGAAAACCCAGAAATTCCAATAGAATGAAGTCAGGAGACTCTCAGCATTACCTCCTATTATATTTTTGGTATTTTCAGAGATCTAACTTAAGGAATCGGAAAATTTCAAATGAAGAAATTAATTAAATATGGTCAATTCATTTGCCAAATGTCTCTATTGTCTAGTTACACTTGACTTTGGCGGGTAGGACCAAGGGCTAACCTTTAATTTTACCCTAGTTCAGCTGCTCAACTTTGAGACTACAGCAATGAAGCAGGCATTTAGCCTGGAAACTGAAGTCTCCAGCTCTCTTAAACTGTGATGACATCCTCTTACAATGAAAAGGAAAAATTTGGCTTGTATTTAAACCTCTCTTTCTCGTAGAACATCCTAAAAAGATGTATGTCCATTGAAGCTGTATTTCAAGAATATTTACAGCACCCTGCTGGTGTTCACAGGATTCAGCATAATAGGATTGCTTTTCCATCTCCTTTACTTTATAGAAAGCCTTGGTTGATCCTTTAGTGCAGCATGCTTTTCATCTCGAGGCAACAATAGACTCTCATCATGATTACAGAGCTTCCTGCAGACAGATGGGCCTAATCCCAGTGCTCCAACAATTTAGTAATCTATTCCAATCAGGACTTGATGGATTTGATAGGCCATCTGTAGCCAAGTGAGACAGATTCGAGACAGGTCAAAAACTGGGAGGCTTTCAGAAAAGCTTTCTGCTGTTTCATGCAGGCAATCATGCTAACAAGAAAATAAAAAAAGAGAAAAATGGGAGAAAAAACACCAAGGAAACTCATTCCCTGCCTTCAGTACTTTAGAAAATAATTCTGTTGTAATTACTACTACTAAATATGACTTGGAAGACTGAATGAAACCCTTCATATGAGACTTTATGAATTGAAAGGAACCAAAGAAACTATATGCAAATATTATTAAATTAAGGTGAATACAGTTGGTTGAATAATTGTGGAAGGGAGGAACAAAACCTGAAATATTTTTGAGGAGATGGTTAATTTTAAACTATAACTAATAAAACTCAACAGAACTGCTTGCCATTTAGATGAAACAGAACATTTCTAATGCACTGGACATTTTATTTTATTGAGGTAGAGATGGAAAAACAGTGTTTTGAATTGCTGGGAAGATGGCTTTTGCATTACTCCTCTTTTGATTTTGAGGAAAATAATCCATAATAGCTTGCTGCACAAACATCAGTGTTAACAACAGCTAATTGCATGCATTCACATTCAAAAACATTTCTTTTCTAGAATCTGTCTCATAACTCTGGTCTTGATTTCGTAAAAGGTTGTATTTTAATGCATTATCTCATCCCTGTAGTTTTGTTAACTTTGTTGGGAGTTTGAGGTTGACAGGTGTGTTTGCAAGATCACCCTAACTTCATTACAACCACCATCAGCCAAGAGTGATTGTAGTAACCTTTATGTGTAATGAATATTGAATTAAAGAGGTTTTCAAAAGCACAGACCATAATTATTCCTTTGGTGTTTATCAGAAAGAGCAAAAGCAAGAAGCAATGGTAAATATTTTCTTTTTTAAAAATTTAACTGGAATGGGTATCTGCAACAAAAGGGAAGCTGGCATACTCTTTATTTTTCCCTTTCTGTTGGAGATTTAAGTTTATTCAATATTTAAACAGCACAGTTCTCTTTACACATTTTAGTGCTTTTTACAGTTCACTTTCTTAATCTGACTTCACTGCATTCAAAAATGTTAGAAATACTTTAAATAGTTACAATCAAATCAGTTAATAAAATATTATATCTGTTTTTTAAGCAAGGGGAAAGGTATGTGAGAGAATATGATGTTGTGATGTCAATCTAAAGCTGTTACAGTTAAGCTCTTAGGATACTCTTTATCTTTCAACAACTCTCTTCTACTACAAGAATTAAATGAAATTTCCTTAATCTTTCTGGCTCCTCTGGCCATAGGGCTAAACTGCTAGTTTTATTCCTAGGATTTCAAGCAGGCTGAAGAATTTTGTAATAACATTTAAGAATGGGCATAGAAACCTGGAGTTTCCTATTCTCTCTTGTGCTGTAAATCCCTGAATCATAGAGCAGCTTGGGTTGGAAGGGACCTTAAAGATCATCTGGTTTCAACTGCCCTGCTATGGGCACCTCTCACTAGACCAGGATGCTCACAGCCGCATCCAACCTGGGCGCTTCCAGGCATGGGGCATCCACAGCTTCTCTGCACAACCTCTTCCAGACCCTCAACACTCTCACAGTAAAGAATTTCTTTCTTATATCTCAGCTAAAGCTTTCAGCTTTCCCTATCATCCTGTCATACATCCCCTCGTAAAAAGACCCTCTCCAATCTTCTTGTAAGAACTTTTCAGGTGCTGGAAGGTGCTAAATGATCTCCCAGGAACCTTTTCTCCAGGTTTAAGTAGCCCAAATTCTCTCAGCCTGTCTTATCAGGAGAGATGCTCATTCCCTGTAAAAATCAACAGTCTCATTAGTGGGTTTTTTGTGTGTTTTTTGCTTGCTTGTTTGTTGTAATGGACAAGAGAATGAACCATTGTTTCTGCTAAACTTTCAGGAATGTTATTAACATATTTTAGTGAATACAAGTACTTATAGCAAACAACAGTAACAATTTTGAAATTTGATTTGTATTAGCATGATAATTCTGAGCTTTTCCTCGCCAGTTGCTTGTGACATAACCACATCAAACTACAGTCCAATGTCTTTCTTGGGTGACCTCTTAGCCTGAATTTTTGAGTAGGTTTTTTGGCTTATCTTAGGTTTTGCAATCTAATCTCTGCTGTGTGTGGCTAAATTCCCTATTGGGAATTAATACCCTGTTAAAGCAGGGTGTGAAAAAGCCAAAGGAAAAGACAGCCTTTAATAAATATAGAAGATGCCTCCAACTCTAATTTTAAATTCAAGGATGCCTCCACATGAATAGATTCAAAGACAGAGAAACACACAATAACAGGTCTGGTTATATGGTTTGTTAAACACAAAATAGAGCTTTACAGCATAGCCTCTGTTTCTGTCATGACTGAAAAAAATAATAACATGTTCAGAAAAGAACACTGTTTAATGAAGATGCATCTGATGCAGGGAAAGAGAGGAAAGAAATTCTTCTAAGATGCCATAACAATCTATGAGAACATCTTTTTATATAGACTGAAGAGGAAAAAATAGTCAAGGTCTAATTTTATGAGCCTCCTGCAAGTGGAAATTTCTTCTCTGTTAGACTCTGACCATTATGTTCACTGACTTTCACTTCTCAAGAATCTTCTCCCTGGTAAAATATTCTGTGGGAAATCTGGTTTGTGCTTCTTTATTCAGGGTGAGATTTGAGATAACTTAAATTCAAATTGTATGCAGCTAACTAGGGAACAGGAGAAGCTTTCTGAGAATGAGAGAGGAAGGAAAAAAAGCAGAATCTAGTCAAAAATCCCAGACGTGCAACAGACCAATCATTTCCTATTGTAGTGACAGTGATAGTAACTCTATCATGTGCACTGGGGACTCATGCACTATCCAATTTTTCCTTGTATTTTAGTAGAATCTAGGGTAGCAAAAAATACTAACATATCTTTTAAATGTGTATTGCTTATATTTATATAAAATATATAAAATAAGCATCATTATCTACAGATTAATTTGTGCTCAGTACACTCCTTATGACTTTTTAAACTATTTTAAATTATTTGGATAGCAGAGACATTGGAGTCTGGAAAATGTCGAGAGCAAGGAAGTTCTTTATAAGAGGAGTGTGATAAGAAAGGACAGCGGATAGCAACAGTGTATCGGAAACTTCAAAGGTTTATGTCTTAGCAAAGGCATTTCCTACTGTGTTTTCTTACTTGCCAACACTTCCTTCTGACCCCCCAGGCAGAGTAACTGATCTGAGCTTAAATACATTGGTGAGCTGGGCAAGTACTTTGAAGAGTACTTTGAAATCAAAGGAATAAAGGTGGTTTTAATGAGAGGATTTATTCTGTCTTGCTGCCTGTTGTAAAGGATGAGTATAAGAGGGGGAATGTTTGAGTTGTTAAATATATGTGGAGGGCAAGGAAAAGAAGTGTGTTTACTGCATTGTCAGCTGTGTGTTAAGTTTTCTATTGTCAATAATGAAACATCTTTACTGCTTGGGTGCAGCTATTGCCGGTTGCTTGAAAACATGTATAGGAATATGAACATATTTTGAATTTCTATTTGTTGGACAGTTATTTTAAGCTCTACATTAAATAGATTCAGTTTGACTTAGGATGATTTTCAAAATCTTCACATGAAACCTTTTTAAACTTTGTAAAAAAAATGGAAAACACCTAGAAATATATTTTTTGACAAGTGTGAAACATGCCATTTGAGTCAAAATTTTATATATATATATATATATATATATATATATATATATATATATGATATTATATATACCATGTGTCACAGGTATCAAATTGTCTTTTGCCCTCCTATTAGCATCTATTTTGACTGTCCAGTCTAACAAAAAAACCCAACTCTTTAATTTCTTTTTGATGCTGTGGTGAGTTGTCAACTTGTAGGTAATGTTCAAGGAAAAGGAGTGAAATGAAGGTGAGTAAAGGTCATCATACACACTTGATGTATGAGGGTGGGAGAAAACTAGGAGAAGGTGGGTTAAGAAAAGTGTTTTCCTTCTCCTTGTGAGATATTGTTGGGCTATAAGTGGTGGCTTGTAGATTTGGAGCCTGAGAGAAAGTTCTAGGAAGCTCATTGTATGAATTGGTGTTTAGCATCCTTTCAGCCTGAAAAACAGCTTGGGTCTGACACAGCCCTCAACAAGGATGTTTATGATCTGCAAAACTATAGAGATGTTCTTAATGTCAAAATGCAGCAGACATTAGGTTGGGGGTAGGGGAAAGAAATACAGCATAGTTTGAAGAAGCGAAGTTATTAGCTCTTTTATGATTTTTTCTTTCCTTGTCTGCACTTTGCATGCAGCTGCTAGATCCTAATATCTTCTCCCATGAACTCCTCTCATAGTAAAAATCCTTCTAAATGCAGTCACAAGATATTAGAATAAAAATGAAGCTTATCTGCTTGGAGACATTTCTTATTTATTTAGAAAGTTTAATTGCAAAAAGGCTTTCTGAGAAATAGGCAGTCTGCTCTTTAAAGAAAATCTTTATTAAAGAAACTGTCAGTGATTTGAAATTAAGTAGGCAACCAAGGTTTCCAAAGATAACATGAACAATTTATATCATGTCATATTGGAAGGCTTGCTTAAAAAAAATATGAAAAGTCTGAACAGTTACCTTTAATTGAATAGAAGTAGACTATTAATCTTGAAATTAAATGTTTTTTAAGGGACTTGTGGTATTAAGGGCAGTCAAAAGCAGGCACGACCAACCTTTTCTTCTATGTTGATGAAACTGAACGCCACCTTTCAGTGAGGATGAGAGAAGCTATTGTATTTATAAAGGAAAGAGTGGTTTCAGTGTGGTTACAGTAGGCAAAGGTCTTAGAGGTACTGTATTACTTCCTTAAGTCACAATTTATGACAGAATGAGACACTGAAAAAAGATGTCAATCTATAAAATAAGTTAAGTGTAATTAAATTGGGCAATGGGGCATATATATTGTGCATTTTTTAAAAATATTAATGATACATACTTAAAATTGTGCTTCTACAAAATACTTTAGTCATGGGATCACATATGAATGAATCTTCATTCCATTTCTAACTGGCATTCATTTTAGACATCCCCATGGGGAAAACAGCCATGAATAGTGGATGATGTCTGAACATTTCTAGATATTTCTCACATTAGAATCACATATTTTGATTTTTAGACTGGACTGCATTTTTGTAAGGCATTTTGGATAACTTAATACATGGCTGAATAGGGCAGTTGTGAGAACTATAATGCCACCTCTATATGAACAGAGAATAACTTTAATCTTGTGATAGTGACAAGAAATTATGATAGAGTTTAAAATTATGTGTAACTCCAAAATAATATAGGGAATAAACTGAATTGTTTCACAAGTGTTTCTAAAATGAGTAGGTTGAAACAATTACATTTTTATCCTAATTATATCTCTTTTAGAAATAAAGTTCTAATTTTCTCTACAAAATTTAATGGAGGATTTATGTATGCAGTAATGTCAGAATGATTTTTTAGGTATGAGTGATCAATGAAACAACCCTGGCAAGCAGGTACAATCACTAGTTGTAGCCATTAATGTTAAAATAAGATTTTGAGATGCACCTACACAGATGTACAAAATATATTTCTGAAAATAATAACAATATTTTTGACACATCACTAAAGAGAGACATCACATGGGAGACCTTTCAGTGTGTTTGTCTGGAATCAGATTGAGATATGCCATTAAAGTTGCCAGTAGGCAACAAGAATGTCTTTGTGGAAACAGTTTTCTGAGCAATTATTTAGGCTGAGGATCCTCCTCTAAAGAGCATTCAGTTTGCTTTATATGACATTCATTACAGACATTTTTTCCGTAATGAAGAATAAATTACTGTAACAGTCAAATTCTGCCTTTTTGCAAAAATATGTACAAAATGTGTCTTTGGCTCAGCCTGCACTGTGTAAAGTTGTTTAAATCTATCTTTATGCTGTCCTTGTGCTTTATTGCTGTGGGCTTCAGTTACTTAGTTTCTATATGTATAAAAATACAACTAAAAATATGACTAAACATATAAAATGGGTCTTAATTATATTACACAATTTCCAATTTTTCTGCTTGATTTTCATGTCGTTTTTTTGTTTTCATTTTTGTTTGTTTGTTTGTTTGTTTGTTTTAATGGGCTGTTTATGTCCATGTCTGCATAGAGGAAGAACTTTGGTTTTATCATAGTGGAGTAGATGGACAGAATAACATAAGTATACTTGTGAATAATTCCCTATCTATCTAGCTAACTATCTATCTAACTATCTAGCTAACTATCTTCATCTGGAGAAAAACAAAAAGCTGTGAAGCCTATTTTATACAGTGGGATAGTGGCTGGAAAAATGTGGGGTTCTTTTGAAAGCTGTCAGACATAAGCACAAATGTGTATAAATATATTACTGGACAAAAGACAGAGTATGCCTCATGAACACAGATTCAGTTTTTACTCAGGCATTATTTACATAAAAGTCCCATATTTTCTTAAACTCTGTGTGCCTGGGTAGTCTGTGAGCCCTGAGTGATTTGACTTTTCTGTAACTACTGCATGCGAGTCATTGCCAGTATGAACAATATCCCAGTCGATATTCAAGATGTAAGATGATTTCACAACAAAACATCATGTGGGTACACTGGCACAACTGAGGTTTAGGGCATGGCATCTTCAAAAGAGCTTTGATGAGTAATGCTGCATGCTAAGGCATTCACCAAATTCTAGCCTTTACAATATCAAAAATTAATTGATGATTCCTGTTTGAGTAACTTTATTAAAATTCTAAGTAGGATTTCACAGAATTACAGAATCATTATTTTTGAAGGAAGCACACCATGTCATCTGGTCCAAGCTCCCTGTTCAAGCAGGGTCATCCTAGAGCACATTGCATAGGACTGTGTCCAGATGGTTCTAAGTATATATATATTTGTTTGTTTGGCAGCATACTTAGAATGTTTTCTGAAAAATCATGACCTAGTTTGTTTTTTTTTTTTCAATTTGAGTTTCACTCATTAAAGAAGCCTATTTTAATTATTTTCATAATAATTTTGAAAAATTTAAGTGATTGACTCTTACTCAAGCCCCTCCTACTTCCAATGAAAAACAAGGCAGGAACTCTATCAAATGTGATGTCTCTGGTATTGTGGGGAGGGGAGAGAGATTTACAGATGAGCAATTCCCTGCACTTGCTTTGTATCTTAACTTTTCATAAGATTCACTTTACTGACAAACATTAGCAGTGAGCAAGCACTCTAATCACTTATAACATCTGTTGTACATTTAGCTGCTTATAGAATTTAGCAGCTCTAGAGGAGCAGAGGACATTAGATTTTTTTCCTTATACACTTATTATTGACATTTGGCTTGAGCTGCATTATAAAATCAGTGTTGAGTATGGGTCTGCTCAGACTCTCATGAATTGTAAGCATGACTTGAATAATAAGAGGGTAGTAAAGTGTAAGCTGTGTGTTTAGAAATGAACTGTATAACAGCCATCTGAAACTGTAACATTTCCATGCAGGCAGCACAGGCAGAGCAAAGTACATTGTAGGCTGCTACACTTATTGTTATTGCTAAATGGCTGTAATTAATTTAGAACCCTACCAGATGATTCAGTATTACATGACAATGGCTGTTACACATGAATGAACTTGTGTAATCAATGCATTACTGTATAATTGTCCTTTTTGCTTATTAGAAAGTCAGGAGATGTGGCATTATTTATGACAATGTTTCAACAAAGGCACTACTGAAAAATATTTTCTGTGTAAAAAATGTTATTGACCTTAAAAAATGTAATTTTTCTATGTAAAATATAAATTATATCTGAGATGCTACACCTGTGCAAAAAATAAAAAAAGAAAATTGTGTCAGCATTTTATTACAAGTCTCCATTCTAGCTATCTTGGCATCTGATTTCCAGGTTACACATATATCAGCAATAACTGCATGATTGAAAGTTCTCTGAGGTTTGCAGCTTTAAGAGAAAAAAAAAACCAAACCAGTTTTCAGGTGCAAACATTGAATTTCTGACATTATATAGCAAATTTCAACAAATGCTTTGATACTTACATACATGATATTGGTATATGTAGCAAACCACATTTTGCTTTCTAGCTCAGTGTCTCAGTTACATGTGCCTTGTTTAATTAAGTATGGCTAATGATTATCGGTCCTAGTTTATGCCTTGAACTTTAATTGGGCAACAAGACCGGTCATTTTATCATGATTCCATTAATGTTATTTTAAGTTCAAAATAATAATTTATTCAGGTGTAAAAAATGCTTGAAGAAGTACTATGTTTTATATATACCACTGTCCTGTAAAAAAAAAAATAAAAAAAAAAAAAGAATCTGAAAAAGTAGGCATATGTATTAAAAGTGACAAAGATAGATGAGATTAGCTTAGCTTTTTGCTTGACAGGATTTTCCCACGACATATGTTTGGTGCTACCAGGGTTATTACAGACACCACTGACTAACCAGGGAGACAGATTCACAAACAGTGACTGCAACACATGGTGGCCTCAGTGCTAAAAAAGACCACTGCAGTCATTTGTAAACATGGTCAGATAATGTGTGTACTTATAATTTTGATTGCTTAAGTCACAGTCATCAAACCCAGAGGACTTTTGCTTAACACTTCAATAGTTTGAAAAGAAAAAGATCTAAGTTAGCGGTGTCTGCTGCTGAACCAAAGTAGTGAGGGAAAAATCTGATAGCTTTTAATGGGTCTTGTCTTGATTAAGTGTATTAAAAGCACTACTCTTAAGAGTAATCAGTAACTGTGCTTTTAATGACAAGCTGACATTAATTATGGCTGACTATTTTAAACCATGTTAACACCAAACCTCTTATTTATCAAATGCTGCTTCTACATGAAGAAGCTAAGTAAATAATATTTGTGGCGAGAAGCAGCTGAAGTTCTGCGTGACTGATGTAGCTTGTTGTTAAGTGCTCAGCTGACCTAATTTTACAGCTGCTCAGAGAAGACATTTGTAAATGGGCTTGTGATTGAATCTACAGCAGTCACATGCAGTGAATACAATATCTTTTATTATGAGAGATTTCTGCAGTATGTGCATAAGCTATTAGAACCAGTCAAAAGACTATTTAGTAGAGGAGTCTGAATCTTATACTTGTAAGGGTAGAGGGCAATACTTTAAGTTATAGACGTCAGTATTTTTTTTATTAATCTTGGAGATAAATATTGCCAGCTTTCTGGAAAGTCAAACTAGTGGTAGCAAACTCTATCAGATTTGCAGGAAAAACTTGTGAAGTTATTTTGCATTTTTGATAGAAATGGATTCCATGAAAAATATCTGTCATTTTTTTTTGTCTGCTTATTTTTCTATGAACTTTCTTTAAAAGAGTCTGTTTACCTCCCAAACACAAGTTACCATATGAGTTATTTTTCTAGTTTCAAATTCCCCGATGTGTGAGGTACAGGCACAAAACTAAAAACTTCATCAGAAATTTAGAGAAATCTCTGCCAAGGAACACTCTTTTCTGGTATGGGGTTTAAAATCTTAAGCAGAAGGATTCCAGCTATCTCTTGTCCAGAGTAATGAATCTGCCTTAAATGGATTCAGAAGCAATTTTCTAATGATCTCAGTGGAGAAATACTCTGTCTTTGTTCAGCCCAAATAATCTTTCTTCCAGATTTTTTTCTTGATATTAGTCTTAAAATTCATTCCAAATTTAACCTGCTAATTGCTTTTTATCAAAGATGCATTTAGGCAATGTCCTTAATGTTTTCAGCCTTGAATTGATCAGACAATAAAACTACATGATTACTGTAGGTCTCTTCCAACTGAAAGTATTCTATTCTATTAATATGTTTCATATTCTTTTTGTTATGTTTTAGTTTTATTGTTGTTCTAATATTTTCAGTTATCTAACAAGTAGGGAGTCTGTCAGTGTATATATCCCCTAGACTGCCACATAGAGATGCTTTGCTTTCTCTGTGATAAAATGTACACGTGAATATTTTAAAACATTATATACACTTTTAGTGTATAATGGTCAATGATCTTTCATAAACCAGAATCTAGAGGATTTTCTGAAAATTATTTTCACAGTTCATAAAATAGAAGTCACAAAAATATTTCTGAGGTAAAATTAGGTCAAGCCTGTACTTCAAACAACTTTTATTATTAATTTAATCCAAGGAAAACATTTATTATAGCAAATCACTACTTCTCATGTTCCCACCCTCCCTCTGTGCCCTGCTGAGGAGAGCCCAGCTCCAGCTCCCCAACAAAGCATTGTGTGCACTGGGTGCTGCCTTTAGGTGCCCCTGGAGCTACCCCTTCTCCAAACTGAACCAGGCCTGGTTCTCCTGCCTCTCCTCACAGGACAAGTGACTTATCCCCAGCCAACTCAGTGGCTTTCTGCTAAGATAACTCTGGTTTATTGACATTTTTTTTTGTATAGAGGAGTCAAAAAACGAATATAGCGTCTATGTGATTGTATTGAAGATTTTAGAACAAGTTCCAGAACTTTTCAAATGTTTTAAGTAATTCAAAAGGATCTACTCTCTCACCCTCACCAATGGACCTTGAAGGTAAGCACTAAGGTAGACTGTGTTACTCGGCTTTAACTTGTCTTTATTCTTGTGTAAAAATGGACCCTGGGTCAAACTATGAAATTCAATGCTGGAATCCATGTAAGATGGATCTGTGACAACCAGTAGATTAGTTGGGAACTTGCTCTGAAGGAAAGACTGCATGTACTCTTCCAGACAACTAAAATCATGAAGAAATCATAATCTGAGCTCATCTGCCTTAGGAAGTGACTTTTCTAAATAATTCAAATATGAGGGAAGATTGAGCAGTGAAAGGAAGATGTCTACTTTGTATAACTCAGATGAATTTTCCAGCTGGACTAGTGGAATATTAAATTAATTGTAAATGTGTGTTCTGACCCTTAAGTTGCTCTTTTAAGTTCATTTTTCCTAGGAAATATAAGCATATGCTCAGGATACCAGGTATGCTTGGTAAATTAATTCAAGTTATAGCATTAGGAATTGAAAAGGTTGTATTTATTAGCTAGGATATTTGTATTTCTTAAATACATACAAGATTTCTTATAAATTAAAAATATTGTGGAAATATTTCTGTACATTTTAATAAAATGTTGCAAGCAGAGAATAAAAACATGGCAAAGGTTCCAACATATCCTGTGTTTCCCAGCTGTACATGATCACCTTACACTTTACTGGCAAGGTTCTGTATGTAAGTATTTAACGAGAAGCTACATTTAATATCATTACTAATCATCATGCTGATTTTTGCCAAACAGGTCTTATTTGGTCTTTTCAATTTGAGTCATTTGTGTGTCTGCTGTGTGTGTATCTGTGTGTGTGTGTGTGCAGAGAGGACATATAACAGCTGGTGTTATAATTGAACACACTTTTAATTTTTTAAAATATGCAGATCTAGTCAGTCACATAAAGCAGGTTGTACCAAAAGTAATTTTGCATGTAGTTTTAAAGGTGGAATTAATTGTGCTGGCTGCACTGGGAAATGAATGATTAAGGCACAAAAAATAAATATTTTTGTCTGGACACCAGGGACCCTTTCCTCTGAACGCAGAGGGGGTTTTTCATTTTCTTTTAGTTACAGATAAAATTCCATTTAGGACTAAGATATTAATTTCTCCCTAATTATGATATTTGCACTTGTTACATCCCTGCACTCTAATACAGTTATTTTATATCAGAATAAGCCTTTCATTCACTGAATTTAATCAGGTTCACACTTTCAATTTGTTTTCTCTTTCCTATGTTTGGTTTTTTTTTGTCCCTGTTTCAAGTTACAGTACTCTGGTCTGCTTCATTACATTGCTGCCTTTCTGTTATGTATATAAAAAGCAGCATAATGATGAAAATGGCAAATATTTTCGAAAACATTTTTTATACTGTGGAAGAATGCATGCACCCAGGTGAGAATTTATTCACGATCAAAATCTGGAAAGAGAAGAAGTGTAACTTAAGCATGTCCATACCGTGTTTTTAAAACAATGACTGTGACTGAAATTCTGTATATATGCATAAGTATAAAATTAATTTTCTTCTGTAAAAGGAGATACTTCCTTTGTAGGGTTCAGAAGAGTCCCCTTAAATGCTTCACTTTAATAAGATTTCAGTAGTATTTTAATAGATTTGATTAACTGTATAAAGATAGGAGAAACTGCATATAATTTTCAAGACCATTAATAATATTGTTTAGTGAAATTTTCTAAGTAAACATTTTCTTGTGTACAAACAGCTGGAAGAAGACTAATAACATCAATCAATTTAGGTTTACTTGCAATGCAACTGGAACACCCTTTAGGGCTCATTGATATCATTCAGCTTTGGGTCTTTTCTAGTGTCAGCATCTGCACACTTAGTGGTATTATTCTGCTGTCAATACTGCAATGACTGCTTCTAGAAAAGATATGGTTTTATTATAAAATGACATAGAACTAGGTAGAATTTGAATATCCTGTTGTGTCATGCCTAAAAAAAGTAGAAAGTTTTCAAAGATTCAAGTAACACTCCTCACTATATGGTTTCCCATTTTCTCCTCTGGTGCTACGCACTCAAGTAACAGATAAAATATGTGGATTTGTTTCTGGGTTTTTTTCTGGCACTTGGTCCTTTCCCACTGCTATTAGAAAGAAAGAGCTTTTGTGGCTTCACTGGGAGTTGCTTACATAGGGAATAGCCCTGTCCCATCACTAGAAATATTAATACACCAATAGAGATGTAAATACCAGAGTTACATTAATTTGAAACACCAGTTGAAACCATTAGGTGAGGAGTCTTGCCAAATCCTATTTATGGTACCACATAAAAATGAGTGGAAACTAGTTCCTTGTTTAGTAAATGTGCAAAATGTGTCACTGTGGAAGACGCCCTTTATTCTTATTTATAGACTTCTAAGTTAGAATAAATAACTTGACAATAATAATAAATAACTTGACATATAGTGCAAAATTTCTTAATAGCAGAAATAATGCACTCATATTTTCAACAAGACTAGTTCATACCTACTTACAGCTTCTTGATGTTCTTTCTTTTCTTTTTTTTTTTTTTCTAAACAATGTACTTTTATACTGTCCCCATTTTGCAGATTCATAGGGCTGTTATGGAGGCATAGTAGCAGTGGGGGGAGGATGTTACCAGTATTGTGTCAATCTTGAGGGATGTAAAGTAACCCAGTGATTTTGGCCAGTCCCCTCAAAAGACTTCCTGTTTACTCTCACCTTTTCCTTCCTTTCAGAAAACAAAATAGATTTTTCACTCCTGAGAGGACTGAGCTTTGGTCAACAGTGTTGTGAATGCCAGCCTGGAAAATACCCCAGTCAACTCCTCCATGGAGAGATTGTCACCACCACTCAGTGAGCCCATGCTTAGGGAAGTGTCTCCACAGAAATCTCCATAGAGCTGTCTCAAATGGGTAATTCTTTTTCAGTCAATATTCAAGATTTTCAGTGCTTAGCCCTTGAAAAAAATCAGTATTATCATAATATAATCAATACATTGATTTTAACCAACTTTTTGTTTAACATATGGAATTTAGTAGAATTTTAGAGAACTGATTTTTCCTCTCTTTTTGAGTAAAATTTACTTTATATCTTCCTTCCAGCATCTGTCTAGGATTTAAGTGAGGATAATTTTTTACAGGCCTTTACTTTCACGTGCTACTTTAAGAATTGCAAATAAAAATTCATTTAAGTGGAAATGACTTCTGATTTTTTTTTTAAATGTTTTGTCATTACACAACAGAAAAATGAAAGTTACAGTATGATTATCCATCAAATTAAATGTAAATGTATATTTAAATTTCAATATTTTCTTAGTTTTATGTTCAGGTGAACTTTTGAAGCAAAAGTGAAAATGCAAGCAGCTTTTGTAAGTGATATTAATCTTGCTATTCTGGCAATGTTGTGTATTTAGTTAATTTTACTGCAGTATTCACAGCACTGACTCTGTAACTGCAAAAACACCTATTAATGTTGACTTAATTTGTGTTACTATCCAAAGAGAGCTTTATCCTAAATGTATATTAAAACAGTGATTTGAAACCCTAAGTTTAGTTGATGATTCCACTGCTATATTATCTCTTGAGAAAGGAATGTTTTGCATCACACTTTATAATTTCTGGACAATTATTCTTGTAAGAATAAAGGTGAACCTGCAGATCCATTACCTTTTGGCTGTGGCCAGATCCTTATTGAGCAACTACCAGTTTTATCAAGGATTTATTTTACCTTTGGTAACAATGCAAAGAAAATTTTTATGCCATACACCCATGATTGCAATTGAGAAGGGATTTACGATATTAATCATAAATCCATTTTTTTACTTGCCCTGCTGTGAGGACACCATGTAGTGTAAATGATCATGTGTAATATATATCGTGTATGTGAATTACAAAGGTCCAGTGTAGTGTTTCATTTTCTATTTAGTAGGTTAAAAATTATGAACTGATATTTTAACAAATATTGATCGTGAGTTTTTTAATCTGTGTGGACATATGAATGGTGCATTTGTTTTTCTGTTTACAACAGGGAAATAGGAAACTCCCAGGAGAATCTAAAAGATACATGCTTATACAAAAATGACAGTACCTCGCTCTGTGTGTCAGTCTGCAACAAATTGAAGATGTCGTAAGTAATTGCCTCAAAATCAAAGAATCAACAAGGAATAATGACCAGAAGTCATCATTTTGGACAGATAAAGAAGCTTTTATTCCTTGCACTATCCCAGACTAGCCCTTTTATCAGTCTTTGCTGTTCTTTACCTACACATTTTTCTCTCACATGTAAGTCCTTCAGGGCACAAAGCATGTGTCTGTATGCTTTGGTGTAAGATAACAGTAATAATTTCATTTGACATTTATTACAATAAAGTATGTAGCAATACATTTAGAACAAAATTGTGTGTTACTGTTTCACAGCAATGACAGCTAAAACTGATTAAGTAAGATTCTAATCATATTGTTAACTGTGATTCTTTTTCACATGGGTTTCAATATTTGCAATGAAGAATCAGTATTGATGATTTTATTTAAGTGAGTGGGTATGTTAATTGTCTGAATGAGAAAGATAAATAGAATTTTGCTATTGAGAAGAAATAATTGAACCTCTTTTACATTTTAGAAGGTTCAGGTTTCAGCAAAAATAAAGTACTCCAAAGTCATGATTTTAAAATGGTTAGCCATGGCATACAGTTAACAGAAGAAAAAAGAGATAAATATATGTTTAATATATTTTTTAAATCTACCAGGAATTTGAAAAAAAAAATTATTGAAATTCTTCCAAAATTTGGGATGCTAAGGAACACAAATAGTGATCAATGCACTAAGAATAAAGAGTTGTCCTAGATGTCAGACATTAGGCTGTAAGAAATGAGTGTTTCATCATATTTGCAAGAGAGAACTTGTACATAAACATAAAGTGGAAATAATTGAATTTATTTTCTTATTTGTGGGCTTTTCTCATTTTTTCTCAATTTTAAGCTTCAGGTTGTTTTTATGTCTTGTGGCTGTTTTGTCCTAAAGACAAAACCGTCCACAATTTTGTCCTAAGGTAGGTCTTGATGTGTTACAGAATCACGAAATCTGCCAAGTTGGAAGGAATTGACATCAAGTCCAACTGCTCGCCCTACACAGCACCATCCCCAAGAATCATACCATTTGCCTAAGAGCATTTATCAAGTTTCTCTTGAGCTCTGTCAGGCTGATGCTGTGACCACTTCCCTGGGGAGCCTGTTCCAGTGCCCAACCACCCTCTGGGTGAAGAACTTTTCCTGATACCCAACCTAAAACTTCCCTGATCCAAATTCAGGCCGTTCCCTCAGGTCCTATCACTGTCACCGTACAGAAGAGATCAGTGCCTGCCCCTCCTCTTCCCCTCCTGAGAGCTGTAACTGCAGTGAGGTCTCCTCTCAGTCTCTTCTCCAGGCTGAGCAGATCAAGCGACCTCAGCCACTGCTCACATGGCTTCACCCCAAGGCCCTGCACCATCATTGTTACCCTCCTCTGGACACTCTCTAATAGCTTAATCTTATTACAAACAAATGAAGTCACCATTTCCTTTAATTCTTGCTTTATTTTCATTTATTTTTGGTTGGTTTAGGTACTATTCTTTGAATGCAAAGCCTTTCTTGAAAAATTAAAAATATATCAAATCTCTTAGAATAGATAAAACTTTCCATAAAATGTCCTGAAATAGCATATTAGTGTCCTTGCTAGTACTTTTCATCCTATCTATAGTGTGTGTTTAGATACCTATGGACATATATATATGTATACACTTATATATGCATACATATGTGAAATATGTGTGTGGGTATGTGTATCTAATGTATATATTAGATTATTAATGTATGCATGTCCTCTTTTATTCCCAGTAAATTCTGTTTCTCTAGTCCATCATTAGAGATTCAGCACCAGTGATGTGAAGTAACAGATACTATTTTTTTCACTCAACATTCTTCTGCTTCATTCTCCATTATAACTTTGATGTTTTTTGTTGCTGATCAAGAGTCTCTCCAGAGATCTTTACAGCTTCTAATCACCATCTTCCATTATCTTCCCCCTGCAATATCATGTCTTTGGGCCTTAGTGCCACTTAATATCAGACAACTTCTAGAAATATTACATTCCTTTCAAACGCTTTGAGCAAGCCACATTCAACCTGACAGTCTGAGAATGTTAAAGAGGAGACTGAATCAACTTACATGACTTCATTGAGGTGCTCTGTTTGATTCATTTGGGGTAGAGAAACAGTTTTATCACCTGTATTCTTCCAGCGGGGCTTCTTGGGAGAGCAAAAGATGCTGCCCTTTTATATATTTCAGCAAAGGATTTTTAGTGAACATCTAAGCACGTGTCTTGCTCTAGGAGACCCAGAGCAAGAGGTAGGTTGAGAACCTCTCTTCTCCTTTACTTCCAGGCAACCAGAGCACTCTCCAGGACAGTGCTATCAGGTAATTGGGTTCTTCAGGCTTTCATAAGTCCATACTTTGGGAGATTTCCTATTCTCTGGAAGGTGTCCTTAAACTCTTCTGCACTTGTTTTGGTCCCTTGACTCTGACTAGATTGCATCTAAATTTTGACACTGATTTTCTATGTTCCTGGTTACAGAAAGCTGACATAGTTTAGTGTTGGTTTTGGCCAGAAGGCTTTTCCCATGTCTCCACAGGCTCTCTATACTAATTTCTTTGCTTTCTGAATCTCTTCTGAATCTATGCTTTAATTCTCTGAAAGTGGCAAATAGTTAAGTGGAAGTGGGGCTTTGAGCTAACTTGTTTAGCTAGCTCTATTTTGCTTATGGAATTTGCAGTTTGTTGTGTTTCTTCCTTTCATCAGAAACATCAAATTATTTTTCTATATTGGAATGGAAAGGCCCATGTATTTGAATCTCATATTAGTTTATGACTGATAAATAACTCATTAATGCAAAATTACTTTGTTGACTTTAAATTCTTCATTAAATTCCATTATTTTTTATATGCTCATGCGGAAGCATTAGTATGTAAATTGTGATATAGAGTTTAATGCATTAATGGATCCATTGACTGCAACATTTTCTTTATAAAAATTTGCCTTACTCATTTATGTAAATGGTTAATCTGATTATTTTAACCATTTGTATATTTATTAGACAACTTAAGTACAATCTAGATAATTCTGTTATAAATTCAAATTAATTTCATTGTATATATATGAAATACCTAATTGTGATAGTAGTAAAGAATTAGTCGCTGAATTAATTAAGTGCATTCTAGAAGCTCAGGGGCTTTAGAGGATATGAAAACACAGCCAGAAAGTGGAGATATATATATAAGCTATGGCTTATCCTGGTTTTTTATACACATCAGAACAGGAAACCAGGCCTATATTTGTTTGAGATAAAGTGGTTAAAAATCATTCTGTCAAATGAAGTGGTAGATATAAAAGCTTTGTATATGAAAATCAAAGCCATGCTCCAGCTAGCCACAATCTTGGAGATAACTGGGAAAGAAATGGTTGAAAAATTTCCTTCTACGCCACCAATTAGCAACGTGGGATTGATAACTGAGATGGAAAATTTGAGTTGAACCTTGCAAAATGCTGAGCACCTGGGAAATGTTGAATGAAGCAAGAGACATTGTCCCATGTATAGTAGGGCAACATGGCACAGCCAATTTTTTTCTGCAGTACATCTCAGAACTTGCTGATCTTGCCTGACTTACCCAAAGGTTCCTACCCAAAGGCTTAGTTTGCTCAGTATTTTCTACTGTAGGCCTGACACTAAGACAGTCTGCCCTTCCAGGTAACTCCCCCCAGTTTACACACTGGACATGACGTTCTGTGGTGTGAAATAACCCTTTGGTCATCTTGGGTCACCTGTCCCAGCTAAGATCCCTCCATTTTTTTCTTGTACCTTCTCACTGACAGAGCATGAGACACACACACACACGCGCGCACACACACACACACGTCCTTGACTTAGAATAAGCAAAGAATAAACCCAAGATATCATCCAGTGATTTGTTTTCAACATCATTCTCATTCTGAATCCAAAATACAGCACTATAACAGCTGTCGGAAAAGCCAAAACCAGGACAGGCTGTAAGCTGTATTCAGCGAATCATCTCTGTTTTCAGTGAAACTCTACCTTTTTAGTAGGTCAAATATTTCTCCACAGTGTGGTTTTTGATGCTAATGAGAGGACAAAATTAAAGTGTGCTGTGGGGTTTTTTTGTCAAGGGTGCCAATTAGATACATATAAGTGAATAGCAAATTTTGCAGAAAACAAGTATAAGACAGTTTTTTCAAACTTTTTGTAAAATATGACCTTTTCTTTGTCTTTTTTTGCAGTTACAGTGACTTGTAAAGCATGGAAATACATGATATATAATCTCAGAATGTAATCTGCTGATATTTGAAAATGGAGAGAATATTTGGAGATAGATTTAGAAAATTTCCAATTGGAAGATGTTTTTGTTCCCATATACATTAGCATAGCCCGTGTTCCTATTTAATAATGTCAATGAGTTACTTGTTTATGGTTGAAAAAAGTGACTAATTTAGAGAAATTGTCTTATGTATTGCCATATGTTTCTAGAAGTTGTAACAACAGTATTATTGAAAGAATATATTTTTAGGATGTTTTATGATGTTTCTGTAAAACATGTTTTTCCCTGGAATTTTCCAAACAGTTAGGATTTTTAAAACAGAACTGATTTGCAATATAGTTTGTCCAGTTCAATGATAAAATTTGAATACATTGTTATCACCTTAATATTTTTAAAATTAGTTTTAAGAAAACTGCAACAAACTTTCTTGTTTCTGATGGATTTTTGAATTTTATTTGAGTTATGATTCAATAGTATTTACTGTTGGTGTGGTTTTTAAATATATGTGAGAGTCTGATTGACTAGTTTACCAATACGTTCACAATGCTAAATGAGAATTTTCCACTTTCAGTGACTATTTATTATGGACTGTATCTATCAATGGCATATGAATAGCTGTTTTCAACTTAAATATTCAGCTGGGTTATTTATAAGCAAAGAGCTTTATTTCCTCACAATCGCATTTAAAAAGCAAAGCCCTTTCACTGGAGTTTTAAGAGTGTGATATGTACTTAGAAACGGACAAGGAAAAAAGATTCCTAGGAAATGTTTGTTTACCTACATGTTATACATTAATTAATATGCTGAAGAGAATTTTGGTATCTCTTATCAGTTTCCCTAATCAGCCTTCCTTTTTGTTTATAGCATGAAGAAAGGGACAAGCAGTTTTTTAAGCTTGAATAAAATCTTAGTCAGAGAGAGTCAGTATCGCAGGAATTTCAGCTGCTTGTGTTTCTGCTGTAAATTCTATGTCCTACAATAGCTGTTTATTTTCTAATAATTTTTAGAGGTTTCTTCTTTGCATGAATATCTCAGAGGTCTATTTGTTTCCATTTGATAATACCAGTTGAAAGTGGTGCATGACTTTGCTTTTCCCTTAGTTGTACAACTTTGTCCTTGATGTCAGAAATTTGGCTCTAGCTAAAAGATTGTAAGAAACTGCACTAATCTAATCTAATCTAATCTAATCTAATCTAATCTATTATAAGAAATACAACCTTTGTCAAGACCTTATGCAATGTGCAGGATAGGGTTGTCTTGCTCTTATACTACATTTTGGGTGAAGCAACATATACTGTGGGCACAGGAACTTCCATTACTTTCTAAATGTATTTCTAGGGTGAGACAGAATCCTGAGGAGAATCTGCTTCCAGGAAGGTTCATTTAGAAATCTTCCTCATCTTCTTTTGACAAAGAAAATATTTTTTCTAAGTCCAGTTAGAAGAATGTTTTGATACAAGGACATGGAGGTAATCTAGTCCTTGAAAATTTATTTGTATTGAATTCATTTTTTCCCCTTTGCTTTCCTTTCTGAAATAAAGCATTTGAAAATTATTTTTTCCTAATTTTTTTCTAATAGCATCCCTGTAATTTCCTGGTTTGACCAAGGGTTTCTCTTCAGAGAGTTAACACACATTGGAAAGAATTTGTTTAGTGCCACTGGGTTTTGCTTCTCCTTGCTCAGTAAGCAGTCCTTTTTCCACTCAAACTACTGCCTGCAGAGAACAACCTCCTTTGCCATCATTTCAGCTTCATTGCCTAGAAAGCATTGCGAGAGCTTACTATAAACTGAAACTGACCCCAGGGTAACTGTGTGATTTTTTTCACACATGATTTAGTCCATGACTGGATTTCATACAGATTTCCAACAAGGCAAAACCATTATTTGTCTTGAATGGTATGTCACAGAGGCACAATACTCTTTTTTTTATTGTTGTTGTTGTTGTTTGTTTGTTTTTAATGTTGTAATGAAAGATACTTAATTCAAAAGTGTTTGGATTTTTGATTGTTTATAATTTCTAAAGCTTTCAAATGGGGCCTGTCTCTACAAAAGCCTCATAATATCAAAACGGAGCACAGCTTTCTGACAGGTGTGTCATGTCATGTCTTCAAGCTCCTTTTTAATAGATGGTGCTCCTGCTCCATACCTCAAAGAACCTGAGAAGGAACATAGCATATTCAAAGACATTATGTTTAATTAAACTAGCTGTTTAATTAAAATAGCTGTGTGTGGTGAATGATAATCCTTTAAAGGTTTGTACATATGATGGGATGGGCATCATGACAGTTGCATAAATATCACTAGATATGTTGAAGGCATTTAAAGGAAAAAACAGTCTTTATCACCTGAACTGTGATTATCTATACGTTCTGCACTTGTTCTGTTCTTTTATTGTGTTATTATGGATCTTTAAAGAAATCTTATGACCATGAACTTCAGCAGAGAGAATACTAAGCTTCTCTGCAAAATGATGAAGTATTGAGCTGTTTTTCTTTCCTCACTTTTCCCATCACCCTGAGGTAGGAAAAGTCACTAGGACCTTTCTTAGGGTAAATTAACATTCATGTTAGTTGACCTCTGAGCTCATTGCTCTCAGAACCTTTGTCCTTGACAACATCATTCAGATCACATACAATGTCCGGATGTGCCTTGAAAGTACTATTTGACTTGAATAACTACCCAAAATTTCAAGTAAAACAGTACATTTTTTTGAGTAGGAAGAAATTATGAGAGAGATGACTTCAGACCAGATTGTTTTGTCTCCAAAATCATCCTCAAAATAGTGTTCCAACACTCTGCTTAGTCCTTTGACCCTGTCAAATAACTACATAATTCAGTCTCTTTATCATGATGTATCACTTTCTGGCTTACAATAAATAAAACTTCCTTGAGCATTGTATCACTTGGTGTTTTAGATTTATATTTTTTCACATCCAGCTATTTCTATAGTATTTTAATACAGAAACTGAGAAAAAAAATTATAGTCTCACTTTCATCTTTCATATTCAATTAGCTATGGTTCAACATGTAACAGTAATGAAAATATGTTGACAAATGTAACTTATTTCTTTGACAATGTTATTAATTCTTGGTTTGAAGTTTTTAGTTTAACTAAAATGAAATTCTTCCCATGTTTTAAAATGATATGTGAAAAAATATTAAATTAACTGTACTTTAAGGATGAAACCAATATTTTTCTTTTAAAAGGGAAAACACAATGTTCAAAATTTTCATCCACTTTATCATCTTTTTATGTCCGAGGAAATGGGAATGAAAACTTGTATACTTTCAATTGCCAACACTTCAGTTTCAGAAATCTATTAATCTGCAGTTTTTCATCATAATCATAATTATATACCAGAGGACTAAGTTATTAACTCATGGACAATGAGAGTTCTGGTGTTGCCTGTGCTACAAGTCATCCATTTTCTACATAAATCAAGTCCAACTAGAATTACTCATACAGAAAAAATTTACATTTTTGGATGTATGTTTATCAGGGAATAACATGGAAATTTGTCAAGGACTACCATTCTTTCATGGTGTCTATGGAAGGATAAAACTGGTTTTTATCAGAATTTTATTATATGCATTTTGAGAAGGAAGTAGTGTCTCTGAATTGACTTCTGAGCCATAGAAGAACAGTATCACTGAAGATGTTTTTCCAAACATCCATCATCTTTGATACCTCTTGGTTGCATCTGCACAAAACCAGTATTTCTACACTTAGTTCATACAGTTCTGTTTCTCCACTGGTGGACATATTCAAAATGAAAGCAAACAAAACCCACTTGGTAAGTCTGAGCTTGCTCATGCCTTGGACATAAATATGAAAGAAGGTATAAGGACAAATAGGAGGTATGAAAGAGTTGAGAAATGACTGGAAAAGAGTGGTGAAAAAATTGTGAATATTATTACCTGGCTAGCATAAATTCAAGAAGTGGTAACCCAAGCCACATTAATACAAGGTACTTTGAGTGTAAGCTTTGTTGTAGAGAAAGAAACCACAAAAACTGTCAAAACTAATCACTTTATTATGATTTTACTGCATGACACCAAATTGTAAATTTGATACTGTGCTGTGCAGTATACTTGTAGATGTTTCTAATAAAGCTCAAGCAAGACATATAACATACATACATTTGTGAAAGCAAATGAGAGTTTGCACTATGCTTCCAATCCAACAGCATACCATAGACTTCCCAGGACTCAGTCAAGACTTTCAGGTCAAAAGAGCAAAGATGTACCAGAATACTTTCAGCAGAATGAATGCTATAGAGTTCTACTTAACTTACTAAATTATAATTATCTGCCAGTGGCATACACTGCATGTAGAGAAAGAGATTTGTCAATACATAGAATTAGAAAGTACCCTTGCCTCTGAGTTGAATCACAGGATTTTAATACTTTTACCAGAATGGGTAAGAAACTAAAATAGCATTATCCTTGACTGGAAAGTTCCTGCCTGTTTATGAATATTTTACTTTAGTAAAATGAGCTTCTGTTCCTACATTTAAAAAGTGTTATTGGTAACCAATATGACTCCACAGCAGACAAATAAAATAACCTGGTCACCGCCATAAGGATACTGTATTCTAAACAGAAAAAAGGCATGGACATTAAAAAAAATTGTAAAGAAAAGAGGATATATCACAGACAGTCCAAATGATATTGTATGGTAGTGACCACTTTTTGTGGTAATTTTTTTATACTTTATTTTTTAAGGATTTTGTGTGGACTTCATTTTTAGGATCATTTTGAAGAGAAAAAATTTAGCGGTCTTGAAATTATGGAGACTCTAATAAAATATGTGGATTGAATTGGACATACATACGAAAAAGCTATGAGAACATTGACAGGTTGTTTAAACTGGTTATTCCCAGTGAAGTTGTTAGTTTTGATGATATTTCTTATAGATGTGGGATAATGGTTATTCTTTCTGGTCTTTCAGCATACAACAGGATACTTCTGAAGTTTTTTAGCTTTCAGATTTTGTATATTTTATGAAGCTGAATGAAACCTAGATTTTCTAATGTTTTCCTAATGTATCCTGTTATTTTTCCTCTTTTTTAGACCACTGTAAGACATTAAATGAAAATCTTTCTCATAAAAACTTCAAGTTTTTCAGAACTTAATTTTCTTCAGACAGATTATTATGAAAATTCCAGTTACTAAGAAAATTCCAGTTTGATTGTATTATCATCAACAGATTAAGGTCCTAGTGAAACTATAAAGTCATAGGGTGTTACAAAATTATTTTGAAAACTGGACATATTGGACAGCAGTTGTATTAGTGCTAGATAGTCTTGCAACCTATCTCACCACCTATATTCTTTCCAATTTTTCAATCTATTTGACAAGGGTGGGAAAGGTAGAATTCTTTCACAGAAAAAAATGAAGCATGCTTGTCCAAGTTTTTGCTTTTTAGTTGTGTTTTGGCGATATAAATTTGAATTTATTTGAGATCTGTATTTGTTCTGGTGCTTTATGGTTAAATCTAGAAGTCAAATGATTAATCTGAAGTAAATTGAAAATGAAATAGTTTTAAAGGAGTAAAAACTATCATTTTTATTGATCTTAATAGCATCCATACTGTACTCATTTGAAAGATTTAACATGTCTTAGTAATTTTTGTCAGATACCTTAGATTTCAAAAGATATGTCTCTTAAGAAAAAAAAGCTAAGGGTAAATAGAGAAGTGTATCTTTTTATTCAAAAGGTTTCTCATTTAAACTTCTATGTCACAGATACGTTATGAACAATATTGATTTTCTTGACCTCAGCTGAGCAACATGAAGATTTAGCTTACATTCATTCCTATCTTAAATTTATCATAAATCTCATATGTGCCAATATTCTATATTTCAATGTTTTGTGCACATTAGCTATATTGTAAAATCATATTGTATTAAGTGACAGGGCACTAAATTTATTAAACAGGTTAATCTTAGCACTTCATGCATTGTGAATAATAAAACAGCTATTGATCCTAATGAAATATTATGATAACTTTTATTTTTCATTGTGGAGGGTATTTGCCCAATTGATATTGTACAGATATTTGATAAAACAACACAGCCACAGGAAGCTTTCCTTATTGTATAACAAGGTTGTTCATCATAATTATGTTGTGTCAGCACACCCATACAGGTCAACTCGAGTTCAGAAAGATAGGATTATAATTTGTTCTGAGTGCAAGCATGTGTTTAAACACTTTCCTCCCTTTAAAAATAATCATAGTTGTACAACATTATAAATAATGGCTAATCTATGAGTTATTTCACCCTATAATCTAGAACACAAGAGCTGTCACAGAAAGCAATGAGTATAACGTTAAGCAAACTACATTGTTTCAATGGCAGTATTTAGTCTTAAAAATGAATAGGAAATCTATTTTACCATAATAATTTGGTATCTATTTACATCTATTTCCTGTTATAAGTCATTAGCATTAATAAGCCTTCGCTGAAGTGGTACAAATTTGTTGTAAAAAACGGAAGTATTTTCAAAAGACTCAGGAAAAAGTGTCTTTTTGTGCATATCATCTTCACTCTTTCTCATAATTAATTTGGATATATTCAATTTCTTTCAAAACATGCCATGAATACCCTCCTTTTGGCTAAAAGCTAAGAGGAACTATTTTCAATTCAGCAGATGTATTTTTGCATATTATTGTCATTACCACTGAATATATATTGTCTTCCTTCCTTGCTAGGGAAGAAAACGTTTCCAGGAAGCATTTTGTCAGAAATTTATTTTTGTTGAATTATCCAGTGTTCATGTATAGTGGGACCTGTGTGGATGCATGTAGTAATCTATTTAATGTGTGTAAGTTCTCCTCATTCCTTTCCTTTTTACAAGTAGGTAAATTTCACAATAAGTTAAAAAAAAAAGAGAGATGGAAAATGAGCCTAAAAAGTGATTGTGATTTAAAGCATATGCTGCAGTAAAAAGTACCTTCTATATTGTCACTCATAGGAAGAGGACATAGAAACAATATAAGGAAAATTTAAGTTTGCTGCGATAATAATTAAAATGAAGTCTTTTAAAGCCATGAAAATCTCTGTGCACTACTTTAAAACAGACGATTAACTTACATTGCATACTGGCTTAAGCAAGCTGATTAAACACAGTAGTACTCCATCAGTCTTCATCTTGAACTCCAGTTGTCTAAAGGTTAATGTATCATCCTCCTTCATTGATTTCAACCCTTTCAGTTGTTGATATGTTAATATGTGTATTGGCAGTAAATTTTAATTTCTTTCTCATTTCTTTATGATATAAAAGGCATAACATTTTTAATAAAAAAAAAATCATGAGGAATAATTACAGGATAATTACTATTTCTTCCCTGCCTTCTTTTCTTTCTCCCTGCAATAAATAAAAAAAAAATTAAAAAAAAAGGAAAAAAAAAAAAAGACTAATCTGGGAAAAAATCACAGACAAATCCATATTATACCACTTCTCTTTTAGCTCATCATAAGTTAATAAAAAAAATTATTAACACTTACTGCATTTGAAAAGATGAGCATTATTTCAAGCTGCAGAAATACACTGAATGGAGATTTCATTTTAATTAGTCTATATTTCCCACTAGTGGAGCTTGCAATTCTCATCAGTCCCCAGTCTTTTTCGGCTAGGAAAGCTTTCACATTCCAAACTTACCCTGATAAAATGCTCTATTTATCCTAATGGTAGTGAGAATTTCTGTGCATATAGGTCTCATACAGTTGTCTATACTGATGAATGTAATTTTGAATGACAGGTTGCAGCTCCCAGGTTGATTGAATGTGAGCCCAAGGGCATAGGTAGCAGGCAAAGATGATTTCACTAGGACAGTTTGCATAACAAGCAACTGTCATCTCATTAGCAAGCATAGGCATTTTTGCCACATGCTGTTTAACACATCATCACACCTGTTCACACTTCATTGTCCCAAGAATTCAGTTAGGCAGCTTGTTGTTGGCTTTATTTTTTCATTTCTAACTGAGAGTTGGTTATTTGGTGCCAGAATCAGAAGTGTGAGATAGGTGCAGTTTAGTTCAAAATATGATGCCCTGTGAATACTGCTCTGAGGGGTGGTAAAGACCAGGATTACAGTTTGAATAATAGCTACCACCAGTGACTGTTTTATAGTTCTTCTTGCTACCTGCTGTTCTTTTGGAAACTGAGTTACCTATCCTCATAGCCTATAAAACTGACCATTTAACCAATGTTTGGTTTGATATGTAATCTGTCTTCTTTTTCTCTTCTTGCTATAAAATGCACATTGAAGCCCCAGAGCAAGATTTTTCTACAATAGGGAAGTGAGGGTCACATCACTTTTTGCATAAGTCATTCCTGTGTCTGGATAGCCAAAGAGGGCAACTAAAGCTTCCCTGATCCCCTAACTTTGCTGCTGGGTGGAGAAGCATTCTCCCTATTCAGTCTTAAAACCAAGAAAAAAAATGAGGCAGATTAGATGAGCTGGAACACACAGAACTGGATGGTTGGTAAGAAGGAAAACATGAGAAGGGATTGTTGCAGCTGCAGATTTGGAGAATGTGGAAAGGAGGAAAATGGAGAGATATTTGGGAAGGTTGAGTTCACTAATAAAACAGATGGAGAAGTGTATTGAGGAAAAGAAGTTGGAGCAGATGAAGCCAGTTTTGATAAATTGGAATTGCTCATAGCCCACTTACTCAGTCAAGTTGTCCAACTCACCCTTTTCATTTGCTGATGACTGCAATTGTGGAGGAAGCTGCACGCACCTTCATTTGCTCAGAATAAACATGTTAGCCGGAGAAGGAGGGAGGAAAAATGGTCTGTAATGTGCTACATCAGTGGAAGCATTTTTCACATCAGTGGAAGCGTTTTTTGGTGTATGAGAAAAAGCTAAATATCATCCATATATGTCTTGTAGTGTTGTGCCAATGTAAAAATATTGGTTTATTCAGTTTAATTGACCCTTTCATGTATCCTTTTGAATGCACAGTACTCTGCGAGTGCTACAGTATCTCTGCATTTTGTCATATCTTATTGATAAATCAATCGGAAACAAAAAGCTTTAACAATGAAGTTCAGTGAATGAAATCTAAATATTCCATTGCTCTTTTATAGAGAGTGTGCTGTGTGTTGGTGCCTCCCAAATCTACTTCGGCCCCCCCTCAGTATGAATGTATTATCAAATAGAAAACGTAAGTATATAACTGCAAGTGACTTATATTTGAGGCACATAAAAATCTGGCATTCTTAACCCTCTTGGCAAGCATCTGACCCCTGATTTTTATATAGGTCTCAAAGACAATGAGTCGTTCGCTGTCATTGTGGCAATATATTTATAATTTCCCAAACAGTGCCAGAGACTGAGGCATGCACATTTATTTTATAAAGAGCCATACTTTGTATTGTTTCAATGCCATCTTGATGAACATTTGCAATTTTTTTCCTTGCAATTATTTCTGGATAAATGGGGTTTAGTTGTAAATGAAATAACTGTGAGGTATTCTCTGCCCTCAGCCAGGAATGATTTAAAGAACTCAACTCCTCTGTCTCTTTCAGTTTCTTTTCATATGTTTTTCATTACAAAAAACTCAGAGATAACCCATCAACGCAGATCAAGGGACCCACTTATTGATCACATGTTATGCAGCACAGACTATTTTAGCACATTTTCAGATGGAAGTTTTGTGGCTTTTCTCTTGCAGTTAAGACTAGCATTTCTGAAATGCTCTAAAAGCACATTACATTTTTTGCTCTATTGTCTTCATACTGGATCAGCAGGAGGCTGGTACTTCTAGGATGAGAGTATAAGACTGAGATTCAATTACTGACTGTGGTCTCCATTTAGAAGGAACTGAGCTGCTGCCAGAACTTCAAATCAAATAAAAGATAAATAGAGTATCCAGAGTGTTTTCTGCTTGCTGCAGGGTTCACACAGTGCTGCTGCCTGCTGCTTCACAATGCTCTGCAAAGCCTTCTGTTCTCACTAAGGAGGATGTAGCTCATTGTGTTACCAAAAAAAAAAAAAAAAAAAAACTCAAATACAAAATATGACTCTGCATGCAGCAAGATGCTCTGCTTGGAATAGGGTAAAATAACTCAAACAATACCCTATTTGCAAGGCTACCAGTGGTGAATGTAGAAGGGGACATCATACTGCTTTTGGAGTTGAATAATGCTGAAACCAATCTGACTCATCAATCCCAAAGTTAAACATCTTGATAGTGAGGTGAAGATGTGGAAGATATGGTAAAGTACACGGACCAAGCAAGAAATAAGAGGTACTACTAATAACTTATCTAAAGCTGCTGAGCTGACACAGCTGGCTCAGAGACATCTGACTGATAGTCAATTACTTTATGCTATAAAAGCTCAATCCCACCTTTTAAAGGCAGGATTTTCTAACATACCCCTTGGAGTGTGTCTGGAGATGCCTTCCTTGAGTGGGGATACCTTTCAGGATTACTTTTTGTGACTTGCCCACAGTTATTAGTATATACGTAAAATCAATCTCCACTTGATATTAGTTTTTTTCTAGCTTTAATAAAATTGCTTTAATATAATTGCTTCAACATTGCTTCAAAATGGTGCATTATATGATACTGGTAGATATAGCTCTTACACTCTGTAGTAAATAATTCTGATTAAGGTATTTTTGTCAAATCACTATCACAATAAGTGTTTATGTAAATGGTTTGCCATCCTTAATCTTGTGGGAGAAAGCTGTAGAAGGGTTCAGGAATTCCTTAGACTTAAGCCATTGAAAGTTTGGGGCTAAGATTAGATCCAGAGGCACCTAGGTTGCTCTCTGAGGAGGAGTTTAGAAAGTAAGGGTGTTCTTTCTGCACCTCATGTCTCAGCAGAAAGGTTTTTCTGATAAAGTTTGTCTGAAACTCCCATTCTGCCCATGACACTGCAATCCTCATTTATAGCAAAGCAGCATAAAGTGAATGAGCACTGTCCTTCCTACCCCTAGTCTGCTGGCTGCATAGCCTCTAGGACTTGATCTCAGAGAAGAAAATTAATAATTCCTTTTTTTTATTATGAAAACATGAATATTTCAGGAAAAGTTCACTCAGCTCATTTTTCTTAGCAATATCCTGCTATTTAAGTGTCCACAAAGACAATTGTCAAACTATTGCGTCTGAACTCATACATCCTCTAATGTGCCACAGGGTTATGCATTTGGGATTGACCACAGGACTTTTCCATTTTTAGTTTCTTTTACCCTAGGTGGTTCTTCTAATTTATTTAGCCCTTTGCTCTTACCTGCTGGCAAATCCTTGTGAACCTCAGCTCCTCTTTCACCACATGTACATAGCATTAGCTTTGATTCTCTGTTTTGTAATTCATATAGGAACAATGAAAATGCTGCTGGTTGTGAAGAAAGTGTGGTATTTTTTGTGAAAGGCAAAGTCCACAGCACATTATAAATTATATGTATGGTCATTGTGTGATTGTTGCAGCCTCTCCAGAAAGGAACAAATCTCCCATATGAACCATAATTGATGTCACTGCTTTGTAAATGCCCCTCAAAATTGCACTTGGTACCTATTTACGTGCATCAGGGTTGACTCCACAGAGCCATCTTCAAGGATTAAGCCATGTTGTTGGGAGTTGATTATATTGCACATTGCAAAAATACAAAAGACAATTATGTCTAAATATGATATTTCTTTCTGTGGAGAATTCAAGGGAGGTTTAAAGGAATATATGTTTTTCCCTTCCCTTCTTTTCCATATCTTCATAGAGTATCACTTTCAAATCACTATGTTTAAAAATTAACTGCCATTAATTTCTTCTACTTTTTTCAGAAATATTGTCAGATCATAACAGTCCTCTGCAGCAGCCATCACATTCTCTGTTTCACACTTCTTCCAGGGAGTGTGGTTCAAAAGTTTATTGACAGCTATGGGGAAAGAAAATTGCATCTCATGGAGGTCAGATTCTCTTATGGGATCAAATGCTAGAAAAACAGCCAACTGTTTCTACAAGTATGAGAAGTCATACATGTAGAAGCAAAGACCATGGGATATTTTTGTAAAAAGCAATAGTACTTTTTTTTGTAATTGCTTCTGATAGGGGTCTCAATGCAGTATCACTGCCAAAAGCATTTCTTTTTCTTGGTAGCAAGTGACAGAAGAAGTGTGTTTTTATCTTCAAGGAACACTGCAAGTGAAACTACTCTTACAATGCAGTGCCCAAATCTAGCATGTATGCTTTAGAAGTGTTCTTTAGATATTGAAAAGGTGTAAAAATAGGCAGCAAAAATATTTTTGAGGAATATAGATTCATGTGATAACTCACCACAATGAGATTGAGAGATGACTTGAGCTTAAGCACTCTCACTGAGGGGGAAGACTAAGTTTTAACTGTTGTTTCATCAACAAGGATCAGTAACAGGAAATCAAAGACAGATGAGTTAAATTTTTTAAATAAGTGACATCTAGTTCTCTTTTTTTAAAGGTGAGGCTGTTAAACTCTTGGGAACATTCATGAACTGTAAACATTACTATATGCACAGTGAAAACTTACTAGGAAACACAGTTAGAGCAAACATAAATTATGCTCTAACCAAATATAAGTTAATGGGCTCAATTCCAAACTAAGAAGATGAAATTTAAAAAGTTCTAATGATCCCTCTGGCCTCAATCTCTTAAATTTTGAGTGCTAATTAAGTAATTAACTCATTTTTCCTGAGTAAGGACTTCATTATCTAGAAGTAAGAACACATAATTATCTAAAGTAAGAAGAACACATAATTTCTTATTGTTCTCTAAAAAAGATATTTGTCTGACATGGGTTACTGTATGCTAGCATGTTAGAGAATTTGCATAGCTGTTCAACACACAAAGTTC
Source organism: Vidua chalybeata (assembly GCF_026979565.1). Taxonomy (NCBI): domain Eukaryota; kingdom Metazoa; phylum Chordata; class Aves; order Passeriformes; family Viduidae; genus Vidua; species Vidua chalybeata. The sequence goes on from NC_071570.1 coordinate 54,384,504, forward strand.
TTGCGAGAACTTCTCTTTTCTAAGAAATAAAAAAGCACTTGCCACTTGAAAATTGTAAGAATATGATTTGAATGTCATTGGGGGATTTTCTCTCGCATTTTATGTTACAGGAGTCAAATGTGTAGCTCAGGAACTGTGTTTGTATTATGGTTGGTTTAGGAAACTGAATATTGATCCCTCAAGCACTGTTTTTTCAGGTGATCCCATGTGAGACAGAGCAGAGGTGGAAAAGCAAAGCAAAAGCTCTCTCTGACAGATCCTCTCCAGACAAGTTTTTTTCTACTGATAGGAAAAAAGGAGAGGCTATGTTTAGTTTCCAACCCAAAATCTGACTGCTCTGTAGTTTTCAGGCTGTTTGGCTAGGCCACTTTTTTTCCCACTGAGAAACACTCATAAAACTTGTGTGGTTTATTTGAAGAGTAGTGTGGAAAACATTGAACATCTGTCTCCTATCTTCTGACAGGCTGTGTAAAGATATATTTCAACAAAGTGGATTGCAAAATTCATTATCTCAACTTGAGCTATTTTATGCTGGCTATATCTTTGCAGAGAGGAATAAGTATGAGAGATGAGTCATTTTCTTTTTAAATGATCTTATTTTCAATTAGCCTTTAGGAGACCTCCCCTATGTACTGACATCAGTGTTTTTTCCTAACATGTCAAAATTATTCACTGCATTGAAAAGAAAACAGGAATACAAGTAGAGACGAGACATAGACTTGAAAAGCTCCACAATAAAGGGGGCTTAGGGAGAACACCTCCATGGAGACTTTGCTGGAAAATGAGGAGAATTCCTCATTTTGAAGAAAAAATCCTCAGTCTGGAATACCATGAAAAGAGATTTTTTTAGGTCATTAATATTTTCTTCTTATTTTTTTTCTCTTATTAGATTACTCTGTACCTTGGAAATGATGAGTTCAGATTTATCAGCTTCAAATCATGTATGAAAGAAAAAAAAATCCAGATGTGGAAATGTCACTTCTATTTGACTTAGTTTATGCTTTTCTCCCCCTGTTTTCTTTCTTTCACCTTCTCCTTTTTTTCCCTGCCTCCCAGGTCTAGAATTTCAGAATATTTTGATTATTAAATACTTCTTATTTTGTGCATGATGTTAGAATCTTTCTGGGAGAACCATGTGTAATCTCAGAACCAACACATTTTTCTTGACACATTTTATTGCTGCTGTTGTATCTAGAAGCTCTCACTCAAATTCTTATCCTTGGGTGTACTCCCCATCTTTGTCAAGGCTTTGAAGATAGTCCTAGTAAGAATCAATATTTGACTTTTAGGGTTACGTCTTCTGTTTCTATTTACTGAACTTTAACTCTCTTTGAATGCCTTCATCCTATGACTGAAATGAAAAAAATATATCAAGCTTGGGAAGGCACAAGCTAGAGCAGAAGAAGACATAGGTGTGAGGGATTTCCCTCTTCAGGATATTCAATTTTTTTTAAGAATAGATTCCTAAGGCAACTTGTAAAATCTGATATTCCTGGCACATAACTCACAGTTTTCATCTTTTTCATTCATGTGTTCTTTCTTTCTGGGATGTCTTAGAGACAGAGATGTGAAAAGGTATTTCTGAATAGAGTGCTTTGGTACTTTTTTTTGATTTTTCCAAGGTTAACTAAGACTGGTTCCTACCTTGCTAATATTCAATTAGCTAATTGGCAACATAACCTTGTGATGGTATCCTTTCAGTGATGCAACTGTGTGACTGAGGAACCAGGGGAGGGTTGGAATTTGAGTTGATGTGATTGTTAAGTCACTCAACACACAGACTATGTATAGAGAGACTATGTATAGAGAGACATGATTATGGCCACTTATCAACAGCTGTTGGGTCACTGGTGTGCCTTGTATTAGAGTACAGTGGTGCATTTTAAGAGCTAAATTGGTATTTTTTGGATGAGCTTCCCAATTTAGAGTCTTTATTCAAGACAGCATGACTTTTAAGGCAGCATGAAGTTCAAATTACTGCAGTAACATATCATCTGAAAATGTGTAAATAAAATTCCTTTTTATTTTTGGAACTCTTAATACCACTGCCATTGTAAAAGTAGAGATTGAGTCTAACTCTGCAGGAATAAGCTGTACTTTCTTTCGCTGATAAGGCTCCTTCTCCTGCTAAATTCCCAAAGTGGGATTTTTTTTCTACTGGTGTTGTGATGGCAGCTCAGAGATCGTAGCTTCAGTTCAATATTGAAAATAGAAAAATATATATCCCTGATTCTACTACACGTGTTGGAAGATCCAATTCCACAGGAACATCTAAACATTTAGTGTATTTGCTGATCTGCCAAGTGATGAAGATGTGATTTCTTATGACTTCCATTATCTCTTCTTCTTTTGTCCACTGCATGCTGGAGGCAAATCTCAATCATTAGCCCCTGTGATTTTCTGTAAACACATATGTTTTCATAGTGATATTTTAGAATGAGATCATCTTAGTGGCAAAAGCATTGCACAAAATCTTCCTTGTCACTAAACATGCTAAAAATATGGATGATTTCAGCAGGCAAGCAATTAAAGGAAAAAATGGTGAGCTATTTTTAAATGTCTGGATTTTAATTTTCTGTTCCTTGTCTGCTATTTTAGCAGCCAAGACGGGAAGCTAGCAATTGCAATGCTCGTTTAAATGATGTGCTTTAAAACAGCTGGCAATTGACTTTAACGGTAATTACTGGCTTCTTACCAGTATTTGCAGCTGTATAGTTAAGATTGGTGCTTTGAACCTCATTTTTGGCATTTATCTATATTGTTGTATTGCTTTCCTAATTACCTTTTCATCAGTTTTATTTAGATCTTGTACTGAGATATAATTACTTGAACCGAAAAATTCTCTATAGTTTGATTTCCATAAATTACAAATATGTCAAGTGCTGTTTTACCAGACAAAAAATCAGCAAGATAATTTTTTCTCCTACTAAAGAATTTGCTGGAGATTGTACAATGACCCTCTGCAAAAATCTGGCTTTGCTTTTGTAAATCTTGTCTTCTATTCTAGGTAGAATAATGCTTTGGCTGATTGTATAACAGAACCAAAAACCCTGTCAAAAAAGCATTCAAAATTTTACAGCAGTTCCTAGTGGACATGCTGTGAATGACTAACCTTTGCAATAACTGGTGAAATAGAAGTATACACACAATTGTTTTGAGAGATCAGTGGCACAGATAGATAATCCTCTTTTAAAATATTTTGAATCTGCTCTGTTATTACTCTGTTGTTGTCTTCTGAAAGCTTCTATGCACTGGAAGGAAATCAGTCATGTGAACAAAGAATTCAGGATCAGAGCCTGTAGAGATAGAAAATTATTTTCCTCTCAGCTGATTAAAATATCTTTGCATACAAGGACTAGGTTGAGAGGATATGAGTTTACAAAGAATAAATTTGTTGTTCAGGCGCTGGAATGGGATTCAATTTCCCATTCTGCTACTCAGCATCTCAGTTCCTGGGCTCTCCTACTGTTGAACAGATAATAGTACACATTCATCCCTGCATTTAGTATGTGCATGTACCTTGCCATGCACAGTGTGCTGCTGATCTTGTCAGCTGAATGCATTGATATAATACAAGTGACAGCACTGATAGCAATAATAGTGGGGAATAAGACTGACAGACCTCATGAGAGCAGAGCCCGAGAGGCGGGGGCTTCCCCTCTAGCAAGTTGTCCTTTGCTCTGTACCAGCAAGTGATGGGCAGCAATGTCAGGGGTGGATGAGGATAGGGTGAGGGTAGCCTGTGAAGGCTCCCAAGGTGAATATCTGTGTCTCCCCAGAGCCTAGGTGTGATGCAGCCACATGCAAATTCAGTGTTCAGCTCCTCCACATTAAGAGACTTGTACTCCTTGTCCATGCTATCTCCTGTGCTGAGCTGCATTGTCAGAGTAACAAGGTCAAAGTAAAATGACCATGCAGGTCACAGACAGATGAAGAATGAGTCATGGTGTTTGTGCTATTAAAATGATTTTTAAAAAAAAATCAGCTTAAAATACACTACATTTTTAACAGAAGGATTTCTGCTATTTCTCTTATCAGCCTTTTGGCACTTAAAAGCTTCCTTTGTTTTATAAAAAGCCCAGATACTGAATCAAAATTACAATATTAATTGGTGTAATAGCTGGATGGTAAAATTTTGTGTAACTGACAATCCTGTCTCCATGGCTTGAGTTCTGAGCTTAGAGTCCTGCAGTGCAGATCAAAGTGCCAAAATGAGCCCAGTGGTGAAGCAGCTCCTAGTTGGAGTGCTTTAAAAACCTTGTCTTGCTCTGAGTGACAACTGATAAAAATGTTTTCTCATGCCCCAGAAGCCTGACATTGTCAGAGGTCTAAAGGATGGTTCTGTGTTAGTGTTATAGACCTGAGTTTGGCCCTGCAATTGCTGCTGTAACAAGCAAGCTGTGAGGCTGCCTCTGACGCCTCTTTGTCTTTCCTGCTCTGGTGAATCTTTCATGTGCTTTTCTCCCTGATTTTCCTCCCTCCTTACTGCTTTACTAATTAAAATTCTAATCACTCTGACAGCCAGAGCTAGGGGGAAAAAAAATCATTCTTCCATGCTGCAGAAGGTAATTTCAAGGTGTTTTAGCTGCCAAAGAAACGAATGAAAATTAGACAAAGAAACTGGTTGTCAGGAGGGGGTGAGTTAGCTGCCGTGCGCCTTCTATTGTAATGAAATATTAAACTTCTAAAGAAAAAAAGTAAAACAGGATTTGTCCTATACATTTTTGCCATATATTTAGAGATAATATAACCTAATTTACCTTTCTGAATAAGGAAAGCTTTTGGTGTGTTTATTAACATCAGAATGATTTACTTACCTTGTAGTGAATGCAATGTCAAATATTTAACTTGGTTTGATGTGTGATTGCTGATGATATGTGCTACTTGCTTTTGCAAGCTGTGGTTAAGAATATTCATTTAAAATGTACAGCAGCCTGCAGACACTTATTTAAAATGATAAATAGTTCTTGTTGCAGTGCTATGTAGTTCATGCTTCAGATATTGTGATATTAGATTTTATGAAATGTAGACTATTATCATGGTCAAATCTCACCATCTGTTTTTTCAGGCATTTTTCTGGCTTCATAGAGGTAAGTTTTAGACCTATGTATTTCCTCAAAATGTATGCTTTTGTAATGCAGTTTAATAACACACAGTTATTTTAAGATGCAAAAGAAACCCCTGGTGGTATTGAATATAACATCTCAAGAGTTTGCAGCAATTCAGTTTAAATAAACATTGCAACAGCTTTTAGCTACTGCTCAAACTAAATCCAAAGCTTACTGAGATGTCAACAAATATAGGGCTCATTTCTGTTGCTACTGCTTTGTTTCAGTACTGATAATGTAGAGTTAGAGAGTTTTAAAGACAGTCAAATCTCATGGTATCTAGAGCCAGAGTATTTTAACATGTTTGAACCTTTTTCTTCAGCTTCAGGATAAAATGAGACAGGGAGATGATCATACTTTGAGTATTAGGATTGTATTGCGCTCTGCTCTTTGTTTCAGAGCCAGTTTTGGGCAACGTGGAAATGCTTATGCAACCCCAGCCTTGTAACCAGAAAAGTCACAGAGTTTTGCCTTTCTGCCTTGCCTCTGTAAATGCTTGCAAGGGTCAGTGTTTCAGGAAATGCATATCCTTTTCCTTATCATTTTCCCAACCTTTTCATAAACATATCATGACAGAATTGTAGCACTTAGTTCTGCAATTTTGACAAGTCTTCAACAACTTTGCTAAAGTCCATAATTTGTCTTTTACTGATGGATGAAGAGGTTCCTCTACTCAAAGCTATTTCCTTTTGCTTGTCACTCCCATAATACTTTTTTCATTTGCAAGAGCAATTGTGGCTCCAGTTTTATCTTGAAAATGCCAACCGACCAATGCACCTTTCCACTCTGGAACAGATACTGTGTGATTGAGGCAATACATGTTTGCTACAATCACTTTTAGAAAGCCCTCATGAGACTTTTGTCCAAATCCAGCTAATAGGGCCAGATGAAATTTTATTACAGCTACATAGTTGCATGTATCTTTAATAGCAGCAGTCATTGAATGTACAACATACAGTGGTACTGAAAAAGCAAATGTTTTTCATTTTGCACAACAAAAATCTTCTATTTCTGAAGTTCTTTCATTTTCACTGAAAAGAAAAAGAGGAAAATAAGGAAAAAAATTGTGGAATACTTTACTCCCCCCAAGGGTGAAGTGGAGCCATACCTGGTAAAATGAAAGACACCGGTAGATTTGGGGTTTTTTTACACCTATTTATTAACCAATTTATGCTCTTTCTTCACCTTACTTGATTTTCCCCAACAAAATATATCAAAAAATGGGTATACGTATGTGTACAGAAGAGGAGCTGGGAAACTGAAAAAACTTAGATGTGTAAACAGCTTGTTTTTAAATAAAAGCACTAACATTGACACCTAACATATTTTACTTGGAGAGATGCTGATCCTGTCCTTACATGTAGGTTTTACAGAATGAATGTGTGCAGTTATCTTGGAAAATGTCACTTAATAGTCAGTGTTAAAACTGTATTGAAAGTGTTTCAATCATACCTTTATCAAGGACTCAGCACTACAACTTAGTCAAAAATCTCTGGGTGGGAGGCAGTGATGTGTCTTTAGCTGAAAATTACTGAGGTTATAAAAACAAAAAAAAGGACACTAGACTTTAAAAATTAGCCATGATTCAAGAAGGTGATTATTTTGACTGATCTGATTCGTGCATAATGACAAAAAATTGTCATTTACATTAAAATAAGAAACAAGACTAACAGCCATTGAGCTGTGGCCACCTGACTGACCTCTGATATTACAGTTCCTCCTTCTAACTATAAACTGTTTCATGTTTGCCTCTGAAATCAAGTAATGAACCCTACTTGAAGAGTGTTGGTGTTTATTATGCAAAAAAAAAAAAAGTTTTTAAGAGAATAATTATTCACCAGCATTAACTTCTTGGCACTCTCATCAAAATTATATGGATGGTGTGGACAACTCATGTCAACTACAAAATTTATTGCAATAGATCAGGTTTTCAGATGGTGTAAATCTGACATTGATGTTCTTTTCATATATGAAATATCAGATGGGGATATATAATTTGTCTTTTGGATATCAAAACCATAGTGCGCTAAACCTTTAAAGAATAGCTATGTGTTTAATATTGATTGAGTAGAAGTGATGGAGATGCTGTGTATCAGAAAAGGAGGGTTTTGACTCACTGAATTCTTAACCCAGAAAGAAAGTGGGTGGAAAAATAGCCCAGGAAAGTTTTAGAGAAAGAGTTTAAGATGAAGTTTTGAGATACCAGCAGAGAAATCTTTAAAATTGTTGGCCAGCTTGGCATTTCCAGGGAGATCCAGGGACACAGGAGGTCTAGAGATCCTAGAGACTTCTGGTGGTCATCTTTCACAGCCTGATACTCATAACTGGGAAAGATGAGGCAAAGTTCAGCAAGTCAGCCATGGCCTTATCCAGTGGAAACTTGGAAGCTTCAAGAGTGGAGCTTTCACCTCCTCTCTGCCTCAATTATCTGAGCTTACAATTCCCTTCCCTTGTAGGTGTGCCTGAACTCCATTGTTACTGGGTGTTCTGGCCAGGGCCTCCTTGGTCCTTTGGCTGGAGACCTTCCACCTTTACATAAAATAAAGAAATACTCACTGAATTAGAAAGAAGAAATGAATCTCTGAAGTGGTGGCTGGGTCCTCAGTCTAATGAGTATTTAATTTTTTATACACAAGGAGAGAACACTGACACCATGACTTGAAAGGCTTCTCCCCTTTGAATACCCTTGTGGTCTCTTAGAACAGAGGGATATAAATGCCTTCAGGCAAGGGTGAGATTAAACCCATCTAGGACAGAAATCCTAATCACTGAACTGTTAAGTAAAACAGAGCTACTACAGTTCCCTCCCATTCTTGGAAAATATGTCATATAATTGCCCTTACTCTTCTTACAAACTGGCCAGAAATTAGGTTTCCCTGAGAGCAGAACATATTATGAGAATGAAGACGTATGGGAGGAGTGGGAGCAGAGGAGCAGATTTGCAGGATAGAAAACAAAGAAAAAATACTACATAGTTTTATGTGAATATATCAAATGCTTTTTTTAAAAAATTTTTTTGGTCTATTGTTTGGCCAACTATCTGAAAAATCAATTTTTTGCACAGTCATAATCAGGGCTACTATATCCATATCCTCATAAAAAATGACAGTTGCATAATGAGTATTTAAAATCTGCCTTTTAAAATATCATGTGTAAGTTTGCCTCAGGATCTGAAGGGACGGAGAAAGAAACCTGTGATTTGTGTCAAGTGGCAGTTGCAAGAAAAGATTTTGGCAGCATTTCATGCAGCAGTTTCTGAATTCTCCTTCCCTTCATTTCCTCTCTCAGCAGCCAACAAATGAGTTGACACAAGGCAAATGCCTGCCAAAGAACTTTAACAGGAGGCAATTTTTAATTAACAGGGGCCAAAGAAGGTGATAACCCCAAGGGTAGCGAGGAGAAATTAACATGGAAAAGCAGTTCCACGCTTCCATGGGTCCCAAAAGGCCATTCATATTAGTGGTGTCTGTTCTGATTGAACCTTTTCCATGTCTTTTTATTAATTCCCTTGTCAGAGTCTAACAAAAACACTGCTGGCCATCAGTTGTTTGCTCGTGGTGGCAGCTTTATGGCTCCAAACAGCTTCCCTGTAAAACATTCAGCATGGCGAGGTCTGTCACTGTGGTTAGCATTTCCCAGAAATGATTAATTTTCTTAAACCTAGAATAAAACCTGACAAAATTAAAGCTAAAGCCTACTGAAATGAAAGAAATTCAGTTCACAGTTTCTCTCCAAGTAACTATTTCATCCTATTAACTGTTTGCCTGGCTTAGAGTAAAATGTTGTAATTATTAACCTTTCTAAAGTGAGATTTCAGAGCAGATAATCATGCTGGTTGTTTCAGAAAGGATTTAGCCATTTAGCATATCTGGCACTCATGGAAAGTATTTTTAAAAAATAATATCCTGTGGATAAATATTTCAAGTTTCTCTTCCTGGATGAAAATGAATAATAAATAAATCTTGTAAGAGCTTGAGGAAAAACCTGCCTAGCAAGCAAATATAAATAAGTAAAAGAAGAAATGCAATAAATAAATGAAAAGCTGGCACCTTTAGGTGTATCAGTGTCTGATCCAAATTCAACCAATGTCAAAAGGAGGACCATTCTTTACAACATCTCAGGAATATCCATGCTTATTTTTATATATTTCTGCTGCATAGTCAACTCCAGGTAATAAAGACCATAATTCAATAATATTTGAACAACTTTATAATGGAGTGCCAATGTTTACCTTCCTGCTTCTTAGAAACATAGAAAAAGGGGGTCATTATATGAAAAAGAAGTATTGTTCCTATTTTCTTCTTCAGAGTTGTGGCCTAAATATTGATGTTCATTTGGTTAGCTGACTTATTCAAAGAAAGCATGGTTATCCCATTTCATTTGAAAGACTGTCAGTCTCAGCCCTTCAGACACATTAGGTATTTGAGTACACAGACTCTGTCCCTGGAAAAGCATACACAGTTCCCACTGACTTCAGTGGCAATTACATTTTCTTCATGGTACAAAGTTGGACCCTATACCATATTCTACTTTGCTTTCAGCCCTCTTTATAAGAGAAGTGGAAACTGATTGTTGTTTATTTGCACTAACTGTTTCCAGTATTTTCATAGTGAACTTTACCAGGAGTGCACATTAGGGCCAAAAAAAGGAAAAAAAATCTAGTCTGAGGTCAAAACTCCATCACACTGTGCATGAAAATATTTGAGACAAGTGAGCGTGGGAAAAAATGCCAATAAACTTACTGGGGAGAAATCTACTGCACTTCTATTTAATATGTACTTCTATTTAATGAGACATGTACCCATATATATAAAGTGTTTGAACGTTTCATGTAATGATGCCAAAATGATAACATTTTTTGCAATGGGCTAGAAATGTAAGACATTTAAGTATTTTATCTTCCATCTCCCTCTTTAAAACATTATGGGAGTCACAAATAATTTAATCTTTGTTCCCTTGGCTGACTGCAGACATATACTGGATAGTAAGATCTCAGTGAAGCTATGTGGTCGGCTCTCTGAGACTACTTGCTAGTCACAGTTTCTTTTGGTTGCTCACATTATATTATGTGGTAATGTTCTCCTCTCTGACTGTTTGACTAAAAAGTCAAAGTGGAAAGAACACAATAGATAGTAAACCATAAATAATTAATCTTTCAGATTGATTTTCAGCATATAATCGTTGCTAGGGTGATGTACTCTATTTTCAGGAGTCAGAAAGAACGGCAACTTTGTGCTCATGCTTTCATTATTTACCAGGTTCACATATGTAAACATTTTAACATGAGAAGATTTCCTATTGTGCAAGAACACCATTTTGAATAAAAATATATTCAAAAGTAGCTTTGGCTTTTCAGTATTGCAATGTTTTGCATTAGTGAAAAGGGGAGCTGGGCCATCCTCAGACATCTGCAAGTATTTCTTGACCAGCTTGAAGTTCTTTAGTGACCAGGTGAAACACTGGGTGGATGAAGAAAAGGGTTGGGTGTAATCTACCTGGACTTCAGCTAGGCCTTCAGTGCTGCCACCCACATCATTCTCCTGGGAAAGCTCTGAACCCACAACTTGGACGGGTACACACTTCACTGGGTTAAGGAGGGATTGGTTGGCCAGGTCCAGGGAGTGGTGGTGAATGGAGTTACACCCAGGTGGTGCCCAATCATGAGGAGTGTTCTCCAAGGCTCAGTACTGGAGACAGCCCTGTCTTAATTGACAAGATGGATAAGGGGATCAGGTGCATCCTTAGTGAGTTCACAGATGACTCTAAGCTGGGAGGAAGTGTTGGTCTGCTGGATGGCAAAAAAATTTGGCAGAGGGATCTGGAAAGCTTAACTGATGGGCTGAGGCAAATTGAATGAGGTTCCATAAGGCAAAAGGCTGAGTCCTGCCCTTAGGTCTCAAAAACCTCAAGCAGAGCTACAGGCTTGAAGGCAGAGTGGCTGGAAAACTGCCTGGTGGAAAAGGACCTGGCTGTGCTAGTTAACAGCGGCCGAACATGAGCCAGCTGTGCCCTGGTGGCCAAAAATGCCACTGGCATCCTGGCCTGTATCAGCAATAGTGCGGCCAGCAGGAGCAGGGCAGAGATTGTCTCCCTGTACTGGGTATTGGTGAGGTCAGATTTGAGTTCTGTGCTCAGTTTTGGGGCCCTCACTACAAGAAAGGCATTGAGGTGCTGGAGCGACTCCAAAGAAGGATAGTAGAGCTGGGTAAGGGTCTCAAGCATAAGTCTGATGAGGAGCAGCTGAGAGCATTGAGGGAATCTATGCTGGAGAAAAGAAGGCTCAGAGGACACTTTATCACTCTTTACAACTGCCTCAAAGGAAGCCAGGTGGGAATTAGCCTCTTTTTGCAGGCATTTAGTGACAGGGTATAGACAACAGAGCCTCAGGCTGTGCCAGGGAAAGTTCAGTTTGGACATTGAGGATTTTTTTTCAGAGAAAGGGCATTTAAGCATTGGAATGGACTTCCAGGGAGGTGGTAGAGTCACCATCCCTGGTAGTGTTCAAGAAACAAATATATTATGGTTATGGCACTATGTGTTATGGTTTGGTTGGTATGGAAGTGTTTGGTCCAAGGTTGGGCTCAATGGCCTTGGACGTCTTGTCCAACATTAATGATTCTATGATTCTGTGACCTTCAACCCATTCCCAGGACTGCTATAGGTGTTGTTGACTCTTATAATTTTAATTCAGCCTCAGTACTATTACAGAAGAACTTTCTGAAAATCATATTGAACAGTGTCACTAACTGTTTATTTATATTAAATTGCACATTACTGACATCACTATTGATATTAGTATTATTTGTATTGTGATCTAAAAAGCATAATTCAGAAATAAACTAAGATCTGTTGTTTATCCCACATAGCTGATTAAGTGTGATTTTAAATGCAATGTCCTTTTCTTGCTCTTTTTGGAGATATTTTCACCCCTTCAGAGGAGGTCATCCAAGGTAATTGTTGTCGCTGATGCTTGGCTTGCCATGACTAAAATGGCAGCTGTGTAACAGCTATGCAACAAGTATTGTTTGTTTATTTTTTATTTTTAGAATAAATGGTAATTGACATTAAACAATAGGAGCTATAGTATCAAGATTATTGCAGCTAGAGAGAGACTGTATATATCAGACTCCGTTGTACACTGGAACCCATGAGACTTCATAGCTACTCTTTGTCATCTGGCAATACATATTCTTAAAGAAAAGAGAGATGTAGTTGTGCTAGATTTTTAAAAAGTATTTTATATTTTCCAAATAGAAACCCTACATAGTTTCTAACTGAAAAACCCCATAATGCATCTAGTCTGGTAGTATTTTTTATTATCTCCATATGTCATCATTCAAATAAAGACATTGAACACTGAAAAAACCATTAAACTCCTCTTCCCCCCATCTTGAAAACAAATCTCAGAGAAAATACTGACAAATGATATTTTGTTTGACCTCTAAAGTGATTAAAAATTATGAAACCTCTTCTCTTTAACAACTGGTTGAAGTATTTTATATTCTTTCCTCAAAGAGATGCAGTTTCCAGCTAGTAGCAGTGTGATTGATTTTTCCATATCAGATACATTGTTATGGTCTATTGCTTCCATAGCAAATCTATAACATCTGTCTTCAAACTCAGGCTGCAGTCCTGCACTACTCAGTGATGCTTTATGCAACCATATCCTTCCATTACAAGTATGAGTGGATTAATATTGATTTTCCCCTCTTGTCCAAGACAGAAGGTCCATCTTAACAGCAATAAATTACACATCTAAGATATGAGGACATGCTTGGTCCTCCTTGGTCTTCATGCCACAGATTATTACTTTGCCTTGAAACCAATTTCTGATGTTTTTAACCCATTACAAGGGCCGAAATTGAAAGTTGTCTCCAGGTTTAAATACTTATTTGGGTTATGTTGACAATAAAAATCCACAGTCAGAGGTTCTAGAAACAGCTTTTAATCATGAGTGGTGAGAGTGATCTTCCAAAGCTTGTGCACAGGCAGGCTTGGAAATAAAACTGCAAAGAGCAGCACTAGAGCAGGAATGACAAGCAGTGAGAATTGACCACTTTCTCAAAAGTCAGTCTAAAAGTCAGTCAGGCAGTAACAAAGAGAGTAACAAAGTAGTACTGAGTAGCAGACGCAGCCCTGTTGGGAGTGTGAGGATGCCCTGAAAGAATGATACACCTTGTATGAATGTCATGCATGACACTGCTGTCAAATCCCTCTAGACTGATGAAACTTTTCACAGTTTCCTTTTCCAGCCTTACTTGGCTGACAAAAGGACACTTAAAATACATATTCAGATCTAGAACTTGCAAAGGGGAACAATCTGCGGGAAATTAATTGTTAAGTATAGACTGTTTCATGGCTCCTGCTTGATTTCACTTGAAACATCAGATTTCTCATGGTGTTCTGCATGCTTTGTGGTGTGCTGCTGTGGTACTGGCTGGTCACTCTGGTAGTTTTTGACAATGTTTCATTAATATGAGTTTTATTTTTCTGTGTTTTTCTGGTTCATTTGAGGTATTTTTGCAGCAGGAAAGATATTTTTATTATGCTGTTAACAGATATAGGCTTTTTAGACTGACAGAGACATGTATTGAAAGATTGAAATATTAATATATGGGCCTAAATTCTACCCCATAGGTAGAAATAGGAAATGATGCAGCCGCAGGGATGTCATAGAAACCAGGTGCAAACACAAGATCCCTGACAGAAAAGTAACTGCTGAGGCAGTGGCTCCCTATGGTCCTGGGCAATCACAGGCATAGCACCTGTGGGTGCTCAATGCTCATGGGGGTATCATCTTTTCCCTTAAAGGCAACTCACCATGGGCCTGGGGTAACTGTTCTCTTCTCTTTCATGTTCAGGCAGCAGTTTCATCAGTTTGTTGTAAACCAGACAGCATCTGACCAGGTCTTCATGTACAATAATAGCTTTTCTAACCCAGAAGCCTATTTATAACTGCATTGAGAAGCTGTGGAGTTGCATTTCTAGAGGAGTTGGAGGCTAGAGGAGTTGAAGGCTATTGAGTTTGTTAGTTTCTAGAAAGTATAAAAAAAAGGATAAAAATGGTTATAATCTAGAAAAAAAATCCTAGTCCAATTATTTCCAATATAAAATGTATGTTTTGCTTTGTCTATTGGGCTCCTTTTTTTTAAGCACATATAAACTTCTCTATTAACCACCAATTGCATGTGGTCAGAACAAAAATTAGTCATAGCTTAATAATAGCTTTTCTCAAGCTTCAGTTGTGCTGATGGTTCAGTGCTTCTGCATCTGTTTATGCCAAAATTACTATGATAGCATTTACTATGTGCAAGTATTAATTACAGAAGAAGTTGGCCAAATATTTCTAAATAAATCAAAATTCTCCCAGATAAAATAATGATAGACACAGCAGAAAAAAATTACCATCTTATCAGCTATGTCTTTTGCAGAACATACTTGTATATAGCAGTCCTTTTAGTGAATTATATCTGTGACTTAGAAAGGTGTTCTCATCAGGAATCTTTGCCTAGGGCTGAAAAATAGCTAGAAATTTCTTTAGTAGAATATGCACAAGAGGGATAGCAAAACTTATGCATTTCTTATGCTGTTGTAGTGAACATGGAAGTTGAAAGGTTTTGTAAAAAAAATCACTGTACATAAAGCTGCCATAGTTTGAATACTACTAATGTGATAAAGATTTAGATTATGATCCCAATCAAGCAAATATTACAACAGTGTTTTGATGTGTTTATAATCTGATTTTATTCACAAATTATCTGCAAATGAGTTTTGCCATCATTTGCTGTTTGGAATTTCTTCACATTATTTAATGTGAAGAAAATTTGTTCATTGTATTATGCAGATTTTTGACTGGGAACAACTATTTGCATATTCATATTTGTCCTGTGACGTGCATATTGCACAGGTGGCTACTCTTATGTCTTAATGTGGCCTTCAGAGCTACCTAGGGGCATAAGTGCCTTCCCTTTTCTCAGGAAAAGGCTAGAGATACTTTTTTTCTTTGTTAGTCTTCCTTCTTTTTTTTTTTTTTTTTTTTTTTTTTTTTTTTTTTTTTAATAAACTTATTATCATGGTGCCCCAGTGTTTTGTCATCATGGCAAAGTGTTAATACTTGTTATTAGTGTCGGAGTGGTTCAAGTGCCTTTAAAATGTTATGGTTTTCTCATTTCCAGTAGAAATGAAAGATTTTTTTTGTATACTGATGTACTCAAGATTTAAAAACATCTTGCTGGTCAACAGGAGTGAAACATTTGTTAAGAAACAAAGATTAAGTTGCTATGTTTGCTAACAAATATAATTTCTACAAAAACAGGTTTTGGGTGACAAGTCCTTTTTGGTTAGACCTATTGGTGTACTTAGAAAAATAGATGAGATTTGTGGCACAAAAAAAGTCTTTCTTATGCCATGGAGGTTTATATCATGATTTTAATATGTAACTTGATGACTTCATTATGAAGGAATTGTTGGAGCTAATAATTTCTTAGATAGGTGAAAAACGCTTCCAGTCTTTTTCCTTCAGGAGTATTTAATTATTGTCACTAGAAATGCAGTGATTATTTCCTTCACAATAGTACCATATTGTGATTTTGTATTTGATTAGCATGAAAAATGATTTCAGTGGAGTTCTATTTGAAAATGTATTTGTCATATTTTAAGATATCATTAAACGGTTCTTAAGAAGACATTGTATATTATTCTAGTAGGTTACATTTTCCTTCAGCATTACTAAATGCTTTACTTGTTACTTTATCATGTTGCATAAACTGTCAATATGCATAACTAAAATCTAAAATGGGAAAGAGTGATACATAGTAGAAACTGATTTCTCTCTGCACTCATAGTTTCAAAATACATCCAGCTATTTTTATTGGCATAATTGGTTTTAAAATATTTAAAGCATTAGTACATGAGATATAATATTACAATTTAATGAGTTTCATTAGAGCCTTCAATCAGTGAAAACAACAAGGCAAGGGTGCATGAGGTGATACTGCTGTTTGAAGGAAGTGAGGAAACTCAGTGTTCTGAGACAGGTGTAGTTAATCAGGTTTTGAAGAGAAGCAACATTTTTACTCCTAGCCAGGGGAAGAGTGAAGGTTCTATGACTCCAACTTCCTTTGACTTTTTATCCTTATATATCAGCTAAAGTCAACCCAAAACCTTTCCTGCAAACCTGGTTCTGGCAAAGCCTGGGTCCCTTGTGTTTTGTGGGGAGTGATGTGCTCAGACTGCATACCAAGGGCTGATCTCCTCCAGAGGCCCCTCCATGGTCCTGTGCATGCTCCAGCCTTAGTGTGCTGCCACTCAAAACCAGGATTAGCCCAGGCATTTTTATTGCCTCAAATTATTTTTGAATTCTGTAAAGAGAGGTGATAATGAGGGATTTTCATATTCATAAACTCAAAGCCATTTTCCTCCTAGTCGTGGAAGAATAGTTAAGAAGTTATTATAAAATCAGATCTGCACTGTGTATAGAAGTTCTGAAACACAGTTTTTTATTCCTTGAATAAAGTAATTGTTTTAGACAACAATTTATTTCATACATTTCATGTATGTTAATACAGAAAACAAGGGCAAATTGGAATATAGCCTTATCTGTCCTTATTTATATAGCTCCGAGTGTGTTTTTTCACAATACCATTAAGATTTCAAGCAATATGCTGAAATGTTACAAAAAAAACCACTGTAAATAAGGATTCCTTGTTCCTATGTATTACAATAAAATCCTTAAGTATAATGATCAAATGCTACTTATTCTAAGATTTCAGTATGTATGCTGTGTCCCAGGGAAATCTCAGCATAGTGTAGAAAAGACCTGAAAGAGTCCAACCATCTCCAAATTTGCTTCCTGTAATAACTTGATTTTGCCCTAAGGCAGAAGCTTCAGAAAGAATTGAAGAGATCCATTACTTATAAAAACTTTGAGACTGTTTAAGAACCGTTTAAGTGGTATTTCATGGAAGAAAAAAACTGTGGCAGATTTCATACCATGTATAGACTCCCAAAAGACAAACACCTTTTCCTAAAAGGGAATATATATACAGAGGCAGATGTTATAAATACATGACTCATATAAATTCAGCAGTGTTCCCTAAAATGACCTCGCAAATCAGAGAAGACAGGTTCAGTGTTCCTTTGAGGAAATATTGAATGTGCCTACGTGAGCTTTTAGTTTTCATCAGGAGTGTGCTTTTGAAACAGATCTCCAGCTTGTCTCTACTTACTGCACTTTGGTTCACAGGACACAGACATCAGCTTGCTCAGTATGGTTTCTTTCAGATGAAACTAAAATGAAATACACCTGGAAAGGCCACTTCATACATCCCAGCCACAGCCCAGGAGAAATAGTCTCCAAAAGAAAAAGTAAGAAACAGCACACAAAACCCCTCAAATCTGTGTTGTGTGTTTTGGGTTCTTGCCATCAGCTATGGCTCCACAGAGCAGTTTGGCTGCTCTGAGGGCTTCGTGTAGACCCAGCCAAATCTACTGCAGATTGTTGTTGGGATGTATACTGCAGCAAGAGTTTATCACTCAAAAGAACAGATCCTGCGGAATATTACATTTCACAGTGAAGAAGTTTTGATAGGAGGGGGAAGAACACAGCATAAGAATATTTTTTTAAGAATATTAAAGTTATAGGTAGCAGTCAATGAACCTTGCAGTGGGATTAGTGTGCATTATTAATAGCACTGTTTGTTTACAGTGGCAATATTTTTTCTACTATCTCAAAAATCTGTTTAATTTTGAATTGGCATATTAATGGCTTCAGAATCTGCCTATGTGTGCACATTTTTCTTACACTTTTTGAGCTTTTCTTTGTGAAAGAGTGAGTTAATATTTTCTTTAAGACGAATGTTGAGAATAAATTGTTGGCTAAGATATTTTCTGTAGCAGCTAAAATTAATATTTAACTGCAAGTATCTGTATGATACAGAAATGTATATGAATTTGCGTGGGTAGCAAGGAGACATGCCTTCTCCCACATGCCTTTATTGAAGGAGTTTCTAGAGAAAGCCAAATATCTTAAAGGACTTTACTGAAAAATATAGCAGCAAATGTGAACATACCTGCGACGTCTACCAGATTGTTTATTGTGCTCCACTGGGCATGAAACAAAATAGTAAAAAACAGAGTAGATGGAATTATAAGACAAAATCTGGTGGGTTTTTCTTGTAAGAAGACTACGTGTATGCTGTAGAATACATGGTGAGACCCTTGGACTGTGTCCAGTTTTTATGCTGCTGTTAAAGGAGACAGGCTGTTTGTTCCGATCGTCTGAGTAAGTTCATGGTTCATCATGAGGTGGCCTTCCCAAGTATGGTCATAGAATCATTGAATTATGATTCTATGACCATACATGGGAAGGCCACCTCATGATTTGGGTTGAAAGGGAATTTTAAAATCATGGTTCCAGCTCATCATTTTGGGCAGGGACACCTTGCACTAGACCAGGCCCCATCCAACTGGCCTTGAACACTTCCAGGGCTGGGGCATCCACAGCTTCTCTGGTGCCTCACCACCTTCACAGGAAAAAGCTTCTTCTTAATATCTAATTTAAATCTACTCTATTTCAGTTTAGAGACATTTTCCCCTTGTCTCAGGGTAAGAATTCAGTCTCCAGCTTTTTTCTAGACCTTTCTGGAAGTCGACAATAAGGTCTCCTTGGGTCTTCTCCAGATTAAACCCCAACTCTCAGCCTGCCTTCAACAGAGGACATCATGCCAAAGTATTTTCGTTTGCTATACACTTGAAATAGTGCAACTCCAAACACTTTTTTATGGCTTTAAACCTCTCTTTCTGCCACCTGGCAAAACTACCTTACTGCCTAATCTTGTTGGGAACAGGCATAGGTACAACAAGATTATCAAATCATATCTGCTGGAGTGGGATGTTTAAGTGATTTCCTGTCATTCAAGTCAACAAGGTTAATTTTAATCATCATAAGATGCAGTAGCTCTGGGTTTAAACTAGACTTTTCCTGTCCTCTAGGAATGGCTGGTAACCATAAAAAAGAGAAATTAAAACAAAAATGGCAGGAGTTGGTGTATTATATCACATGAAGTTATATATTGTCACACATGAGAGGTGGAAAATTACTAAAGAAGAAGAGAGATCCAGAGTGAATATAAGTAAAGTGTGGTGGCTTAAATACTGGGAAATTTTATAAAATCATTGAGACTCATCAGGAGCACTATCTACTATCAGGCAATGGTCATCACTGTTAGGAATCATTTGGCCTAAGAGGATCCTTTGAAAATCACTATTTTACGATAAATTCTTTACTAGTCTAGCTCTGCCAAAATGAGATGATACATTTTGCATTTTCTGAACCTTGCAAAACTCACTGTGGCTTTTTCTGGAGCATTTTAAAAGCTGTGGGACATTGAGGTGCAGTGTAAAACAACAGAATACAACAAACCGCAAAACAATTCCACAAATGCTACCACAATAAATCAGGGAATTATTTTTAATAAGGTAGTTGACTAAAGTGAAGTTGTTGACACTGGAATGACATCTCTTACTCATATAGTACAAATTATTTGCATTTAGATTTTCCTAAATCTGTCTGCTTCTATTTTCAGGGACACATTCTTACTAAACAAGCATCATAGAGAGGAGACAGTGTTTTGATTTTTGTTTTTCTTTAACTCTTTGAACTTCAATGGTATTTTTATAGAACAGAAAGAGCTCTGCTAGTTTTCTGTTTGTTTGCCTTTTTCATACTGTAGTCATTAGGGCAAATATCTTGGCTCAAGTTAAATAAAACATTTAGTTGTTATCTTTGGCAGATGGATATTCTTGATGGTAGACTGAATTTGTGGCTCTGTGCTCAGAGTTGAGGTCATGTGTGAATTTGTTATGCTTTCTGGTTAACTCAACAAAATAAATGAATCTCGTGAAATTCTCACAAAGTGTTTATTTTTTAATGTTTCTGTAAAATACAGTAAATTGTAATTTATGAGGTGTAATCAAAAAAAGTCTACAGGAAGTTGTGTATAAGATTAGGGGATTATTAAATCAACTTTTTTTGTGTTTTCAAAACTTAAAATATTTTACAGTTACAATAAATTGTTTGAGAGTGCTATCAACCCACAAATTTTAATAATTTAATAAATACACTGTTGTAAAGTGGGACATATAGCCAAATCCCAGACTTGTTTGTGCACAGAGTATTATAATACTAATGTAATATTTTTTCTTTACTTACATAGTGGAAGAATGATCTGTTTTTATCCATAACACATAGTGATTGGTCATTAGATTTAATGAACTGTATCTAAGAACTTGCAGGAGTTAGGAGGATAGTTGTCATCCCTCTCCTTTTTCTCCATCTGTTGCAGGTTGTTTGACACTGCTGTTGAATACAAGGAGTGAGCATCACTTATTACCTCTCTTGAAGCATGCTGACCTTTTAGGCTCTTGGCAAAGTGACTGCAATGTCAATATTCATCTTATGGAAGACTAAGAGCAATTATTCACCTCTCAGTACTTGCCTGGAAGGAAACAAATAGGAAAAACATGAATGTATTTCTCTTGAAGGAAGACGAGATTGAACAGAATGAGAAAGGAGCTGCTGCAATTGGTATGTGTGTGTGTTTCTTACTTTTTAAAACATTATTATTACTATGTTTTGATCATAACCATGATTTTTGAAACGGTACCAGAAAATTATCTGTGGGATTTCTTTTTGCACATAGCCTTGGCAAACTCTGTCCTGAAAGTAGAATGGAACATAATGAAAGATATGAAATCTTCTTCAACAGTAGCTGCTCAGCGCAGGATGGTGGGAGCCATGGGGGTCAAAGAGATTCAGCACAGACACTTTCCAGATATTAATAAGGAAGGTCCAACCACAAATGCTGTAATAAGATAACTGTTTTAATAGGAAGAGGAATATCCAGCAAATCTTAAGTCACTCCAGGACCTAAGGTGTCCCTTAAGGTTGGACACCCTGCATTTGTGCAGCATCATTTGGAACCCAGGTAGACTTTCACACATCCCACTGTTCAGAGCTGATCTTGTCCATGAGGGAAAGCTCTCCCTTTTGGTCATATAATTTCTTCACAAGCAAGCAACTCTGTTCTAATGAGAACTCCTTTCTGCCTTTTTAGGTAAAGGCAAGGCCATAAAGGTGGTCCAATAAACAATACCCAATGGAAGCTGCCTACAAAATTCTCTCTTGCAATGTGTAGGCTTAGTTTATGCTGCAGCCAAGGAACTTTTGCTGCACAGTACAGCCCCAAAGGCCTCACATTATGTGCAGCACAACACAGCACAATTCAGCACAGTCCTGTGCTTCTTAAAGTTCTGTCTATCACTAGTTCTAAAAAGTGCAATACTCCCCCCATCAGTATCAATAAAGTAGGTATCCAACAATTACACAACTGAGTACAGAGTGTAGTGTAAAGTGATATCAGCATTTGTTGACAATACAGCACCTAGAAATAAAAATTTATTTAAATAATATAATTTATGATAAATATTGGGTTTTTTTTTCTAGAAATTTAAGTAACTAACTCAAAAATAAATCCCTCAGTTGTTTCTACTTCTCCCATGTTAGAAAGACCCTATAGATGAGATGCGATTTCATCCAATTTGCAGTGACTTGAAAGAGGGAATAGTTGTATGATAGCTGGTAATCGATACAGACTATTTGCATCATATACAAATACAGTTTCAAAATCTATTGAAAGGATAGGCACATGTGCAATAATTCATCCATTTATTGCAAAGGGAAAATCCGTTTTCTTTCAGATTATGCTTATGTCATGTGAAAGGAATCCTCACTTATTAGTGGATAAGACCATACATCAAGTGACTGTTCCTACCTTTGAAGCAATTTCATTTTGTGACTCTCTCTCTATATATATATGTATGCACACTTCAGATACATTTTGACTTAATGAAGAGCTTAATAAAAATCAGCATTCATAGCTTCTGTGTAGTCAGATAAATTAGCTAATGCACAAACTGAGCTCTTATGTATTATGCAAAAGATTAGTTTTAAGGTTTGCATAATGTACTACAAATGACCTACTGTTTCAAACAGTAGCAGCTTGGGTAAATGTGGGTTGAAAGCTGAAGTGACGTAATTAAAGTAATTACTCCTAGCTTGGCACATCTCATTCACTGTCAAAAGTTCAAGTCCCTGTAGTGCTGAGAGAACAGCTGAAAGACATTGAAGGCAGGTTAAAGCAAAAATACTACTGTAACAGTCAGCAGGAAGGGCAGAGAATGGTCAGTGTGATCGGGGTAGCAGGGATTCTCAGCTCTTCAGCATCTGATCCAAAATCCCATTAAAATGAAAAGCAGTCCTCATGCCTCCTTAAAGAGTATTATTATTCTGAACCACAAGCTGCAGATATGAGTTATGAGATCATGCTATTCAGACCTGACTGCACTGTTAACTAAACCTTAAATCAGTTCAGTTTCTGAGAAGGGAGAGAAATACTCTTTCCTTACAAATCTTGAAGTAATTATGTAGTAGATTCACTACATGAGAAACAGCAAGTGCCTGAATTTACATAATGAGTTTGATCATATCAGGGGGCAGCACACAGCGTGAATTGGAAATACATGGACTCCAGTCAGTCCTTCATTTGATTTCTTAAATGGTCAAAGCTCTTACATTCTCTTTCCTCAGGTGTCACTTATGAGAAATTTTTGTGAAACATCTCATAAAATTTTGCCTTGCTATGGCAAACAGCTTTCAAGCACAAGTCCATGGCACTAACACTACTCAACATGGATTTTCTGCATCAATATCAGTCTAAAAATATTATTCTCTAGCTATGTCCTGTATAGGCAGCCTATACTGAAGGCATTTCAGTCCCTCTGCAATCCTGGGGGCCAAAAAAGCTCTTGAATTTGTGCTATCAAAAGGCCTTAATTTGCTCTCAAACAAAAGATTAAGTGGATATTAGAATTGTTAGCTCCAGATTGACTGAGGCATGTGAACAGAGAAATTAGAAGAGATACATACCACCACTGATTGAGCAATGGGCTTCCCTCTGTCAGATGCTGGAAGAAGCACAAAGAAGTAAAAAATTTTGTGTTCTGCACTGGCCAGGCGTAGAGGTGCATAAATTCACTTACTGTAATTTAAATCTAATTTTTAAGGGGATTATTAATAAATTTTTAAAAGAAATAATCAATACACAAAGTATTAGCATTTTACTTATTTTGTTCTTATTGAAGGAGTGAAAAAAGCCATAAACATTTTTTTACATTAGGGCAAGAAGAGCTTGCAATCCAAATAATTTTTGGCTGAGGCCATCTTAAATTATAGTTTTCTCAAGGTAGAATAAGGTCTAATCCACTCTTGTAGTATAAAAAATATGAGCTGCAGCAGCTGAATTTCTGTGTTGCAATTTGTGCAGCTTGTTAGCATGGCTCTTGTAATGTCTGTCTGTTTCAGAGAAGCCTCAGCCACCAATGCTGTGTGAAAACATAAGTAAAAGAAATGACTAGGACTTCAGGTTAGAGAGAAGAAGCTTTGAGAACCAGACATATTTGCAGAACTGAAAAAAAGAAGTAATTTTTGCAGTAAGGGCAGAAAGAATGGTTGACCAGCAGTGCATCAGCAGTGTGGGTTGGGGGCATTATGGCTTCCAGAGGAAACAGCTGCCTTGGGCAATGATGTCCATGGTCACTGCCACATGGGATGATGTGTCCTGTGTTTTGCTGTTACCAGCACCCTCAAAGTGCCATGTGCTTCTACTGTCAACAGGGCTTTGTTTGGGAAGCCTTGAATGGCTAAGAGTCTGTGCATCCTCTAGAATGGGAGCTGCAGCCCAGCATGACCACCCAGGGTGGGTGAATGTGTTGACCTGCAGGCTCCATTCAACATCTGCACTTGTTCCTACTCTGATTTCCACTATTATTCTGATTTCTTACACAGTGTTGCTCAAGTAATTGACTTTTAAATAAAACCCTTTATTTAAGAAGAAATGGGAGAGTGGGAACACCTTTCTTTCATTAACACACACAGGCATAGCAGATGGAATAAATGGACCAGCTGCTTTCTGTACTGAGGCGCCTGGATTTTACTCCAGCCACTATATCAGAAGGAAAATTACATGTTTGAATGTCTGGTTAAAACCTCTTTTGGGAAAAAGAAGCAAGAAATTGAAAACTGTATACTTCATTCAAAAATTATATAATTTCAATCTTTGATCTTCATGGGGAATAGTAAGAAAGCAAGTAGGGTGTCTAATAATGGTAACTGTTTTCAGAAACTTGGTAATAGCCACAGGCACAGTGGATTGAAGTCAGGTCATTTTTAACAATAAGATAAAGTCTCATTGTTTCACTATGAAGCAGTGTTTGTAGCTATATTTATGATAGGCAGTGTTGTGTCTTAATTAGTAAAATTGTTTCTACTTCACCTAAAATAGCTGAAGGGTTCTCCTGGGATCTATTCTTGTACAATTTTGTTTACTCTTATTATGAATGGTAATATATTTTTCCTTGCTTGGATTATCATCTGTATGCCAATAATTATATTATTTAAACTAATAATTATTACACATTACAGTTCCATTTACTGCATGACAATAACAAATCACAGTTACAGCTCATTCAAAGTAAATTAGTCCTAAAATACTAATAAAATTAATTGCAAGACGCTTGATTAAAAAATAGAAACAGTTAAAATAGGAGCTCTTTCAAATGGTCTTTGATAGTACACTATTTACTGGAAAAAGTTACTAGCCTTAAATATCTTGGTAATTGTTAACAAACAAAGAGTAATTGAAACTTGGTTGCTAAGAAACATTATTTCTCATTGTTGACAATAATGATTTTCTTTGATTGCTTCTTCTATTGTTCATTGCACAAGCTAAATGTTTTCTCATAACATTGTGAAAACATTCTTTGGATTCCAATTGTTTTATGTGATACCACTGGGTCTGTTTTAAAAGCTTGCAGCAGCATGGTATGCTCCTGGAGGAGTGCTGATGTGAGATTTTCTGTGGTAGATGTAAATTTTTAGAATGCCAAAGATACATGAATGAAAGCTAGAACTGCAGTCCAAGGGAGCACTGCAGGCAGAAAAATTTGTAGGAATACTTTTCTTGATGTCTTAGTAGCACTAGATACATTTTTCAGATGCTAAGACTAGCTTTTGGGGAAGCAATTCTAGTAATCTGAAAAGAGGCTTTATTTTTAAAAATTTTTAAGTCCCAAAAAAGTGGGACTTTTTATGGGACTTAAAAAGGCTTTAGTTCCTGTCAAATCATTAATCAAAATCCATAAAAAATGTAGCCACATTTGTAGCTGGAAAAGCATTCTTTGGCAAAAGTCAGAGATCTTCGTTTGGTGATGGAAGCAGCCATCTACAATTTTTTCCCCAAGCAATTCTGTTTGATCAGATCAGGTAGCTGGGCAGATTCTATTCCAAATTTATTTGTGATTAATGCAAGGGATAAAAAGTTAACAACAAAAAACCTCACTCATGCAAGTTTATTATTTTGACCCATTAAATAGAGAAGTTCTGTTTTAGGTCAAAACTCTGCTGTGTGAAAATTAGTTTAATATTCAATAGGTGAAAGTTTAAAAAAACAATTTAAAGGTTTTTAATTTTTTTTTTTAGTTCTGAAGTTTTTTTTAAATGTATACATTGTCTTTGAAATTAAATAAAATCTAACACATGCATATCCTAGTTCTAAGAGGAAATATTAGGAAAAGAGGAAAGACTTAAAATAAAGACTTGCACTACAAACTAGAAGTGTCAGTGAGGATTTTTCATTCTCCAACAGTTGCTTGATTTTCCTTGTAGAGACCTATGCCATACCCCTTTTCTTTTGTCTGCTGAGGTGTCTTTTAGTTATTAACTTCTTCAGGATAGCTGAGTGTTGCTTATACCTCTAAAAGCAAAGAATCCACAAGCGCAGAAACTGCACACTGCAACGATTTACATGACAGGATTGGTTTACAGAGCAATTTACAGCATAAATTTTCAGACTGGGAATGTATGCTTTGGACAGATGCCAGCTGCAGTTTAAGGAGGAAGGAAGTATTACCTATTTTGTTTTAACTACAGGTTTTTTTCAAATCTGATAAGCTTGTGTCTGTGAAGTACCCTGAAAAATTAAGTCAAAACACATCCAGTGCTACAGAGCCCAGCTGTTACATTCATCAGTCCTTGTGCTGTAAAGAAAGCATATGTCATAAGAGAGATTTTTCTGCCAGAAAGAGAAATGAAATTTGTGTCAGTATGTGTGTGGGTACATATGTGCCTGATTATTGGTTTCACATGGAAACTGATTGTGGCAAAGAGTGTTGTCAGTTTTAGTCCTCTAAAGACTGAATTTCCATGCTGAAAAGTTTGAGGTTGAACTCTTTCAAGGGAGAGGAGAGGAGAGGAGAGGAGAGGAGAGGAGAGGAGAGGAGAGGAGAGGAGAGGAGAGGAGAGGAGAGGAGAGGAGAGGAGAGGAGAGGAGAGGAGAGGAGAGGAGAGGAGAGGAGAGGAGAGGAGAGGAGAGGAGAGGAGAGGAGAGGAGAGGAGAGGAGAGGAGAGGAGAGGAGAGGAGAGGAGAGGAGAGGAGAGGAGAGGAGAGGAGAGGAGAGGAGAGGAGAGGAGAGGAGAGGAGAGGAGAGGAGAGGAGAGGAGAGGAGAGGAGAGGAGAGGAGAGGAGAGGAGAGGAGAGGAGAGGAGAGGAGAGGAGAGGAGAGGAGAGGAGAGGAGAGAGGAGAGGAGAGGAGAGGAGAGGAGAGGAGAGGAGAGGAGAGGAGAGGAGAGGAGAGCCTATAGGTGAGAAGGAGAATTCATCCAGTAGTCAAGGCAAAATTTTAATGGATTTTTCGGTCATTTGAATGAGGTAATTACACATTTAAAGGGACTTTCTCTGTTAAGAGTAAGCCAGACTGTGTCTCTCTTGAGAATCTCTCAAGTTTTCAGCCTATGTATTCTACATGCACTGTATGATTTTGCACAGGAGCCAAGTTATAAATTCTGCTATCTGTTATCAGTGTAGAGTTACAGTTGCTACCTAGTCTTTTGGAATTTTATTCTTTCAGAAGAGAAAGTGTATTCATAAGGTCTAGTCACCTAATAACAATGAGGAAGTACTGTCTGTGTACAGAAACCAGGGGGTCGGTGACTTTATGACAGCTATTCCAGTATGTTTTGTTTGAAAGGCAAAATGCCAGAGATTTAATGCTTTTGAAAATAATGCTATGTAAATTAAAGCCTGTGTTCTATGATGAACACAATATAGGAACAGCAGTGACAGCAAAGAGTGATTTTAATTTCTTTAAATGTTCCTTCTTTCCATAACAGTCCCTGTGTCACATCATCCTTATAAACACTGCTGGAGTCTCTCAGTAGGACATTTACACTGGAGAGATGTCACATGTGGACTGCCTTCAAGCAAGGAATTCAGTTGCATATAAGGCAATATGCTGAAGGAAGGCAGTTTGGTAAAAAAGGGAGAAAGGCTTGAAATGCCTCTATAAAACCACCATCTCCAGTGCAGGTTAGCTTCACCTAGGTAATAAGAATAACTAAGCAAAAGAGAAGACCACAGACATTAGTATGCTGCATCCTTGCTGCAAGAATTATAAAGCAAGATGCTGAAAATATGTGATATAATAGGAGAAATCAGTGTAAAGAGCAGAGGGAAGAACACATTTTATCAAGCTGTGCCACATGTTTTGTGGAAGCTGATATCTACATCAAAACGTGACCCACCAGACATGTCATCTCTGTCTGGGTGTTTGTTCTCCAGACATGATAGTTGTAGGTGGATGAATGGGTACAACTGTAATGTGGGTAATTTCTGTGTTTGTGTTTATAGTCATATTATGCTATCTATGAGGCAAGTATTTATGCTTACATTCCCAGTTTGCTTCAGAAGTGATCCCATTAAAATCAATGAGCATATCGGTCCAATTCAAGGGAAAGGAATCTGGTGTCATATCAGCTGAGAAATGTGTATGACAATCTACTTGCTCATGAAAGAGGCACCAAGGACATTCAAAGCTGCTACTGCCAAAACAACAAAGTGAGATTTTTCTGTCTTTTATATGAAATAAAAGGAAGATTTTAAATATTTAAACTCTCATCTAGTTATGATATTGTGTATGATAGTATCTGTGGGCACTCAATTAAATTATGCACGTTGTAATTACTCATTATACATC